>NC_143436.1:102993495-103624828 GCF_987193195.1 Phasianus colchicus
CACAGATGCAGAATCTGCAGAATTTTAGTCTCAGTTATAGCAATGTCTGTATCTAACCATCGACAGACTTTAACTGCCTTAAGTTGAAGGCAGGGGATACCTGGTTTGTTATTAGGTACTCTTGTTTATTTACAGGTACAGTTTGCCTGAAATATGTGATTTGTGGTAACTTTCTCTACTTCATTTCTATTTCAGTATTCTATTTTGAATATTCTGTTTTTGAAATGCTAGATCTACTCTTAAATACATAAAACAAATGGAAATAGCTGGACAAAAATAGGAAATCAGAACATAAATGGCAATAATTTTGCAGATGAGATATTACATGTTGTTAAGAGCACCTTGGCTTTGTAAATTTGAAAACTGCTCAGTTCATTAAAAATATGTAATGCTTGAATGAGCAGAATACATAATTATAGGTCTTTGGATTTTGGAGGTGCTTATGTATTTCAATGTCAAGTTTCAGTTTTGAAGTTTGCTTAAATATTTCTTACTATGGGAAAATACTTATTAGGCCTCATTTACGGAAATATTGATTTACAATACAAAATTCAACAGTTAATTGCACTGAAACAGTGTTAATTACTGTTTTCCATCAGATAATAAAAACAGCCAAAGATACTGATGGTATTATTTTATAATCAACAATCAGACTTGGAAGATACAGCTAGCCTGAAACAAGAGTCAATGATTTATGTAGTCTGCCTTCCATGATTTTTGACTACAAAAATGGCCAGTTGTAAGGACTGGAAAACTTTGTACTCTGCACTAATAATGAGAGCTATTTATTTTTCATGCTCTTTGTGTTCATTACATGTTGCCAGTGTTAAACATGGCACTTCTCAGGTCATATCTATATAGTTTCCTGGATGACCAACTGCAACCTACAGCAGAAGAATTTCTAGTACTTCAGGTGCCAACTTGCCAACTTGTTTCTTTTTTGTTTGTTTCTTTTTTGTTTTCTTTCATTTTGTTCTGTAACTTCATGCATAGAGGGAGCATAGAAAATATTCTGCCTTCTAATGCAGCTGTTAGAGGGAATAATATAACCCTATCCTTACAGCAAAGATGAAGAAGAAAGATAGAAAGGTGAGAGGGATGGGGAGAAACATGAGTTTAAGAGATTAAAAGAAAGACAAAAATGTAGCAGAAAGAAAAGATGCTAACTGGATTGTCAGTAAAAAATGCCTAGTAGGACTCTTAAAAATGATGTAGTATTTTTGAAAAAGAAAAATTTCAGAATATTTTCTATACCTGGGGATATTGGTCAATGCTTGGCTGAACATGAGCCAGCAGTGTGCCCAGATGGCTAGGAAGGCCAGTGGCATCCTGGCTTGTATCAGAAACAGTGTTGCCAGCAGGAGCAGGGAAGTAATTGTCACTCTGTACTCAGCCCTGGTGAAGCCATGCCTCGAGTACTCTGTCCAGTTTTAGGCCCCTCATTGCAAGAAAGACATTGAGGCTATGGGGTGTGTTCACAGATGGGTAATGAAGCTGGTGATGGGTCTGGAGAACAAATCTTATGAGGTGTGATAAGCTGAGGGAGATGGGATTGTTCAGTCTGGAGAAGAGGAGGTTCAGGGGAGACCTTACTGCTCTCTATAACTACGTGAAGGGAAGTTGTGATGAGCTGGGGGTTGGCCTCTTCTCTCATGTGACTAGTGATAGAACTAGAGGGAATGGCTTCAAGCTGCACCAGGGGAGATTCAGGCTGTATATTAGGAAATACTACTTTTCTGAAAGAGTGGTCAGGCACGAGAACGAGTTGCCCAGGGAAGTGGTGAAGTCACCGACCTTGGAGGTGTTCAAGGAATGTTTAGACTCTGTGTTGATGGATATGGTTTAGAAAGAATTATTGGTGGACGGTTGGACTGGATGATCTTGTAGGTCTTTTCCAACCTTGGTGATTCTATGATTCTAAACCCATTTATTTCCAAATAAAAGAACAAGTATTAGTTTTCCTGGAAAGAATTTGAAGAATCAAAAGATTTGTAAACAGCTTTTTCTCAGGGGTAATTGATAAATCCTCAAAGGTAAGTTTTGCCTCCAGACCAGTTGCTGAAATTACATGACATAGTTGAGTTTTACTTCTCAAAGTTAATGAACTGTGTTCTTCAGGCTACATTTTTTACCTTAACACCCACATGACTGAAAGAGAAGTCAGAAAAAAAAAGAATCACATTTGAGGAGGCAGACAAAATGATATGTAGCTAAGAACACAAATCACTTAATGAAATACATATGTATATACATATGTGCATATCAATGCGCATACATGTGCTTATGTTTATATGTATGTAAAGGGAGAATAAAGAAATGTGAGAGATAATGCGTACTAGCTGATCACTTAATAAATCCAGATGATCAGCTTCATTGCCACTTTAGAGGACACAAAGATAATTTGTTTTTGTATTATCAAGCTAATATAAATGAAATTTAAGAATCTTGGGAGTAGCAACTCTTGGAATGTCAGTGACCACTCCGTTAGACTGAAGGTTTCAGTTCTCAATTAACAGCTAAATAAACACACCACTTAAAAACATCATTTTGCAGAAACTAGACCTTGCTAGATATTGTGTTTTCCCTTTAGATTAATCATTACATATTTCTTTCATATCTCTCACTAATTACAATTATGAGAAATCAACATTTTAGGTGATATAATTAAAAAAAAGCAGTTCCAACAGCATCCCTCAGACATATTTTCTTACTGGCTTTTTTTTGCTTGTTTGTTATTTTTGTTTTACTTTCGGAGCTTTCTTCTCAATTTCTTGTCTCCTGGATAATCAGAGTAAGTGTACCATTTATTAAAATGGTTGGTAATGCAGGAAGAAGATATGCTGGAACTACATCGTATATTTAAAAAACAAGCAAAACAAGAACAAAAAACGGAATCTGAATTTGATACCAACCACAAAGTACATAATATATGTTTAAGGATAGGCATATCCTCGTTTTCAGCAAAACGAAGTATTTGTATTTGTGTAGAGGAGTTCTGTTTTGTCACTTCTGTATTGTTGAATCTATTCTTGAAGAAACTGCTCCGTTGTCCTTCAGTGGAAAAATTGACCTCTAATTAATGAAGATCACACAGAAATTACAGTGAAGTGTTGATTAGCTCAATGTCATGAAGTTCACTGAATAATTTCAGACAGTCAAGACAGTTTTCCATACACTTAATAGACATCATGACCCTCTTTTAGTTAAAATGAAAGTTTGATCAAGAGAGCAAAGAGCACAGCTTTCTAATCAGGTTACATGAACCACTATGAAACACGAAGGTGTGTCCCCTGAAATGGATAGGCGTTACCTTAAAGAAATTGTTAATCTCATTTAGCAGCAGAAGTAGTATCCACTGTGTCTTTGAACAATCCTCTAATGTATTTTACAGGTCTAGTATTTCACCAATGTAATTATAGTACGAATAGATATACGAATCTAATGAGAACAGGATGACTTTGTAAAACGTGACCTTTTCTTAAAAATTAAATTCCAGATTAATTTTACAGAATCAGAGGGTTGCTGATGCCAGTTATTGTCATTGAGCAGATTCCTTGTTAGTTGGTCAAGGCCAAATAATTAGTCATTGACTGGATGTATGGTTTAATCTTTTTAGTTAATAAGGGACTGATCACTGCCTGGGAAGAGAAATCTGGAAATAATAATTATTTCTAAAATCCTGTGGTGCTCTAAAGTCTGATGTGTCTGCTAGGCTGAGAGAAGCTAGAACTGTTATTTGGAAAAATATTTTTAAAAACTTTCTTTTTTTTTTTATTTTACGGAGGTAGTATTTTCTCTTTAGGCTTTGTACTTTTTAGTGATTTATATCTTTTTTTAAAGTAAATTTCCAATTAAGATGAGATTTTGGAGAGCTTGTACTTATGTTCAGAAGTGTATATATTGTTTTCATGATGCTCATAAGTTGTACAGATATTAAAGGAAAAACTTCAACCAAAAAGCAGTGACCGATAACCAACAACCTGCTTTCTGAAGGCTGTTTTGACTTTGGGAACAAGAGGCCCTGATAGAAAAGCAGTCCTCAGCTAAGACTCCTGAAATGGAGCAAGGATGTTTCCTAATGAGCATTTCATGGTCAGTGAGGTCTAATCAAGCAGCTACTACAGAAAACAGGGTTCTCTGTGAGCAGTGAAAGGTGAGCAGTGCTGTGGTACCTCTCAGGGTATTAAGAGGGTCTGCTTGTCCCTGTGCAATCCCCCTGAGACCTTCACTTGCACTGCCATGGGTCCAGGTGCCCATTGCAGTTCAGCTTTGACCCATCAGCTCCTGACCCACTGGCAATGTAGGTGGGTCTGCATGCAGCCCTGTCAGCTGGCCATGTTGCCTGCCTAAGGACCTTGTTGATCTTGACCTCTGGAATCTGCACAGCTTGACAATGCATCTGCTTTGTTTTGATTGACCAGCTTGGAAATCACTGGGTTTTCTTGAACCCTGGTCTGATTCTGACTTCCCAGCTTGATCTCAGAGCAGTCTAATCACCATGAACTTGGCTGCTGATAAGAACTTCAGGCAGTCCTACATCTCCCCCATTCTGCTCCTTTGACATGGTAATGGGCCCTGGGTGGTGATGCCTGTGCTATTACAGTGCTGACATCCCCCTTAGCTGCTGCTTTCCCCTCTACTTAGGGTACAGTTTGTCCCTTGCTGTGCTACTGCATAATCATACCTGTGTTTAATATCTATCAGTAACATCATATAAAGCTGAGATTGACTAGGAAATGGTATATGAAATGCTGAATTGAGGTACAGATGTAGAATAAATGTGAGGAGACTGACTGGAGAAATAGTGGTACAATTATGGCAAAAAGGAAGGTCTAGAAATGAGGGAAAAATGAGAATGTGATATGGAAATTAGGCAGTGAAGAATAGAGCGGGTACCCTGCTGACCATAGGAATGCAGCTGTTTAAGGAGTGCAGAGGGTGACTTAGCTCTGCAAGCCCACCTGGAGAGAGTCTTCTCAGTCAAAGCACAGGACTGTCAGTCAGGTCATTCTGTTTTCAAAAGGCTTGGTGTAGAAGCCTAGAGCAAAAGTGAATTGTCCTCCACTGTAAACTAAAATAATTCGTAGATCAGTAATTGGGTGGTTCATAGGTTTTAAGCATAATAGTAAATTTATAGTTGTGTGTGATAGAATGTACAGTGATGCAATTGCAAATATAGCTATGTGTTTACTACTTAAGTTTAGGTTGCTTATTTATCTATTAGTTTTGAAATGTCTTAATTTAAGTAATGAACATCACAGTTATCTTAATTGATCTACTTGAGCCTGCAGACTGAAGAGGAAAAATCAGAACCCAAGGAAACTTTCCTAGACATCTTGTGGAGAAGCACTGGTGGTTATGTGTTACAGTGTAGCATCCCGCAGGTCATTAGCTATCATATTTGTTCCCAACTTCCATTCGTAAATGAGAGCTTCCTAGAGGAAGGAAAGAGAGTGGTTTCTTTCTTTCATATCAAGTTTTTTCAAAGGAAGGGTTCAAATGTGACTCTGACTGTTGTATCCTTCATATAATTAATATATTTTTGTATTAGGACTGTTTTCTAATTTTAGAGAGTCTTAATCCTTTGGAATCTTCTGCTTCTCTTGAGCTTCTTTAGTATTCCTTTGTGTTGTGTAGTTGTCCAAAGCAGTTTATGCTAAGATTCCTAGATCCTCAGAAACATTGTGCTTGAATAATTTGCTCTGTACATGCACCTTCTGTAGTTCAATAGCAAGCAATATATAGTTTGATGTAAATAAATTTGCATAGCCTCTCTTTTGAAGGAAGAGAAGAGAGATCTGAACACGTTACTCAAATTTTCAACTTAATATATGCACTGTTGTGATATTTAATAGATGAAAGAGTAAGTGCATGTGTCCTGTATGTATGTGTATACTTGGCTGCTATTTAGTGAGATGATGATTGTTTTGAATGCCAAATTATCCATAAGAAATATTCCTCTTTAAATTTTTTGTTTAAATTGACATTTGTGAGGAAAAAATCATGAACAATTAGCTGGAATGAAATTCCTAGACTAAAATTTTACTGTTAGCTCTTCAGATGATTTTTTCAGTAGCTATTTCATATGTAATTTTTTTCACAGTGATGTTTTTGACAAGTAACAGTCTGATCAATGTTCATTCAGATAAACTCTTGAAGAATTTACTCTTTAAAGTAAAGAATTTACTTTACAGACTCTGTGAAGCTTTATTTTTTCTTTAATTATTACCACTGCCCATGGTTATCAAATAATCACAGATGAAATTAAGAAAATTATTTTATTTTATTTTATTTTATGTCTTGGGAGTTGGATTACTGGGGAGTTGAAAAATTATCTTAATTTAAACCTTAAAGCATCATAAATGTTTAGCGGTGATGGTAAAGCATTTTCTACCTCTGTAAAAACAATATCAAGAAGAGAAATAAATTGCAATTTCTTGCCCTTTTATTCTCTGAATAATTTAATTTTACAACTGTCTTTTTTCCTCATTACTTGTCCACACTAATACTGGTGTTGAATTCTTGAAGTTTTTGACTAAGACTTTTATTAATTATAACAGTGAAGTCAAGCCGAGACATAAAAAATAATAATTTAATGTTTGAAAACAAAATCTATACATAATCTTCCCTGTTTGTTTAATGATTGCTTAATAATGTTTTCTCTGTTTACACAATACATAAAAAATGAAGGTACATTAATAGGATGATTTCAAGCCTAAGAAAACTGCCGTTTTATGTGGACTGTAATAGCCTCCTGAATGTAGATGATGTTGAAAGTAATTTGAGTTCACTGTACCTTCCAGGCTTAGCTGTTTAATGTTGTTTGTATACATAATTCCTACATGCAAATATTTAAGAATTGTATTACATCTTCCAGAACATTTTTGTCAACTCTGACATTTTTCTTTATTTTCTTTGTTGCATTTTGAGTGCTACAGTATTGTAGGTGTGGATGAAATTGAAAAAGGCAAAAATTAGGAAATGTTTGCTTGCTTAAAGTTCTTAGAAATGTTGATGTATATGTGTATTTTATTTTAGGAAATAAAATAATTTAAGTAGACTTATGCTTGAGAAAGTATTTGAAAAAAAATTAACACTTTCACTAGTGCATGTGTTGCAAATGTTTTCTATGCTTACTTACTCATGATAGGAATAGCTAGTAGACTAAGAAAATGGAGATAGCGTTTTTTATTTACTTTACAGAGTTATATCTCTACTTGAACTTATAGGAGTAGTAAATATAACAGGAAAGTTATAATGTGTTCTTGTTAACTTTGTAGTATTTGTGCATTAAATCTTATTTCTCTCTATTGATTCTCATTTCATTTACAGTCTGGGTAACAAATTCTCTTTGTTAAGACAATGAAGGGTGTTCTTCCAAGATCTGAATGATAAATTATTTAAAAATTGCAACAGCAGTTACTACTTTACTTTGTTTCAGCTTTCTGACAACATCAATTGCCCCAAATTAGAACATAAAATAAAACAGTGCTGACAGTATGTTTTTTATAAGGGATTCATCAATCATTTTATATTTTTATTGTGCCCTTTATTCTGGAAGTCTGACAGTATGATGTACGCAGGCCTCACTAAAATTCAAATGAGACCAAGTGCAGTTGAGAAATGTATGATCAGTTTAGTGAATAGACTAACCAAGATTTAAAAGCTTGAGCACCTCCCTATATTTAACATTAAGATGCAAAAAGGCCCAAGCAGGCAAAAATGGACACTGCTTCTTGGCCTTTCTTTCACATATTTTTTGTATGATGAATGACAACTATGCCCTTGTGGGTAGGTGTAGTAATCATTATAAACAAACTAACATCCTTTCCAAATAAATCATAGGTGATTTTTATTGGTAACTTGAAACCTAGAAATATTGCTTTATTAATAATAGCCTTGTGGCAGGAATAGTTCACCAAAGTGTTACATCAAGGATAAAGACAGATTAGTGTGAACAGATACAGCTTGACAATTGAAACCCTAATTCAGTATTGATCATACTCTGTTCAGAACGGTTCTGGTCTTTAGGCTCTGTTACTAGGACACTCCAGTTGTAGTAGCTGTGGTGCATGTTTTCTTTGGTGTGGTCTTTCTTTTGCTGTTGTTGCTTTTTGGTTTTGATGTTTTTTTGTTGTTGTTGTTGTTTTTTTTATGCATGTTTTCTTTCTGAGTCATTTTGTGTCATTTTTTTGTCATTTTGATAGTAATTGAGATGTGCGCTCTGCTATAAATATGACCGTGCATTTTTGGAATGAGGAATATGTCACCTAGGCACTCGAGATTCTTCAGATTTCTTTTCCATTTGTCTCCTCTCTTGCAGTTCTCTGTTCAGTTACTTTTTTCTTTTATATTGATCTGTACCTTAGAACTATCCAGAAGGGCTACTATCAAAGTGACCTATATCTACATGGATCAAGAGGATGATAATTTTGGTTTGTCTGCTTTGACTGAGAAGTGGAAAGAACTTTTAATTTTGTTTTGAAGCTTCAACTAAATGGCTTTACCATTTTATTTACAAGTATTTCAGGTTTTATTGCAGCTCTTGTGTGTTTATTTTCTTTTAATATCACATAAATGTTAACTTCCTGCCCTTCTTTATAGTAGTGGTCCACCATGATATTCCCATGCTAGGTTTTCATTTATTTTGATTGAATTACTGAGATATTTCAATTCCAGTCATTTACATTCATATTTTGATCATTTTGCCTTGAATGCTAGTGGCATACTGTATGGGAACTGCTGAGTCACGGCCTAAACCTCTGATTGAACACCTGAGGTGAGCAATGAGTCAGCCCTGGGAGCACAGATGAAGGCAATTCACCTGTGCTACTGGAATGGGGGGAGCCTGTCTCCACCTCTCCTGGACCCCTTAAGAGCTGACTGCCACAGGGGAAGGATTTCTTTTTGGAGATTGCTTCTCTTGGAATCTTCTTAGTGAACCCAGGACAAGGGTGAGCTTTCCATCTCTTCTTCTTTAGTGTGATAACCTGTTTAGCCTAACTTTCTTGTATATTTCTTAATTATAACATCCATATATTCATTCATTATATGCGTACTTCTATATTCTAGGTATTGGATTAGTTACCCTGGTTTTATATAATAGTATTCTTACATTTTTTGCCTGTGTAGGTTTATTCTTGGTTCTATTTACTTCTGCTTGCAATTAGATGTGATTCAGCATCTGATATGAGATGTGGTTTACATTATTCGTCATATTATGTATCCCAAATTCATCTGCATTTGTTTGCTTCTTTAAAAAGGTGATGGTAACACTTTCCATAGAATCCTTTGCTCTGTCTCTTATCGAATCCATAAGACTCCAGCAGTTAACACAATTGATGTCTATTAAAATTTACTCATTTTATTCTCATTCCCTTATGCCCCTTCTTGAAATGTCCAACTGGCAGAATCCACGGTCTTGACAGCTTAATGCAGATTTTTGGGAAAATGTTGCATTACCTTGTCTTGTCCATGCAGCAAATCTGACTGAGCAGCTAGAGATTTGATGGCATTTGGCTCATTTGCAAATGGCAATAATAAAACAAGTCAGAACGAATAGAAGCCAAAAGAAATAAAACAAGGATATCTTTAAGGACGGAGGAAAATATAGGATAAGCCTACTAATTTCTGATTTGCTTTTACAGAGTGCGTTTTATTTGAGGGGAAAAAAAGAGATTTCTTCTGCAGTATATTGTGTAGGACTACTTTGTCTTATGTTCATGGAACTACACTGTATGCCAGTACGCTTGTAATTTAAAAAAAGTTTGTTCAAGATTAGTTGGTGCAATTTTGCTCATGGAGAGTTAGCTAGTGCTTGAGTATATGGAAATTATAGCAATCAAAATGTACAGTTACTTAGTCTTTGTAATAAACAATAGATTCAAGGCTAAAATTTATTAGAATAGAAGTGTATGTGTAGCATAGAGATTTTTCATCACATATAATTCTTTTAGGTGAAGAAACAATATACTGTTTTAATATTTTCCTGTAATTTCTCTGTAATTAAAATGATACACTATTAATGCCTAACTCAGTATTGTAAACGTTTTTCTCTAGCTTAAAATAGCAAAGGTGCTAACTGCTTAATGAATACCAAATATTGTCTTTGTCTGATAGATCAGGATTTAATCAAATAGCTGAAGACTATTTCTTTAGTGCAAATGAAGGTAACGCCATTCTTTTATCTATCTGAATTATGGAGGAATTATGGGATATCAGCATTAAACAGTTATTTTTCCTTATGAGACTTGTGAGGACTATGCTGATGGAATCTCAGAAAAGTGCATCAGTCTTAATTTGGAAGTATCCATAAGAGCAGTATCGCTACTTTGTGCTGACGTGCCCCAAAGTTGTTAACTGCTCATTTAAAATTGCTCATTTTTCAGCCATCTGTTCTTGATGGACTTTATCTTTGTTAAGCTGAAATTCACTATCTGAAATCCATTTTCTTCCTGCAAAGGTGCTTTGATGTTGTTAGGTCTTAATTTTGAATCTGGAGAATGAGAGTTCATTATGCCCTATCTGTTAGATTAAATTGCCTTATTTTAGATGTAAGAATAGTAAGAAAAGTTTCTCTCTCTCTTTTTTTTTTTTTTTTTTTTTTTTTACTTGTTTGTTTTAGAAACTGCAGGATGTCACTGAGAGCTCGCTGGGTTATATGTTCATTTAAGCCTTAAGCAACAGGATTTTCTGGAAGGTGGTCCTCAGTATTTTTCCTCACTCAGATTCTGGCACAGAGTAATTTAGATGTGTTTAGGCTGATTTTATTTCTTATAGTTATATAGTGAAAAGAAAAAAATTCTTCTAATTAGTATCATTTAACAACTCATTTTGTCTTTCTTGGAAATCATAAGAGTTCTTTTTTCCTTTAAATTTCTTCCAAAGCTTTGATGAACCTGAGGCATTGTCACTGAATTCAAAGCACAACACTTGTGAGATGGTCCCATGTTTGGCACCATAATTAAAAGGAACAAAACAGTACATCTAGTATATTTTCACAGTGTCAGATGTGTTCTATGTACTTATTTACCCGGGTTATGTTTTGTTTTTAAGTCTCAGGGTACTGTGGCCAGTCCTGCTAAGAGAGTGGAATGTTCTGTTAGAGTTATTTTACTTCTCTTTTTCCAGGACTACAAACATAGGGAACTGAAAGAGTTTACCATGAGTGTGAGATTCTTGAGGCTTTGAGACTCAGAGGTGGTGAATTCTCCATGTTTTTAATGCAGATGCCTGTTGCTTCCCAGAACTTTGAAATAGTACATAAGGTATTAATTAGATATAAATGAAAATCTGTTGTTTTTTTTTTTTGGTTTTTTTTTGTGACAGTTGAACTACAGAAGAAATACCAATAGCTGAAGTAAAGTCTTTGAAATCTGTAATTAGGAAACTGACAAACTGTGATATAGATATGTTTCATTTTTCTGAGTAAAAGAAAAAATCTAAATTACCTTCAACTTCCTAATAGTCATCTACTTCATTTCCCCTAGTTTCTCTTTCTGCTTTAAAGTTGCTGCTTAGTTGAATAGCTGTGGGCTGTGTAGTAGGAATACAGTTGCTACCAATTCACTGCACTATTTTTTCCAGGAAAATAGTTCTTAAAAATACTTTTATGAATGCATGAATATCAGCTCATCTGAGAATACTCAAGCACACAATGTTGATGTGAATTTGAAATTTCCATCGCCATTATGACTGGGAGGAAATGACGAGGAAAGTAAAGTTTTCATTTTGGTATACCAAGTTACACAAGCAGAAAAATCCCCTCTTGGTGGTTCTTACCTTGGTTACACATTAGTGGAGTAAAGAGGAGAGGATGTGCATGATTCATCTGTCTTATTTTTTGTCTTGCTGTAGTTTGATACGTTGATGCAGAAAGTTAGAAGAGGAGGGTAGCATGTGATTGTTAAGCTGTCATCTATTTGTAGATGTAGCTGAGCTCTCTGGCTCTAACTGATTTAAAATTACATATTTTGTCCTGATTGAAACTGTCTGTCAAATAATTTTTCTAGAACAATCCAAAAACTTCACACTTGCTAATGAAACAATAATAGCATAAATGTGGTAGTATGGCATATATGCTGGAGTGAATTAACCCTATGCTAGTTTATTAGTAGTCTCTCATATATTTGTACTGTGGACTGAAGTCTGAGTGACACACTGAATGGAAGATCTGACAGTGTAAACAGATCTTGACAGGAGCAGCTTTAGTCCTGCTGTGGTTTGCCTCTTTAGCCTTGTTGTTTTGACTCTGATTAATCAGATCTGCTCTAGTGAATTTCAATTCTATCCTCAGAGGTAAAGCCCCTTAAACCCCCACTTAATCTGTCTACCCAAACTGTGCAAACTACTTGTTGCATAGGACAGGGGTTGAGGCCTGTGCCATCTAAAGTAGGAAGCTCCTAGCTGTGGGGTAGCAGTGGAGTGACTGCGTGTGACAGCATAGCTGGGGGTTACCAGCTGGTGCATTCAGGATTATGGAAGATCTTCCTGGGTATCATCAGTTCTAACTGTGAGATTTCTTACAATTATCTGCTGACTATACAGATAATCTGTGCTGGTTGCATCCCAGGATATGATTGGCCTTCCTGGCTGCCTTGCCACACTGTTGACTCATGTTCAACTTGCTGTTGACCAAGACCCCCCAAAGCCATGTCAGTGGGACTGCTGTGCAGTTGTCTCATGCCCCAGTCTGTATGTATAGAAAGAATTGCCCCTTCTCAAGTGCTTTTGTGAAAATTCATGCAATTGATGATTACTCAGCTCTCAAATTTATCTAGATCTCTCTCCAGGGCCTCTCTGCCCTCAATGGGATCAACAACTCCAGCTAATTTAGTATCATCAGGAGAATTGCACAAAACATCTTCTGTCCTACTTCAGGGTCATTTATAAAAACACTGAAGAGAACTGGTCCTAAAATGAAGTGCTGGGAGCAACACTAGTGACCAGCTGCCAGCTTGATATAACCCCATTTGCTATCACTTATCACATTATTGTCTAGCCATATGTTTGACGTGTTGTCCTGAAGGATGTTGGTGTGAAACAGTATCAAAAGCTTTACTGAAATCCCAGAAGATAACATTAATTGGCTTCCCTTGGTCAGCTAGATCTGTGACCTTGTCAAAAAGGAAATTAAATAAATTAAAAAGAACCTTCCCTTCATGGACCTGTGTTGGCTGTGAGCAATTGAATTTCTAACCTAAATATCTCAGAAAACAATAAGCAGGCTACTCATGCAGGCAATTCTAGGTATTGTAAAATTTAGGTTAGCATCAGCTGAAAAGAGTTCAGCTCTCCTTGTTATTCTTTCTTCAGGGACCAGGTGACCTCAAGATGTCCCTTTCAAAGTTGGTCATTCTGTGGCTCTGTTTTTCTGGAAATGCTCCCTTGTTGTGAGGCATTGCTGCACTCAGCACCCTATGGCCACATTGCCCCCCTGAAGTTCTGCATAGATGTTCATTGACGGTGTTTATTCATAGGAAAAATTTATTGGCAAAACTGCACAGATTCAAGCTTCCAGAGATAATGTATTTTGAGTGGTCACTGCCTGGACGTTACAGCTCTCTCTGTTGCAAGCTGTCTCGCTCCAATTTATAGGAGGGAGATGAGGTTCTTTTAATATCTGTATACCTGGTGTGAGATTAAGAAGCAACGGTTCATATGTTAGTCCAACCAGTTTATTATAAGTCCTAATTAGGGAGATGGGGAAGGAAAGGAGGGCTATAGAAAAGCTAGGAAAAAGCAAGAATGCCGTGAACCCGGCCCAGTCCATCTGTGACCCTCAGACAAAAGACTTCGCAATCCTTGCCCAAGACTTGTCCATCAAACTTCTCTAGACGAAAGATCTCTCAACCCCTGACCAGGACTTGCCTGAACTTGTTCGTCTGTGTCCTCAGCAAGCTTTGAGACAATGATGATGCAAAATAATAATCTCTTACACAAGCCTCTGTGCAACGTCATCTTCAGCTGCATGGGATCTGGCTCCCCAGAATGTGGCTTGGCACAGCACTGATGCATTGCCTCTTCTATGATCTCCTGACACACCCCTATTTGTGGCTTGTCCTGCTAATGTCACAAACACTGCTGCCACATCACTGTGCTTCTTGTCTCTCCTCTCTCCCTTTTCTGTAGCAATCCATTGCTTCCTGTCTTTCTGCTTGCTCTCCAGTTGTCTTCCCTTTTGATTGTCCAGATTAGAGAGTATCCATTTTGCTTCCATTGTGCAGGAATGGAGTCTGAGGAGGGGAGAAGAGACAGTCTAGTAATCTGACTTAATTCTTTAAGAGTAAGTTTTAAAGATGTTAGTTAAATGTCTTGTGAGAGCATAGATCTTAGTTCTTGAAATATTTTAATCATACAGACACTTAATGGCATGGCCACTGAAAAGATCTGGAGCTGTTTGTACTAGTTACACGTGTATTTTTAGTGTGGCACATTTGTCATTAAGTATGAGATGTCATTAAGTATGGCATACTTTCTAGCTTTTTACTTTACAGTCATTGTCCTAACATAGTGCTTTACTGGTTATTTCCAGTATGTGGTGGCACAGCCAGTGCACAGTACTGTTGTTCTATGATATGTGGAGTTGGGAAACTGCTTTACATTAGGTGCTTCTCTGAATGTTGCATACTAAACGTCTCTCTTTTAACCTTATGTGTTGCCAAGTACCTTGTGGTTACCCATCCAAGTGTGTCATTTGGAAATATACTAAGTGAATGAGGTATAGTAATATGTATAACAGACATTTGATTAGTTGTGAAAAGAACAGAGTAGAACAGCTGTCTTCAGATGGAAGCAGTGGTGACACTCCAAGAATTGTTACTGTTGGTCACTGTGTATTAGAAAAAGCAATAGAAATTTTGATCTCAGACTGCTCTGAAGGTAAAACTTAAGAATCCCTACAACTTTCTCTTTCCATAATTTCACTTTACATACTTTTTTGTTTTCTACACTTAATTAATATGATTTCAAGGAAAAAATGTGTTTAAGACAAACATACTTCAGAAATTCTTGTGCTGCACTACATAGTTTTCTGCAATATTTATTTGTTAGAAGAATTAGTACAAAACAAACAAAAAAAGGAATATTATTTCTTCATATCTTTATCACGAATGTCTTAAGTTCCGCCAAAATATCTCCTTATGTTTGTAAGACTCTGCCATTCAAATCAGTTGCTGGAAACTTTAAGATAGTTATCTGAAGTAAGAATTGTGCTATCTGTGATGCAGTTTTGAAGGGGTTCTGCTTTTCTCCTTTCAAGAAAGTTCCCACATGTGACCTGAAACAGCTGGCAGACTCCAATAATTGCCTTGGTTTGCAAGGAAAAGAGCATCTGAGACTGTATAGCTCTCTACTGACTGGTGCAGTCATTTTCTGATGATGGGAAGGAAGCTGATGTTTGGTTTTTTGATGAGGCTATGTGTTAAACTTTGAATGATGTTGTTCTTATTTGTTTTGATACCTATAGGAAGCTGTACTAAAAGGCTTTATGATGTTCTTTGCAGAAAATTATTATTGAATATGTGTTTACACTATAGGCATGCCAAAATGTTTTCTTAATTTAACCTTCATGTTATTATATGTGATGGACTTGGGCAAATATCAAAAGCAGATTGAGGGACTTAAAATTTTTGCTGTCACAAGAAAGTAAGCTGTTGTATTATACTGATGCTAACCTGATAGCTTTTGAGTGTGTTTTAGTTGTTTGTTTTTTTTTCTCCTTCATCTCACATGGATTCAAACACTGCAGCCTAACTTGTGCATATTAGGTTCAGGGAGGTATACAGGCACACATAAGAGAACTGTGAAACAGAGAGCAAGCAGTCTAAACCTGGGAAGAACTGGGAGACAGATTTAAAGTTAAATGTTTTCCAAAGGTTTCCTGAATGCCCACAGACTTGGGGCTGTGGCCACTGGGGAGCCTGTTACAGTGGCCAACCACCCTCTGTTGAATAACCCTTTCCTAACCCGCAACCTGACCCTCCCCTGACACAGCTCCATGCAGTTCCC
Organism: Phasianus colchicus; assembly: GCF_987193195.1. Lineage (NCBI taxonomy): Eukaryota > Metazoa > Chordata > Aves > Galliformes > Phasianidae > Phasianus > Phasianus colchicus. The sequence continues at coordinate 103,009,504 of NC_143436.1, forward strand.
TCAGGTGATGTTGCTGCCACCAGAGAGCAGAGATCAGTGCTGCTCTTCTGCTTCCCTCACGAAGAGCTGTGTCTGCCGTGAGGCCTCTTGTCCACCTCCTCTGGGCTGAGCAAAGCAGGGTACTTCAGCTGCTCCTCATGCATCTTGCCCTCCAGACCCTTCATCTCCATGGCCCTCCATGGACTCTCTGATATGTCCTCCTTACATTCTGGTTCCCAAACCTACGCGCAGTATTCAGGTTGCTTTTTCTCAAGTGCAGTATCCAGTACTTGATTTTATTGAAGCCCACGCAGCTCACCCACACCAAGTCCTCCAGATTATAATGATCTTGCAGCAAGGCCTCTGTAGCCTAGAGGAAATCAACACCTCCTCCTAGTATAGTGTCATCCATAAACTTAGTATGTATTCAAGTCCTGTGTCCAAGTCATTTATAAAAAACATTGAAGAGAACTGATCCTAAAGTGGAGCCTCATGATTCCACTAGTGACTGCCTGCTGGCTTGATCTAACTCTGTTTATTATAATCCTTTGCACCTGACTCATCCACCAAGTGCTCACCCATTTTATTGTGCTTTTTCTGGCCATATGTTGGGCACTTCTCCACTGGAATATATTGAGAAACTGTCAAAAGCTTTACTGAAATCCAAAAAGATAGTACCAACTTGTTTCCCTTGGTCAACTAGATGGGTGACCTTGTCATAAAATGAAAATAAGTTATTTAAACAGGACCTTCTCCTCATGAACCCGCGTTGACTGTGACCAATGGCCACACTGTCCTTCAGTTGTTTTTTAATAGATCCAAACATAAATTTCTCCATAATTTTTTCAGGTACTTTAATTAAACTGACAGGCTTGTAATTACCAGGGTCATCTTTCTTGCCTTTCTTGAAAATTGGAACTTTTGCCAAATTCCAGTCAATTACAGACACTCTAGATTCCCAAGACCACTGAAGAAATAGAGAAAGGTCTCATGATGATATCAGTCAGCTCTTTGAGTACCCTGGGATGAATCCCATTGGGTCCCATGGACTCATACGCATCCAGGTGCAGCAGCAAATCCTGCACAAGTTTGGAGTTGTCTGGGAGTTGATCATTACTGCAGTCACAGTCCTCCAGCTCAAGGCACCTGGAGTGTACCATTCTCATCAAGTAATGCACTGATGTTCTTTCTAGTCCTCCTTTTCTTGTTAATGTATTTTAAAAAATCCATTTTATTTTCCCCTTATGTTATTGGCCAGCTTCTACTCAAACAGAGCTTTGCCTGCACAACTTTTTTTTCCCCTACAAAGACAAACAGCATCTCTGTAGTCCTCCCATGTTTCCTGGCCTTGCTTCCAGTAGCTATACACTTATTTTTTTTCTGCCTAAGCTCAGGTTTTTTTCTCTATTTATGTTCTATCATTCCTCTTGTTTCCCTTGCGTTAGTATCCCATTCCCAACTAAGTCAGTGGCAGTGCTTCCTTTGCTCTCTTTCTACTTATAAATACATTATGGTGAAATTCATTTTCGTGCAATGTCTTCAAAGCTACAAGTCAAATATCTGGTGTTGCTATGATCTTGAGAGGAAATTAGTGTTGCAAAATGAGAGCACTAAATCTTTCATTTGATCGAAATAATCATCTGTCTAACAATAATAAAAACAACAACAAAACAAACAACAAAACCCCAAACCACAATTTTTTTGAAACTCGCAGTAGTTCATACCTGGACTGCTGGTGCCACTTCTGGGCTCCCGCTGCTAGAGAGGTCTGGAGATGCTCAGAGAAAGCCCACCAAAATCCACATGTAGGGACTGGGAAAGCCTGACCCAAAATAACACTATTGTCTAGTTTGTGTTGAAACCCAACTAAATGTGGTTGCCTGATCACTTAGCACAAAGAACAGGGCCTGAAAGGTTTTTATGCCAAGTGTGAATTAATGATGAATGTGATTTATACTTTGCATTACTGACAGGAAAGATGTGCTTCTGCTTTTTTGACAGTGGTTGTAGTGTGACCAAGAGCTTGGCCGGAAAGTATATGTTTTCCTGAGTTCTGCTGCCAGTAGATTAACTAGACTTGACCAAGATGAGATCTGACAGTTCATCATGCAAAGTAAAAACTCTGAAGTTATAATTATGAAGAATCCTCGTTTTAAGAATTCTTTTTTTTTACAGAAACTTTCTTCCCCTGATTAGGCTGAGAAATCTTTAGGCCTGATTTCGAACCCTTAATATCCTGTTTGTAGTTTCTACACCATGCTAACTTCCTTAATTTGTAATTCTCACCTTTGTTGCAAGAGCATTCCACTGTACTAATATTTGTTGTGTTTGTGTATATTACCCTCGATTTTTGAATGTCTTTTTTTGTATAATTATATTTTATGGCAAAGCATCCCTGGATTCTCTGGCTCCTCTGTTATTCCCTTTGATTTTTGAACTCTTAGAGAAACTAGTACAGTAGAACAATACAAACATCTGTTTTCTGTGTAGGATTTTTGTAGTAGGCAAGCAAGGCTGATTTAATTATTTTGTCCAGTTGGACAATATTGTCCAATACACCATTATGGCAGAAAATCCATGTGATTATTGCTGGAGACTGTTTATCATTAATACTTCACTCACATATGCTTCAGAAAAGAGTTATGGAATTAAGTCTGCCGTTAGAAGTCATCTAAGTCTTCCTCCCCGGCTATGATTACACTATTAAAAAAAGGGTGTTACAGTTTGCAGTGGAAATGCTAAGTCAGAGCTTGAAACAGTGATTGAGCACCTGGTGGGAAGGCAAGGCCAACACAGGGGAGCTCAGGTGCAAGCACTGCAGCTGACTTACCATAAGGGATGGAGCCAGGATTCACCCCTTCCCAGACCTCATTTAAGGGTCCACAGTGGAGGGAAGAGTATCTTGAGATCTCTGCATGCATGGGCCTTCCTGAGGCAAAGTCTTTTCCTTTTTTTTTTAGCACATCTAGTAGCACATCTGTCCCTTACCTTAGTCCAAGACCTTGCTGCTGCTGCTTCTTGTAACATAGTTTAAATCAAATTATAAACTTACATAGTCAATTAACTGTATGTTTATTTTATCATATCTGTATATTCATAACATGCATTTTTTAAGTCTCAGTACAAAGTAATGCCAAGCTTATATTGCAGCTGACTTTTAATGATTGATTTTCTTTCAAGCAATTTCAGATGATGCTAAACTAAAGGGAATGATTTAGGAGTATTCAAACACATGAAGACAGTGCTAGTGAACACAGTATGTTTGCAAATGCTAGTATCTCGTACATACAAGGTAAGGAGAAGGTAGGAAAGCAAAGAAGTTAGCATAGCTTACCTGTGTTATAAGCATGTTAACATGGCTTACCTGTGTTATAAGCAGAATGTCTAAATTCTGACTTGTATTTAAAAAAGCACTTTTGGTGCTGAGGAAAGTGTAGGAATGTGCCTCAGGAGCCAAATTCTTCCTAATGGAAAGAAAAGCTTGCAGGGGACACAGAAAAGATCCTGCTTTCATTTAAGGAAGATTGAGAAGAAATGTCATTTCTAAGCATATTAAGGGAATTATGAAATAAACTAAGCATGAAAATTAAAATAATTGAAAATAAATCAATATTAATTGACAACTGCCACTCTTCCTAATTTGCTTTGTTGCCTCTAGTAATTTGAAGGACTAGAGGCAACAAGTAGAATGGTACATCTATTTTACAGGACTACCTGGGTAGACTTCCACTGAATAACAGTCTTCAGTGCTATGTCAACTCATCTATCAGTCAGACCACTTCATAATTCTTTATGCTTAAGTTTTATGCAATATTTCCATTTTGTGAATAATTGTTTCCTTAAACTGTTTTAAAGTTACGTCTCTGTTTTCCAGTTGCAATATTATTGACCTTCAGTGGAAGAAGAATGTAGAAATGACATTTGCATAATCTAATTGGCATCATTAACAATTTTTTCCATCATTAAGGAAAAAGCGGTGGTGGTTCTTGAGAGCACCATGCTCCTGGGAACAGAGGAATCAATGTTTAATTGAGGTTGTAATGCTGTTTCTCTCCAGGCAAGACTAGTCAAAAATTCCTACCACCTGACTATCAACAGCTTCTTTTGAAAGAAAAAGCTAGGAGTGTTTTTTTTTTTTTTTAGGGGTGCTGGAAGAGCTGATATAGAACTACGTATCACAGAAGCCTAAATATGAGACTTGTCAGAAAAGTTGAAACATGTTGAACTAGTTTATAGTGGAAGTAGACATAAACCTAATTCTTCTGGGGACTAGCCAGAGCACAAATCTTTTCAAATGCCTGAAAAAAACCTTGTGAATGATTGCAGTGCTTCAAAATCCAGTGACAGACCTCGACTGATTGCCCAGAGTAAAAATACTAGGTGTTTGGGAAGGCTCTGAGTTCAGGAATGAACTGCAAAATTTTGAAACTTTCTGTTTCTTATAATGCTGGTGTGTATTCTGTTTGAGTAGGGAATAATAAGCAAAGGTATCAGCTTCTATTAACTTTAGAATTATTTAAAATATGATTTTATTTAAATGACTTGTAGCTCTTTCTGTGTTGTGCATACTAATTTAAATGACATTTCAGCTAGAGATGTGCTAAACAAACAGAAGCTTGCATGCTGTAGAGCTATCCTCTATAACAGTCATTGTTCAATATGATAGATGAAGGTCTCTGAAGGACATACATATTCAGATGATGATACGCTGGAGGTAGTTTTGAGATCCTTTCTTAAAGAGCTAGATCAAATTTTCAGTGCTAATCAAGTTCAAAACATTAATGTGACTCCTCTTATACAGAAAAAGAAATCAAGCAAATGAAAAGTGGTTTGGCTAACTCACCTGACTAGTCTGGGACTGTACTCAGAATAGAGCTCAGTCTATAAATCCACACCCATACCCTATCCCTGCAGCCTCCTGCTTGAATTAGAGTCTTGAATTAATTTCTTCATAATAGTCATATAGCGGAGTTTTTCCTTTTGCCTGAACTTAAATCAAGCACCTAAAATACACTGGATTCTAGATAGCATGCTTTGATTAACCTGCTGTTATCATGTACTTTCATATTCTTTTGTTTGATAATATCACAAATGGCATCAGATCCTTTTGCTTAAACTACTGATTGTGGAACCTCCTAAGAAAATTGCTGTATTTTATTTGCATACATCCTACTGATTGCAGTCTAGTCACAGAATCATTTAGGGTGGAAAATGCCCACAGAGTTTCATTTAATCTGGTATTCTGTTCCACACTAGCTTAATTTCAAAGTTTGAGTAAATTTTTTAGGACTTTGTCAAATTATCAAAGTCACTAACGTTTTTTGAAGGGGTTCTGTAGCTTCTTTGGGTTCCCAGTGCCTAATGTTTTTGTCCTTCCAATGGGCGTTTCACTTGCTTTAGTTTCATGGAATGATTCGAATGGGACTTAAAAGATCATCCAGCCCCAACCCCCTGCCATGGGCAAGGCTGACCCCTATCGGCTCAGGCTGCCCAGGGCCCCATCCAATCTGGCCTTGGGCACTACAGCTTCTCTGGGCAGCCTGTGTCAGTGTCTTGCTGCTTTCTGAGTAAAGAATCTCCTAACGTTTAATCTAAATCTACCCTCTTGTAGTTTAGAGCCATTGTTTCTTTCCCTATCTGTTACACTGTTCTCCCTGATGAATAGTCTCTTCGCGTCTTTCATGTAAAGCCCCCTTTGTGTATTGAAAGGCTGCAGTAATGTCTCCCTGGAGGTTTTTCTTTACCCTGAACAACTATTGTTGCCTTGTCTCTGTTTGTCAGAGACTGTATTGCCTTCAATGTGTCAAAGACACCTCAGCACCTTCAGAGGTATTCTCTGCATCCAAATACTTGTCTTGGATGAGTTTACTTTGTAAGTACTTTGGATGAGTACTTGATACTTTGTAAGTACTAAGGATGAGTACTTTGTAACTTGATTGTTTTCTGCAATGGATAATACTTTTCTCCCCTAATTTTTGCTATCAGCTGCCAAGGAGCTGGGAGATCCAAGAACATACATGCTAGTGAGAGAGACATTGGGTATCTCAGCATTTCCTATATTATTTATCAGTTAGGTTACCTTCGTCATTGAGCAGGAAGCCAACATGGTGTTTGTTTTTCTGCTGATGGGCTTGCTGATGTGAAATTAGTGCTAAGAAGAACATCTTCCTCACTATCTTCAAACTGAACTTCAGTTTGGCTTCTTGTTGCTGTCCTGGCATGTTCTGATGATGCTTTTGTGTTCTTCCCAAGTAGCTTGTTCCTAGTTCTACTACAGAGTCTTGCACACTCAGAACACTGACAGCACTGACAGCATGCAGAGTTTCTAGCAAAGTATGGAGTAATTAACTTGGACATAAAGGTTTACATGTCAGTACCCAGAGTTGAAGATGGCAACCGCCCCGGTGCTTTTCATAGACACTTAACTTGTCAAAAAAATGGTAAAATGAGAGTCTTGACTTTTCTCAGTTTTTGCACTGAGTGGTAAACTCAGCCTTCTACCACTGTGGCTATGAGGGTTCTTACCATGCTGTAAATAAAAGTACAGAAAACCGCAGGGTAAGTAAATAGTTCTCAAAATACATTTTAAAACATTATATCACTCAGAATTTACCAAGGTTTTATTTTTAAGATTCCCTTTTCTGGATTGTAGAGATTCAAAGTGGGTGATATTACTATACCTAAAGCAGATGCTATAGAAACAGATGCATGGTTAAATATATGCAGTCTAAACATTTGACATAGAATATTGGGAACCATGATTGCTCATTCTTACTTGCATAATTTATCTCTGATACTGTTTATTACACCCATAGACTATTTGCTATGTACAATGTGTTCTCTTGAATTAGTGCACCTATTTAGGAATTTTTGGTAAGCAAGTTTTAAAAAATAATTACAAAAAAAAAAAAAAAAAGGCACAAACGGTATGTTCCTGACAATCAGAACAGTACTTTTTTTTTGCAGAATACTTGAAAAGTTTGTCAGGATCTTGAATTTAGCTGCTTAAAAGATTAAAGATAAAGGCGGAAGCATGAATGTAATGGTAACTTGCTAATTGAAAGCATGAGTTAGTCAAGTGCCATCAGTTTTAAACTGACAAGAGTTTTTTTTTTTGTCATCTTGTCTGACCACCAATATAGAATATTGTCTGGGAACTGCTGAATCACAGCCTGAACTTCTGATTGATCACCTGAGGCAAGCAATGAGTCAGCCCTGGGAGCACAGGTGAAGGCAATTCATCTGTGCTGTTGGACGGGGTGAAGCCTGGCTCCACCTCTCCTGGACTCCATTTAAGAGCTGACTACCAGTGGGGAAGGATCTCTTCTGGAGAGCCGTTCTTTGGAGTTTACAGTGAGCCCAGGACAAGGGTAAGCGCTCTATCTATTCTCTTTTGGTATAATAACCTGCTTAGCCAAACTCTCTTGTTTATTTCGTAATTATAACATCTGTATATTCACTGATTATACAAATATTTATTGTACCACATCACCTTTTCATTCTAACCATGACATCTTTCAGGAAAAAAAATTAGCATGAAGTATCGGCTTGATGACAAATGAGATTATCTCACTTTAAAGTTTCTGAAAAGAATGTGAAAGGTTAGGAAAACAGTACCGCCCCCCATCACTTTCTATGTTTTCTTTTTCTCTTCTGCTGCAAGAGGTACAGATATTGAGAACACTGCTATGTACAAATGGGCAGGGTGTGAAAAATTAGAAGGCTGTTGATTTGCTGGTACTGCTGAGAAAAAGCAAATGTGGAACGGATTAGGAGGCATAGCAGGCTAATGTGTCCATGTGCTGAGTTATTGACCTTTTCACAATTTTTAGTTGTAATATTTTCAAAAAGGTAAATCCATGAAAAATAAAATTGAAAAAGTAAGAAGACCACTGGTGATGTTGATAGTTCAACACAATCACAATTTCATTTAAAGAATGAACAATAAAATGAGTTGGACTTTGAAACATGCTAAATGAACTTTGAAGAGCTATTGAAATCCTGTCATTAGAAGCAATGTGTGTAGTACAAATACTTTCACTTTAGAGAGTATAATTATTATTAGAGTAATTTTTCTAAACATTTTCATCTTCAGGTACCTACCATTTTTTAATCTTTGTGCCTGTTCAGTATTAGTTCTATGGCTGTCTGCTTATAAACAATATCCACCTTCTCTACTATTTATACAGTTGGTAGTCTGCTGTAGATATATTTTTTTTTCATTTGTGGCATAATATTACATGCTGATTACAGGAGTACATGTCTTAAAAGGAAGTATAATGCAGTGTAAAGTTCTGAGTCCTCCATCTACAATAGTGTTCCTAAGAAAGTGAAGATTATTACTTTTTGTTCATTTGTTGGTACTTATAGATGTAAATATTTGGAAGGCCTGGTGGTTTTTGAGCATTATGCTATTAGGATTAAGATGAAGTCAGTGAACATATTTTCTTTAAAAGATATTTTTTTGAACATTTGAGAAGGGAATTAGTTATACTCCAGCCACACATTTGTTTGAATTCCCACAAGATTTTAATCATTTTCTCATATAATATTTTCCTTAGTTGGTCTTGTTATGAAAGAAACATTTAGGAACCCCAAGGTTTTTTCACCCTTTCTTTAAGGAGAAGGGTATTTTTTTTCTTCCCTTCAAATGCTGCCTGTACAAATGTCAAAATTCACAAGTTATTGAGCTGCCAAGTCAAAGAGAATTCCATGACTGTATTTGAAAAGAGCCTTTTGAAATGGGAATGAAATGAACTTCTGAATACTGCATACCGCTCAGTGATAACAAAAATTCATAGTGGAAAATGTCACTGAGCAGCAAAACTGGGTGTTTTTTGTAGAGGTATAATAGGTACGTGTTTTCCCTAGATGTCATTTGTTGCTTACGTTTCTAAGACAGGCCAGCGTTTATTTCAGCAAGGAATCATATTGTTTGTGTCAAAGAGCTGATCAGCACAATTCTGAGCCTGGTCTCTGTGCTCAGCTAATCAGAATGATACTATTGAATGTGCATGTGAAATACAGCATGCCTTAACATTCCTCCTAGTCAAGTGTATTGTGGATACAAGTAAAAGAATACATTTGCCTCAGTCTTTCTTGTATTTTTGTAGGCTAAGGAAAATTCAGGAAGTGTCCTATTTATCTAATTTATAGGACTACACTAGAAGAAACCATAGAGAACTTAGTTCTTCTTTGATTAATAGTGTCTAATTTAAGAGACTAATATTTAAAGTGAATAAGCTCTTTATGCAGTCAACATACTACAATATTTTTAATGGCTTCAGCTAGTGATTATGATAGTTCCATGCGCTTTTTCTTAGAAAATATTTGTGATTTCAAGCAAAAAAAAAAACCAATATTTACTCTTTCTCTGCACTGAAAATTGGCTTATTTTAGTAGTTTCAAAATGTGATGTATCCTCTTAGTTCCTTTTGAGCTTGTTTAAGCAACACACTATTTCATATTTTCATTCCTCTAATTTCTGTGAACTAATCCAAGTGTAAATCATATTTGAAATGGTATACAAATCTTTGCTTTTTTTCCTCTTTCCTAACTATGCAGAAGAAAATGGTGTACAGGGGGAAGACTAGTCACCTGGTTTGAAGTTTCAGAAATACAACAGGTCTTTCTTTGTGCTTCTATCCAGAATGTGTATAATTCTATACTTCACATGCTTATGATGTTCCAGGAGGTGGCTACTGCACTCATGTAAATGTCTGAAATGCTTTATAAGAAGAGTAGGTGAAAATTGAGAAGGAAGCAAACAAAATAGACAGATATGTTAATAGGCTCAGGAATGTGAGTTGCTTGTTTTTTATCAAATGAGTTGAATTTATAAGACTTTATTTACAGACTAAAGAAAAGCTACTATTTACATTATACAGCAGTGATACATTTTATTGCTCTTACAAAATGCTGTGTATTCTTCAGCACCCTCTACTGGTCTTGGAAGAAGCAAAAGTTGAGCAAGCAGATACAAAGCAAACAAAAATTGTTTTTCTTCCCAGATATCAGTTATGACTCCATTTGTTCTTTTGCTTTTACCAAGATATAGTTTTTTTGCTTGTGAATCTTCACATCCCACAGCAGAGCGGTTGGAGGTTGATGATCCTTGAGGTCCCTATGATTCTATGAATGCTTTTCAAATATGGCTACATCAAGATGACTTAGTCACCTCCTAAGGTGCCTGCTTATCTTGCTCCAAGATATTAAGCAAGAACGCACTTAACCACACCACGGTTTCCTCTTGGTCTCTTATTTTGCTGTATAAGAGTAGGAAGCAGAGAAAGGAGATATGCTGCAAATGCAAGCACTCTGGTGTGTTTTCTTTTGGTGTTGGTTTGTTTTTTCCCTCTGAGGAAGAAAGGAAAGAGAACTAGGCAAAAATGACCTTGCTTCTGTTGGAAAGCTGTTCCTAGAAAATGAATAATAGAGAAGTTAAGGGAAGCTAGACAGCAAAATGGAAGCTAATCCATCTCACATTTTTCTTTTAAGAAGGATCTTCTTGGGCATCTCACTCATCTTTGAAGAATGTGTTATTTTTTCCACTGTTACCTCACAAATAGACTATAGGGATGAACTGTTTAGCTGTGTGCTGCTTCATGTGAAAAGCTTTGTAATAAAAAACAATATTCTGAACAAAGCTGTGAGTTCAAAAAAGTTTGCACAGTTGAATCTGAGAATAAACAGTCATAGTTTTCTGTACTGCTGCATAGATTTTAGCAAGTCAGAAGGTGGCTTGTCCGAGTTTCAGAGTTTGGGAATGCTGCTGAGCTGCAGGAATTTCTCCTTAGCACACTGCTGGCTCTTTTTTTGAGTACAGGGACATATTGTGCAAGGTAATTTAGGGAATGACAAAATATTCGTTTACACCAACTACAGCCACAGATGTGTTCAACTACCTACCACTGAATTTTAGTGAGGGAAGCTCATCAAGTCAGAACATGCAGTTTGTTACATTGCACCAACAGAAATTATTGTTGTTAATAAAGATCAATCTTTATTTCTGCAAAATAAAAACTATTGAATTGTGCCTAGTTTCCATGAAAAGATCTTTGTAACTAGGCATTTATTTCAAATCACTGTGACAGTATTACTGTCTTGTGATTTTAGTACTTATTTGAAGAGTACTGCAGTTTAGGGAGGTATAAAATTTCTTAGAGCAGTTTGTATGTAATTTCAACAAAAACTCTCTGCGTTTCAGAGAGATAGTATAGAGGTTAAATAAAGAGTGAATTACTCATCATTGTGCTATGGCAGGTGGCATTGAACTGGAAATCCATCTTCTCCTTCCTTCAAATATTAGAATTTATTGCTGCAGAAAATAATAGCTGCAGAAAATAATAGCTGCTAATTTTCCAACCAACCACCTGTAAAGAACAAGTCATTGAACAGATATGATGTGATTTCCGCCTCTCACCATGTACTGTACCTTCAGCTAACTTTATTACCACTACTTGAATAAAAGCATATTGCAAGTGTAGGGCAATTATATGGTTCTGTACCTTGTATACTTGTGAAAAACAATAATTTACTGACATAAAATTAATTCTGTGCTCAGTTCACAGATCTAACTAGCTTAGGGTAAGAGTATTTCTCATCTTAAAAATCTCATAGCACTAGAGGATTGGTTTGGTGTTTACTATTTATATTGTATTTTGACAGAATATTGATTCTAGGGTAGATTTGTAGACAGTTGTGATAGTGATGCCATTATATATTGATAGTGTAATATAATGCGACTTTTTCCTGTACAAAAATTCCTTTAAATTTATGTAATTCATTTCATCTAAATGGAACCGTGAATAGTGGTGTTTGTACTCACATAGGAGAAATTTAGCAGTGATAATGCAGTCTGTTATTGATTTAAATGTTAGGAGTTATGTCTCTTCTTTCTGTGTTGGGTAAATGCTTGGCCAACTCAAAAGATCCAGGACCATCTTCTTTGTAATATAGCATGCTTTATAGTAGCCGTGTTGGCTGTATTGATACTGTGGGCCTTGAAGGAACTTATGATGTTTTTATATATGTCTGAAACTTCACCTTAACTCTTTTTCAGAAATACTGAAAAATAGAATCACTTTCTACAACAGTACCTGACCTGTAGTCCAGGGCATGTGTTTTGCTCTTCTGATTTGACACAGTGACAAATGAATGTCAAATCCAAGCCATCAGAAGCTCTTGTAATTGGGTAATCTCAGTTTGAGAGGCAATGGGGATTACTAGGAGGACAATTATGTTATTTGCCAACTGTTTCATTAGTTCTTAACAAGGAATATTCTAGGTTAAGAGTGGACATGAATGACCATCAACAGATTTCTTGAGATTTTCTCAGGTGAGACACTGTTGTCAGAGTTGGAGAACTGTCAGGAGAATCTTTTGATTTTCTGGTAGATGCTATGAAAGCTCCAGAAAGCATCTTGGAAGATGAAGGAAACAGAATCATGATAGCATTCTGTGATTCTATGCAGAAATAACTTTTTCTAGTAAGTTCACTGTTAAACTTCTGCATTCTTTGCCTTGATATTTCTCTATCCCTAGAAATGGTTTTTAACATTACTCAGTGTCATGGTTTTGTGATTTTTGGTTTTCGGTATTCCACATCATAACATCATGTGGGGCAGTGGGAGTTTAACTGTTGGTGCTCAAGCTCTGGGTACCTGCCTGGAAGAGAAGAAGAACTACATTCCCCAGGGGACTTTGCGGTCACAGAGAGTCTCGAGATACAACTCCTGGCAAGGTCACCTGATGCGCTCTTCTTAGCCTGCTCTTCGTCGGCTCTCCTCCCCTTTTTCTCCCTGCTGCTCAACTGGACTGCGCATCTCACTTCAGCTCTCCGTGTTGTGGTGAGGCCTATCCACCTTTTGGACATTCTCTCTCTCATTATATTTGATTTATTAGCTTCAGATTTAATTATATTGTATTATGGTGTGTTATCTTGCATTCTGATAGTATATTTAGTAAATTAGTTTGTTTCTCCTCAGATCGTTGCCGCTGTTTTTAATTATTTTGGGGTCCCCTGTTCTCTTTTTCCGGAGGCGCAGATCTGCGGATCCCTCCACCCTGCTAGTCACGGAACTGGGCCGAACCAGCCCGTAAACCGTTGACACTCAGGAAGCTGTAAGTCATAAGGGTGAATGCCAGACAAGAAGCATTCACTCAGTAATGAATGACTACTACTCTATCCTAGGTTTTAAAGTGTTTGGTGTCCCAAGTTTGTTTCTTCGGGCAATCTGAAGAACTGTAAAACATCACTTGTGTTCATATAATAGTCTGAGGTATACTTTCAGTCAAGATGACTATTTTTTTTTTTTTGCTACTTCTATGGGTCTGTAAATAATTACCTATTCACTTGTCTGAGGAAGCATGAGGGTTGTTTATCTAAGAATATTTATGAAGTTCAAACACTCTCAGAAGTATTTTGGGATGAAAACAGATGGTGAATGCATTACTCAAGAGCGATGAATCCCCAGGTGATCTATGAACACCATTTTGTTTCCGCAGATGTCAATAAGGAGCCACTAGTTTCTTGAGGTGATCTTGTTAATTTCAAATACAAGTTTTACAGTTTATCTGTCAGGCTCTGAAGAGCAATTAAATTCACCTATGCTCATCAAAAGACTTAATGAGCATCATAAGTTTTGATGATAACACTGTTCTTTTCTTCTTTAGGTAGTATCATTCGCTAAGAGGGCTATAGAATTTAAGCACATAAATGTCACATTTTCAGAACAAATGTGCTTTCTTGCAGGGAGGCCTTTAAAGTTCTGACTTCATTTTATATCCTACACAGGATAGGTCTTTTGCAGGCAGAATAGATACTCCAGACATAGTCTACCCAGGCTTCTACACGTATGTAGTATTGATACCATAACTTTTTTAAAGGGTGGCTTTTGTCTGACACTTGTTTCCTACTTACATCAAAAGCATCAGTGAAACCTCTGTGTGTTAGAATTTATTATTAATTATTAATTTTAATTATTAATTTTATTATTTTTAATAGTAATTCTAGAATAAAACTCTCAAAGGATTTTTAATAGATTGTTAACATTCACATGAATTTTCATAAGCTTGATAAATCTCTTAACTGTTAGTTGTTAGATCTAGAATACTAATAATAAAAAACTAGATATAATCCCTCTAGTGTGAAATATTGACACTGCCATGTGAAAAAAATTTATAATAACATCCACAGTGTTTCTGTATGATGAACACCAGTCTGATATCTTCCTATGTTTTCAGATGTATTTAGACTTTTTCAGCCTATTAATTTAGGATTAATTTCTTTTGTATCAATGTCACTTCAGTGTGAGTGAATAAGTGCGTAAAGGTGAACTTAAGTCATTCACATGATATTTTAGAATGTAATAAATGCCCCCAAAGAGCCAAAACCATATTGAAATATGTATTTATATAACTTTGTTAGCAATCGTAATTGCTGCATAGTAAAAGCCTTCATGGCAGCACACAAATGAATCCTGTAAGATTTACTGAATGGAAGAAGCTTTACGTTGAGGAAGAAGTGGGGAGAGTTGCTGGAACTGAGAATTTTGTAAAAATAAGATAAACTTTTACCAATTATTAAAAAAACAACTTATTTTTATACAAACTGTGTATGCAAGCAAATGTGTAAAACTGTGAGTTTTGTATAATGAACAAATTGGATAAGCATACTCACACCCTCTTCACTATAAAAACATATTTCTATTGTACTATGTTGACTTCCAAGTAGCAGTGTAAATGTAATCATTGTTCTGTCCCTGAAGGTTAAATTCAACCGAATCATGCTTAAAAGGCTAATTCTGTGTGAGAATAGGAAGCCTGAAGGGTGAAAACTGTGTAAAATGCAATGTTCCCCACCATATGTATATATTATTTGCTTTAAAGTGCATGGTTAGATTGAAAACATTGGAGAATTGTTTCCAAAAATGTTAGAAATTGTAAACCTGACCATTCTAACTACTTACAAACATTTCATAGACAAATGGAGACAGATCTAGGACCCCTCCCCCCAAACACACACACACAAAAAACAATTACTGCAATTGTTTGTAGTTATTCAAATACATTTGTTGTAAATGCTGCTAGAATGCATTTAAAGCATTGGAGAGCAATGGAGAACAGAAGGAAAATCTGTATGGGTAATAGATAAAATAAAGCCTCAAACAGAGAATAAACATTTAAAATATCTTACGAACACTTTAAAACAAACAGATGTGTATTGCCCTAATATTTTTGGGCTGCTTCTTTGTAGGCTTATATTAGTTTCTTGGAAAGGAAGAAAATATCTATATATAAGGACACAAACTTATGGCTATGCTTATGAAATCAGGAGGAAGTTGCAGACACTTTTCCAAATACATAGGGGTAACAAAGATATTGTCTATTAAGCTAAATTCTCTGATTCTCTATTTATCCTCCCTTTTTCATATTTCATCACTTCTTCAGAAATCGATATCCATATATTTCAAGACTAAAGTAGTCTTTTTTCTCTTGACGGAAACTCAAATAGGTGTTCACATTACACTGGAATCAAACTGGAAGCCCTCCATTTTCTCAAGACTATTTCAAAGATATATTGGCTAACAGCAGAGGTTAAAGAGGCGTGATGTGGTGATAATTTTGTTGTACAACAGGGAAGTATTTAAACAAATTAACTTCAGTTTGTGTGCAGAGGTGAACCCTACAGTATTTTAAACCATCTGAACCTATTTCTTTTTTCTCTTCTAGCTTAAAAAGTTTCCAAAGTCCCTCATGTAAGGATGCCCTATTGAGCTGAGGAGCAGCTGACACACATGTTGATGGGCTAGGTGAATGCCACATCTTGGGTAGGGAGTATGAAGGAAAGAGGAAATACTGCTGTTCATCTGCTAGTTCTATCAGCCCCAATATCACTGAATGGGTGTGATACTGGATATGGCTACCCTTCTGCTGAATGTAAATATCTTTTTTGAAAGTTAGAGGGAAGTAGAGGAAAAGCTAAGACATAGATGTCTTCATTTAAAAGAGAAACAAATATAGGGAGTTAAATAGTTAGCACATTTCAGTTAGAATCTGACTTTTCTTGGCTGTCAAGTTACCAGTATATTGTAGAGTACTGGATGTGATGAACTAATAATAAACTAATATTTTTATTGGCTTCAGTACTTTCATCATCTTACTTGTCATGTGAGCTTATGCAGTAGCTCAAAGAGAGTCTTTAATGTCGACTCTAACCTGAAGAACCGCTAACAATCCTATACTGTCCTATTGTAACCTTCCAGGATACAATTTCCAGGTGCTTAGCGTTGACAGTATTGCACCCATTGTCATTCATTGACACTTGCTGAACGTTCCTGGAGACAAAAGTAGATGTGAGCACAGTGAGGTGCAGGGTCACTTGTGCTGGTGTGTTTTTTTTTAACAAGTGCAATATGTTCACTGCAGCAAATGTACAGCTAATGATGGTGACTAGGTTAAAAAACAATGTTTTGTAGCTGAGAATTTATCAAAAAAGTTTTATTGTGCCCTTTGTATCTGGTTGTAGTTTGCATCAAAATAAAAAAGAGGCATTACTTTCAGAGCAACCTCTTCATGTTATAATTATCTTGGCTTCTGTCAAATGCTAGCAGTATGTCAGCTCTCTGCAATTGTTCATTGTTTGAGTTTTAATGTCACAGACATCTCATTTTTTACTGTATATGATATTATTTGTAGACTTCATTAAGGAACAAATTATCCTTTATCATCATTTCTTATTGCTTCCTGTCACTTGTTATTACATTGCTAAAGCGCTATAATGATTATGTTAATGTATGAATACAAGGTGTTCAGATTGTAATTTTATAATATAACGTCTTATTGAAGAAAAACTTAGTATACAAGCTCTGTTCAAGAATGTATGGAGTTATGAGCATCTGGATTCTTGGTAGGAAATTTGAACCTCGAGTGTTGTTAAGACATAAAAATCATTAAAAAGAGTTGAAACAGTTTATTTCCAATTTAATAAAGTAACTTTTTGTATGTAATATTATGGTACAGATAGCACAATACTATGTGCTAACAGGAGAGCCTAGCAACGGTAATGCATCTTGTTACATTTGGAGTTGGAGATGCCCTGAAAAGCCTGTTCATTTTTAACTCAATTTTAAGGCTAGTAAGTTAACTATTTTTTTTATTGATTAAACCATTTCCAAAGCAGTTATCACAAGAGTTTAGCACACCTTTGTCAAAGAACAGTAATGAGATAAAGGAATTTGGTAAATTCTTTTCTTTTGTGTTCAAGTTAGATCAGCTTTTCTAAAGCTGGACAGAAGGAGCTTTAATTTTTGCCGCTAAGAATGTATGTGGTATATTTGTCAGTGTTTGATCCTAACGTTGAAGTCAACCAGAATTTCCTTTTGCTTTCAGAACGAGTAGGATCTCATTCTCAAGAAATAATTAGAAAATGCTTTTCAGTGTGAATTCTCAATCCTTTCAATATCTTTGTCTTTAATAACACTATTCATCTTTAGGACTTCATCTGTTCCACGCTTCAGTATATATTGCTAACTGCGCAGATGCATTGAACAGGATGATGATTTCTGCTCTACAGTGCATTCATCATGACAAGACTGTCTTTACAATAATTTCTTATGCATCTTCCACATAATCTTAAAATTACTGAAGAAAACTATATTTCTTAAGATCCTCTGCAAAGCAGGGCAATTGAAGAAAATGTAAAGATATGCCACATGAAGACATACTGGCAAGGAGACTAATGTATTGAGAACTTACTACAGTATGTCAAATTGTAGTTGCTGTAAAAAAAAAAACAAAAGAAATTACCAGAATGTAGATCTTGCTACTGAGTTTTTTGTCTTAAGAAGAGTGTAAGCAGGAGGGTAATCTCTACTTAATTCTTAATATACAGTGCTTATTACGTAACTTTAGAGGTCTGTTTTCTCAAAAGAATAGACTTAAACTGGGGCATGGTCAGAACTAAAGGATGCAAAGATCACACTGGGTAATTAGCAAAGCTGCTTTCTTAGGTCCTTAGGTGGTTTGTGGTGCAGGAATCTCTCTACGTGAATCTCTGCCCTGGTTTTTGATTCTGTGTCAAAAACTGTACCATCAGAGCTGAACACCAAAGATTACTATCACACTTCTGTGATATTAAAATTTACAAAGTAGGAGAGCCAGTTTTGTTAGTCTGGTTCTAGTGAGAACGCATCCCAAGCACAATAGGAGTGTGTGTCATTGGTATGTGACTGAAATAATTCTGTTAAATGTGGATCACAAATAGAGGTGCATTGCCCACTTCTGTGAACATTTATATCTCATTTAAGATCTTTTATTAAACATAAGGTCTGACCTTTGTGGCACTTTTTTTTTATATTATAAAAGCAAACTGTGATTTCACTGCCTTGGCTCTAGAATCTGCCAGGATTGTTGTGGTCTGTTTGGTGAGTTGAGGTGTTGTTTAATGTAGATACTAGAAAAATAGTGGGCTGGTTTTCAGTATCAATCAAGTTAATTCTTGCTTATGTTACTTTGATAATAAAGGCAACAGCATAAACAGGAAGGGTAGCTCTTGTAGCAAAGTGGAATTCTTCTCCTACTCTGCGACAATTAATTTGTCATGGGAGTAAAGGAAGAGCATCGTCTCCACTCAGTTAATATTGCTGTGTTACCATTATTTCTACTCCTAGGCCTTGACTCCCCTTTGCTGGAAAACAGGCATTACTTTATGACTGGCTGTTCATTGTGTTTCCTTATGGTTGGGTCAGGAATCCTGTTTAAAATTTTATTTTTATAAATCTAGTCAAGCATATTAGAAGTACAGAGAATAATACACATGTATTTTGTAATCTGACATTCTCACACAGCATGAGGGATGTCACCGCACTGGGAGGTAAATTTGGATGCAATGCCTTGTGAGACATCTTCTGAGACGCTGAAGTAAGGCTGCAGTAGCTGTTTCAGCTCATTTACCTTGAAAACAGGGAGGGTAAAGCAGGGTGGTTGGACTCTGTTTTTATGGGATTGCCGGAACTTTTTTTCCTTGCTCTGAAAGGAAACAGTAAATCCACAGAATCAGTGTAGCTGAAGTTGGAAGGGGCACTTGAAATTTTTTTAGTCTAACACTCCTCCGTGCAGAGTCAGCAAGAGGAGGTTGACAAGGACTTTGTTCAGTCTGGTTTTGAATAACTCCAAATATAATTTGCTACCCTAAAGATTAGGAGTTAAGTCTTCATAATTTTAACTGAAACTCTTGCTACAATCGATCTAAGTTAGAACTTATATTCATATTTTTTTTCTTAATTCTAAGCCCTAAATCATAGGTTTGATTGAAGTTGAAATATGGCAAATTCACATCTATCGAAGCTGAGATGCTGTAGAAAAAATAACCAGTTCATAAAAGCAAGGAAGAAGCCTAGCAATGGGTGGACCTCTGGTACCTGCCTCTCAACAGCCTTCAGCTAAAGATGTAAAGCAATCCAGCCATGTATGAGACTCCAATACTTGAAAGTGATATTCTGCTCTCCTTTACTGTGCTTACTGTCTAATTTTGTTAATAGTTTGTTCTTGCTGCATAGTGAGAGAAAATGTACAGATTAAGTTTTTAGCTTAGCCTTACCTGTGTAAGACTGTTCTGATAGGTGCAGATAGCTATATAATGAATGCATATGAAGTAGATTTTTTTTCTCCTTCAGAATACTTTGTAGAAAGGTGGGAGGTGACACAGCTGTATTCTTTGTCTGCCTTTTAAAATAAACTAAACAGCTTTGTGTTTCCAAAACACGTATTTACACGTTTGAATTTCAAACAGAATCTTGGACTACTGTTTTCAGTCCCACATATGCAACAACTTAAGGTACTGACAAGTAAGAATGGAGATTGTTTCAGAAACATTGTCTTGCTTTACAATATTAATTTCCTTTTAAGATAAGATTGCCCACCTAGTTGAAGAGAGGAAGCCAATTGTTGTGATCTTCTTAAATGATGCGTATATGTATGTGTGTGTGCCTATTTATATAAACCAGCAACAAGAAGTACTAACACTGGTATCAAGCAGGTGAGGCAATACTTAATCTACTTTCTGTCAGACAAATGAAGCCCCATCTAATCTAAGCTCTAAAACAGAACTGCATTCTCCTTCATTTGTGAAGCATGATTGTACTTGGGTAGAGTGTTTCTGAACATTTTATTTGCCTATGCAAATTGTAGATGTGTGACTTTGTCTATTAAGATTAGCTTTAACAACATCTGCAGAGTTTTAGGTGTGTAATTCCTTATTGTTTCCATTGGCAGAAGAATTTAGGTCATTAATATCGGGTTCGGGTGAGAATTTGTGTTAAAATGAAAATAAGCCTTAATCTTTTCATTATAGTTTCAATTCGGGGAGCTGATTTTTGACTGGGAGATAACCAGCTAAGAAGTTGTGTTTGCAGTTAATTTACTGCTGAAACCTTAAATACTTTCTTGCCATGCTTTAGTTTCCTTTTTTTTGTTTTTTAATTTTTTTTTGAGAGAGAGAGTGAGCGAGTGGAGGAAGCAAGGGTGTATGTTTCTACCCTGAAATGTGGCAAAAAGGCAAAGAAGTGGCTTTTTTCTTTCAAAGTGTTTTCATCAGAGTTGCAGCAATGAGGAAAGAATATTGTGGTAGTAAGAATCCCAGCTGTTCAGTGCATTTTCCTTAAAGCACTTGCTTGTTGAGTCGTTTTATGATTCTTGTACACCCAAGCAATTGTATATGATCACAACTATATATGACCTTGTATACCCAAGCCAGTGGAATATACTTTTTATGTCTTTTAAATACTTCTCTTAGACAGTAAGTTTAAGGGAAGTTATTTTGGGTAATCTGTTGAATTCCTTTGGGTAAAATTCATTGCTGGCTTAATTGCTTTTAAGCCTGTTGATAAATCATCTGATTTAAGAGAACATTACTTCAATTTGAAAGTATCTTAAAAACTTATAATCTTTCTAAAAACACTTTTTGCACAGAAAATTTGCTATTTGAAGCTGTCAAGTTAACTAATTGAGTAGGTCCAATCTATCATACTTTGATTTCCCAAGATTGTGGAACGGTGTAAGGACTGAAATATGAACAGTAAAGCTGTCAATAGATGGGTGAATTTTGATTTAATTATGTTTTCCCTCTCATTCCATTTCAGGGAAGTAACTGAGATGTGTTGCAGAAAAAAGATGCATGTTTTCCTTGCAAATTGTTGAGAACTAGAAATTGGATACAAGTACAGTATATGTTAAAGGAAACTCTGGAAACTAGAGCTTTTTCTATTTCTGTAATCTTTTTTTAACTCCGTGAAAGGTCAAAGTACCTTCTTTACATTCAGCCATGAAACGTAGTTTGTGTGACAGGTTTTCCAAAAATGTTCTTTGGAATTTTAAAATCCAGTTATGTACTAACTTTGATAATTCTTTTGGTGGTGCATCAGACTTAGTTTTCACTGGTAATTCTGAGCATATTTTTATCAACATAAAGCTGTCCCTTTAAAAACAAACAAACAAAAAAAGCCACACAGCTTTTGAGCATAGGTTTTCATTTTTCACATCTTTTTACATGTCTCCGAGTAGAGAGTTGTAGTAGGCTCTTTGCAGAGAAGCCTTCTGATCACAACTGGTTGATTCTGCTATCGTCATTGATTTGTGTTCTAGTGACTAGTTCGTCAAAGGCAGTAGATAGGTCATGCAATGGATGCTTCTTATAGACCTGTTTTTCATGAAGTGGGAAAGGTGTCTTTAACTGTTGTGCTCTTTAGGAGCTTATAAAGAAAAAGAAATACTTTTCTGCCATAAGCCCTTTAGTGTTGAAAGACTTAAGGGTACCACTCTGTGTGTATGTTTGTGTGATGTCAGCTGCAGCAATATGAAGATCCTTACTAATGTGTGGTTCTTGAATAGGATTTGTGTGTAGTTGACACTCTGACTACATCCTATCCCCCAGTGGAGCGTAATGGAGACCTTCTTCTAATTTTAGCTTTTATTCTCAGTATTGGTGAGCTATGAGTGTCACAGAATTGTAAATATCTCTCACCTCATGTTACTCGTTCCTTTTTAAAAAGTGACCATGATTCAAATTCTATTTTGTTATGAAAGATCAGCATGTTCAAGATTGAATGCCTTAGTCTGATTCTTAGTTAGAAACTCATTTTAATTTCTGCAATAAGTGCTATAAAAATCTATCTCCAATAACTTTTTTCTTCCTGAAAATTGCCAAATTCATCCTATTTCTATCACAGACTTGATTGTAGATTTCTTTAGGTATTAAAGCAATATCTGGATCAGTACTGGAAATCTATAAAGGTCCAAATAACTCCTGCCTGTAAGGGTATTTCCAGTGCACCTTGCAAACAAATCTTGGCAATGTGAATTTTGACCTTTCTATTCGGAGCAGTGTATTGCTTATACTCAACAACAAAATAAAAGTTATTCGGTATTTATCTGTTCAGAAAATAGATGTGTGCCAGTTGCCAAGCATGAAATAGGTAATACTGTCCCTCAGTTACACTGCTTTTGATACGGACAGTTAAATCTAAAAAGAGGTATTTCGTAGATTTCGTAGTGCAGTATATTAGGGGGAACTTGATACATCCCTTGAAAAACCATGATATGTGAACTCAATCTTCATCACAGCGTTGTTCTTGACCCTGAACAATTTTGTTAAACAGTAAAACTTGATCTGTACTGCCTTCGTGTTTACTGAGGTTGACCAGCAATATTATTTCTCTTTTCAAATTCATTCACTGAAAAGGAAGAATTTATTGAATTAAGTAGTCATTCGAGCTGTACACTGATTGATAGCTTTGAGCAGTCTAACTCACAGACTGATGCAGTTTTTCAAAATAGAGTGGTAGAGGCAAAGCTCAGTTTTCTAGATTCTCAT
The DNA here is from genome assembly GCF_987193195.1 of Phasianus colchicus. Lineage (NCBI taxonomy): Eukaryota > Metazoa > Chordata > Aves > Galliformes > Phasianidae > Phasianus > Phasianus colchicus. The sequence continues at coordinate 103,032,353 of NC_143436.1, forward strand.
CTTTGATGTAAGAAAACATTCAAAAATATTTGTCTTTTCAGGTATTTGAAAATACTTTTCTGAAATGCTTGACTTAAAAAAAATTGACAGTCATAGCGAAAAATCTTCTCTCTGTGTGCCTAGAATGAAATCTATGGCAGAGTTTAGAATATTTTAAATATATTAGATTTAGATGTTTAAATAATATTATAATCTGTGCATATGCTCTTCCCAAGCATTACATACTATGTTTTATATTACTGAAAAATCGAAAGTTATGGTTGGTTATTTCCTTCAGATGTAATTTCAAATTTTAGGAATTCACTTCAATTCTATTGTTTCAGATGATTATTATGTGAAATCTAATCGAGGCTTATTAATGCATTATGCTTCTTTATACAAGTAGATCAGCATGAAGATGTTTTTTTAATAAAAAGTGGATTTTATTTGTGCTTAGTCTTTTTATCTTCTTAAGAAGACTGGGAACTACTTTACTTCCTTTTGTAAACTGATAGAATTTACCATGACGAATACTTTCATATAATCAGTTTCAATTTTCAGATCATTATATGTGGAAATTTAGGAATGCTATTTTTATTTCTACTTAAAAAATCAGTATTTCATTGCATATAGAGCACTCTTAAAAGGCATTTCGATTTTGGTGTTGTGCTGTGATGTTGAATGTATCACTATCTTGTGAAGTCTGAGAGAAAATTTAGGTCTTTTCCTTGTGGTATTATTGCCTTAGTGCCAGTGGCAAAACACCATGATACACAGTCTGTACTGTACACTTGCTACGACATGCAACCTCTTCAGATATATAGATGCACTCCACCTTCATTCATGAAGGTTTGAATATGTTCACTGGCATTTCATGGCTTTATACTCTGAACCCCTCCCTCTTTAATGGCTGCCAAGTGTGCTGGGTTTGGTTGCACCCTTTCCTCCTTTTCCTCTTGAATGACTGAGTTTATTCAGCTCCTGATTAGTGTTACTGCTTTCTAATGATACAGTTATACAGTTACTGTGTTTGTGTTTGATTAGGCTAAGATTTTCTTAGCATCTGGTTTGACAATTCTTTAATCTCTTCCTTAGGACTTCTAATTTTTTGATTGAACTGTTTTACAATACTTTAAACATTCAAGGCAGTAGCACGCAGTTCCCTCACAGTTCTCCTTCGTGTCAAAGTTGCCCACTCTCCTGATCAGATTTGGCTTTTGGCCACTCTTTCATTTCTCTCGTTCGTCTCAAGAAAACTTCCCTATCAGACATAAATATATACTCCTTTTCTTTTCCTAGAACTCCTGGAAAAGATATCTGCTAAAATTTCTCAAGATGGTAGATCTTGTATTAACAAAAAGTAACTGCTGTAGAAGTGTGGAGTATAGGAATTCACTATAAAGTGAATCTTATGAAGAAATGCTACACTGCTAATGGAGATCTTAGAACACTTCTCAGGTACGAAGTGCCCCCGTTCATCTTTGCTATTACCACGTGAATGTGCTTAAATGCCACTTCAGATGTCACCTGATTTTATGGAATGGTAACAACTGGACTGTCATACAAGGACATTCCCAGTTAAGTGACTTTTCCGTTTTATTAGGGAGAAAATGGATGAGATCAGATATCTATTTTTTTTTCCTTTACTTAACACAACTTCCTTTAAAGAAGTGTAAGATGAGTCCCAGTGAGGAGAGAGAGAAGAGCAGTACTTGATACTTGCAATTAATTGAAGTATCAGAGTTTTTTTCTGAAATGACTACAAAGGATGGAGGTGATCTTCTGTTTCTGAAGCGCTGGAACAAAAATGACTCTGATACTGGAAGGAGCCAGGAGACTTGCTCATTATCTCTCAGCAGCAGAAGCAAGTTAAAGCTGATAAGTCTGCCTCTCCCCATGGAAACAGCAGTTCCTGCTCTCTTGCAGCACAGTTGCTGTGAGTTCTTTGGCACTTCTTACCAGAAGTTGGTATGAACAAAATGTTGTGCCTTTCTTATTCGTCATTCTAACTAGGAAATTATTCCCTGTATATTTCCTTCTTCTCAAGTGTGAAATGATATTCTGAAATTAAGAAAATTACTTCATAACATAGTCCATTTTGGGTGTTGACTGCATCAAAATAAAAGGAACAATTACCTCTGCCTTCTGTAAAAGTTAACTTTATTATCTCAGGAAATGTGAGAAGAAAGTGAGAGAAGGAAGTGTTATCATAAATGATAACATGAAAACCTATCATAACCTTCATAATCATAACATACGGCCTAAATTTTGCATGAATAAATAACTTTTGCTTATTCAGTGCCATATGCTGCTTTATGTTGTTAAAACACTTTACATGTTTTATCAGAAGTGTAGGGAAATTATTTAACTAAAATGTCTGTCTTTTCTCCTGCATCAGAATGCTATTCTGCCTGCCTTGCATAGATTAGCTCATTTCCATGGAGGCAACAATAAATCCTTCAGAATAAAAAGGAAGATGATGGCACTGCAATTAAAGCCTAAATATCTAACAGCGATGTTTGCATCGCAGAGACAGTTTTTATGCAAACATATGACACAGTGAGAGAGCTCGTTGTCAAGCCTCAACACTTTTATGTTTGTCTCGTGTGTAAAATACTGCATGTTTTATACCTTGTACTAACAGATAACATGAATGTGAAGAAAAAGTAACATGGCATTTTGTACATTATATATGCTGCTGCTTTGTACTGTTTATTGACTGGAGACTCAAAGTCCTTAGGTTACCCACATGTGACTCTTCCTAAAGCACTGGCAATTTTATTGCTTCAGGACATGCTGTGTTTCAGGATTATTATCAACACTGCTGCTAGAAATGCCATCTTTTAATTACTAGTGGAAGCTATAACTGCTGGTAAACTTCGGATGAAATAGAAGTTAAAAAGACACTGAATTTCATAATTTTGAATCAGCTATTTTCAATAATCTAATCTGTTGTTGTTATTCTTTTTAAACTAAGGAAAACCATCTAAAATGTTGAAATGGGCTCTCATATGCTCTTGTTGCAGTTAGTTCTAGTTCTGTAGCTGAAAACTTGATTGTGGTTTTCCACTTAAATATAAGGCAAATAGTACAGAGTATATTTTTCATCCTGAAGGAAAGAATACATTTATGGACTACTTGACATTAGAAAGAAAAATCCTCACCAGCAACATTGCACCTTAGAACTTGCGGAGTTCTAAATGGAGAGCAAAGTATTGTTTAACAACAGTCATCCTAAAAGATAAGTTTCATTCAACTCCAGTGGTATTTAATAACAGTATTTTCGGCAAGACATCGGAAGAAAACATGCAATGACAAAGATTTGTAGGGGCTAAAAGGAGATAGGATATGTATGTACTTCAACAGGAATGAGAAGTAATTGTTGAACAGGAAATCACAACTAAAAAAGGATTTTCTCAGTGCTGTGAAGTATTTCTCAGTAAGCCTTCCAAAATAAGGGCAGGGAGTACAAATTCTTTAGTTAAGAACTGTGCAATTTTGTCTTTTGAAATTTTAAAAGGAAACAACTTGTAATTTGATAAGGTGAAAAAAATACTTCAGCCAAAAAAATGGGGAGTGAAAGTGTGAAATACGAGACATATTGAAGTCTCTGTTTATGAACGAAAATAGTCTGATTTCTTTATGTTTCTGAAAGCACAATTATAATATTCTTCATTTTTAATAATGAGGCCGACTAAAACTTAGTCTGTGGGATTATGTGCAGCAACAAGTACTTTGCTTTCTATTAAGAATTTAAAACGTGTTGCCATCAAGTTTTGTCAATACTTGAATTGTCACTTAAAATATTCAAATTTTGAGTTTTATTTTGATATACTATTTCTTTAGAAGTATTCTACTTGGAAGAAAAATTTTCTGGAACCTGAAACATTTTAATTTTTGAAGAGGAAAACAGAATGTGCATTAAGGCTGAATGGTACTTCCGGAGAAGCTATGGAGTCCCATTCCTGCCTTGAAGTGACGTAGAGCCTGACTGGACACAACCCTGAGTAACCTGCCATGGCCATACTAGCTCTTAGCGGGAAGCTTGGAGTGGATGATCTCTGGAGGTGCCTTCTTGCTTCAGCTGTTGTGTGATTCTGCTATGTTAAAAATAGTGTTTTGCAGCAGTGAATTTGCTCTATCAAATAGTATTATTGTGTTCTTCATATCTGTTGTGGTCAGGAGGCAGTACTTTTGGAGCAGCCTATGTAACATAAGCTGAAGATGAAAAGTAAGTAGATAAATATTACTGTAAAGAAAAATTTTACAATGAAGAACTGTCTTCATGAAAATACTTGAGACTTTCAAGTGTCATAGAATAATTCTGGAATAGATTCATTAGATTCACAGAATCTTTGTTTATTTCAGTACTAAAGATGGTGGTTTATGAAATAGTTTTCTGTAACTGTTGCTGATGATAAGATCTACAACTATTGAACATCTAATGAATGCACTAAGCTAGTTCTCAAAATTAGCATGATGTTTGTATTAAAATTGTATGATTTAAATAGAACTTGAATTATATAAACCGGTAGTGTTGTAGAGCTTTTTAAATTACCTTTTTACGTAGGGATTTGTTTGTTTGACTTTCTCCACTGACACTAGAAGTATGGCAAAAAATATGGCTAGCTGTGGATCAGAATGATGGGGCTTTTCATATCCGAGTGATGCGCTGCCAGTTTTTGGTTCAGAGTTTGTCTTACAGTCAGTTCAATAGATTGAGGGGTACTATTCACTTAGAATAAAATTAAAGAATCTCTGTCATCTGAGTTTAGATACGTTAAATATTTGATCTTCAAAAATGTAAGTACAATTGGAAGTACCTTCTTTTCCCCTGTACTAGATTAGCAAATGTTTTCAAGTAGTAAGAAACATTTTTTCCACTCTTTTCATGAAATTTGAGAGCCCGTGTATTCATTCATCTCTCTTGAATTTACAGCAATAATAATGTGAATCTAAAAGTCAAATGTTGAACACCTGCACAATTTTTATATACAGATTTTCTGAATAGATTTTCCTGTGCTGACATGCTAACTGTGGGTCTTCTGTATGCTGAAGTTCCAAGCAATGCCTTTCTTATTTCTCTATCTTACATGTAGTTGTCTAAATGACTTTTTCTCAATTTTATTTCTTTTTCTAGCTTCTTCCACCTTTCACAGGAGAAAGAAAGCATAAAAACAATTTTCTTGATGTGTGTGCTGTTGTGGTGCATTGTGAGATGAAATTCTCCAGGCTCTACATTTATTCCAGGTAACTACTTTCTGGAAGCTTCTCTTTGGAATATCTATTTGAAAAGGCTCATGAGCTATTTCTGGCCATCTCAAAGAAGATTGGTGGTTATCATATTAAGCAAATACACCTTTTACATTAGTGTTTTGTTGAAATAATTCACAGTGTACTGCAGGTTATCAAGAATGTTTTTCTTTATTCAAAGTAAGTATTATTCTTGCATCAGTTGTTTTGTGTAGTTTTATCTGCTAATCTTTGCAACTTGATGCCTATGGAATGGTGAGGGCAAGTTCTCGTTTAACAACTTTAGTGTAAAGGAAGAGGTGTATTAAGCAATTAAATAGGTTCTGTACTCTTAACGTTTTACAGTGATGAGATATGGTTATACTTTACAAAACGTTTATGATAAATTGAATATGGAGATTATTGGACACAATACAGTTAGGAAGCATAAAGTATTCATTATCAACTAATTTCTACTCTATTGAATCTCATGCCAAATTAAAAAAATATCCTAGTACATTTGCTCTTCTCAGTACAAGTCATCAGCATTATATGCCCTTAAATTGATTTCTATTGATATTACATCTGAATCACCTTTTAAGAGTGCTGTAAACATTGGAGAAGCCAGTGAAAGTAATTATTCTTAATAACCCAATATCTACATATTCTCTAACTTCTAAGGTATTGCAGGGAAAAAATGGAGCAATTAGCAGTAACAGTATAGTGCTTCTAGAGAGTTACATAAAGTTTAGAGTACAACACTGCCAAATGAAACTAAAATCCAGAATAAAAAGCATTTGCAATTAGAGTGGTTTCTGTTTGCTGTTTTCATAGTCCATCCGCTCAGACCTCAGAAACTTCCCAAATGTTTTCAAGCATACAAGCTCCTGTTTCTGTTATGCTATAGACATGAGGCATTCTTACTACATATTTTAATGGCTTGACAGGTAACAATGCTTTTTTGAAGCATATTCTTGCTTCCTGAGTAGGAGCAATTTAAAATAGCTGCATCAACTTGTATAACCAAAGGACTTTAATAAGCCTTTTAGAATTAAAAATGAAAAATAGTTGTTTAAAACACACCTAGCAATCCCACTTCACTATTATCTGCCTAATACAGAGTAATGACATCTTCCTTAGTACATATGTCATAGTTGTCAAATGTTCAGTCCAAATATCAAAATGAATACTCTTTCCAGTTTAAGGCTCTCCAAAAGAATTTCTGCAACTCAGGACTGTGGAGCTCTTGTAGCCTTCTGGTGCCATCTGGTCTTTAAGTGAGAAGGCAATGGTCATTGACTTTACCTAAGATCTTGATTATTATTTTTTTTTAGAGGCAGGCAAACAGAAAGATTGTTTACAAAACAGATTTGCTGGGTGCAAATGTTGGCACAATTTTAAGCATTTGAATGGGTCATCGCCGCCACGGGGGTGTGCGATCAGCTTGACGTTATCTAGAGTCACCAAAGCATATCTAAGGAAAACAAAATTAGATATTTGAAGATACGCAAGATACAGATAACTGCAAAGTGACAAGAAGTGAATAGGAGAGTAAGAAAACCCTGACTGTGCAGGGATGCACTGGGATGTGGTTCTGGAGGTGCATGCTGTCCACTGAGCAAGGGCACTGTTCTGGAAGGTTGTGGTTTAAAAAGTCGAAAGGCAAGGAAAATAAAAACTTGTGTGGCTATTTTAAGAAAACAAGGCCACTACTCTAAGTCAGTGATATGCAGAGAATCATTTTCTGGAATACTGGCACTGTAATATTCAGCTTTTTAGGTTCCAGAGCACCATGTAACATCATTATGAAAATATATGAAACACAAGCTAATTTTTAAAGTACAAGGTGCTTGTATGTAAAATGTGTTTGAAAGGACTCATGAGATACTGGCACAGGAATTCCATCTATTCTTGAACTGTTGTTCTAATTGATTATACAAGTTCCCCAATGACTGTATTAGTATTCTGTATATTCTATATAATTCTATATTACTATATTCTGGAGAGAGAACACGATGCAGTGTGTTTTCATAGGTACATAGAGGTATTGCATATACTGATAGACCCATGTTTTATGTAAATATTTTGTGCTACATAGAGATGGATGGAGAACAGTCTCATGGCTATTTGCCCTCTTGTAGAGAAGGCATTCAGAAGGGAGAAGCCAGATGAGAATAGAGGGCAGTGAACGTATGTGTGTGCATTTATATTATAGTTTTATCACAACTTGAACACTCCTCTGTTCTCTGAACAGTTATTTGTTGTTGTTTTTCTCACTTCAGCTTTACTTCGTGACAGCACAGATAACTTTTTCCTTAGATAAAAATAAGTTGTAGATAAAGAACACAAATGAACACTCACATTCTAAGGACATTAATGCAGACTGTAGTATTAAACTGAGTGGTTTAGCCTACAGTAATGACTTAGATTATGTGCTGAATTGTGCTGCTCTTCTATGTAAGAAAGATCTTTGTTATTAAAATACTGCAGAGGAGTGTGCTGGGATATTGGTTTGGTAGATATGAAAAGCTTAATTCAGAATATTTTTGGAGTTGAAATGCAGTGACAGAAAATTATTGACTGCACTTTAGGTTGTCTGAAAGTACTCTTAACAGTTTAAAAGACATTTTCTCGCTCAGTTTGAGGAAGTTGCCTGCTGTCAGATTTTGAATATTCCAATATTCTTTAGTTTGCAATATAAATTACTGTACTGACAAGAAAATGTGAGCTAAAGGTAATTCACGGTCAATACTAGTGCTTCCTCTTTCCTGTCTTCTCATCCCTCTACAGAAGATTTCAGCCAGACTCCTTACATTTAATCTATGCATAACTGAGGCTACTGTTGTGAACATCTGGCTAGCTAGTGTCGCTTTGCTGCAGTTTCTCAAAGGGGAATAAATTGTATTAATGTTTAAACGTAATCTTAACAACTGAAAATTAATTTTCTTCTTTTTTTTCCCCGCAGTAACACATAATGGTTTTATCATTTAAACCATTGTTGTCTAGATTTATCAGACATAAGTTCTTTAATATTAAATACACTCTTGATAGCCAAGTAAGGTATATATTAAAAAAAAAAAAATGGAAATCTAATTCTGCTGGATATGAGGCCAGTGTGACATTCAACAGTATATGCATCTTGAGTTTTGACATTTCTGAAATGTACTGAACAGTTCTTAAGGTAGGGCACATTATTTCACTTGCAGTTAAATTTAGCAGTGCTTTCCCTGAACTGTTCATTTTGCATATAAGAATTTCTTTTAGAGGGATGCGCCTTATGAAACAGATGAGAAGAATCAGAAGCCATTTTTAGTGTTTCCCTAGGTTTTGGGAGCTTAAAATATGTCTAGACTATACCGACACTCTGTCCCTTCATGATAACCATCACCAAATATGAAGGAACTTACTGCAACAGAAAGGTGTGTTTTCATGCATGTACTACAAAATCTGTTCCTTGACCAAACTGTCTTAAAATGTTTCTACCTCAGTAGTGCTGACGCACTTGCAGACATAACTATGAAGCTGAAAGATGAAGTGAAGTAGTAAAATGTATTTGTTGTTGTTGTTGTTGTTGTTTTTTTATCCTTTTCATGGAGGGGGAGGGAAGAGATTGTTGTGGGCGCAGTTAATTGTCTCATTCTGGAGATTGCTATGTTTTGTGATACAAATTTTGTTGCGTAGAAAAGAAATTCTAGATTCAAAATTTTCTTCCTTCCTTGACACCAGGGAGGACTCAAGCCTTGAATGTTTGGTGTCTCAGATTTAGTCACAGGAATCACAGAGTAGTCAGCACGTGCTCGTTAAGTATTGGATGAAAATATACTATAAAATTCATCTTATTTTTGCTAGCATAGAGGAATTCACAAGGATTCCTCTCCTTCTTAGACATGAGTCATTGAAACTGGGCCAGGTACTGGCAGTGATTTAAAACAGAGGGTAGGTGAGAAAAGATGCTAATAAGGCTTGGTGGATGGAAAGCAGTGATGAAAATCAGCAAGAGCAAAAGGATGCTGTCTGTGTTCCCACATGCTGTTAGGCAAATATGTACTTCAGACTAAGTAGACTGTGAATTTCTTTCCTAGCATGGAGATTAATGTATTTTTGAATGTGTGGATGCAAAGATTTATCCCAGTTTTCTCCATCCTTGTTTCAGCACCTGTTAGGACATCAGAAGGCTGTATATATGGTCTTCCCTTCAGCTCTATCCCACCAGGAGGTACCCACCTGGTTTGTCTCATATGCTGGAAGTAAAATGTAGTAGAAAAATTGTGTATCCAGATGGACCTTCCCAAGTATTGACAAGGAGCAGACAGTCCAGTCAACTTTTTGTTTAGAAAAGGAAGTTTGGAAGATCAACTGGCAAAGTTCAGTTGATAACTCCTAGTCTTATCTGTGTGGAACTGTTACTTCTATCTAACTTAATTCTGTAGATTTTTAGAAATTGAGTACTACAAGCTTTTTTGACAAGTTGAAATACAGCTTTTGAAGACATTTAAATGACACAGCATGGCAATGCAACCTGAATTAGTTACACATCTGTGTGTATATATATGGGCATACAAATAAATAAAATATAAGAAAAATAGAAAAATAAGAAAAATAGAATCATAAGGCTACATTGCAGCAATCTAAGTATAATTAAATCAGTGGTTTGTAAAAGGGCTTTTTATTGTATACAGTTACGTTTTATTACTTCAACTGCAAGATAAACTGCCTTTTAAATTACAATGAAAAAGCTATTAAGTAGAATAACAACATCAATGCAATTTTAAAAACCTGAGCTTCAAAATATTTATTCCTATAGTTAATAGCTTTGTGTGTGCTGAGTTCAGCATTAAAATTTTTATCTAAACAAACTTAACTGTAAGTGTGCACTACCAAATACAAGAAAGTAATTAAAAAAGAAAAAATCCCTAACTACTCTGTATTTTACTGTAGCTGTGCTATTACAATTGGTCCTTGTGGAAAATAAGAAGAAAGTATCTAGCACAATCCATTATGCTTCCGTTCAGCTGTAGTTTCCTATGCGTTTAAAAGAAAAAGGCACAAAATACTACTGGCAGAATTGTGGATACATCTAAATATTGCTCTAAGCTGCAGAACAGTATTTTAGGTAAACACTTTTTTTTTTTTGATCTTGTTATTGTTTGAAAAATGTGAATTGGACACTATAGAGCTTCTCTTCAAGAAATTGAAGTTTGTTTACAGTGAATTTACTGAGTCTGAATGTGGAAACTTTGTCCCCATTTTCATCATGCACATAAACAAAAAGATATCCCACTATTTTGGAATCATGCTTTGGTGGTGTTTGAACTGTTTAAACGCAATTAAACCTCTGTATATAGTCCCTTTTGTTGCTGAAATAAGGCAAACTTAGAGTGGGATACACTCAAGTTGATTTTGTCTCTAGTTAAATACTCATGGAATTGTTAAGGTTGGAAAAGGCCACTGAGATCATCTAGTCCAACTGTCAAGCCATGACCCCCATGCTCACTGTCTCCCGTTATTGGGGTAGCCTTTTATTGAACATCTGCAGGGATGGTGACTCAACCACATCCCTGGGCAGCCAGTTCAAATGCCTCACCACTCTTTCTGAGATGCATTTTTCCTAATGAAGCCTCTCCTGGCACAGGTTGAGGCCATTACCTCTCATTTTATTATTATTGGGAGAGGAGACCGACCCCCATCTTGCTACAGACTCCTTTTGAACAGTTGTGGAGAATAATAAGGTCTCCCCTGAGCCTCCTCATCTCCAGACAAAACAATCCTATTTCTTTCAGCCTCTCTGTATAAGACTTGTGCTCCAGACATTGCACCAGCTTCATTGTCAGCTTATTTTATTTTTTGCACTGGGCAGTGAAATGGTGTAGTGGTGTTTCCAGCTTTCTGGCAGAGGATGTAGGTAAGAAAAAGAGGAAGCATTAGTAATAACTACATACTACTAGTAATATCATACAATCATTGACTCATTTGAGTTGGACAGGGACCTTTTAAGGTAATCTAGTCCAACTCCCCTATATTGAACAAAGACTTCTCAGCTGGATCAGATTGGATTCACAACATTCAAGTGTGCTGCATGTTGGTATAGTTACTGACGTCCTGCCATCTTTCAAGATATCTGGCTTTTCTGTAGAATTTACTGGCCTGCAGGAGAAGTGATAGATTGGAAAAAGTATCTCTGCTAGAGCAAGTCAGCCCAAAGTGCAGAACAGACTGAGTATAAATAACCATGTTGCTTCAATCAAGTATGCTATAGTGCAGGATGACAATTGAGCGGACTTGTTTGCTGTGGAAGAGGAATCAGTAGCCAGTTTGCATAGTGGTTGGATAGGCAGGTGGGAGCTGTATGTTAAATGATTACTTAATTGTTTTATTAAATCAGTTGAGTCCTGTCCATTAGTCATCCTGAGATGATCTTTGAGCGTTTGAAGTTGATGTTATTTTGTCTTCCAGGATCAGTGTCTTATCCCAGTAAAAGTTTCAGTTGCAGGAGAGAGTGAATTACTCTTCGCTATTAAACTCAAAAGTTCCCTGAAAGGAATGTTGATTATTTTATCACTTGTAGGTGCTGGGCATCTGACAATCCAAATGAAATTCTTGAATCTGATCCTAGTTAAAGGACACATGAAGCTTTTAGAGAAATGATTGGAGTTGCACCACATAAAAGAATCTTGTAGTTGTTGCATTATTAAATACAGTAATTAGGGAAAATCAACAATGTCCAAAAGTAATAAAACAGAATTCTAATAGGTTTTCTCTTCTTATGTCAATAAGTATTTTAAGTAGAGTCAAAGTGCAATTACTACCATATACCTTGAGTCTTTTGTATGAGGAGTCTCTTTTTTTCTGATGACTTCCAAATGAAAGCTGTCTTGAATATTCATAGGACAACAGTAGAGCAATGCTATTGTCTGCATTTATTCTTCGCTCATCACTTTGCAAATATGCCATCATAGCATTTAAATCACCTAGGCCTATTTATCTGTCACTTTATCTGAAGAAACTGTGAACAAAAGGAAAACAGTGAAAAATCTGATCTTGTAGATGTTTATGCATGTGTCTTTAATAAGATCATTCATGTGAGTAATTGTTGTCATTGCTTCGTCTGATTTCTCAATGTTTTCCACTTTTCACAGATTTTCTTGGTGAATTCTGTGCAGTAGGAACTTCTACCCATATGCCATTATTTAATATGCAGCATTATCATCTAATGTTAAATTTATTACAATTTGGTAGAGTGCTTCATCTAACTCATCTGCATATCATTTTTTTTTCACTGAGAGAGTGGTGAGGTGCTGGATGCCCCATCCCTTGGGGTGTTCAGGGTCATGTTGGATGGGGCCCTGGGCAACATGATCTCGTACTTGAGCTAGCAGCTGGCAATCCTGCCTATGGCAGGGGTTTGGAACTTGATGATCTTTGAGGTCCTTCCAACCCAAGTTGTTCTATAATTTCTATTTTAAATATCCTTGAAAGATACCTGGATTTTTTCTTTTATCAGGAAATTATTTTTACAAAAATACTGTCTTCTAAGTGCCTTTGTATTTTGCAGAAAGGTTGAGCATAGAACATTGCTTTTCACCCAAGTGAGTCAAATGTTTTGTTTTTTTTTTTTTTTAAAAAAAAGGGAAGCCAAAGAATGTATGTAACTGGTTAGCTTCTTGAATATAAGCAAAAGCAAACTCAATCTTGTTTGAGTTCAGTGCCACACCTCCTCCTTCCAGAAAAACATTACAGCAAATGATCTCTTTAATGATTCAAGGAAGAGTGCTTCAGTGCTCAGATCTGATAGTAAAGTGTAATTTTCTTGTAGTACAATGGCTTCCTGTAAGTCCACTTTTAAATATGTTTTTTTTCTTTTTTTTCCATTGAAATAAGAAACAGAACCCTTGGGAATGGTTAAACTTGTCCAAGCTGCCTGAAAAATAAGTCAAGTGGAGCTGAGGTTGTTTTTTTTTTTCATTTTAAGCATCTGAAAAGGAAGCTTTTTATGTATGTGTGCACATATGCATATATATATGTTTACATATCTTTTTAACAAGCTACTAGAGATTATTTCTAGGGACGTTGTGGGGAGAAGCACTGGAAGGTCAGGCAGGGTGCTTTCAAGACCCTTTATGTCATAGATGTGCTAAGCTATTCTATTTAATTGAGAAAATTCTTAGCCATCAGGGTTTGAAAAATGGAAAGGCAAGAGAATAACCCAGTTCTGTGCGAAGAAGAGGATACAGAGACTCAGTGAGATGGCATGTAGACATCAACATTGGTCTTTGCTCCTAAGAGGAGTATCAAGTGGCAGATCTCTTCTTAGCAGATGCTTTAAATTTAAATGGAAGGAAGGTGGGTGGGGGTTCTCAGGGACAGTAACCATGGTATCCTGGTATGGTGGTGGAAAAGAAGGAAGATGAATGGCAAAGAGGGTAATATAAAAAGCGAAGGGAAGGGTTGGGGGGGGGGGAAGTACAGTTGATAAAGCAAGTACATTGAGACTTTGTCCTTGTTCTGAAGTGTCTGTTGTTCACACGCTGTACATTATTTAGGATGTTAATTTTGTTTATTCCTTTCTGCACCAGCTTTGCTGTGAAAGTATTTCTGGTACTCTTCTTGTACTTGTGCATAATTTTATGATGAACCTCAGTATCTTATAATGTAATCCTATACTGACATCATGTCATGCATGTGGACTCAAACTGACATGAATGGATTCATGTATAGGGATGCAGACGGACTCCACTCTGAGTGTGTACAAAGGCAGAATACTCTGTCCCTGAGTAATTGGAGCATCCCCACATCAGCAGAATATGAAGTGTTGAGATAATATGCCTGTTTCTAGTTTAACTTGCCAAAGTTAAGCGATACTAGTGCCTAATTTTAAAAGACTTTCATTTCAGTTTGGCACAGTGTAGTAGAAAACCAGATGAAGCACTGCACTAAACTAAAGCAGATTTTTTTTTTAAGAACTCGTTGGATTGTAGCTGAGATTTGTGGCTTCTGGATGCTGTGGGTCTTTTCACACAACCAGTTTCTTTGCTTGCTCAAGGAAGTGCCTCAAACTTGATAAAACTCTGTGCTGTGCCAAGTCTGCTGCCTTTATTAGAAAGTCACACTGTGGGATTAATTCAGCCTTTGTTAGGCAGTAAAATGAAAGGATTCTCCCACCATATCACCACCATCTATCCTGAGTGATTTGTATTTATACTTTTTGCATACAGTTTCTTGTATAGCACTTTCTATTTAAGAAGTAAGTTACTTGAATGTATTCTTGGATATTTCTTCGAGTAAATTTGAACATCAAATCAATTTGTAAAGCTCAGATGTGTTCATGGATAATTCACAAATCAAAAGAGTTGTTCTCTGAAAATACTAATGGAAAGAGTTCACCAATCACTCTTGGAAACTTAAAATGTAAATCAGCTCAAATCAATGACCTGCTGAATATTGTAACATGAAGAAAAGCTGTTCAAGGTAGGCATGGGAATCTGAATGCTGTGATTTTATACAGGATCTATGCCAAGGTTTTTGCTGAGATAAGATTAATTTTCTGGCAGCCAGTTACAAAAAGGAGGAAAAGGTGGGGTTTTTTTAATTGGATGTTACTGTGTCGTTTATGTGGTTGAGAAGACTTTCAATCCCTTTGTTTACTGTAGCACTGCATTGTTAAATGCTAACTCGTACACAGGTTTTGTTTTAAAATTAATTGGCATGATTCATTTAACTATATATGGAAGATTTATAAATGTCTTAATTTTTTTATTCACATCCTGTGTCAATTTTATGGAAAAAACGCTGGAGTTTCTGCTGAATTTCAGGAAAGCCAAACATCTTTTGAAGTATGTCTTTTCCAAAATTGGTCTAGGTAAGAATCCATTTACAGCAAATATTTCATTGCTTATTAAGAGTTTTACAATACTTAAAGAAAGAGAAATGTGAGAGTATAGTGATTCATGGTCAAATTAGGGTGCCATTGACATCTGGGGAAAGTCTGTAAATTTCAGCTAGTTCAAAGACTATCCATCTGAAAGATGATTTCTGGAAAGATACAGCATAGTGTTGTGGCTTAACCTGGCAAGCAGCTAAACAGCTTGCAGTCCTTTGCTTGCTTCTCATCTGCCTTAGTGGGATAGGGGAGAAAATCAGAAAGAATGTAGAACTCATAGGTTGAGATAAAAACTATTTACTGAGAAGGGAGAAATAACATAATTACTGTAAAGTGTGTGTGTGTTTTATAAATTAGGTATATTCATATACACCAAACAAGTGATGCACAAAACAATTGCTTACCACCTGCCAACTGATGCCCAGCCAGTTCCCAAACAGTGGCTGTGCCTCCCTGCTCCTGGCCAATTCTACTCAGTTTTACAGTTATTTCACATGATGCTACATGGTGTGGATTATCCCTTTGGCCAGTTCAGATTACCTGAATTGGTTCTGTCCCCTCCCAGCTCTTGTGCCCTGCAGTCCCCTTGCTGACAGGATGAGACATGAAGCTAAGGAAACTGAGACACCCTCAACTTTGTACAGCACTGTTCAACAACAGCTAAAACATCGATGTGTTAGCAACAGTGTTTTTCTCCCAAAGCCAAAACATAGCATCATATTAGATATTACGAAGAAAATAAACTTATCCCAGCTGAAACCAGAACATGTAGCTAATAATGAAAATGAATTTAAATCTTAGAAAAGTGACACTGGTGTTGAGAGAAGGTGTTTTCTTGAGCATACTCTTGACTTTTTTATCATTGGATGTTTCTTTTAAAGTCAGCTGCAGCTGGGTTATGTTCGTGCAGGAGGTCTGGCAATAGCAACCCTGCTGCTTTGTAATTGGCACAGTAATTTAGAGTTCTATTTTTGACAGCTGCCCTGGATTTTATAGCAGATAATTCTCAGATGTTGGCATATGAGAAGCAGTACACCTACAGTGACCGCTGGTAGGTGTGTTATAGTCCTTTATTTTTTTTTTTTTTGAGTTAGAGGCCAGAATGGTACACTTGTGTTTTTTTTTTTTTTTGTTGAAGCCCATCAATCTACAAACCCTCCCCAATTAGGGTGTACTCTTTTAATTTCCAGTTAATCAAGGTGAACAGCTTTCAGCAGGATGGGGCTATGCTTGATTCTATGCTTGTGTAAAGCTCTAATCCATAGTTTAAAGCTCTTACTGTGAATTTTGATAGTCTTTTGTTTATACCCATCTCTTATTTTTTTTTTTTCCTCTCCATTTTCCACTTCTTTTTTCCCCTCTTGGGCCATTGCTGGCAGGCAGAGGAGAGTAGTTCCTGTGAAGCTGTCATTTGAAAGGCTGAAATGGAATCATTTGCAAACTCTAGGGTATTCAGTTTATGAATTATAATTGTACAGTTAACACAACACGGAAATAAAAATATCAATGATAGCATATTTATCTTAGGAATACTTACGTCCCATCACATTCTTCTTTGCACGTAATTCCCTTTTCATATAAAATGTTTCAATTGACACATTTTAGACACATTTTACTGTAAAAAACAAGAAATCTAATGCATCTCAAGATGAATTCCATTCAGAGATATGCTGTAAAATTAGTTTAGGTTTTCATGTTCTCACTGGAGATATCTACCAAAAGCTCTCAGTACGTATGATGTAATTTTTCAGATTTGTGAGGTTTGGTGTTACATGAATCGCCCACAGTAGAAGCCTGTACTCATACACTTGATTGCTTTGACTTTTTTTTCAGTATGTGCTCAGAAGTACTTTGTGAAAAAGAAGGAAATAAAATGAGCAAAAAAAAAAAAAAAAAGGTGGGGGAGATGAAGTTGGTGGCTTTTTTTAAATACAACTTTATAATATAAAGGAAAAAGTCTGCAGAGAGACTTGGGCATCTGCCTTCAACAGTCTTGGCTCTTGGCTCTTTCTGGAATTTTCTTCTGCATGTTGTACAGAGGGAGAGGAAAAAATATGTTTTACTACAGTGTTCTAAAATTCCGTCTTATCAGATTTAAATTTGTCTCTTGATAATAGAACTAAATTTAAAATGAGCTGACACAGACAATATATGACTATCTAATTGATCATACTGGGTAGTTATTTTGCCTGTGTAGTCAGTAGGAAAAGGGTACAGTTTCCAGGGGAGAATTAGAGGAAGTGCCTTGGAGTCAACACATGTTTGAAATATGCTGTCAGTACTGCAAGAAGGGGCTAAGAGAAATCTGCTCCTGCAATAGGGAACAGACGAGAGGAGGGATGGCTCTTAAGAAGGTTGGTGAACTGAGAGAAGAGCTAGAAAATCAGGATGTCCTATTGCAGAGGGGTGGAACATATTAAGGTTGAGTGATAGATGGGTCTTCTGATGCTTTACTGGCCAAGTGACCCTTTTGAGATGTTAATATTAGTCATCATTGTTGTAAAGGCATTTTGAGGTAATGTTAAATCTTCAGAACGTGGGGGAGGGAGATTTCAAGTAGCTGTGGTATTTTGATAGGCCTTTGCACTTAAAATAGTATCAGGTCACTGTAGAGCTCACAGTCCTGATCTCATACGTGCGCTGGCTGTATTGCCTAGTAAAGGCTTGGGCCAACAGTGTTCTCTTGTGGCCTACAGCTTGCTTTGAAGGAAACATGAGAACGTGATTGTAAGAGGAAATTTGGTTTGTTGTAGGATGTTCTTGGGACAGGTGCTGGTGTACTTTATACACTGCTTTATTCCCACAGCCAGTGCTACCATTGAAAGTAAGGTCTGAACTAGGGCACTGAATTTATTTCTTTACCTCCAAAATAATTGTGTGTCTGGCAACAGCTATTGTATTCTCCATTAGCAGAGGAGACTCTTACTGAGGAGAGAATGATTTCTTCATGTAGCCTCATTATCAGCTTGAGGACTCAGGCTTTCAGCTTGAGCAATGTAGATAAATGATTGTGCTCAGGAGGAATAACTTCAGAGTTATCAACTTGCTGTACCTGTTATAAGTGTGCAGAACTACAGGGGAAAGGGTTTAATGTGCAGGTGGGATTGGCTGAAACCAGGCTCAAAGTCATTAATTCCTTTGTTTAATTCAAAACATAAATTGATGCAAATGTTTCTTGTTTTTATTTTCCTCAACAGTTTGACTTCTGATTGAATAAAACTTTTCTCAATTCTGGGTAATATGAAAAAATTGGTAGTAAAACAATACACTGAAATCTAGTCATTGAATGGACCAGAAGTCGCATTCTATTTTATTTTTTTCCTACATGATTAGAGCTTTCATGGCTCACTTTGTGCTGTAACAGGTAGTGAGCACTGAAAATAACATTAGGATGATTGAGAAAATTTCTCTTATGCTTTTGACCAGCTCCTCCAGTTAAGACGAGTGATCAAGTTAACTGTGGAAACAGGATTTCAGTCAGCTCACAAAAACGCAGATCTGGCAGATGTTATTGCTTCAGCTTTTATGAGATATTGAGGTTTAGCAAACCCACAGTGAGCATTTGGAGTTGAGCAAGTGGAAAGAACTGAAATCTGGGAGGAATGAAATCTATGAGAGGACTATTACAATAATTTATTGATGATACTGAAATGGTGGTGAGATAGTTGAAGAAGCTGTAGGATTTTTCTCAGGAAAAAAAAAAAGAATATATTTGCTTATTGCTAGTATGATGATATAGACACGTAATATATTAAAGTTGTGGATTGGAATTTCTGTGGATTACCTCTTCGAATGTATTTTATTTATTAAATAAGATATGGATAAGATTGGGCTTTCAGATGACGAGCTTTGCTAACGTAGTTCTTGGATTACTTGGGTTTTCAAATTGTGTAAGTGAAGTGAGTACATACTTGCTTTGGTATCTCCTACTGTAATGATATAAATTACATAATTGAGAAAAATAGATGTTTTAAGAATGGTTTGGAAAAGCTTTACTCAAGGTGATATCCCACATTATTTGTTAGTCACCTTATTTTATTAAGCTAAGGATATTAAGACAAAGGAGATCACAATTTTTTGAACTATGGAAATGTATTTTTGGTTCTAGTAAGGGAAAATTTTTGCCTATTAATTTCTTAAGCAAATATGTGGTTTTCTTGGATAGGTTAGACTCTGAGCAGCTGTATAAGCTTCCAAAAAATAACATCAGTTAACTGAATATCATCTGACTCCAGTCTAAACTAAAAGCCAATGTGGGAAATGTATTTTTACTGACCATGGCAGTTACAGAGAATAGCTTTTTAGTGTATCCTTATTCATTCATTGTAACAGGGATGAAAATTATGATACCCTCAATTATTCTTTCAGTACAGTGTCTAAAGACATATAAATTTAAATTTGGTGAGTTGTTTTATAGGCATATACCTTTAGTTTTAGATGCCTTGAAGTTTTCACTTCTGCCTTTCTTCATGCTTGTTTTTCATATTTATGATCTGGATCATGATTAAAAGTAAAAGGTAAATTTTTTGATTGGTTTACAGATAATTCTCTACAAAAAGAATGTTTTTCTGAAGGATAGCCCAGCATAACTTTTTTTTTATATAATACCAAAGAATAAACTTCCTGTTGTTTAATATATGTGTAAAACTGTTTTAGTTTAGGTGCTAACTGGTGCGTTAGCACTTGAGGATAAATAAATATTAGTTTTATTTGTGTAACTGTTGACAATTATTATGACCTCTGGCTAAGTCTTTAAAGGTACATTTATGTTTAATCTTTAGTTAACCATAATTAAGAATGAATTTTTATCCAGTTGGAAAAAATAGCTGGAAGAACAGAGATAATTAATTACACTTTTCCTCTCCACTGGATGAAAGGACAAAAGATAATGGTTATCTCTAGGTGATGTGGTTACATTTTCAAAGATATTTCTTAGTTCAGGAAGGGAAGAACAAAGTAAGTTAAATTTCAAGTCTCATCTAAAGCAATCAGAAGAAATTGTTAGTGAACTGGGTAACAAAAATAATTTTTTTGTATAGGACTAATTTACACTGAAGCACAGCTCAGTTTTGATGCTTCTCATTTCATGTAGAGTGGAAGAGTAATCCAACTTTGAGTTTTTCCTTGCCACCCAACCAGGTTACCTAATGAATCTAGTTGTTTTTCACAAGGAATCCATGTACACTTTTCTATCTCTATCATCCATTGGATTTAGGAGGTGAAGTGTTGATAACAATGTGTTTCAGCTGTTGCTGACTGTTTACAACAAATCAAGGATGTTTAAACTTCTGATACTGCCCTGCCGGTAAGGAGACCTGCACAATAAGCTGGGAGCAGGAACAGCTGGGACAGATAACCCAAAATGACTAAAGGGAACTTCCATACTGTGTAGAATCTTGCTTAATGATAAAACTGAGAAAGCAGGAGGAGCTTCTGATGCTCAGTGACTGGCTGAGAGGTCAGCAGGTGGTGAATGACTGCATTGGGCATAATTTGTTTTGTACATTCTATTATTATTATTATTACTTTTCATTCTTTTTCTGTTCTATTAAAATACCTTTTTAGTTTTAACTTTTTCTGATTCTCTCCTCCATCCCATTGGGAGTGGAAAATGGCTGTGTGGTGCTGAGCTATCTACCAGGCCAAACCACAACAGGTTGTAACATTGCAACCTTCATACATTTCAAATGAGAGATTTTCTTAAAGCAATGCTATTAGTTTAACAATTTATTGTAAAGTCATTGATTTTATGTTGCTTCAGGGAAGATTCAATTTATTACTGTTAATAATGCTTCCGTGATTACATGAAAAGATACTTGTTGCCACCAATTAATTAACCCATCAGAAAGTATCCTTCCTTTTAGAATAGATAATGTTTTTTTTTATATATCTGGCATTGCCAGTTGTCAGGTGGAGCAAGATTGTGAATATTCTGGAAAACCTTTTCTTGCTTCATTTTCCTGTAAATGTCCTGTTCAAATTACTCTCAGCACAGTCAGGTCTTGAACAAATTATTTGCTTGATCAGACCTTCTGGTGTCTGCTTTTCCAGTGGAATCTTGGTCCATGCTTGTACTAATTCTGCTAATATATGTATTTAAACTTCAGTATCTGTTGAATAAACAAGGTTTCTTACTGAAGAATCAAAGGTTTTTAAACTCTCTTAAAAGTCTATATAGAGTGATTAAGTGCATGAGCCTTAGTACTGTTAGTATGCCTGTCTGCCTGAGCTTGATTACCACTGTTTCTACTATGTTCTTAAGTCCTATTTCTAATCTTCCTTCATGTCTGTCTCTAAAACAAGCTACTGAAGCGGCAGGCAAAATCATACATTCCAGTTGCATGCTTGATTATAAGCAAGCAGGGATGAGGAAGATCAGACCACTTCTGTTAGAGGGTCTCAGCCTGTTGTGGATACTGGTAGAAGCGCTGCTCAGTATATAATGATCTGTTTGGCTGGCCTCGCATATTTACATATATATTCATAGTGTATATCTTTTTAAGAATACAGTGGCAGCCTTGTTTTTGGCTCCATCTGGAATCACCACAGTCTTGAAGCAGTCCAGCTGCAATGAGAGGACTCCTGGGTCCTGAAGCCCACTGGCTTTGGCATCCTCTAGTATTATTAGTTTTTTTGAAAGAAAGATAAGTAGCTAAAACACATTCAAAGTGTATGATCATCACAACTTGTAACTCCATTTTAATTGTAGATGTCTAGTGCTTTGTATGTATGTATATACTAGTCATTCTTTCTGCTAAATTGGAACATGATTTAAAATAAACAGCGAAGTTGAATATAGCAACAAATACTAACAAATTTTAACTTGCCATACTGTGTAAATGGACTCTGATTACCTTCTCTATGCTGATCGCTAAAGGAGACTTTCTGAATAGGAGAGTCATGTAGACTTAATTCAGGAAAACAGTGATGCAAAAATTGAGCTTAGCTCACTGGAAAGTATAAGCTGAGGATTCCTAAAGAGATAACAAATTACCTAAGAATAATCTGGCTAATCAGTGAGGCATTGAAAGTGCTGCACCATACTTCAGTGTTCTTAGAGCTTTTGTGCGCGCTCATGTATTTTAATTGGAAAAAATACAGATTTTTGCCACCTGGTGTTTTTACATGCTGCTTAGCTGTAGGATATGAATACATAGCAATGTATGAGCTAATAATCTAAGTAATGACATAGCTATTAATTCAATATTACTGTAAAAAGGAACGACACAACTTGGTTATACCAACTGCATTCCTGCCTTCCTTTCTCACAGAGTTACTATCTACTCATAAAAATTATGTCAAATTAGTGCTTGCAAAGGAAGCATTGGCCACATAGGGAATGATGTGATTACTTGATAATAGTGATCTTTGAATCCCCCAAGCAAAGATATAACAAGATCCAACAGCTGGAAATTTAAGTCAGTAAAGTCCACACTAGAGAGATGGTAAAACCAGCCAGCAACGAGGGCAAGCATTAGTTGAAACACATTACTAACAGACATGGTACTTTTTTTTTAATGATTAGCCCTCTTTTTAGGGAATACCATTTGATTTGTCAGATACTGAAGTTATGTGTTGGTGTTCAATATTCTATGTAATGCATAATGTCATGCTTGTTAAATATATGAAAATATCAACTATAAATGTTGTCTGTCTAACCTCTCAAAACGTCTACAGAGATACAAATAAGGTAGTTTAAAAAAAGTTCAGTTGACTAGCCGGTCACGATATAACAGTACTTAGTCAAGGAACGTCTTGTAGCCCATAAAGTGATTGAGAGGCATAGTTTAGTGACAGAATATAAGAGGAGGCTACTGTCAGCTTCTGCTTGAGTCAGGACTTCCATACCATAGAGGAGATGGTGAAAGGCCTGCTGCTGCTGGCAAAGTATTTTTGGTCTTGCTTGTTCTAGGAAAGATTATTCACTTTTATCAGTTACGGGTTTGTGGGTGTTGCTAAGACAGTCCAGGAAGAGACAATATGGTGACATTTGTTGAACTGTAATTGCAATAATATGCTAAAAATCTGCATTAAAAAATTAGCATATTAGCCTTCCAAATGAAAAGAGGAGGAGGATGAACTACTGTCAATACGTTCTGCTGTTGGTCTTTACTTTAGTCATCAGTGAGGAATGTCATTCCCTTGAGAATGAAAATTTATTTTCTCTCTGTATCTTTAAGATGTCTTGGACAAGATAAGTGTTTATTGAATTCCACTGTGACTTAGACGGTACCTAGATATTAATATAAAATATATAGGCCCTTGCTGATTCTTTCTTAAATGTTCAAGCTTACTTTTCAGAATGATGATGCAATGGATATTCTGCTAACTAGACATTTCCAGGGACAGTCTTTTAATATGGAAAAATTATGTCCAAATATTTTTATTCATTCTTTGTGACTACTTTGTCACATTGTTATAAAAAGTACAGAGCAGACCTGGTGTAGAAGGATCTGCGTAACAAACAAGAGTTATTCAAAAATGCTGTTTGGACAGTGTATATTGAAAGCAAAAATTTCATCAGTTTAATATAATTTTTGACTCTTACCAAGATTTTAAAAGAAGACAGGAAAGAAAATCTCCTAGGTCTTGAATAGAAACCTTGCTGACATGAAGTGTAGAAACTTGGATACTTGGTGTGATATTACAAGTATATCTATGCTTGAATCTGACAAACACAAGCATATTATTATTTTTTATTTTTTAAAAATGCGGAGTATATTTATTGAATAGTAATTTGCTTTTTTCATTTTTAAAAATACTATGGTGATTAAGTTCCTTTTACTGCTATTAATAGCAATGACTAACAAAATGAAGTGTAATTGTTCATTTTTTGATGGAATGAAGCACATAGAATAGGGAATACAAAAATGTGGTGATTGTCAGAAATGGATAATAGAGGAACTGTAATAGAAGGAAGGAATTTAGTTAAATTGTGTACTTTAAAACACATGACTAATAGATGGGAGAGATACATCAGTTATATGAAGGTCAATCAATAATTGGTCTTTACAAAGAGGAATAAGAAACAAATGTGTGCCATTAATAAGAAGGAATTAAATACAGTCAAGAAGTCAAAAGCATACATCATAAAATATGAATAGTAAGACTGAATGATGAAACAAATCAAAATTCTATTCAAGATGAAGTCCTGTGGTCTCGCTAATTGAGACTCCATAGCTTCATCAGGAAAAAGGAATAACCTTTCTGAAGAAATAAATGTGCTTTCATTTGAAAGTATAAAATGAATAGCTCTTCAAAATTCAGAACAAATTCTTGTCTGTGAACCAACAAAGTTATTTGTTATCCAGTGCTTGAATGTGTAATGGTGATTAATATAGAATATAGTTAGAATTTTGGACAACTGTAATTAATGAAGGAAAATGCAGTTAATTCAAAAAAACAAACAAGGAAATACCCCATCAGGACAGACGTGAAAAAAATCCAGTGCAGATATTGAAAATAATGACATTTTTTTTGTTTCACTAGTTGTTCATACCAGCATCCTTAGTGAAGAATGAGGAACTGAAAACTTAAGACAAAACTCAAGGCATACAACGTCAACTTGTATGTTTATCGAGGAACAGAAGGGAGCAATGAAAAAATAGTTATTTATGGTTATACGCATCTGTAAATTAAGTGAAGTTATTGAAAAAAAGAAAAAAAAGTTCTGAGGAAGAGAAATACTCCTTTTTGTGAGTAGCAGTTTCAGAGTTTTTTTACTGAAAAACATGGTGTACAGTTAAACTGGCATAGTCACACATGAATTGGAGGGTTAAGTCCTTGTAAGATACATCTAACTTGTGTAGTTTTGATATTTGTTAAACACTTGCTTCTACTTCAGTCAATCCTTCACCTTTGCCTTCCAGTCCTGATAGTTTCAGTATTTATCTTTGATGCATCCATCTATTATGAAAACTTTGGAAACTGTTGGTTCCATACAGGATCTCCTTTGAAAGGAGATCTTAATAGAAGTCTGAAAAAGCTCATTCTCAGCTTTCATCTGAGAATCCCCACTGTGTAAGGTTACTGTAGCTGTCCCATGCTTATGAGGCTCAAAGCTTTTTTTTTTGCTATTGAGAATTGGAAAGCAGAATGTGATATTTTCACGAGGTTTTACATTGAGAATGATGCATACAATTAGTAACTGAATTAGGTGAGTTCATAAGACTTTCTCATTAAAGCCATCCACAATTGAGTTTTTGTCTGGCTTCCTGTGCATTTTTTTTTTTTTTTTTTTTTTTCCAACAAACTGTTTAGAAGGAAAGAGAAAAGGATGAACAACAGGATTTCATTCACAGCTGACTGTAACTGATGAATCATCTACGACTTTTGAATTCAACATTTAGCTTGTCATTTTTGGGTGTTCAGTTCAGATTTTCTTTTTGATGTCATTTGACCTAGGAAATTCTTCAAATATCTTTATTTACTCATTAAAAAATTTGTAAATGAATCTTACAAAAAATGTACTCTGGATAATTAGCATAGCCTTCCCAAAATGCTGGTGTGCTTCATTGCACCATCTTTGCTGCAGTAATCATTCTATGGTAGAGAAGAGAGAATAACAGCCACTTCTCCACTTGGAACAGTGTGGTATTTTCTGTTTTAATGCAAGCATTAATGCCACCTAGCTTGTGTTGTAATAGACTCAGTTTCCCCTGCTTTTTAATATCTAAAGTTTATCAGGTCACTTGTTCTAGCATCCTTATCTGTTAGCATTTACCTGTCTTCAGGTACTGACTGTAGAAAGTTTGGTAATGAAGAGTGGTTATGATATGGGGGAGGTTGAGGGATAGAAACCATGTCCACCTGCTACAAGCTCTTGAAGGTTCTTGTTTTTGGTTCTTGTTTTTTCATCTTTTAGAATAAGAGTACTTTACCTTTTCAAAAATACGAAGATCAAATTTTATTTTTTTGTGCTATTCCTGTCTTATATTCCCAATCTCTAAGAATATCTATTAAGTATTTCAATAGTCAAGATTGATGTTAATTATTTTCATTTTTTGAGGTTTGAGATTTACAAAAACTCCTACACTGACACTCTTGAACCTGAAGTTGCCTTTTCCTTTTTCTTCCCCTCTTTGCATGTTCCATGGTGCCAAGAGGAATTATTAAAATCAGTCAGCTGAGTATGGCACAAGTACTGCTTGAAAATATTTCCTGCTGTGCCTCATAACTTCTGAGTACATGAATAACGGGCATCACTTGCAATACTAACATTGATGATGTGGATGCCTATCCACTAGATGGTGGACTGAGAAGTGTAGATCACAATATGGAAGCTCATAATGATAGAAATTAACTTCTGAACTGAATTTGAGTCTTGCAAAAGATGGTCCGAATCCCAGGAGTAATATATATTAAAAAATATTAAAAATATTAAAAATATTAAAAATATTAAAAATATTAAAAATATGTATATAAAATATAAAAATATATAAAAATAAAAAATATATATATATATATTTATTCTGGGGAAATTTCTTTAAATCAAGGCAGTCATGATAATACAGAAACAGAAGGAGAATATCATGTTTGATCCTTATTTTAAGTTTTACAGAATGTGTCTGAATAGGAGACAGAATGTGTATGTAGAATGTAAAGCAGTAAGTGGTACTCAGGCTGATGAGGCACTGGAAGAAGTTGCCCAGACAAGTCATGGATGCTCTACCTCTGGAGACATTCACGATCAAACTGGATGGAACTTTGAGGAACCTGATCTAGCTGTAGATGTCCCTGTTCATTGCAGGGGAGTTGGTCTAGATGACATTTAAGGGCCCTTTCCTATGCTAAGGATTCTATGATTCTAATGAAAAATACTTTCAATTGCATTAATGATATATATTTACACAAGTTATAGAGAGCTTTTAGAATGAGCTTGAAATTAAAATTTAAAAAATACAACGTTTTTAGAAGCAATATCACCTATGGTAGAGGAAGGACAGTGTATGTGAAAATGGAGAAAAAAGAAAAGGAATTCTGTGCATTTGATTTTGTGGCATTACCAATAGATTATTTTCTTTTTACTGGTAACTATTTTCATTTAAAAAAAAAAAAACAACACACAACATATTGTTCTACTCATAAACACATTTTTTATTCTGCTTGAAAGTAGTTTTTGCTAATATCAGTAGAATGAAGTAGCACGTATTTGGGTATAACAATTATTGTTCTATTTTGCTGAATCTCAGATTTAATGGTGGGTTAGCTGGATCAATTTTTTATGGGCAACCACCAGATAAATTGATACATTTCATCTTCAAACTCTATTTAAAAATCTAGTAACATTTTTTTGTGATTATGTAATTATGACTATTAACGGAAAAAAAGTAAAAAAAGGGAAGATATATAAGCCACCACAGAAGGTTAGAAGGTTAATCTTAAAAGTTTTGCCCCAAATTTACACATCATTTGCAGGTGGCATGTGTCTAAATATACTGTCAGATCAAAAGTGCTGGTTAAAAAAACCACGTGTTTCTTAGATGAGGGATATTTTATAGGTCTGGCTAGAATCTGACATTTGCTATGAAAGTAATATTGCATGAGGAAAAACATTTTGGAATTATAAGCTCGCCAAAAATCTTCTAATGAGTAGGGAAGGTCATACTGCACATGAGAACATGACTTGCTTTTCTGTGTGTTGAAAATTCTAACAGAGGTAAGCAGCTAAGGCACTACACTGCTTTTATGTTCAAGAAGTTTTTTAAATGAAAGATATTCCACTATTTCTGCATGCTGCTTTATGTATTCTGATAGTGAAAACTGGTTATATGCTAAGGGAACACCCTTCCGCGCCTATTACAAGATAATTGTTGTAGAAGGAGATATTCCTAACTATCTATATCTACACTATATGAAACTATCAAATATTGTGGAGAGGCATTAATGATTAATCCTCTACTGTACTTTATTTCTTTGTATTTGGTAATAAGCTCCTTATCACCATATCAGTGTGATAGGTAGGATCAAGAAATACACTATTTATGCACGTGCTTGAGTGGATGACTGCATGCATAAGAATTTTTTTCTTAAAGCATTCGTAAACTGAGATCCAATATGAGATTTTATATTACATAAACACATAATTATACTGGGGAAGATTGAACTAAGAACATGTTTTGCTGTATTACCTTAGTACTATAACTAATAAGATGAATGTTAACTACATGAAGAGAAATGTTAAGATGATAATATTTTACCCAAATGTCTTCATCTTGACCAATAGATGATATTCAATTTAAGAAATACAGTTTAAGCAACATATACTTTAGAGGTTTTACAATATATATTACCTTATACTTTTAAATGTATCTTCATTTTTGTCAGGTTCTGGCTCTCATGAGGAGGATTGAAGACTTGTTCATGATACGATAATTTCCTTAAGCATATATTGCTAGATACTGCACTAAATGTGCTGTGTTTTACATTGGGCAACAATTGTAATGGCTATGAGCTGAGAAGTGTGTTGAAATACACTACTTACTGCCTTTTGTGTTTAGTTTGGTTTCTAAGTACAAATCTCTGAGGACTCTGGCAATCAAAGTCAGACGAAAGACATGTAGATAGGATTGAAAAAGATTATTTTGACAAGTAGTTTGCTAAAAAATGTTTCAATTGACAGAGAATTTACAATTTCTATGTTGAGCATACCATTTGATTTTTGCACTGATTACAAAGGAATACTAGAGCATTTTCCCAAGTTATAATTGGTGACTGCTTACCCTGAGTATGAAGGGCCCAGATTCTTCTTTTCTTTCTTAAAATATGTTATTTTCAGGAGTTTATAGGAATTTTTTAATTTTTAATAGTTAATTTCAGGAGTGGATAGAAATAGTTGTCTCTCCACAGAGATGGTTTTCTGTGATGTAAATACCTAAGTATTTACTTGAGAGAATGTCATGATAACATCCTGTTGACCTACATAATATATGCTATGCTGACTGTATTCTGTCTTCCATTATAAATTTATTTAGGGAAGCACACTGATCAACTGTTCCTCAAGATGGATTGAAGTTGCATCCTAAGAATTTTTACCAGTGTCTGTTGCCATTAATCAGCATCAGTAAACTTGTATTATTTTATTTCAGCAATTGGTACACTAACAGTAATTTTTCCAGATAAAGCAAGATTTATTTGTCAGAACGTACACATTCCTAGAAAATGAGAAGTTCTGGGTAGGAATCACTTCCCAGCTACTGTTGCATTGAATGGTTAAGTTGAACAGGATAATGACTTAATCAAAACTTGCAATGAAATTCCTTGTTTTATGGTTAGGAGGAAGTGAAAGATATGACATAATATTTTCTCCAAAAGTGGGGATAGCTGAACTTAAGTTACTGGATAAAAGGGGATATAGCCTTTCTCCCCATTTGGTACTGAAATGCCATCTAGGTCACTTTTAACTTATGTATCCTCTAAACTGAAGTTTCTAAACAGATGGGAGGAAATAAATGTGTTTTCAGCAGTTGTGAGACAAGCTTGGTAGAAAACTCTCAGTGTCATTTTCTTATCTAATTCTTCATTTCAACCATTTTATAACAAGAACACAAGGTAAGGTCTTAATGATTTGATGTTTCTTGTTATTGCCACAGGCCAAGAGGATGGAAGATAGGTAGCAGTATTTTAAGGGATTTTTCTGTTAGCTTCAATTTTGCCACATCCTCAAATGACTGACTTAGCTGATTTTAGGAGAATGTTTCCATGGAAAGGTGTCTGTCACCATTAAAGGGTACCCAGTTTGGAATTATACTATTTTCTACTATAAAAAATGACTTAGAATTTCTGTAATTTCTAAGTTATAGATTTTGAAAAATGAAACAACTTTATTTTTCCTTTTAGTTCTTTGGTGACTATTATTTGTTGTGTCATTTGTTGTGGAAATGTCTCAATGCAATGCTTGATGTGACTTCATAGATATGAAGTCAGATCTTCATTTTGCTTTGGATTTTGGTCTGATTGCTTTGCTTGTGAATCTTTGAAAAAAAAATAGAAATCCATCATCCTGTTTTGTTTTTCCCATGCGAAACTACTGAAGAAATAACAGATTAATTGACTTAGTTATATTTATAATTCTCTCAACTGTCAAAGCATTGATTGGAAATTACTCATGTGAAAGACTGTTCCTGTTGTCTGTACTGGCTTTGGTTTTAACTCGGATCCAGATCTCTTCTTTTTCCTGTAAAACAGCACAGGACTTGTTGCGAACTGAATGGAAAGAGGACCCAAAGACTGAATGTCTTCTATGATGGATTGATTATCCATAACAGTTTTATTTTAAATAGGTGAAGAGTTGTGTTCTGCCTTTCAGGACTTTGATCATAATTTTTTCTTAGCATACCTTTGGAAGGGAGCCAGCTGCCTTAAGGGTGACTTGAACCTCTGCTGATTTTGCTGGCATATCTCACTCCAATCTCCTTTGTTTTCCTAGCTGAGGTAGTGTCTTAGTAAACTGCTTTAGGAATCTTCTAGGAAGGAATTTTCTTTCTGTTCAAGACAGTCATGTTAATGTGCTTTTCAGCATTTCCAAGATGATAGCTTACTCTCTCTCTTGCTTCAGCTGCTTCTAGGCTTTTGCCTGCAGCTTTTAGATCTCCAAAATATATCAGATAATATTACTTAAACAATCTGGTGCTCTTGTGATGTTGATTATTTCTTGACTTGCACCATCTTGGATTCTAAATATAAAAACAGATGGAGAAATGTCTTTCGCCTTCATTTCTTAGTATATGCATTTTGCCTGCAGTTATGCTCAAGTGTGCCATTGGAGAGCAAGTGCAACAGTGGCTCTGGTATGCACAGCTGCTCAGGATATTCTCCTGCAACCACCTTAGCAAGGATGGTGCTGTGAATCAAAGGGGACTCGGATATGTGTTTTAGGTACAGATTTCAAGTAAGGCAACAAATTCACTGAGCTATATTATCAATATGTACAGAACTATTTCTTCCCTTATACCACGGCATCATAGATGACACAGTAAATTTATTTTTATAGAATACTGATGCTTAGCAATCTTTAAAAGGTCTTATGGATTAATGCCAGTACAACATTTCTAGTACTGAATAAAGAAAAAAATAAAAATTGTCTAATGTTCTTTGTCTTTCCAGGGCCTTTCCTTTCTTTCTACAGAATGGAAGATTGGCATTCTGAAACACAATGAGTCAAAAATATTGGTATTGAAGAAATATGTGTATTAAAAGCGGCTGAAAATAACTTCTAAAGACAAGGATAATTTTAGTTTATCTTGCTCAACTAGAAACACTGCATACACTTTTTTTTGCAGTAACATTTAAAGTACATATTAAAAAGTTGAACAAAAAGTTCAGTATCAGCACAGGCAACAGAAGCTGACTACTTTTATTTCAGTTAGCCACATGAATAAATTCACTTTTTAAACCCTCTCATTCTCTGTATTCTCTTTCTATAGCAATCACCACATTTGTTCTTTACTATTACACAGTGGTTTTTCTGTAACCCACTTGAAAGTTATAGAGCCAGCACTTGCCTAAAAGATGGAAAAATCCATCTGATGTATGCTGTATTTTTCTGTCTTTTATGTACGTATTATAGACTTTTTTGATGTGGCTTTTTGTTCAGATTAGTGACCATGTGATTCTATGAGTATAACATCATTTGACACTCAATCCATTGACTCAAAATAAGTTTCGAAAAATGATACTCATAAGAAAACTCATTTAATTCAGAATGTGACATGTTCACGCATGAGTATGTATATAGAAATCTTAAAATAGTGACTACATTACAGCATATGTGAAATTTGAATATACTTTTTCCTCTTGATATTGGGAAGATAAGTATAAAGCATCTAGACTGCAGCAGATCCTGTGGAAAGAACAGAAAGAGTGAAAAGTGTATGCAAAGTTAATCTAATTCACTTAAGAAAGAAAGGGGCTTGTCAGTTTGTGATTTTTTTTCTGGTTTACAGTGATATACTGTTTTTTAATCTTAGACTCTCTAAGTATCTTCTCTATCTCTCTTAAATGCATATATGCAAATATGTGAGTACACAGGCAAATTAGTGAGTTTGTATGTGTTAATCCAACTGAATATGGAAGGTTGATAAATCATTGTTCAGAGAATATTTCAGGGTTATTTTCTGTTTTTGAATCCAGTAAATTTCCATAAAATGTTTCAAATCTTCTGAAGCAATCGTTGTAAATAAGTTGCTATATACAAACATATTTTTCTGATACTGATTTGAAAGTTTTCCATTGCAAACTCAGTTTATTTTCTCATCTTAAAAGGACGTTTGATAGAGGGAGTGAATTATCTTCAAGTGAGAATGAGGAGAAAATCATATGTACTCAAGAAAACTCATCTAGCAGAAGTCAAATGCTTTTCACTATATTACAGCTGCTCAGAGTTTTCCTGGAATCTACTCAGCCTCCGCATTTTTTCATTCTGCAATTTTTATATAAATGATTTTAAAGTAACTAATTTTTTGTGTTCACAATCTCAACATATCTTTTACATTCTGAAACATATCTCTTCAGAACATTTAAAATTTGAAGCTCAATGAAATAGATTTTAAAGTGAGAAGAACTTATCCACTCTTTTCTTCCTTATAGAGCCTCTCAGGGGATACCTTGTACTTCACTTTCTTGTTTCAAAGCCACCTGGGATAAAAACAGGATGTGCATGTGAAAAGGAGAAAGAAACTCCCATGTCCTATGTAATATGTGTACTGTAGGAATAGTTCACCTCACCTGTCACTTATTAAAGGAGTATACCGTACCTGTAGTAACATTTGCAGAGAAACTATATTCTGAGATAGTTCAGACTGCAGTCTTGCAATATATTAATTTGTACAGATAAAGTTAATGAAGTGTTAGTTTGCTAATATGCTTAGCACAGGTAGCCAAAATATCCACCAGTGCTGAGGAATACAGAATTTACACAGTCTTAGCACCAAAGGTTACTTTTTTTTAGCACTGTTACTTTTTGTTACTTTTCAGAACTGAGACAGTCTTATTTTTAAGCAACTATAAGATATTACGTCTAGTTATTAGAGCTAGTCAAGCAACTGATTATATGAAATTCCATGAGGGGAGAAGCTTCAATGTTACTAAAAGGCTATGTACACAGATAAGAATGCTTACCAATTCTACCTTGCATAAAAGTGCAAACTAGTTATGAGAATGTGTGGGATGAGAGGAGAAAGGAAAGAAGGCTTTCTAATATATATGGTCTTATTTCTTTCCCTTTTAATACTTTCTAGAAGATAGAGTAAGAGAGAGGCATCATTTACCTACTTAAGTGGCTTGCTACGTTAATTTTTGGGGTTAGATCTATCTCCAGCCATTAAAAGGTACCATTCAATATTAATTCTACTGTTAACAAAACCTCTCTGATTTTAGGAAAATAACCAAGATGACACATGGCTTTAATAAATTTTTCTTCTATGATTTATCCAAATTGCTTACTAGGTCAAATTTTCTCTGGCATAGAGATTATGTATGTTAAGATAGCACTTAAAGATGATAGTGTAATATCTTAAATTTTCTGGTCAAGAAAGTATACCATTAATATAACAGACTGATAGAATTAGGGCTAGTGTAGAATATGTACATTTCTTCTCAGCCTGGAGTTAAATTTGACTGGTTAAATATATTTTTAGATTACTGAATATTTTGTAAATGTCAGTGAAAACTCTAGATATTTCTGATGATTTGAAGGTATTTGGTAGTTACTTTACCTATTTACAACAAGAATATATTTTATCCTTTATTTTGTATGGATTCAGTTGTATGGATTTAAATCTCAGTAACTCCAGCAGGAGAAATATCTTTATCTAAACAGGAACAAATATTTTGGGATATGTAAGTAGAACTAATTCTACTTCCTCACTTCCATTCCTTTCCTGAGTATTATGAATACAATTTATTAGGTTGTATGTAAACATTTCTTGAAAATTCACTGCTTGTCTGAACACAACCAGATGGATTTTAGTATTAAGTACATGCCTAAAATACCATATTTATGCAGCCTGGACTTTGAGTTGTATCTGAATCTTTCACAGGGCACCAGCAGGGGAAAAGCAGTTAGTGATTTTATTCAATCCCCAAAACAAACCTGTTTGCTTTTGTGTATTTGTGTATGAGAGAGATAGGAATTCAGCTTAAGTAAGGATATTCAAAGGAAAAATTTGGAGCCTAGTTTGCCTATCTATGCCTTTGGAAAATTGTCTAGTTTGAAAAAAACTAATCTCGCCAAGTCTTTTGTTTTTCTTACTTCCTCTATTATGTGTTTACATCTAAAGAAACCATTTTCAGGACTTCATGGGTACACAAACACATTTCCCAGGGTATAAATATTTTTTAAAAGGAAAACAAATTTCATTTTTTATTGTGTTATCATCTACTTCCAACCTGGGGGATAGGTTATCCTTTGTTACAACTTTTAATCTGACCTCAATATTTATCTTTTTAAGGAATAATAACTGTGCTGTTGTTCAAATGCTTAAAATAATTACTGATAAAGAACACAAAGCTTTAAGGAGGCCTGTAGGGTGATGAGAAAGGCTAAGGCCCTCTTGGAATTAAATCTTGCAAAGGAGGTAAAGGATAAAAAGAGGTTTTTTTTTAAAGTATGTTGACAGTAAAAGGAAGACTAGGGAAAAATGCAGGTCTGCTACGAAATGAGGGGGGTGTCTGGTCAGGGGATGCTGAGAGGAAGAGAGAAATGTTTTCTCTGCTTCAGTCTTCAATGCTTAGTCTAGCCCCCAGGAGTCCCAGACTCTGGAGTTAAGAGAGAGAGGCAGGAGAAAGGAAGACTTCCCTTTTGTTGAGCAGGATATTTTCAGAGTATCAAGCCAAAATCAGTGCATATAAATCCGTGGCCCAATTGGAATGCATCCACGTGCTGAAAGAGCTGGCTGAGGTGATTGTTGAATCAATCTCTATCATCTTTGAGAGATCTTGGCAAATGGAAGAGATGCCTGAAGATTCAAGGATAGCCAGTGTCACTTCAGTCTTGAAAAAGGGCAAGAAGGATCTGGGAAACTACAGGCAGTCAGCCTCACCTCTGACTCTGGAAAGGTAGAGAAACAACTTGTTGTGCATCCGATCTCCATACAATTGGAAGAGAAAGTTATCAGGAGTAATCAACATGGATTCACCAAGGGGAAATCATTCTTTCAATGATGTCATCGCTGGTTGGGTAGATATGGGTAGAGCAGTAGATGTTGTGTACCTTGTGACCTCGTTGTACCTTTAGTAAGGCATTTTACTCTGTTTCCCATATCATCCTTGTTATGAAGTTTAGAAAGTGCACAATGGATAAGTGGACAGTGAAGTGGATTGAAAACTGACTGACTGACAGAGCTCAGAGGGTTGTCAACAGTGGCACAGAATCTGGTTGTAGGCCTGTAGTTAACGGTGTTCCCCATGGGTCATTGCTGGGTCTGGCGTTGTTCAGCATCTTCATCAACGTGATCTGGATGAAGGGATAAAGTGCACTGTCAGCAAGTTTGCTGATGATACAAAGCTGGGAGAAATGGCTGACATGCCAGTAGGCTGTGCTACCATTCACCAAGACCTGGACAGACTAGAGAGTTGGGCAGGGAGGAACCTGATGAGGTTTAACAAGAGCAAATGCTGAGCCTTTCACCTGAGCAGGAATAACCACATGCGTCAGTACAGACCTGCTGGAAAGGAGCTCTGCAGAGAAAGATGTGGGAAGCCTGAGGGACAACAGGTTGGCTATGAGCCAGCAGTGTGCCCTTGTGGCCAAGAGTGCCAATGGTATCCTGGGATACATTAAAAAGAATGTGGCCAGCAGGTTGAGGGTGGTGATCTTCCCCCTCTACTGTGCCCTGGTGAGGCCACATTTAGACTGCTGTGTCCAATTCTGAGCTCCTTAGTTCAAAAAAAGACAGGTGAGGGCCCCCCCAGCAGAGTGCCAGAAAGATGATTAAGGGCCTGGAACATCTCTCACATGAGGAAAGACTGAGTAACCTGGGCCTGTTTAGCCTGGAGAAGACTGGTGTGTGTGGGGGGGAATCTGATTAATGTTTATTAATATCTATGCTTTTTGTCAAAGGTACTCGGCTCTGTAGCAGACACATTCCGTGCCAAGGCAGGGAACAGCCCTGGCTGGCTGAGGCACAGCCCTATCAAGCAGCAGCTGCCGGGTGCCATTGTCATCCATGTGGTCAGGGAAGTGGTTGGGTCACCAACCCTGGAGGTGTTCAAGAAACATTTCAGTGTTGTACTGAAGGACATGGTTTAGTGTGAAATATTGGTGTTAGATAGATGGTCGGACTGGCTAATCTTGTAGGTCTTTTCCAACCTTGGTGATTCTATGATTCTATCATTCTGTGGTTCTATAAAGGGACATGGGAGGAAAATGGATGAGACCAGACTCTTTTTAGTTGTATACAGCGATAGGATGTGTGGGTGTAGGTGGAGATGTAACTGTGAGTGAGACAAAGTGGTTTTTGGACCATTGCTTAAAACCTTACTCAGCTAAAAACCTTATTCAGCTCTCACTCTTCTCTGCCTGGCCCTATTTTTTTCAAGGCAATACACAAGCAGACAAACTAGTGGGAGCTGTTATTGCTTCTGATCAGTTTGCCCAACCACACTTATTTCATGACTTTACCACCAAAATGCAAAAGCACTGCAGCATGCTTTTCAGCTAACCATGGACAAGGCCAGACATAGGTATAAATCCCTGAGGATTGAACTCCTTAGAAATTTGGCAGACGGATGTTACATGTGTATCAGAATTTGGAAAGCTGTGCTACATTCACGTTTCCATTGATACCTTTTTTACCTGTATTTTTTTATCTGCAAAAGATGTGTGTAAACGATTTTTATTAGTCTTTGCAGCCCTTGGGGACCCTAAAACGATTAAAACAATGAGCCAGGATACATAGCCCACGCTACCCACTCCTTTTTTCAGCAGCGGGGTATTCAACGCCTGACGCACATACTCCACTCTCCCACAGGTCAAGCCATTATCAAACAGGCCTGTGGCTATGCTTCAAAAACAAAAAAGGATGAGTGTGAGTATAACTCCTCTGGAAAGAATAGCTGCCATAGATTTCTTACTATTAGCTCAAGATCATTGGCATCAAGACTGATAATATGCGTTGTATGAATTTGTCAGATCATTCAGAATCGATGTACAAGAGCATTCTAGATTTGCAGAACAGGGTAAAAAAAAACTGCAGGTTGACAATGGGTAGAATATATTTGGGGTTTCTGGGGGTCTTGCAGGATGGATACGGAATTTGCTAAAAATAGGGTTCGTTTGCCTCATTTCTTTTCTTTGTGTTCTCATTTGTGTTCTGTGCTTATTTCAGTGCATACAGAAAATGATACAAAATGCTATTAACCACACTTTCTTTTATTAATAAAGAAGGGGGAGATGTGGGTGAAGATGTAACCACCATGAGGCTCAGTAAACTACATGGTAGGTCTCGTAGCTATGAAACCTTGGGAGTCAGCGAACTAAAACAAAGAGCAAACTCTGCAGTTGAAGAATAACAGGATGTTCTGTTTACCCTTTTCTCCTGATAAGCACAGTTAATCTTGTCACGTTTAGGGGAGTTGAGAAACCTATTGTCATTATTGCTGTTGCTTGATTTAATCTTAAGTCAATGAACTGTTTGTGGAAGATTACTGCTTGCTAGTGGAGGATATATAAGATGTATGTTGAGCACAATAAAGGATTATTCCTATGCCATGATAATCAAGAGAGCTTTCGTCTGGGTTGCGCTGCGACAGGGCAAGGGGCAATGGTCGAAGACTTGAACATAGGAAGTTTCATGCAAACATGTAGAATAATTTCTTTACGGTAAGGGTGACGGAGCATGGGAACAGGTTGCCCAGAGATGCTGTGGTGTCTCCTTGTATGGAGAAACTCCTCGAGATGTCTACCTGTGCAACTGATTGTAGGGAATCTACTTCATCAGAAAAGTTGGACTTGCAAGGGTCCTCAAGACATCATCAACCTCTGCAATTTTCTGAGTCTGTGAGGCCAGTCGTAGACCTAGTACAAGATGATCATAGTTACCTTAGACCTGAATTAAACAGGAAGAACGTGTGGCTAAGATTTTCGAAGTTATTTGCGGCAGACAGCCTGACTCTGAGCTGTGGTCTAGGTTTTATGTGTAATCTTGAACAAGGTGCTACTTTGAAGAGTTTAGAAAGAGAATTGTATGAAATCAAGAGATTTGTGGAAGAGACACCTGTGAATTATGTGCTGAGTAGTTGATTCAAGGGTAGCCAGCAGAGCAACATTGGATAAGAGTAGCAGGTAGCAATTTACTCACTAGATTTTGTGTATAAATTGTTGTGTGTGGTAGGGTGCCTGTCTTTCAAAAGAGTGACTTTCCAAAAGACCATACATTTTTGTTTTCTTCTGTGGAAAAGACTGATTAGCCTAGGTGGCAGATGAAGCGAATTTCAGCATAAGATTAAAAAAAAAAAAAAAAAAAAAAGGAGACAATAATGACACGCTTCCTTTTCTATTTCCATGACTTTCAGGCATTATTCAGGCTTTTAATTCTACAGCAGGGAAAACTTTAACTGTGATGTAGTGAATAGTGACTGGTTTACAGGTTAGGGCGAATTGAAACTGTCTTCCTCTACATTAGATCAGAGCTGTGTTTCATTTATTAGATCAGTTGATGCATTTGGAAATTCTTTGAGGGAACAGAGAAAGTCAAGGACAAGAAGAGGTGAAATGTTATTTGTTGCCATTAAAATTTTCTGACTAATCTTTAGACTCTTTCCACTTAAATAATGAGTTGCTTTCATTGTAGTCTGTTTTGTAAGTTTGTGAAACTCTGGCTTATGTGAAATAGACTGCACTATAGTTATGTAGTCTGGGAATTTCAGTACATCTGTCCACTGAAGACCTTCAGGGAATTCAGAATAAGCCCTTTCCCAGGCTTGTGAGTGCTGCTCAGCATGGAAGACAAAATGATAAGGAGCCCTGAGCAACATGGTGTCTTCAGCAAGTCACAGCTGCTTTACCAGGGAGAAAAAATAAAAATGACTGAAATTTTCTTGAGTTTTGCTGAATGTTATTGAAACCATACTATCTTAGAGGAAACTCTTACCTTTAGGGAATCAGCAGGTTTTTGAGAAGGTAGAGAAGTGTGTATAGCATGGTTGTCCAACCTTTTGTCTCATGTGGGCCATGCTGAGTGAAGAGGGGCTAATGTTGTGGTTGTTACTGATATGTGCCTGAAGCCAGGTCAGGCCACTCAGCAAGGAAGAGCCACTGCTATTGTGGTGTGGGGATAGGAACTCAGGCTTATTACTAGCTGTCCTAGGCTGCATGGCTGATGCAGAGTATTATTTTTGGTAGGCTGTTTGTAGAGTTATGGCAACACAGCATGTGTTCCATATGATTGGATGGCTCACTTCAACATATTTCTGAAGGTGGAATGGTTTAAGGAATCCATCTACAGTTAAGTAGTGTTTTGTTGCTGCTGTTGAACTTTTGATGATGTCAGCTCACTTCATGTTCCCTATTACTGTGAAAGTCAAAGAACTGCGAACTTCAGTAAAGGAAATCTACTTAAAAAGAACTATCCTGTATACAGAAAATCAGAGTGTTCTGAGTTAAGAAAACAGTCTTTCATTTAAGAAACTACAAAGTAATAAGTAATTCCACCAAGGCATAGAGTATCAAGAAAATAAAATTTCTTCGGGGTCCTTTAATCATGCAATATCAAGCCCTCAGTTCTTCCCAAGGAAACAGCCATATTCGCTGCTTGAGATATTGCTCCTCATCCTAAAGTAGAAATCTTTGTGCTGAGAATTGAGCCCTTGGGCTCAATCCCATCTTGCATCCATTTATCTCAGCAGGCAGGGTCAGCTGTCTTTCTAGCTTCTTAGAGTCCTTTATGCTCTGCCAAAGGTGCATCGCACAGTACTTTTTCACTTCCTAATCATATAATTCAAGGATGATCCTCTCTGGCAGTGGAAAGGTTATATTGTACTATGGTGATGAATATCAAATGAAACTGCCTCTATCCATTCAGTTAGTAAGATGAATAAGATACTTCATAACTTCAGCTGTAGCCTTTAGGCAAAATAAGCTATGCTTTGAGCAAAAGCTCATATTTGGCTTCAAACGCAGTTCACATTACATGTTATTCGTTAAAAAATCAATTTACTGTACCTAAGAAAGAAGTTAATTTTGAACACAAGAAATACTTGCAAAAAAAGTCTCCAATTTAAACTTTAGAATTTTCAGATTCTGCTGTTGGGTTTTCAATATTTAAGGAAAAACTCTGATGGATGTTATAGAAATGAAGGAAAAACTACATGTAGGTGAGCTCTGTCATTACCACTCTCTCATCTGATTCAGTTCACTCATGGTATATTTCTTTGCTTCACTATTCTGTGAGATATGGTAGATATTACCACGTGATATCAAATGATTTTGAACTTTGTATCTAATTTTCAAACCGGTACACTCAACGCTCTCCCAGAAGATTAAAATAGTTCAGTTAATTCTCTTACATTAGCACTTTAATGTCTGCTGTGAGTCCAGTATCTATTGTTGTCTTTGTCAAATGTTCTAAGTATTGAAATTGGTTTGGCTTGCTGGGTATTTATCAGCTAAATAAGGTACTGTAGATAATGCATTTGTAAGTATTTGGATTTAAAAGATATTATTTGTGAAATTGTTCCAGTGTGATTTTGAAAATGAAATATTTTTGAATACAGTTATTCCTTTTAAACTCAGAATTGCCACAGTGAACTTGATGACTGTCTGTCTAGCCTAATGACTTGTTTCCAGCAATATTCCGTAGCAGATACTAAGAAAAGCTTGTAGAAACAAAATAAGTCAGAGAGCCCTTCCCCTTCAGTTTCGAGCAATGAGCAGATGAATGACTTTATTAGCCAGAGCTTCCATCAAACTACTGCATTCAGTGGTTTGAATTGATATCTCTTTCATGAATTTATCTCATTCCTTTATAAATTCATTTGTACATTGTGTCTCTTGTGAGTTTTACTGTCTAATCACATTTTGTGTGGAGAATGTAATTCCTTTTGACAATTTTGAATTGCAAACTGGCAGTATTGTGAGTTTCCTCTTCTATGTGGTGAAAAATAAGGAATAGTTTCTACTGTTTCTCTCTCCCTATATCTGCCATGATGTTCCAGATATTTTTTTCTGTGCCTTCACATTTCCCACCCCAAAAACTGCATTCAGTTTTTCAACTATTCATTCAACTGAATTGCAGTCAGTTGAATTATTCCTAAGTACAAAGACTGCTATATATATATGTCCATTCTGTTACCCTTCCCTGCTCCTTTATTCCATTCTGTACTTGGTCAATTTTGGGAGGGAATGGCCAAAACTAGCACTGATGGCAATGGATATTACGCTCCATGGATTTTCATATTAGTACAGTCAAGTCCTCAGTTATAAGTGGTAGCTCCTTGCCTTTTTCTTTCATTCTTGACCTCAGCTGAACACTCACTACACTGAAAAGGATGAGACACTTAATTTTCCTTTTTTTTTCTTTAGAAGTTAAATTGCTTCTTATACAGCCAAGTTTGATGAAACTTTGTTAACATTCAGAGAAAGACCTTGTGTTAAGGCAACGCAACACTTAAAGGCTTCTCAGCAAGTAGTGCTGTATCTCTTATTCCAAAGGGAAAGATTAAAAATAGAGAGGCAAAAGTGAATATAAATTTTTTAAAAGCAGCTCTCCAGAATTTGACCTTCACTGTGGTTTATTAATACTGAAAAACTAAGTAATTTATTGAAGACCTTAATTGTTTTGGGCAGGGATATGAGGCAACAGGCTAAATTAAAAAAAAAGAACAAAAAGAACAATATAGTTTACATATATGTATCTAAAGAATGCTTCCTGTATAATTTGCTGTTATGTACAGCAAGTGTTATGCTTCCTTTGGTCACTGGAGGCCAATGGATTCTGACAGTGGCACAGTTCTTCCACATAATGGAAGATGGTGGCATAATTACCATCGTAGTTCTTCTCTGCTAAATATTATACTTGAATTGCATGGCCAACAGGTTCTGTTCTATCAGAAGAATTGACTTTTGTTTTCAAAGGGAAAGAAATAAGGAAATGGAAAATAACAATTCTGTTGCCTCTCATCCTCTTTTAGTAGGGGTGCACAGTTGTAGCCTCTTTCTTAAAATTTAGGACTCCAAAAAACTTTGAAAGTTGTTAGATTTTATCAAAAAAGCGTAGTAATAAGTAGTAATAAGTAATAACTTCTGAAACTTTGTGCATGTAGTAGGATTTAAATAAAGAGATTTATAAGAAAATTTTCCTGTCCATTTACATACGGTCCATATGCTTACTCTCAAACCATCAACTTTCCATAGCTAGCACAGTTGTAAATGAATTACTCAAAATTCTCTAGAAATATTCCCATTTCATGATTACTGGGGCTTTTCTGCATGTCCACTCCTCAGACTTCTGAGTCACCACCTGCTCTCTGCAGATGCAGCAGCTCTTCAGTTCTTGGTCTAGGTGAGCTCAGAGACATTCTCCTGAAGGTAGTCATAAGCCTTTCTCTGCTAAGAGCTGACATCAATCAAGGAAACAACACTCTGTGGGGGTACAAGTCAGTGGGAAATTCTTGTGATTAAAGGGATTGCATAAATATCCAAAGGATAATTTATTAATTTAACATGCATACATCTGTATGCTCTGTCCTAAAAATAATCTAGAAAACAGAGTATCAGAGAAAAGAATATTCTGTTTTTATTTCATTTCTGATGTGCTTTACTACTGTGTTTTGTTTGTTGGATTGTTTATTTTTTCTTTTTAGGAAAATGAGGGGAGCTATGGGATAGAACTTGATATTAGGGTTAAAAGTGAGAAATGCAAGAAAGTTATAAATATATACAGAAGAACAGATGTAAGATTTTTATTTATTTATTTATTTTTAATGTACTCTTTGTCTTCAGGCACTGATCCTTGAATTGAACCTTTAAGTGCAAACAAAGTTGAAAAACTATGTCCTTTTCAAGGTCATCTTCTATGTCCCTGCAACTTCTTTAGTGTATCGTGAGGTAGATCTGAAAGAACTTCAGTTAGGATGTTTCAGATCTTACCATTTATTAAAAGTAAATATAATTTTTAAACACTACTTAAGAGATGAGGATCTCTCCTGTGGTCAGGAATCTGACTTCAGAGGGGCATGAAAGAAGCCAATTCAAGAATTTAATTATCTTGGTTACAGCTTGAAAGGTTTCACATGAATCACAGCATGTCCTGGAAACACTGGAAACTATTTCCAGAGTAGAACATATGAAACTATAAGTATACATAATTCAGAAAGAGGCTGGAGGGACAGCCAAGGAGACTTAATTTCTGGTAAATTACTTGCAGGAAATAAATTATCAAATGTTAGCATTAGAGTTTAAAGATAAAATGTGTTTGTACAGAAACCAAGTGTTGTTAATAGCTTAGTAATTACTTTCCTTTCTGAAATCTGAAGTGCTAGTATGTAGTGCATCATGAACTTTATTGTTATTACTAAATTATTAGGGTATATAATTACAAAAAAGTATATGTAAAGTCATCAGAGTTTAAGAGTATAAGAGAGACTCTTTTATTACCACCTCA
This sequence comes from Phasianus colchicus, assembly GCF_987193195.1. Classification (NCBI taxonomy): domain Eukaryota; kingdom Metazoa; phylum Chordata; class Aves; order Galliformes; family Phasianidae; genus Phasianus; species Phasianus colchicus. The sequence continues at coordinate 103,076,039 of NC_143436.1, forward strand.
TTAGAACACCGCAAAGAAGCATCCTCAAATGAAAGGATGTGACTGGGGAAAAACAGAAACAGGCTCATTAATCTCTTTTAAACAAGCTAACTAAGACTTTATGTCTGATAAATTTCTTTATCTCTGCAACTACAGCTATTTAAAATGATAATTCTTCATTTGCAAAGAAATTACCTGTGGTAAACTGCTAAATAAAGTCGAATACAGGTATAATGACCAGTTTTTTTCCCTGCCCCTTTCAGCAGCATAGCTTCACTTCCATCTCTTCCAAAAAACAACTAATTTAATGATTACAGAAAGTCAGAAGGATTAGTTAATGGAGGAAATAAATCAGCAACGTTATTAGAGCATGAGATCAAGAATATTGAATGTAAAACAGAACCCCTATATTATGTTAGTCTATTAAAATGAATAGACTTATCAAAGTCAATGGAAAGATGGGCATAAATAATCCTTTTCCAGAATTAAGTCCTCAAATAACTCTTTTATTGTGTCTGAATGTAATGATAATATTGAAAATCTAGTTGTACTGTAGTGTTTACAGCTCCTTTGTTATCTTGTTAATATTTAACTAGTCTTATTAAAGCTGGTCCAATCTTATTCCAAAAATGTCCTAAGCCTTTGCTTATGTCTGTCTTTAGATATGAGGTAAACTGGATTTGCCCCTTTAGCAAGGGGCTTGGATTAGAACATCAACCTGTGATTCTGTCTTGCTTCTGTTGTTACAAATTTCTATTTCTTCTATGCAACTTGTCATTTTGTGTTCAAGGTATTTCACTTGGAATATGATAATTTAGTAAGCCAGAACAAAATGTTTGGATGTGTTGTTTTATTGACTCGTGACTGGGATTAGACAAACACAGCTGTATTGATAGGATCTGAAGAGATGTACGTAAAATCTGAAATGAGATGCATAACTATGTAAATCTCAAAGCTGACAAGGTAGCTAGTTCTGATGTCATGATTATATAATAAGCAACTTTTATCACAGTGCAGTACTCATGCAGTATTGAGTTGCTTAATTTCTTCATCTATTTAAAAACAAAGGAGCAATGAATGGCAGATTGCTAATGGTGCTGTAAATAATTTAGTGTTGTTGGAACAAAAAAGTTTTCTTAAATGCATGGTATAGTCAAAGAACTGTCATGAAAGTATACTTTAATATTTACAAATATTGAGGGGTTGGAAAACCAAGTATATCCTGAAACTCTCAGAAAATTACAGAAGATCTGTTATTATATAGCCTTTTGTATAACATGCTTTGCTATATTCTGATGTCTTAGAGTTGGGCAGTTTACTGGAGGGAAACCTGCAACTTGTTCTTGCCTTCTGTAACTTGCAGTAAATAAAAAAACCAACCTGAATGTTATCCTCTGTAAGTAAAGACTGGCAGAGCTCAAACTATTTGACTGTAGTACCATTTTTGTATTTTCAGGTGGATTTGGTGCAATATTATTGCTTTTCTTTTGATTGCATAATGATGGGTTGTTATCAGATACGTCTCCATGGTTTTTGTTAAAAATGGTAATAAAATGGATTTGTCCTTGTTTTGTATGTCTTTAACAAAAAGACTTTGTCATATAAGTCATCATAAACTATTTTTACAGTCAGTTGGGAAAAATAGAACGTGATTCATGTGACCTGTTTCAACCATTTATGTAGAGTTAGATAAATTGTGCCCAGAGGTTATACTTTTCCTTTCTCTAAATTGAACGTAGGTGACTAGCTTAAGTGAAGATGTCTGTACTGTTAAAAATCTGAAACTTAGGGAAGTGAATCCTGCCCCAGATTTCTTCATGCTGAATGATGCGATGTAAGCAAAAGCTACTGTGTGGTTGTGGGCCAGCAATGCTTTCCCCTTTTCTTGGTTAATTATCCATCTGATTTGTCATGTGAAAACAAGAGAAGAAATCAGAGGAGTAAAGGATAGTTTTTTTAGTAAAATGGGTTGTTGGTGCCTATATATATGACTTGAAAGAATTAATCTTGTGTAGGAAAAAAAATGTACAAATAGCTTCATGCAAAATTCCAGTTCTATGGAGAATTATTTCCAGTGTTCCTTACTGCTTTATTTTTATTTTTATTTTTATTTTTATTTTTATTTTTATTTTTATTTTTATTTTTATTTTTATTTTTATTTTTATTTTTATTTTTATTTTTATTTTTATTTTTATTTTTATTTTTATTTTTATTTTTATTTTTATTTTTATTTTTATTTTTATTTTTATTTTTATTTTTATTTTTATTTTTATGTTTGCATAGATACCTGAGGTGATAGTGTTGACAAAGATAATCATTGGACTTGGTGTGGTGGGCTGATATATAAAAACATGTTTTGGAGAACAGGGAGGGTAAAATCTGTCCAAGCACACATTCTCCTCTATTCCCTTTGTGTTCATCTTCAAAGTAGTTATTTTGCTTTATCCACAAACTTTGAAGATGAATTTAGATTCAGTCCAGTTAAGAGCTTGGACATGCCAAAGGAATAAAAAAATTGGAAGTTTTAAGAAAGAAAAATTTTAAGAATGATAATGAAACAGTGAAGATTAGCCATTAGAGAACAGGAAAGCTACACAGAGCATTCTTTTGTAGAGAATTTTACTTTCCCATATTTACACTTACACTGCTTAATCTACTGTGTCTGTTCCATGTAAAAATTTCCTTACAATGTCTGAAGATTCATAACTTCTGAGTTCTGTGTTAGGAAAAAATTGCATTCTTTAAATTAATATGCTGTAGTATAAGGTATGCCTGGGGGAAGCCAGATCAGAAATGTTGAAACAAACTGTTTCTGAGTGGCTGTTGGACTGCTGTGGCAAAAGTGTCTTGAAATGAAGAAGTGCTGATCAGAAAAATCTGAATTTGGGATGTGACACTGGATGTATAGTTCAGGAGCTGAATGCATAGCATTAATAATGATTGTAGCCTGGAAGAAAGCAAATAAAATGGTTGTGGTAAAAAGTGATATGTTAAAGCAATACAGTGTTGACAAAATCTACTAAGTGCGTGCTCATTAAGAAACACTACACACAATTTTCAGAACTGGGCTGTTAGTGTATAACAAAGAAGCTTGGTTGTTGAACTACAGGACAAGAAGAAGAGATAAGAGGATAAAAAACTGTGAATGATTAACACATATAAAGGATAACAGTCATTAATGCACTACATTATGTTCCTATAAAAACTGGAGAAAATACTGATTTTAATGAGTTTTGACAAAGTCAGAATTTCAGTTGAGTAGTGAACTATAGTTTCTGTAATAGATAATCTTATGTCTAGATGTGTGCGATTACTGTTGCCTTCCATGTAGACCAGCATACCTATAGAATAACATGATGACATCATTGCTGTATAATCATTCTGTGATGAATGGGAGCATATATTCTCAAATTTAGCACAAATACTTTTGACTGTAGTATCTGGAGGCTGAAATTAGTGAAGTCCTGGAGACATAGGTCCAACACAGGTGATCCAAGTCAGAATTTAGGTTTTTGAACTATTTTTTGAGTGGCTTCAAAGCATCTTTTTTTTTTTTCTTCCCCTTTGAATCTAAATACATTCTTATCTTGGGGATATAGAGTATGGGAGAAAATGATTTGCTGCTTATCAGTATTTGTGATGGGCTCTAAGAGTGTTTTATTTTTTCTTGGCCAAACAGTTATAGTGTGTATGTTGCTATTCTGGCACACTTTTAACAGGAGAATCTTGCCATGTTGAAGTTAACAATGAAATTTTTGTGTACTTTAAAAATGTTCTTAACCTTGATATATTTCAAACTTTGGAAACAATTTTAAAAAATACATATATTTCATTATGCTGTTCCTCGTATTTTGAAACATAACTAAAGGAATTAAATAAATTTAGACTAAAAGCAGTACATTGTTCTATGAGGAGTATAAGATATTTTTAATTGCTTCATTTCAGTATTTATCAATTTTGCTTAGAAATAGGCCAACATAAAAATGAACTTTTTCTTTTTTGGCTTGATGGACAATCTCCAGAAATTCCAGCAAAAAGTAATTTTTGTTAGGCTCACCTTTCTAATGGGTAGATTTCAGTTAATACATAGTCATTGAAGATATGTTTTAGAATTCCAGAGTGCTCGCTATAAAGTTGGGGCTGTTGTTTCAGGTATAATGTAAAGCAGTCTCTCTTGAGAGTGTTATGCTTCACTGAGGGAACCAGTGATGATAAACTAATCTCAGGATTTGGAAATCCTAAACGTAACTAAACTAAACTAAAATCGCATTTGCATCCGCTCTTTCCATCTTCATTTTCCACACATCTGGGAACTGACTTCAGTGTATAACAGTCATGTAGCTGCCAAAACAAATTACCAGAGGAAGCATGTTAAGTTGGTCCTTAAAAAATCTGCAAGATATTTTTAGCAATCTTTATTAAGACTTCTTTCAGCTGTGCTGAACAAAGAAGGACCTAGTGATGCGAAGTGAAGCTAATTCTCAAAGATCTGAGGAGAAAATGAGAACTGCCAGAATGAAAAAGGAAGCTCACTCTGGAGATCTATTTTCAGGTTGATGGAATTGTTTAAAAGATGCTAAATTGAGGGAGATTTCTCCTATGTGTTGGTACTTCGAATTTAATTCCCAGAGTCAAGCATGCTCCAGAGTGCATCATGTTGGAACCTGTTGCCTTGTCTTCTGTCATCCCAGTTTCCTCTGTTCTCTGACATTGTGCTGGACTCTAATGCAGAAAAGTTGCAGATTCTGTTGCCCTCTGCCTGACACTTGCTTTTTCATAGAAGTTATCAAATGAAAAAGCAAGGGATTCTCTGTTTGAGAGAAATGACAACTGCTGTGATTAGAATAGGTTGGGAGAAATGGACATAAGATCAGGTTTGCTCTCAAAGAATTTGAGAGATTCAAAGTATTGTCCACTAAGAAGCATATGCTTTCTCTGAGCACTGATATCTCCAGGTTCAATCCCAGTTTCCTGGGAAGGATAAGTCAACTTCTGAATTAATCTCTATAGATTCCCAGCAATCACAGAATCATAAAATGGCCTGGGTTGAAAAGGACCACAATGATCATCTGGTTTCAACCCCCCTGCCATGTGCAGGGTTGCCAATCACTAGACCATGCTGTCCAAAGCCACATCCAGCTTGGCCTTGAATGCCTCCAGGGATGGGGCATCCACAACCTCCTTGGGCAACCTGTTCAAATGCGTCACACCCTGTGAGTGAAAAAATTCCTCCTAACATCTAACCTAAACCTCTCCTGTCTCCCGTCATCTAATCTAAACCTTCCCCCTTGTCCTATCACTATCCACCCTCGTAAACAGCCATTCCCCCTCCTGTTTATATGCTCCTTTCAAGTATTGGAAGGCCACAGAGAGGTCTTCTCTTCACCAACAATCCCAGTTCCCTCAACCTTTCTTCGTGGGAGAAGTGCTTCTCAATCAATTGGTGCTGAGGGCTTTTGTGAAAATACCTTATGCTAGCTCCTCTTTCAGCAGGCTATTAGCTAGGGTCTAAGTAACCCTGGGAAAGAAAGGCAGCAGGATCTATGACTGTGTGACTTGAGGTTATCTTGCATATTGAAACAATGAAGGGAAAATCACCAAGAAACAATGTTCAAGGAATTGGCTTTTTGAATTAGTGCATACTTTTCAGGAGTGTGTTTATAAAGCAATTTTAATTATTAATTAAAAATGTCTTTCCTTAAGTAGGAAAAGTTTTTAATTGAAAGAAAGTTTTATTCCAAAATACAGTCTGATTTTTGTCAGAAAATTCATGTTTTGATGAAAATTGAACTTCAGGTATCACTTACCTTTGTTCTTTGTTTCCCCAGCTGCACTTTGTCTCCCCTGCTGCGATACTGCTCTGCAGGAAAGTTCACAGCCAACAAGGACTGTCAGATTGCCTTGTAACAGACATAATTTTTTTTTTTTTTTTTTTTTTAGTTTTCCTTTTATAGTAGAAATTTCTTATACCTAACATATTTCTCTTAAAGTCCCACACTTTTCCTAACATTGTCTACAGGGCTGTGGAGAGACTTTGCTGATCTTCTGGGGTGGGAGCTGGGATTTAGCACCTGTTTCATAGTACAGGGAATGAGAAAGCAGCATTCTCTACCCCCTCCCTACATGAAGCACCATAATGTATGAGGGTACTTCTCTGGTGCTGATCTCATACTGTGAAAGCTGCCTTACAACATAATCAATTGCTGAACTAATGATAAATATAGCAGTTGTGATAGGAGCACACTGCTTTTAAGCCTCTCACAGGCTGTGCATACCTAACTCTTCTGCACAGCTTTGCAGAATATTTTCTGAAGAATATCTGGCAAGAAGCCTGGATCTCTGGTAGGAGAAGCAAATGAGCATAGGGTTTTCTACAGGTGTCTTTGAGGTAGAAGTATATGGAAAATGAATGTAAAGTATTCAGTGTTTACCTTGAAAACTTATTTTCTTTTAATTCTTAGTGTCCAGGTATTAAAGATAGTTTCCTAGTTTATTTTTACTTAAAGATGAGCTTTTTCCTTAGAGAAATATCTTCTTGCATATGATGATTGTTCAAAAACATTATTCAGTACAGATATGAATAAATAAACTGAAAAAGGAGGCATCTACCGGTTTCATTCAAAAGTGTCAGTGAGTTTTATATTCTTTAGCATTCATAAGCAGCTGATCTGCCTTTATCTGCAACAGTTGATGATTCAGACTTTTTCACTATTCATTAGATTGGCTTTCTACATATGTGCTTTGGATGATGGCTAGGAGTTTGTGCCAGTAATTATTTCATTGACAGTGATAAGGCTGACTTCTCACACTTCTCAAACAGAAAAGCAGAGGAGGGTTGGGAATTCAGTCTTAATTACTGTAAGAAATTGGGCTTTAAGTTGTGAAAAAGTGCTTATAGCTAGCTTATAAAGCTGTTACCCTTTACCTGTCTATTACAGCACCATTTCCTTCTCCTGTAGTACTCGTATTACAGTCCCCTCTAATAGAGTACATTCAGTACGACATTATGTGTCTTTTGGTCTGATCTTTATCTTCTTCCCCTGCCCTTCTTTCTTTCCTTTCTTCAGCTTTGCCTGTAACCATTCTTGAAGTATTAAATGATATTTTCAGTAATTTGGAGATGTTATCTGAATGTATTCCCATATTAAAGGAATGAATGTATTTGGAATTAAATGAATGCATCAATAATCTTTGCATCAATTTTTTGAGTGACTACTGAGTGACAGTTGTTGATACTATCACTTAATGATGAAATTAAAGTATTTATATTTTCATCTTAATTTTGATATTTTATGGTAGGAGGTGGGACTGATGTATCAGATAAGAAAATTCGTCCTTCAGAGGAAGAGAATATGACCAGTAAATCCAAGTCTATAATCGAGAATTACCTTACTTGGCTAGTCTTCATGCATGGCAAGTTTGTTTTCTTATTTTCTCCTGACCCCCATACCATTCTCCTTCACTTACAATAAATATGTAAATAACAAATATGTAAATTTATCGTACACATTTTTAGTTTTCTGCTAAAAATGAAAAGACGACCAGTCTTTTTTTTTTTTTCCCCTCTACATTTAAAGCTACATTTAAAGTCAATACTGGATTAGACCTTCTGCTATTCAGATCATTATTTTGTTAAGTCCTTTTGAGGAGGGCAGCATACTGCAATCTCTCTTCCTTCACTTAAAGTGGATGTTAGTTTCAAAATACTGCAGATGGCACAATGAATATTCAATGAGAAGTTTGCCTGTGACACCTACATCTCCTGTAGAGCTTTCAGACCGTCTTTAAAAGCTGACAGAGGAATGGTATTATGTGCCTGTAAAAGCAATGAGTTTCATTTAAGAAGATATATATTAAGGCTGTCATGGATGGCCTGATTAATGTAGCACCTCAGTGAATTTATTATTTCCCATGAAGCAGCACCAAGCAATATTTTATGTCAAAAACACATATCAGAATTGATCCTCCTGTTAATGCCACAGTTTTATGGCTAATCTTCTGATTCTGTCAGCAAAATGGGTCTTATTTCTTAGTTGGAATTTTTATGTTTGAAAAAGTTTGAAGCTGTGTTTGTGTTACTACAGAGTTGCTCTGTAACTAAGTGGAATACATTGAGTTTTATCAGGAATTAGTGAAGTTCAGACGTACAACCATGAAGATGAAATTGGTCACACTGTTTTTAATCTGCTTAATCATTAGGATTCTTCAGAGGTAGCTGGATATCATCTCTAGCACATACATAAGTATTGCCAACCGACTGCAGAACCAAAGAAAAACAGTGCAGAATAAGAAACTAATATGTTATATGCAATTTAGTAAATGCCTGATTAAGCACAAAGTGTCAAGGACTCCCACTACAGTAACTAGGTCTTCTTGTGCGATGTCCAATTAATAAATACATATATATGTATAATTATATATGTGTGTATATTCATATTCTTATTCTTCATAGATAAAAAATCAGATGCACATAATCTACATGGAGACTAACAGCTTGATAACTGAGGAAGAGATAGTGAAGAAAATTTTTTCATCTGCTCAGGAGAATTAGCTAAATTGCCTTCAACAAGAAGTTATCATGGGCATAAATGAATCTGAAAACCGCTGATACGTAAAGTGTTTCCTTCTTTGAATCCTAGTTATAAGGTCTAGTAGATGGGGGACACTGTCTCATGGAATGATATTTGGTATTTACCAAAACCTGATTATTTACAGTGTTGACTGGTTTATTAGAGACGAGCTCTCCCATGTCTTCAGTGAAAGCCAGTGGGTTACTAAACAGTTTGTAGCTTAAGTTTTTTAGGTGAAAAACTTAGAGTTATAACAAATTATCTTTTTTTTTTTTCCTTCTTCTTCTTATTTCTGGAATCCTCATTCACAGCTTTGCTAAACTCTACATTACTCAGTTAGCTGCTTGGTAGAGGGATACTCCATCTAGTTCAGAAAGCAGGAACAGCTTAATTGTGATAGAATGGAGTTTCTGTCCAGGAAGAATGGTTAGATGCTCTGTGTTGTTTTCCTTCCTGAACCTCATTCATTGCCATCTGCCACTGATCAGAGAGGGATAGGGAACAGAGATGAGTATGGTTTTTCAAACTCTTCTTTTTGACTATGGTGCTTGTGAATGGTAAGGGAGATTTCTCATTTGCTCAGGACTTTCACATCTAAAACTGTTTATCTTTTTGTCATATGATAAAGCATCAGAAGATATATTATTAGAATGGAACTGCTTGTGTAACCTTAACTATAGCTGTAAATATAGTCGTGTTTATGTTCAGAGACTATAAGCCATTTCCAGAATACCCTCAGTAGCAATTCTGTGAAATTATACTTATTTGTTTGTTGTGCTGTTGAGAGTATGAGGAACTGTTTATGCTTTGTAGCAAAAGGGCTTTCTGTTTTCTGTCATTGCCCTCCAGACTGGTGTGCATGGTTATGGTGATTTGCTACTGCCAAACTGATGTTTCAGACTGAAAAATGAACAGATTTCATTTAATGTTATAAATGTATGTGGGTGATGGGAGGCAGGAGGGGAGGGGGAAGGGTGTTCCTGTTCCATTTTTTTAATGTTCTTGGCATAATTTGATAAATAGTAGTTGATTGGAAAATACTGCTACAGTGCATGGAATCTCACTGAATAGTGGTCATTACCTGAAAAAAATAATCTATTTGCTTCAAGAAGTAAGAAGGAATATATTCCAGTCACGAGATCAGATAAGAATACAATTCTCTTGAGGTCATGAGGCAAGTATGGTTAATTTATTTTTTTTTTTCTTAACATATTGAACTAATTAGATGCTGTTAGGAATAGAGCTTAACCTCATGGTGGCAAGTCTGTTTAGGTTATAGATGTAAAGAGTCCAAGAATAATAACAGTGGTTTTCATATGCATTAATCTGTATGATAAATTAATGATTATATAACTTAAAGCTGTTTTTTTCTTCTTTTCTACATTTTTTGGTATTACATGTTCTCACTTCTTGTCTTTTACTTACATAGGTACGTCACAAGTATAATTTAAGAAAAATGCAGCTTTTCAGAACTACAAATAATTTTTTCAGGAATTTAAAGCATATCATCATTTCATAAGTATGGGAGGAATAGATTCAAATATTGCTAGTTATTGTTAGAGCAGAAGTGGTTAAATTGATCATCATAAAAGGACTTATAAATATTATTGTATAAATGAAGACACCACCATCAGTGTTAGAAATCAATGAGTTTAACAGGATGAAAGAAAAATAATCATGTGGTTGGAAAAATGATGTATTTTCCATTGCATAGGTTAGAAATCTGTTCCCTGCTCCTTGCCTCTGACCCTAGAAGCATTTCAAGCTTCCAGTAAAGTCATTTAACTCCAGCAAAAACATAAAAAAAAAAAAAAAAAGAAAAGCTTTGCAATTTCACTGAAAGCTTCATTAGTAAAACGTACTTCTTATCTGTACATGCAGGTGGAAATCAGTGTAAAGAATATAAATACATTTTCAATCAATTCTACAGTCAATCCTTCAATTGTTCTGGCAAGACGTTATATAGAGAAGCATATTGGCTCCATCTATTTTTCTTGCACTACAGCATTCAAGCAGCTTGCAGTCTACTAGTAGAAATATGTTCAAATTCTCAAACTGCATTCTCACTGCCTACATCCTGCCTTTCTTGAGGTGGTGTCACAGACATCAGTAGCAAATAGTTGTTCTCTGAAAGTAATGCCTCCTATTTATTTCCGTGGAAATTACAAGAGATACAAAGAGCACAATTACAATATACAATAGAGAAAATTCTGTTTGGCTTCTATAAATGCTCAGCAAATGTCAATTAATGTCAGTGGGTACCATTCTTTTTCTGCATGGAGGAATGCAGTTCCACACCTTTTCTACTTATGCGCTTCCATATCAAACAACGTTTTGTCACCTCTGCTTCCATCTGTCATACAGCAACAAAATGTAGTGGGCTATTGGTGAGAAGGTTCAACCTCTACTGCCATAACACTAACACATTTCTCTGATGTTGTGAGCCAACATAATAAAATAGGAGGCATTACTTTCAGAGCATCCTTCAGAATTATGGCTACAGCAGAGAACAAGAAGGATGAGCACTCCTAGACATTTCCCTGAAAAAAAATTCTTAAGAGCATTTCAGTGATGTGTACCATGCTTGGCAAAATATGTAGTGTAGGGCATCAAGCTGGCTGCTCTCCAGCCAAAAAACAATTCTCATCTCTGCAGTCTTCCTAACTGCAGTTTGGCCCCCCGTGTCCTGTGGTTTGCAGTGCAGATTGCTTTCTGAATGTTAACTGCACCACTGTGTGGGTGGTGGAAAGGCACGCTCCAACTCTAATTTAAGTTGAGACTTGGAGCAGAGATTGCCTCCCACCCAAGTAATATCTAATTTTGTTGCTCTTTATTCTTACAAGTGAAAGCACGGAAACCAGACATATTTACAGAGACAGTCTGAAGTCAATAATTCATTCAGCCTCTAGACTTATATGAAACTTAGTCGCTATCAGCATGTAAATTCATGATGCTGCAACGTATCTGCAAGTAGCTGAGGATCTTCATCTTTAAATTGTCATATATTGGTATAGGCTAATTGAAGATGCCATATCCAATAGGCTGAGGAAGTCTTGCAGCTTTACTTTTAGTCCTCTGGTCCCCAGACGTCCCAGAGTTGCTGCTGGGCCCACCCCTGTGCTGGGGCCAATGGGAGCCATCTGGAACCACCAGGTGCTCACCTCATGGGACAGCACCGACTTTGCCTCATACTGCAGTCCCACAGTGTCCTGTCAACAAGAGGACACCCACACTTCTAAATGGAAATTTATATGATTCTGTGAAACTGGAACTTAATGTTGGCGTTGGAAACAGCATTTTCTTTTAAAAGGGGAAAAAAAGGAATAAAAATGTAAAATAATCCTTGTGTTATGGGTTTCTGCCTCTTCTCTTTAATTGATTAGTGTTAGCATCCTCTATTGACCTAGACAGGCTGAGTCAGATGAGAAGAGGAAAGAGGGATAGTTTAGATAAGTCTGTTGGCATGAGAAACAACAAAAACTGAATGTCACTTAAAGTACTGTACTGAAATGGTATGAAAAAAAAAGAATAACAATGTTATTCCTGGAACTTTTTTCAATTGCACAGAGGAATACCTGCTAGAAAAGAAGAAAAAACATCCACCTATACAACAGCACAGCTTTGATGACCATCTTTGGAAGGATAAAGAAAATCTGGCCTTAATACTCCTAGAATTGGGTCAAACATGTTACGGCTAAACAATGGAAGTGCTGATTAATTACTTCCTAATTCATTTCCATTACCAACTATTTTCTAAAGTTTAATTTCTTAAGAATATATTATAAAATCTGGTATAAAAATAGGGAATCTATAAAACAAATCTCATCTCAGTGATACCTCGCTTCTACTTGAGTTCTTGTTTTGGTTTTATGTACGTAGACACAATTTCTGAAATTTTAATGTAAAATGCACTGAAGCAATCATTTTCTAAACACGTCTTTTTTTTAACTTGTCCTGATTATCTACTTTTTTCTAGAAGTCTTTTATCTCAGGCAAAAAGCTATATTTTCCACACAGGAGATTAGATTTTTGGAGAACTCATGATTTTTTACAACCTTTTGATAAATATGACAATCTGTGTGAGAAATACATCAAAGGAATAGTACTTCGGAATACTGGCATGGTTTTGTTTCAGTACTCTCAAGATTTATTTATTTTTATTGTGCAATGTATTTTTATGTATAAAAGTGCATGCATATGTATGTCAAAAGGAAACTTTATGTATTATTTTTGTTTCTTTTTTAATTCAATAATATTGAAGAAATTAAGTAGTATACAACTGGTGTTGAATAATAGAGAAAAGTAGCTGGAGCAAAAGAAGACATAAAATCAGGAAACTACTAATGGCATGGTGAGATTAAATTAGAAAATCTAATCAGTTCCTTAGCTTTTTAGTCATGCTTGTAAGCCCTAAAAGATGAAACACAAAAATCAGAAAGAGTGTGTATAATAGGAATACTGCTTAAACTCTAATGTACAAGACCAAGAATCACAGCTGAACAGGTACTTGAGCCTGTACCAATGTCAGCTAATCTGCTTTCTCAGGGCTGCAGGTTGTGTTTTTGAAGGCAGTCTTCATAGCACTTCAGCTTCATGAGAGCTCTTTTTTGTCCAGTCCATTGGAGCTACAGAAATGGGTAGAACAACACCTAATCTGTACTCTTGCTGAGCTAAAAAAGACATCTTGATTTATGTAGACAGGTGCGAGGGAATATTCAAATAGAAACACTAAAATAATAGGCACTGAGATCTGTATTGACAGATGTCATTTAATACACAATGCTTTAAGGTAACCTCAAAATTCAATTTTTTTTTGAACCATTTATGGAATAAATCAGTCTGATTTTACGCTCTCCTCTGGGGATCAATGTACAAAATATACTGTTAAGAGAAGATGGTCTGAGCCTTCATCAACAGGTGACCTTTTATTACACTTTCTAGCTGACTTGCTGACAGGTTCATTCTTGCTGCTTAATAGCATAGGATGATTTTTCTTACTACAGACAGCTGCTGTAGTAAACTGTAGAATAATATGTCACGGAAAATCCCACTTGTAGCAAGTAGAGAAGTGATGAATATTTTGCTAATGACTTTTATAAAATATTCTGAAACTAATACAGAAACTGTTCAGCCTTTTCTACTACAGTAGTTTTCAATGCAGTATTAAATCTCATCCACGTCTATTCTTTGTATGATTCATGGAGTATGCCATTCAGGGCCAATGTTTCTATTGTCTCTTTTTGTTTGTTTGTTTTTCAGTAAATATGATATTTGCATTTTCTTTGACATTTGTTAATATGAGCAAAGCTGTAAGAAATAAGTTCCATGTTGTCTAATCAAAACTACTGACTATAAAAAAAAGATATATTTTGTTTTTAAAAGCTCAGTTAAAAAGGCAGTTTTATTGCAGACATCTGCTTCCATTGCATGCAGTATTATTTGTCTTGCATTTCCTCTGTGAAGAATGATGACTGTCTGACAAAGGTTATTTAGAACTGCAGAAAATTAAGAGAGACAATGATTAAGACCTTGGAAAACTTCCACAGTTAAGTAAAACTTAAAAAAGTTTGCCTATTTTAGGAAACAGAGAAGAGTATTTAAAATATGATTAATGTCAGTGTAGCCCACTAACCAATATTTGTGGCAATAAGGGTCTCAGTTCACTGGTCTTTAATTAACATCTCTTCAGGCCTTGACTAGAGCCTTGAGAAAGTGACACTAAACTGCTTTTATTACTCCCAGAGCTATTTCTGCTTGCTTGCAAATGCTGACTCAAAATGGCTTAGCAAAGCAAGGGAGAGAAAACAAGGAAAGAGGGAAGATAGGATGTCATATGCACTTTTCCTAAGGCTTGAGTCTTTCAGTTGCCTTCTCTGAATTGGTGAAGCAACTGTTATAACTACTTAGTTTATTTTTCCTATGCTGTTAGTAGCCCCTTCTCACTTTGCATTTACTGACTCCAAAGCAGCATTTGTATCTATTTCTCTCAGATGACTGAGTCTCAGCCCAGCCATGCTGATGCTTCACAGCCCACTGCCTGTCAGCCAGCCCACCTGGCTGCTTCCTTTACCCTTACGGCTCTTCTGGCATCTTTAATTTTTCAGTGACCTCTGTTTCTGGAAAATACAGTGGTGTCCAGGATCACAGAAACACTTTTATGCCCGAGAAACACTGTAATATGCAATCTCATAATATTTAAGCATGGAAGTTTTCCACTTAACCCTGTATGACATTCCCAGACATCAAGTTGTCTAAGTACTTGAGATATAGTTGAACATAACTATCCTGTCTTGTGCTAATGTGGCTTTATAATTGCCACTTTGTTCAGGAATATTTAATTTCAGTTTTTCTTGACCATTGACTAATACTTGTTATTCAGTTTTAATTTTGTTCATTATGCAGTAGCATGCATATACCTGTTTTCTGTTTCTGCAGGCTTGGTGATCCTTACCTTTTATACTTAAGCATAGCCCAAACGTGCGTATTGTTTGAGATACTGAATGCTTAAGGTGAAGCATAAAAGAATGATGCTGAACTTCTCATCCCCACATTTATTAAAACAAAGGGACACATCTTAGAGCCAAAAAGAAGGGAATAAGAAGGAATATGTAATTAGGGTACAATTGAATCCAAGAATTTAGTCAGATTATTTTTTAAAAAAAGAATTGATATAAATAAGAGATATCACTGGAGTTACAAAATACTACTAAATTCTTATTTTTTCATCTGAAGGATTTTGTACGGGCTATTAATTCATCCTCTCAGCAATAATAACGAGTTCATATTTAAATGTGTGAAACATTCGGCTTCACAGCTCTTTCCTGACTGGTCTGATATTCATTCTAGTATACATTCATTTTTGGAATCTGATTAAGTTTGTGGATTCCACTGCCTCCTGAATGAAAGGTAGTTTCCTAAATCTCCTATGTGCTTTGGCAGTTCCCAGTTCAGCTATTTATTTGTTCTTGCAGAGTGCTGTAAGGATGCACACAAATATTAAAACTTGTTTCCAAGAAGCTAGTGCTGCTGTGTTCTCCTCACCCACATTGCCTCCATCCCCTGACAGGGAGAGTTACAAATTAGTTGTAATCACTCCAGATATCACAGTAGCTGAGTCATGTAGCAGGGTCCACATGTAGTCACATGTATATATACATTTTCCCATATGTCTTGTAGATTTTTTCCTCTTTTTTGGTGACTGCTACTGAGCATACTTGAAGTAAGGAAGAAGCAGAAGCAGGAGACATCTCTTTTGTTTGCTGTTGTGTGCACGTGAAATGATGCAAATGGGGAAACTTCTGCTCTCAAACTATCTGCTGAAAATGAAAACTAACAGAAAATCACAACCATTAAAGCAAAGATTTATTTTCCCAGCTGCTCTATTTGGGGTAACTTAAATTAGGTTTCTTGAGAAAGAAGCAGTTTACAATTAATACTCTCAGGAGCAAGCAGACTGTCAGTGCGTGTTTGGCAAGTTAATTCTCTCCATGCTTCTCCTGTACCCAGCAAGTTCTAATTTAATACAGCACCTCTTTGCTCAGTGAAACAAATGTTTTTAAGTGATTTGCTAAACAGTGAGTAAGTGCAGAAGTATTTTTGTTTCAATTTTGGCTGCTAGTAGGAACTGCTGGACTGTAAAAAGTTCTATTGTGTTGGACTCTGTGAGTGAAACTATGTTTTCCAATGCAAGAACCTCCTGCTGTTGGAAGAAAAAAAAAGAAAAAGAAAGAAAGGAAAGAAGAAAGGAAGAAAGGAAGAAACTTGCTGCAACCTCACTGAAAAAGGTTAGAGCTGGGAAGGTGGTAAATTCCCAAAGTATGCAGCAACAGCAACAACTGGTGTTAGAGTTTGAAAAGGCGGACATTCAAACAGGCCAGAAGGACATGAAAGAGTTCTGGAGACTCTTCTGTTCTTTACAACACTCCTGTAGACTTAACATGTAGCAATGTTCACTTCTCTTGGTGAAAGTAATTTCATGATTCAGGAGATCTGAAGGTTGTGAAAGATTTTTCTGCACCAATGGGCATTACATAAATCCATTGCTAAGGAAATGAAAAAAATTAGTGTTTGTTATTGTGTCTAGATGTGTCAGCCATCTCATGTCTGAGAACAGCTATTAAAAAGTGCTGCATGCATATGCATGGTGCAGCTAAGCATTTCTACTGAGAATTAATCTGTGGAGTTAAAGCAAGTCAAAAAGTATGAGGAGCTGCCTGTGTAGTGTAGTGATCTCCTGAGCTGTAGAGTTTCAGCTTTCAGAAACAGGGACCTTGGCAAAAGGAATTCCTAGGTTATGTTCAGACCCTGAAGACAGAGCCTGGAGCAACAAAGCGGTTGGATCTATGTGGCAGGTATGCATAGTTGATGAGCATGTGTAAAGCACCTAGACTCTTGACAAAGGTGGTTACTTCTTGCATTCAGAGGAGACTCAACTTTTTTTTCCAGTGAACTTGTGTCCTCATGTCACATCGACCATTCTTGACTCTGAGCTGTTTGTTATTATTCAGCTGGAGTGGTTGCTTTGGATGACAACTTTTCAACCTTCACTTGGGGGTGAATGTGTTGCCCTAAAGAGTTCTCATCTTCTCTTGTCTGTGAATTAATAGAGGGATTTAAAATGATGATTGAACTTGTGTAACATGGAAATGCAGAGGATTTCTAGTAAGATTCTGGATGAATATTTGCTTACACTTTTGCTCTTTCTGAGCATTGGCTAGTCTCAGCTCTCAATTTCACTTGAACAAATATACATCAAAGTATATTGTCTTTTCTAAATTTGAAGGGAAACAGGAGGAAGAGGTGGGCTATTTTTCTTATCACAGCCTTGCCTACCTGCTGTTCCTCCCTTGTATTTCTGAGGAGTTTTCAGCATGAAATAATTGTACATACACTGTGCACATATGCTGTGCTACAGTTTCACTGTTTTCCATGAATTTTAAGGGAATTATAATTGATCAAATTGTATTAAGAGTCATTTCAAAACAAGATCTATTTCAGAAGATATTAAAATCCACATCTATTTCAGAACGGTAGTTACATAATCATACAGGGAAAATAGTGCTGTACTTAGTCATCAGAGCCTTACCAGCTGAGCATAAAATTATTCAATTAGTCATTTTGAGGATTGCAAAGAAAATACTTAGAAAAAATGTTCTATTCCTCCTTAGAGCTGAAAGTGCTGTCCTCTCTTTTGAAACAAGTATAGATCTAAGACTCAGCCATCAAACAATCCAAGCAACAGCATAACAGTCAGATTTGGATCAAGTAGATGCTAAATACTATACAGTTTATTTGCTCCATTTCAGGGTAGTTTTACAGGGGACAGTCTCATTTTACAATGTATTTCCCATGTAAATAGATGCACAGTTTTCTGTGTAATACCAGCTGTCAATGTAACTCTGTACTTGAACAGTATTCTGAGAGAACAATTATACTTACTGACCTATTCTGAACATAATATCAAGTTGTTGTTATTTTTAATTTTTATTTTTAATTTCTTTGCTATTAAATGTCACTTTGTACTGTGTCTACAATAAAATGTTCATATGAAATTGTTGAGGACAGAAATAGTTGGAGGAATTCTACAGTGTTTTTCTAACAAATTCCTTTTCCCTTTTCTCTTGTTGACTATTATCAGCAATTGAAAGTTTGTTCTCCCAGAAGGAGGCTATGACAACTAAGAAATATTTCAAATAGTCTGTCTCTAGCTTACTATTATCTGCCTTTTAAGCGATGGTGTTTTTCTTGCTCTCTTTTCCTCAAATTTTGCAGTTTAAAACAATATCAACAGATACACAGGATGCAGCTCAGAATATGTTATCGTGTCCTGTCAGGCAGCAGGAGGATAAGAACTCCATATTTTGATTATATGACTAACTGGATCGTTCTGCATTTGTCTAGTAACAGGTATTTATGTACTATGTTCATTTTATTGGTAGAATATATGTGATGTGTCCAGAGTACGTGGCAGTTGAGCAGGGTCTTGGTAATCTGAATTTTTAGGTAAGAGAGTAGTCATCTTATTGCATATGCATTCTTACAAATCCTATCCCTGTGTTCAGCTTCCAGAAGGGCTTAAGGTCACTCTCAAATCCTTCTGAAGGTACCTATCCACACCAACAGGAATCTAAACACTTTTTATGTTTTTGTTCATTTTGCACATTTCCATTTTTGTTCCAGTGGACATGGAGCTTCCAGTTTAGGAAGTGCTATAAACTTCAGTGGGATAAGCTGAGCTTTGAAGTTACATGTTACCAGGGAATTGCATTTAAGAGTCTGAAATCTGCATGAAATCTGGCTATGTTAATTTCATTGCTTACTGCATCATCTCAGAATTTAAATGAAGTGATTTAAAAATTATGCAAAATTACATGATTGGAACATGCTTTCTCAACTATATACCTTAGATTAATAAATAGTTAAAAATCAGGTGTGCTAGGCAAGAATCACAATGCAGAAAGTGATATTCAAAAGAAAGAGAAATATTACAGGGCTATCTGTGGAAATATTACAGGGTTATCTATGGAATAAAAGAAAGGTAATTTAACTGTAACACCAACAAGCATTTATGTTTTTGTTTATATAAAAAACTAAAATTGGTTGTTATATAAAAACTCAGAGTTCTATAAATTCATCAACACCTTTGTATGACTGTGGTTTATGTAGTGTATTTTCATTTTGAGAGTCTATATTTGTGAGTTCAGTGTACCCCTTAAAAGCAATCTATTTGAAATGTGCAAGTAGTTATCTGAAACAACTGCATGAATTTTATTTATATATACTTCTTTTCCTGCTGTTTTATAGCACTATTTTTGAGGTCAGACCTTGTAAAGCAATGTATAATGTTTCTGTTTGTTTGTTTGTTTTGTAATAAGATTAGTCAATTTATAGTCAGTATTATTTATTTGTATTTATTCATATTTAGAAGAGATGGATGTAAAAAATACACTCCTTATTGCTGGCTTCTGTGCAGTGTTGTCTCCTGGTACCCCCACATCTTTTTCCAAAAAGCTGTTTTTTAATGTGTTGTCCAGAAATATCTTAGAGTTCTTTTCAATTTTAACATTGTTTCTGTAAACTAGCACACAGTGTTACTTTTATCTGCTTAGAAAATATTATCTCTGCTCACATTATGAGTTGACATTTTGAGAGGATTAGTTACATTCATACTTAACATGGAATATACATTCTTAGCCTGAAGTGCAAAATTTACTTATCTGGAACTATGGTTTTGATTGGCATGTCCATAATTAAACATTAAAAATGTTTCACTAGCAGATCTATATCAACAGTTGATATGGTCAGCAAGATAAGAAAAAGTCATGTCATACCAATTCAATTTTCCTTTGAGGAGACCTAGCAAAGCGGCATATACAGAGCTCCTAGGTAATCTAATCATATCCCTGGTTTTACAATGTTCCAAGCAATGGAGCATGAAAGATACTGATGCAAAATCTTAAGATAGAAAACAAAGAGAATAGGAGCTATTCTAAGTTGGTATGGGTTGTTTTCTTTGAAATAACTTCTGTTTCTAAAAAATTAATAATTTGAGAGCACAGCAGCCCAGCATGCTAGGAGCTAATTTAACAGATGACAGCAGCTCTGTTTCTGACATGCTGGTTTGCAAGATATGAAAACTGCGGTTAGTCTGATTTTGCAACTGATGACATACATTGAGTAAGGCAAGACAGTTTTCTCTCTTATTTTACAAAAGTAAAAATGATGGAAGAAAGAGTGACAGCTCTTTCCTGATCCTATGCTCAAAAATATTAAAGTTCTTGGCACTCTGCTCTAGTGAGACTGTAATCATAAGATGTAGTATATTATTAGTGGTAGTAATCATTAAATATGTACAAAACAACAAATAATACAAATAGGGCATTTCAAACTGTTTCAGTCCACTGCAAGATAATAGCTAGGAAAATACTGTGTTTGAACTGACAGTGAAGTGAAAGACAGGGCCAGTGACAGATGAGTTGATAATCATAGAAGACTGTAAGTTAACTCAAGAAGTCACTGAGTCCAATTCTATCCTTCAAGTCAGGATCAAATCCATACACCCCTTTTTTTTTTTTTTTGTAATCTATTTTGTTCTTAAAAATTGCCAGTAAAAGAGATTCAAGAACTCCATGGTTGACTTTTACTTCTAGAATTCATATCACCTAACATGAATGCTCCTTCATACAGTTTGGTTTTATTTCTTCTTGTCCTATCTTGAGTGTACATAGAGAAAACACGCTTTATTTAAGGAAGATTTTATGATGTATTAAGGACACTTAGAATCTCTCCCCAGTTTTCAAATAAATCTCCTTTTATAGCTCACATATCTGCTTTTGTAGATCTGCTATTTGGTGGCTAAGTGCTTGTATTTGCACATCAGATTATTCTTGCCTATTAACAATTTTCTCTTCCTCTTAGCAAATTACATCCTACATAATTCAGGGTATTGCTTCAATTAGTCAAGAACGTTTTTTAAATCACATCCTTCCTGGCAACACTGAAAGCACTTTACACACCTTTCCCCTTCTATATTCATATTGCCTTCAAATTCAAGGAAGGTCCTTTATTATCTAACTCATTAATGGAAGTACTGAATCTAGGATAGACAGTTGGCTGATTTCATTCAACACAGCTTTTATGTTTTATCTTTACTGTGAAACTTTGCCTAATGTCTTTCATATTGAGGTGTGTTTTTTTTTTTTTTTTTTCCTAGATATAAACTCATTTTAAAACTTCTTACTCTATAGCGATTTAATCAACATAGTTCTACAGTAAAGTTTTGGTTCCATTTTGTAAGATAAGATTCATCAGTAACTGGTTTCTTTTTGCAGAATGAAGACTATGGGAATAGAAGACAAGTTTTTACACTTTTTTGTATGTACTAACCATGTACTTTCACATTATTTAGGTACAGTAATCAAGTCCTTTAGAACCTTCAGGAATAAGTGCCTGTATTTCTAAACAATGATTGGAGTTTAAATAAATGTATTTCAGTTTCACTTATCTCAGAGAAAATGTTCAAATACTGTGCACTGAAGGGAAAAGTGTTTATGATATTTCTAAGTAAACTTCTGAAGCATGGACTTAGTGAACCACAGATGTCCTACTTCTAGGTATATATAATATTGAGATACTATAGACACAGGAAGCTCAAAGTGCAACTCATTCTCTAAGAAGAGATGTAGAACAATATAGAGATCTTGTTAGAAATCTGCTCCCTATATATTTTTAAAAGGCAATCAAGCAGCAATAAATTGAACTTTTTAAAATTTGCCTTTAAAAAATTATAAAGAAAGAAAGAATAAAAATAATAAAAAAATAAATTAAAAAAATAAATTGCCTTTAAAAATAATAAAAATATATGCAAGGGACTTATAAATAAAGATGATACAAAAAATCTAGGAGAATGACTTATCTCTTTTATTATCTTTCTTTTGTTTTCTTTTTTGTCATTTTTAGCTTAGTAGAGATAAAGTTACTGTTGAATTCCTGTCTCCACAACTCTTGGTCCATTTAACTTTCAGCCATCATAATATCTGGAGTCCACCTGAGGATCTTTTAGGAATTTCATAGAAGGAAAGAGCCTCATGATATCTCTGAAGTTAAATGAATGCTTGACTGTACATTGTCTTTTTGGACCCTTTTTCTGGCCTGTGCCCATTCTTTAAAGTCTTCTGATTTGTTTTGAGATGTTTCAGAAGGAAAACAGAAGAAAGATGGAGGATAAAGGCAGTGATGTGGAGGCTCATCAGCTGAAAAAGGGCTATTCTAGAAGGGTAACTAATGAGTATAATTAACACAATAAATTATTTTGCTAGATAGATAACTGTCTCTCACCATGAATTTGTAAACAGTGCAAGAGCTAATGTATGTCAATCTACTTATGAAAAGTTTTTATGACTTTAGTATAACTACTTTGAAATGTAATATGCTGTATACAAGACTATGCACTTGTTCCATATTTTTGTTATTCTATGTTGTCAATTCAGATAAAAATAATCCCCAAAATCTGAAGCAAAGCAGAACTTCTTAGTATTATGCATGCAATAGGCTTCCATACTACTTTTTACATGATTTGGTGGTTTTCTGATGGACATCAGTGCAGTGACTGACAACTGATATACTATTTACATGTTTAATACAAGGAAAAACATCTCTGTTCAACCAGAAGCCCATATAACATGCCTGAAAACCATTCCTACAAAATCTAATCCTCTTCACTGTAGAATACAATTGTTACCTTTTAATCTTGTTTGCTCCAAACACAATATTTTTGTTATCCTTCTTCATAAAATTGAGTTGGCTAGCAGTTCTCTAGCAGGAAAGAAAGGAAAAGGATAACTGAGCTTGTCAGAGACTGTCAGCTGTAAATATTGCTTCCTTCATTTATTTTTCCCCAATATTGTTTATTCTTTAATAATGTTTTTATGTGGCACCAGAAAAGATGTAGATCTTCCCTCTTACCCTTAATTTTATTTTTATGGTAAATACCAGGGAAATTCAAAGAGTAAGCTACCGCTTACCTTATGAATTGATAATTCAATTTTATCCTAGTCTTAATTTCAGGATTTGAAGTTAATTAGTGTTAGATATTCTATTATATAATAAGGAAGAGGACAAGAATTATTAATTTTGAAGCTATGTTCATTTGTCTGTAGCAGCTATGCACAAAATCTATTAGAAAAATAATACCTGAAGTCCTAAAATCCACATGGAAAGAGTTATACTTAAAATGCTATTCATCATCCTCTAGCTTCTCATGGATTCTCTTTCCTCTTTGCTTGCTTTTTACTATATAATACTTTCTCAGTTCCGTACAGACTTTCTGAGACCACTGCGTTTACATCAAATTACTTTCTATTTTTGGTAGAATGATAGAGCAACTTGAAAAATGGAGTCTGTTCTGCAGACATTTTCTTAACTTCTTTCTGTTTGATTTTGATTTATTATATGTAGTTACTTTTTAAAATTTCTTCCCTTTAATCTGAAGTAGATGTATCATAGGTATATAGTCTGGTAGATTGTATGCTGTCACTGAGAAACTGAAATAATGCCAAAGAAAGCATTTGAATGGAACCCTATATGTTATGCATAGTACAGATAAAGTGTGTTACCTTATGTAGTCTGGAACAAGTTCAAGACAAAAGGAAGCAAAATGTTGATTTAAAAAGTCAATAGGGTAACAAACATGACAGAGGAGAATGAAAATGTAAATCGACAAAGCCACTTGGAATGGAAAAATACAAATCTTCTGTTATTTTATATTCATTTGGCAGCTTCTGCTGTAGTGATATGACTTCTCTGTATTGATATGCTCTTGGCATTAACTGTGTAAGCCACTGTAGGACTGAAGTTATACAATGCATGAAATAAGGTGATTTGTATTGGAAAGGATTGGAAAATAAGAATTAATGAGGTTTTGTTGTGTGTTCTGATTTCTTTGCTAATGGAGCAGAATAGCAGTAGCAGCAACACTACACAACAGCAGATACTCATTTGCTTATTTCTGTTTTTTTTTTTTTTTGGTAACACTTTGAGAATACGATGCTGTAATGATTCATAATATAGCTGGTAATTGGGTTGAAATTGAGATCACAGAATCACAGAGTTAATAAGGTTGTAAAAGGCTTTTGAGATCATCTAGTCCAACTGTCTCCCAACTACCAATATTGCCCACTAAACTGTGGGCAGAAACCAGAAATACCGCATCTACAGGTTTATTGAACACCTTCAGGGATGGTGACTCCACCACTTCTGTGGGCAGCCTGTACCAGTGCCTGACCAATTTTCTGGAGAATTTTTCCCTAAAATTCAGCCTGAACCTCGCCTGGAACAAATTGAGGTCATGCCCTCTAGTCCAGAATCCAGAAGAAGAGATCAGCCCCTTCTTGCCACAGCGCCGTTTCAGGTAGTTGTGTAGGGAGTGATTAAGGCCTCCCCTGAGACTCCTCCAGCCTAAACAATCCCAGTTCCCTCAGCTTCTCCCCATAAGACTCATGCTCCAGAACTCTCACAGACTACATAGCCCTTCTCTGGGTGTGCTCCTTGGCCTCAATGTCTTTCTTGTAGAAAGGGGCCCAAGACTGAACTCAGTACTTTAGATGTGGCCTCACCAGGGCTGAGTATAGGGAAATGATCACCTCCCTGCTCCTGCTGGTGGAACTATTTCTAATATAAGCCAGGATGCCATTGGCCTTCTTGTCTACCTGGGCACACTGTTAGCTCATGTTCAGTCAAGCACTAACCAACACTGCCAGATCCTTTTCCTCTTTACAGCCTTCCGTGACAAAAGTACAGGACCAAGCACGTGGTCTTGTTGATGGGGTAAAAATTTGGTTTGCTAAGTTTCTTCAGTCTGAAATGAAGTTAAGCAAATGGCATGTGATATTTCAACATGCAGTCAGAACTTTTTTTTTTAAAAAATGTACGGATTTGTTTCTGATAAAGCCTACTGTTCCGTGTTAAGAATAAATCATTTCTAAGTATGTTCTAAAGAATACATATAACTTTAAATACCTGACTATGAACGAAAACAGATTGTGTTTAATTTGCTGTTGATTTTTGTGTTTTAATAAACATTCTAGTAAAATTACAAATCTAACAAAATCAAGGACATTCTCAGCAGGGGCTAAAATGGAAAGTGAACACTTTGAATTAATTTTTTGTTTCATTTCCATGCAGGATAAATCCTTCTTTCAAAATAAACCCAAAATTACTATGGAACAAGTAAAGGAATTATTATTAAGAGGCTCTGCTTAGTTATTAAACTTTTTCTGTGTTAGCAAGTTAGACTAGCCTCCCTTTGCTTAATAAGCTCTTTTTTCTCTAAATGAAAAGTCAGCAATAGCTGGTTTATTGTCATGATTTTTTATAATGCCTTCTCGCAAAATTTTGCTTTGTTATCATTTATATGACTTTGTTATATTTCTCATATATCATATCTTTCTAAGCTTATCTATTAACACTGTTCCTCTATTTTTTGTAACCATAACAAGAAAAATATTCATTTGGTATTTCGTATAATAACATTTTGAATACACAGCTGTACATGTATTGAAACAGAATTCCAGTATACATTACAGTGGTCATTGCTTAGATAGACACTTCAGGAAAGAAAAGATTGCCATTGCTAATAATATATCCTGGGAAGAATCCATTAAGATTCTAGTTCCCTAAGATTTCTAATAAAATGTTGCTCTACATCGCTCCTTTTGAGAAGCAAAGAGTTTTGAAACTGTAGTAGTAAAAGATCATCCCTATTAAATGTGGTTCAGAAATTAGTAATGTTTACTTTGATATATCCCTGTTTTTCTACAATTCAAAATATGAGACTTGATTTCTCTCATAAATGCAGCCACTATCTTAGCTGAGTGATTATGAAACATGCTGGTTAGAAAACTCAAGGCCTATTTAGTTCCCTGTACTAGTAAAACTGTAAAGCTGGAAATGTCAAGTTTTAGGAGTGTTGAAGAGCCAGGAGCTTGTGGAGGCAACATTGCTAACCGTTTGGGGTGTGGTGGTAGACAGGGAAAAGAGGAAAGTTGGTGGTTTAAAACAATAAGCAAGTAACCAAAAATACTCTTTCTCCGCACCAGGACTTTCAAATCAAAATGTAGAATGAAATCCACATAGAACTTAAAAAAAAAAAGGTATCTGATTTTGTGCTTAAAGTAAAGAAATTTCAGGGTTTTCAGCATGGAGCTTGTAGGTCTAATTATCTGCCATGAACATTTATGGCATGTGGTACATGTGATCTTCACAAAATTCTGATGCTTCTGCCAGTGTGTTTAGAGAAAAGGAGCTCAAGAAAGCAAACGTTTTCAACAAGTCAGATAACATCACAGTACAGCTTTACCTCTAAGCTGCAAGTAAGAGGGAGAGATTATTTGAAGCGGAAAGCATTGAGCTGAAGCAGATCATGTAAAGAATGTTTGTACCAGTCAACAGATTTGTGTTTTCTTAGAGAGCGTGCCCTACAGCAGAGTTTAACTGATAATCAGGCAACTGCAGTGGGCAGATCTGATTGTTAGGTGTTTATATGTATACCTCTGGTGTTACCAATAACTGCATGCTGATTTCCTCTTGAGTGCCATGACCCTTTGTATCAGCAGCCTGAGGAGAAGCAGGAGAGAGGTTCTGGACTCAGAGTTTAAGTGGTTAGTGAGGAGATGCATTCTGGGTGTAGTTCCCCCCTCAAAAGTTATATAAGAAAGAAGGATTTCATTTTCTAAGAAGCTTCCTAACTTTTTTAAATTAAAATCATCATCATCTAAATAAGTGATGCAGCAGTAAAACAACAGTTATGAAGGCTGGAAAATATATGAGAACAGGTGAAAATGCTGTTCAAAATTACTCCCATTCTACAGATAAATGAAGGGAAGCGAAAAGTCCTCTTCAGTCTACTTATAAACTATTTGAAACAGTGAAGAATATTTAGGTGACAAAGTTCTCAGATAATACAAAATGATGTCACATAATGAGTACAATCTCTAACTTCTGAGTTATTTTACTATCCTGATATCTTAGTGGCTGAACAAAAACTGGCAGTTGAAATAGATAAAGAATAGATAAAGAAAGACAAGGACAACCCTAGTTACTGCACAATTGAAAAAAAATATGTATTAATCTTCTCTAACCTCTCAACAAAGAGATCTTAGTGCCATTAAAACACCAGCTACGCTTTCAGAGGTCACAAAAGTGCACGTAGGAATATTCAGGAATGGATGAAAGAAACGGGAAAAACAAGAAATACTGCTGTTTGTCAGTTTACATGTATTTGTGATGCTCTTAAATCTTTAATATTACAATAAGTTGTGATCCTTTCATCTCAAAGGGATAATAATCTGGAAAAACATAAGAAAGGATATGAAATTTAACAGAGTTATAGAACAGGTGTAAGTAAATAAAGATACCTAGTACAGCTAATCTCAGATAAACATATGAGGAAGCATATTTAATTAACGATATTCAAAATCATGAAAGATGTTGGGGAATGATTATCCATGATGTATTACAAAAATAAGAAGTGAATAATATCAAATGAAATGATGAAAGGTTTTAAAAGGAACAAAAGGAAGTGCAGCTTCAAACCATGTTTAATTAAGCTGTGGAATTCCTTGCCAAAGGATGCAGTGGATGCCAAAGTAGAAATTGGTTTATAAGCAGTTAGGGAAATTCATGGAAGAAAAGACCTTCAGTACTTATTAAACACAAAGATGAGGATAAAACCACTTACTAAAGAAGTATCTAAACCACAAGATTATATTTAACAGCATCAGGGAAACACCTGAACTTAAATGGGTTTTGGCCTGTATTTTTTTTCATGCTATCACTTGCTCCCTAGCTTCAATACTGCAGGCTTAACGTGAAGCTGAATTTTCTTCAGTGATATCCATTACTATCATGGTTTTGTGTATATAAATCTTGTCACCATCAGCCATTTCCTCTTCATCTTCAAGCTTAAAGATCTATGAGTTTTCTGTTTTGTTTTTTTGTTTTGTTTTGTTTTTAATTGTAAACTGTTCCACATCTCTGATAATTTCCGTTGTCCTCTAAAATTTTAATTATGTCTTTAAGACAGAGATTGGAACTGCATGCAGCACTAGAGAGAAGTGTGCACTGAGGAAGCTTGCTGCATTCCATTTTCCATATCCTTTCTGATGATGTCCAGCACTTTCTTGACCTTTTTTAGCTGCTGTTACACTTCTGTTGACTGAAGAATTCTAGATACCTGTCAGTAATTACCATAGGATGTAGAGCAATATTTGAAACTTCAGCATTCAGTATCACACAGGCGTGGCTTTGAACATTTTAGTCTTCGTATTACTTACTACTTATCTATCATGAAGCTTATCTGCCAATTTTATGCTCCCACAGCCAAATCCAGAGCGGAGTCTTGTTTTGTCTGTTCTAAAGCTACTTTTGGTTTAGCATTTGTACCCATTTGTATGTCTACATTTTATTCTGATGAGACTTTGTTGTAGTCATGGAAATTTTTCACTTTTATAAACTGATGTAATTTTCATCATCCTGTATCTGATTCAGTGTTTCCTGATCTCTAGACTGAAGCTTGTTTCAGTCCAATTTACAATCCTAGTAGTCTGCTTTTATCATATATGATGTGGGATTTTCACTCATAGGGATTCTATTGTGCTCCTCTTTCCCTACAAAGGTTGTGTGATGTTGACATTGATAAGATCCTTCGCTTATTGTACTACATTTCTCACACTTTCTCTGTGTCCAATTTTATTCCATTTATTTATAAGAATTGTCATTCTTATACATTTGTTTTCCAGAAAACACGATAGTTGACTGGCTCAATGTCCAGCTCTCTAAGATGCCATAGAGAGGTAGGTTTGATAGTTGATGCCAATCATTATTCTTCCTGTCATGCATTTTAGACTTCAGTTATTGACCTCAAAGTACATACCTGTTCTGCTTTTGCCCTGTTTCTTAATATTTCACATGCCAACGTTCATGTTTTCTAAGTTATGATTCATCTTTATTATGGTTATGGATTTTGTTTTCCCGTTGACCTTTTCAGTGATGTTCAGTGATGCTAGCCATGTGTACTTAACTTGGTAGGTCACATCTGACTATTCCAGGTTATTCCAGGCCTGTTGTCTTTTCCCAGTTTTCAAGTTTGAATATTCCTCTGAGCTTTACAGTCTTCACTGGGGACTCCAGTCCCACTGTGAGTAAACTATAGTCTATCCTTCCTAGACAATGTGAATGTACCTTGTTTAAAGAGTGTGATGTCAGAGCATTAATACAAGTTCAACTTCTATGTACTTGCTGTATGGCTCCTCTTGCATGAAGTTAGTAATTGTGGCCTCCTTTTGACTGTATGCTAATAATGAGTGCAAGCAATATATGGACCATGTCACCGATGATTTTTCATTCTGCCACAGCTACTACAGCTTCCTCCCTTCCTAGTTGTTCTCCCATTTTCCTTTCATACTTGTATTGTAACATAGAGTAGTTATTTGATTTTGGTTTCATTCAGTGTTCCTGTAGAGGTGTATTTATTTTTCTCCAGGAGAGTTTAGACTGTTGCTTTTACAGAGTTATATGCCATTGTGAGCATACTTCTAAGGCAAAATGAAAGTTCAGTATGAAGTAAATTTACAAGAAAGTACATTAGAGCAAAATCATAGTAAAAAAATTACAGCCTGGAACCAACTAATTTAGGGGCTTGTTGTGGGGTAAAAAAAAATATATATATATATATGTCTACACAACACTTTGTCAAGATATTTCATTCTTTTTGCATCCTCTAAAGTGCAGTGTCAATGTCTGTATGTGAGTATCTATATTCATACACACCAGCTTTCTTTGTCTTTGAAGTGGGTCACTGTTTTCCCAGCCCTCCACATTTACCTTTTAACATTTGCACATGTGTCATGAATGGAAGAGTATACTTTATTCACTATTTTAATGAAGCCATCTATTGCACATTTGCAAGTAAGAGCAATAATCGTAGCACCAAAACTGATTAACTTCTATGAAATCACCTCCTCCTGAGTCATATTGTTATTTGTATCCTAGAGGGCTGATATTAATTAATATTCAGGTTGTCCTCTTAGGACGGTACTCTCTTAATTGCTAATTATGTCCCATACTTCATGGCCTAAAGTGTAACCTCCAACAGTTTTTCTGCTTGGTTCTCTAACCTAGATTGAAATACAAATTTTCCACTTTACACAAGAGCAGTATTAATCTGTTATTCCTTCTTGGGTTGGCCACTTCTACCTGATGCGCTGTAGTGGGTTATTTTTGACAAATTCTTTTATTGCTCTGGGGAAGAACTTCGCTGGGTCTGGCAGTGAAATCTGGAGAGTAGCCCAATCTCATTTGTTTGATTGAAACTGTAAATCTCTGTGAGCAAAAAAAAACATGTTTTACCAAGGAATAGGTGGAGGATTAATTTTTGGAATCTTTCAATGGAACATGCTTTTCAGAGAACTGGCTTGACAAACAAACAAGAACTAAATCTCAGGGAGGAGCTGAAATGATGTTTGGGAAATCAAACATAATACAGTCATGCATCATCTATGGTTGCTATGGGAACCAGCTTTGGGATCCTGTCAGTGGGTTTCTTTGAAATCATCAAAGAAGACACCACTGGTGTCTGTCAGTTAATTCACCTACTGCTGCAAAGGTCAATTTCTTGCTCCTTTTCTCAGGAGTAGTCAATATATTAGTTTTGTAAGATAAAGAGAATATCAGAAAATCATCACTCCTGTAAGGTGGCTGTCATGCCATCTCTCCCAGCTAGCAGCACCTACGCTTCCATCAAAGCAGCAGTGGATGAACAGTGGGTACTGTAAGAAGCTTCCAGTTCTGATAGTGTTCAGGTCATGTGCCTGACAGTGTAAAACTTCATGGGTATATTGCAATATAAAATATTAATATGGCCTCAAATTATGCATGTCACTGCTGATTTCTTCAGTCCAATCTGTCTTTTTCTGATAGCTGCACTGCAAGACCTCCAGTATATAAAATTTGTAGTAAAAAAAATAGAATTACTTTAGAATATTGCTTTTGTTGTTGTTGATGCTCTTGTTCACTAAGATTATCTGCCCACTTGCTGCAGCATAGTAATCCTCTCTGCTGTGGTCCCTATTTCTGTTACTCACTCAGCTTTCCAGGTTTTACTAACTGGCTCATCAAGCACTGCTTTTGTCAACTTTTCTTTCCGTTCTAACTACTTCATAGCTCTTCCTCCCTGTTCACAGCTTTTCTTTTCCAGTAATCTTTTGTTTTCCTTGTTCCTCTCCTTTATTTCCTTTTAAGATATTTAATACTTGGTGGAGATTACAGGTGAGAATGAAGAATAGACTGGGAAGAGGAAAAAGAGAAAGTGGGAAAAAAAGTCTATGTAACTTTTCAGTCTAGTAACTGGACTGAAGAGAGCTTTATAAGAGGTTTGAATTGACTGAATTTGAAGTCATCTACATCTGCAGGTTGATTTTGAGACCAGGGCAGTGTGGTAAAAACCAAAGTGTTTTGGTACAAGGCCTATTGATCAGGAAAAGAATGCCTTTAAACTGACTATATACTCTCTCTGGAGAGAACATGCAGGTATACCTTCAGTTATAATGGAGCAGTCAATATTTTATGAATCTCTTAGATAACCTGGAAACTTAGGATGACTTTCTAGCCTGCTTGTAAGGATGGTGTGTTCCTATGGGAAGCTTCCCCTCCTGGTGTGAATATTTTAATTACTACATAAATATTTTAATTAGTAGTGCTGATATGCAATTGAGACATCTAGCCATCTCCTCATCTTTTTTCTTATGTTGTGTGATGGTGCTTCACGTGATCTGGAAGAAATGAAATCAGCTTTTCTCAAGCAGAGGAGGAGTTAGCCCTGCTTTTCCATTTCCGTACGTGAGTTCAAACATCTGATCTATTAGATAAAGGTCCCTGCCTCTGCTCTTCTGGCAATTATTTGAAGCTAGTCCTTAAAAAATGTTGTACTGAGTATGAAAGATTTGCACTGAAGTTTCTGAAATCACTTTCTTGAGATGTAGAAAGAAGCACACACATATGAAAAAGAAAAAAAAAACACAGAAGCATCAATTGCACGTTGCCCACCCAATTCAAATTTCATTCTTCCATCACTCCCATTTATTTTTACTATCTGTTCTTGGGAATACAGGAATGGGAACTGAGATTTGTTTCTACTTGTTTTTAGCCACCTTTTCAGCACTTTGATCTTATAATAGTACTTGATGCAAAGACAGTTATCTATAAGGAAAACCATTCTCTGTTATTCAGGGTTTCCTTTCTTTGATTCCTCTTTTTCTCTTCTCCTGAAAGGAAAGACTGGGAGAGGATGTATGAGTGCTCAGGACTTCAGTAGTTTGGATTCTAGATGGTGCCCTAAATATACCTTGATGTCAGTTTTCAGGTGATATTACCTGAACTGTTAATATTGCATGGGATGAGTGGTATTGACATACAAAATAATTTCTTCAAGGAGCAGAAATCAATTTTAATGGACTCTTTAGAGTTAGGTGCTGCTTAGTATGGCTCTGGGATGAATGCCATCATAGACAGAGCCCACACATAACTAAAGCAACTCACCTGCACCAACAGGGATTGCTGTATAGATTGATGTCATTATGATGCAGAGTTGAGGCTTTTAGAGAATAAAAGATTTCTCTGTTGGCAGAGGGTGGTTTGGCATAACAAGAAATGAAAGGGGTGTTTATCTTTTAAGAAAAAAGAACACAGCAAAACCTTTTCTCTTTCTAGTCAGTGCCTTAGAGGAGTTACATGTCCATTAGGGTACTAGAGCTGAACATGAGTTTTCTGTAGTGATTTTCTGCTAGAAATTGCAGTGTCTGCAAAAGTAAAATTCTCCTTAGGGAAATACAAAATATGATGATGGGATGCATTAGGATTCTGCTGTAGGGAAATCCTCTTGAGAGCTTGTTGGAAATCCTGAATGTAGGTTTTTCAAGAGAACACGTGCAAGAATAACAACTTTAAGCTGAAGTAAGGGCAAAGAAGGAATAGAAAGAGTCTGTTTTCCAAGGCAAAACATTGGCTTGCCTTATTGATCATAACTAAAGCAAGACTGATGCATTCTCTCTCTCTTTAAATGAGGAAGGGAAAGTGACATGAGTAAGGACAGTACTGGCTTTAATTTCCAATTTAGACTTATCTATCTCAGAGGATCTGCAAGGGATCTTTTGAAGAACATTGCTAGTACAGAAGGTAAGTACTGTACGGCAGATTTTGATGTTGGCTGTCAAAAGAATTACATGACCAAATGTCATTTATCCAGGATGTTTAGCATACTTTATTTAAAATAGATTGAAGACTCCTTAAATCAATACAAATTTAAATAGGAAAATGAAAACTACTTTTGTATAATCTATGAATATACAGATGTTGTAATTATGAAATATACCAGAGAGTTTGGTTAAGCAGGTTATTATACCAAAAAGGGAATAGATAGAGCACTTACCCATGTCCTGGGCTTGCTGTAAAACTCCAGAGGAGAGATCTCCAGAAAGAGATCCTTCCCTACTGGTAGTCAGCTCTCAGGGCTGACTCTTGTTTGCCTCAGGTGACTAATTAGAGGTTCAGGCTGTGATTCAGCTGTTCCCATACAACTTACTCTGTACTCTGTTACAACTTACAACGTACTCTGAAAAATCTGTGGTCTAAAATGACAACATTAATATATCACCATTTTTGAATCAAGATAATCTTGAATTTTATTGTTATATTCAAAATGTGTATAACAAAAAGATGTAATTACATATATGTTAATGTATATTTCAATAACTGAGGGAAACCAACATGAAATATCAGTGTTTCCTCTGAAAGAAAAATTTCCATTTTTTTCTAGACTATAATAATTGCACATTATTTATGTGACTTCACTGTCAAAATTACCTTGAAATTGTTCACTCAGCTGCTAATTGACTATAGAGCTTTCCTATCAACATTGCTGATCATCGGCAATTTTCCTAGTTTCTTAGGAGAACTTAGCAGGAACTAATGTACGCTTAAATTTTCCTCCATTTTTTGTCATCTGTAACTAATGGGTATTTGTATATGTAGATTGCCTTTGATTTCCTTAATTATGTCATGAAACCAGGAATCTTTCAATTAGCAGTTAGAAGCAGAGCATAAAACAAGAACTACCTTATTATTTGCTTTCCAAAAGAATTCACCGCATCTAGGGACCTTCTGCAAGATTTTCTGAATTTTTTTTTATCTCGCTTTCATTATAAACAAAGTCTGATAAAATGATTAGGTAAAAAATGAAAAATATTAAACATTAACAGTTGTCCTGATTTTAATGACTTTTAAGAGCATGTAGAACCCTTTTAAATATTTGAGTGGAACTTAATATTCATGCAAGCATTTAAATCAGAATCAGTAGATTCCTCATGTTAATGTACAAGTTTTTATCAGCTGACTTGTCTTTTATCAGTGTATAATCTCTGTATGAAATAAATAAATTAATAAATAAACACATTTTGATTATACTTAGTTAATTATTCATGGCTCTCCACACTGATCCTGGCCTTTCTAACTTTTTCCTAAGGTGCAGACTTGTCTCTATTATAAGTAAATTGTGTATGAAAATATCATAATTCTATATCATTTAGCTCTTTTATTTGGAAGTAAAGTACTTCTTATACACCCTAAGAGCTATCTGTTCTTCTTTATCTTAAGCAGAGGATATTTTACTGTAAGCTGGAACCATGGATTGGTAGTTGAAAGCTTTTCAAAATAGCTCTGATTACTCTTAGGAAATTCCAGTGCCTATTACTTGATCTGTCTTCATCTTTTTTGAGATCCATCCCTACTGAATCAGCAGGAGAAAAAACAAACAAACAAAAAACAACAACAAAAATCAACAACAGACCTTTCTCTTTGTTGTCAAATTATTCTGTATTGCTCTTGCTCACCATGGAGTCCAGGAAGTAATCCACTTCCCTATTTTTAAACACAAATAACTAGTCTGAATTGAATTGAAAGCTCTAAGTAAATGTTCATGAAAGTTGATCCTTTTTTTGCTGTTTAGACAAGTAAAATTTGCTTCACTGGCTACAACTCTAGGCTCGGGATGGGTACTGCTGACTGCTGTCTTATTTCAGCAAACTTTTTACTTGCTGCTGATTATAGCCACTGCTAATAAAATACAGAAACATTTCTAGTGTGCAAATTGTAGGTTCTTCGGACACACAATCTGTTTTGTGGGTAATGAAATGTCATTGTAAATTTGTTACAGAACTGATTGTAAAGTATGTTGGAAACAGTTATGCAGGGAGAGTGAGAAGGAGACCTGGATCAAATGGAAACAGTATTTTAGCCAGAACAACCTACATCAACTTCCTGCCCTAGGAAAGACAGCTCAGTAAAAATGATGAGAACAAAAGGTAACAGAAGATCCCAAGGACAAATATCAATAACCATTTTATTGTCCTGCTAAAGGTATATGGTTCTGTTTTTTGTTTTGTTTTGTTTTGTTTTTGTTTGTTTTCCACATTATTTTGCGACAATCTTGATGCTCTGTATTGCATCTGAAAGCTGTACAAGGTACCACTGCAGGTGACAGTGCTATCTGCTGACATTATGACATTATTCAACATCATGGAAGTTGAGTTTCTGGATACTCTGTAAGATACACACCTAAACAAGAGGAAAATTATTTTGTTGTGTGTTACAAGTTACTTATATGATACAGTAGAACATCTAGATGTGTGCAGGGACATGGATGTAATATGGCAGGATCAGGTACATTCTTTCCAAATATTTTTGAGTAGTTATTTGAGTTTATGTTCTAAACAACATGTTCAAGAAGCTTAGAAATTAAGAATTAGTTTGTAATTGTCTTTATGCAAATAATTGCATTAATTTTTCACTGAAATTACGGACTTAAGATTTAGGAATTCCAATCTTCAAATAGAATCTCTCTAAACACACACATCTGCACACATCTGTTACATGCTAAAAGTTTTGTATTTACTTCTGCCAAAGGTGGAGAATCTGTTTTTTAAAGTTACATTAAAGTGTTACTGATTGAAGAAAAGTGCTGGATATGACACTGCACATTTTTTCTCAGTTTTGTTCCATTTTGGCACTTAATCAAACAAATTCAGAATCAAAGCAAAAAGCATATGAAATTACCTGAAATAGGAGTCATGCCCATTCTTTTAATTGAAGTTATCAAGGTAGACAGGACTTGAGATCATCGGCAGCTGCTGTTTTATTAATCTTCTAAAATTGCTAACCCTGTGACAGAGCGCACACAAATACATAACCACAGCCAGGGGACTGAGATGGAAGTGCAGTCAGGAGCTACACAGAGCTGCCTGTGCCGTGTACCACTGCACGGTTCACAAGCTGCACAAATTAAGTTTCAGACCACTCAGAAAACCCTAGCATTTATCCTGCTCTGTGTAATATCGTCAGAGAAATTGTTTCTTGCCTGTGTGCACTTACACTCAAGCAAAACACGCAGCACAAAACATGTAATACATTGTGTGGTTACTGGAGAAAGGAAAAAGGAGAAGGCAGGTAAGTGAACTGTCATTCAAACAGAGGCAGCAAGATCTGCCTGTTATTACTTTTGTTACTGATACTGTTAAATCTGCCAAGTTATTCCTATTCTTTGTGATCACTCAAGGGTGAGGGCACTTTAAAATGAAAAGAGGAATCTGAACTGCATATTAACAACTGCATATTGATGTGCCTCTGGCGTGTGCCTTTTCTGTCTCCTGATACTCTTTCTTTCTTGCAAACATTTCTTGACATATTTTTAATAACAAGTTTTGGTGAAAGCATTGACACACGTTGTTATTGCCCTGCTTCTGAAAAGCAATATATACAGCTTGGAGCAATGATAATTGTATTGTAGCCTTTTGAAGGTATTCAATTAGCATTAATCAAAATAAACACAAGGAAAACATGTGATGCTTTATCCTCTCAGGTTTGTGCTTGTGCTGTAATTTCTCCTCCACTAAAGCTACACGGAAGGACAGAAATTATGAATACTTTGTTCTTCTCCCATTTTCATTCTTCTTGTGTCTGGAACAGAAGAGCTGATGCATTGTCATTGGTGTTACGCAGGAACACATATGTGTCCTTATGGTAGCATAATGCTTTTTTCTTACAGAATTTTTTGTTTGTATAATGAATGAATACTTTCTTTGCTGTATTATTTACTTCTTCATGCTGAAGATTGATGCTGATTTACAGTCTCATTTCTTGGCCAACTTTCTTGTGTGATTACCTCTGTCACCAGTGATGCTATTGGAGACTGCACTGTAGATGAGGCTTATGTAGTTGCAGTGTTTTGTCAGCTAATCCATATTGCCAGCACTGAGACTGAGGCTGGATCATCACATATGTATGTTTGCTGGTGGCTTCCATAGTGGGGAGTGGTTTGCTGTGGTTTCCGTAAGAAGCTACAGATGCACAGAACAACAATTGCACTGCTCTTGATTGAGCCTGAGCAACTGGAGCAGCACACATCATAGCAAAGTTTGCTAGTCTAGGTAAACATTATCTTTGTGGAATCATTTCAGAATATACTCACTGTTTCCATCTGTAACTTCCCTGAGCTAAATGCTTACTATGTGGGGTGAGAGCAGCTCAATCTCATTCTTAAAAGCACTGAAGCTTTCTTAATCTTGCACTTAAAGGCTCTGTGTGTTTCTCACCAAACCAGAAGCAGATTTTTTTCCAGGCCTTGCTGGAACAGTTTTTCAGGCAGTGAAGAATTATTTCCTCCAGAAACATCTCATTTCACAGCTGAGAGAAACACTTCTGAAAGTTACATCATCTGTAAAATATTTGTACTTTAAGATCTCTAAAATAAAGAGTTAGCCATACTTCGTAGGGATAACATAGGAGATGCTATGTTATGTTTATGTCTTGTCTTTCATTTTTACTTTAATAAACAGCAAATGTTCAGAATCAGATTGTCTTTTTGAAACATGGCAATGGAAATAAGGAATGCAAAGCACACAAAGACAAATATCCGTAGTATCACGTGTCATGCATGTACAGAAACAGGTTATGTGGCAAATGCTCTGCTCTGATAACTATGTTTTCTGTTGCCTCTCAGCCACATATGTATGGGTTCAAAGATGGGCTTCGCCATTTACCCTGAGTAACTCTTACAGAATTGTATTTTTTAAAAGAGAGAAGAAAGGAGAATTCTTGGTAGAATTCTGGAGGCAGATTTGTGCATGGCAAAAGATGAAAACTGGGTAAGTACTTGGATAGTTTCTTAGACTGATTTGGGCATAATAGAGTTTTTTCTGAAACTGGTTTCATGTTCATGTTTGTTTTGTTTTGTTTTGTGTTCTGATGATTTTGCACGAGTATATCGAGTGTAAGATGCTGTAGGAAGTAGTTTTTGAAACTTGCACACTTTCAGTTGCATCAGCTACTGGTGCAGTTCCACTGCTCCTGGTTAATGCAAGAATCAGCTGTGTGGCATATTGCAATTACATGACAGAGGCTGGATATCTTAAATTGACTCTTAGGAGAAATAGTGATGCAATTTTTTTATTTTTATTTATTTATTTTTTTAACTCTGAAGTAAAACTGTAGTTTTTGGTGCTTTTTTTTTTTTTTACATATAGAAAAGTTAAACTATGCATATAATTATTTAAAAAATAGGGGGAATTAAAGCAACTTTTTTTTTTTAGTTGATATTTAGTTTTGCTTATCAGGTTAAATGCACATTAAAACAGCAGCTGTTCTAGTTGGCAGTTTCCTGAAGAAGTCTTGAGTATCTGGAAGAGGTTCTCTGACAAAAGAAATAAAAATGTATAAAGTTGTTTATTTCCCCCCCTCAACTTCTGCAGGCTGATCTATGAAGAGCATACATGATTTAAAGCTGCATTCAGTTTAGTGCAGAACATCTAATGGATTTCTATCTCTCTCTTAACATCTAACCAGATTCATTTAAAAGAAGCAGCAACAGTACAAATACTATATCAAAGCATTTGTGTGAAGTGCAAAACACATACCTCTCCCGGGATATACTTTTTCACATATTTTCATAGAATCATTAGGGTTGGAAAAGACCTCTAAGATCACCTAGTCCAATCATCAGCCCATCCCCACCATGCCCACTGCCCACGTCCCGCAGTGCCACACGGCTCTTGAACACTTCCAAGGAGGGTGACTCCACCACCTCTCTGGGCAGCCTGTGCCACTGCCTCACCATTCTTTCTGAATATGTCTTTCTTGTAGCGAGTGGCCCAAAACAAAATATTTGAGGTGCAGCCTTCCTGGTGGCAAGTGCAAGGGGATGATCACCTCCCTGCTCGTGCTGATTGCACTATTTCTGATACAAACCAGGATGAAACTGGCCTTCTTAGCCACCTGGGCACACTTCTGGCTCATGTTCGTCTGGCTGTTGACTGATTCCACCAAATCCTTTTCCTCTGCACAGCCTTCTAGCCACTCAGCCCCAAGACTGTAGTGTTGCATGGGGATTATGTGACTGAAGTGTAGGATCCAGCACTTGATCTTCTTGAAAGTCATAAAACTGGCCTTGGCCCATTGATCCAGCCCGTAGAACCTTGAGGCTGCAGTTTTACTAGTTATGGCTACAGACTTTTGGTTTAAAAGTCAACTTGACAGTGATCATAAGGAATTTCCATTTAGTCCCATTAATATGTTGGAGTTGCAGCTTTCCAGATAGGGCTTAGGAAGTTGGATGCATTTAGAAAATAAATTTGATTTTGTTTTCCAGTGCAATAAAATTCTTATTGATTTAACATGTTCAAATGATTAATGATAG
Organism: Phasianus colchicus; assembly: GCF_987193195.1. Classification (NCBI taxonomy): domain Eukaryota; kingdom Metazoa; phylum Chordata; class Aves; order Galliformes; family Phasianidae; genus Phasianus; species Phasianus colchicus. The sequence goes on from NC_143436.1 coordinate 103,115,882, forward strand.
TTTCTATTTTTAATGTGCTATGATTATTGTTTTTGAGTAATGTAGGATCGTTGGTTCTGAGGATTGCAATGTTACAACTTTTTGGTTGGAGTACAGTGTAAATATTAGCTTCAGAAAAAAAAAAAAAGTGATATAGAATAGAATAAATAAATTAATGTATAAAGCATCAGAACAACACAGTGTCATTTTTAATAACTTCGTGTCAACAGTAAGTTATTACTTAATGTTCTTCAAAAATTGGAGTGAACATCGCAAAGGAAATACATAGCCATCAAAACAGAAAACTGGGCTGTAAGAAACTGAATAAAAGTATCTGTACATAGGCATACTTCATAAGGAATTGAATCATGTACTTGCTTTCTGGTATATACACACATAAGCCAATATACTGTTGAATGTTACTGGAAAGGAAATACAGAGTTCTAGTCAATTGAAAAAGTCTGTGATTTTCTGCCTTGTAAATGAAAAAAAAAAAAAAAAAAAAAAAAAAGACTTGACATTAAGAAATGCTGTTTGTTATAGGCCATATGGAGACTGGAAGAGGCAGGTGAAATTATTTAAGTGCTGACCTTTACCTGTTAGCATGTTAAAGATGGGAAGAAATCACGTTTTAAAGTTAAGTTAAAATCTGTTACTTGGTTACACAAAACATTTTTCTTTTCTTAGCTGCGTCCCATGTCCTTGCAAAATCCAAGTGAACAGTGCCCACATGTTCAGAATGTAGTGCCTCACTCTTGTGGCTGCTGGGAAGGTACAGTCTACCTGACTCTGGAGGTGATGGACCTGTTCAGCTGAACCTTCACTTTACACTGTTTCATTCACCTCCATGAAGCCTTCGAGATGATGTTCTGTAGTGTTTCAGAGCCTAGTAAAGCAAGTAAGGACATACTTCAAACCAAATTCTACTGTTAACTTTTGGGTTACATCTACCACAACCAAAAATTGCTCAGCAGAAATTGAGAATGATAATTATTGTTTTGTGTTTAGAAAATGTATTTTATCCTAAAAGAATGCGTAGTGTGAGTTTTAAAAAATATGTGGGTTTTTAGTTTGGTTATGAAACTTTTTTCATAATCTCCTCCCTCCAAGGAAAACTCTTAGGAATGGAATTTGCTAAGTTTTTAATGGATAGATTTCCAAGTCTTATTTTTCATGGTAAAAGTGAAGTGCTACTTTTTTCCTGCATTTACAGTAGTTTCATGCTTTTTGATACAAGAAGTTCTGGAGAGGGTTGCAGAGGAAAGAGCAACTGTGATCAGTAGTGTCATCTGTTTATGTTGTGCATATCATCTTTTTACTTTAAAGTCTGATGGATTTTCACCAGTCTCATATACAAGATGTTTTAAAATGTCATGTGGATCATTTTTAACATATTCCAAACTGCACATTCAATTAAAACTACACTGAAGCAGTGAAGTCACAGCTGCTCTGCTGTCTGAAACAAAACCTAGAAAATTACTGTGCTAAACTCGCTCACATTTAGGGGATGCATGTATAAACAGAAGAATCATATCTGTTGTTTCTGAATGTTCATAAGTCTTTTGTTCTTCTGCAGACCACAATGAATACTAATCTTGAAAACAACAATTCATTTGTTTCAAATACATTATTTATAGTTGCAAAGAGTTTACAATTTTTAAAGAGAAGGAATAAATTTGCCAGCTATATCTACTTCCAAGTTCATGAATTCCATTAAGCTGACACATTGCATATAAATTAATCTGTTTAAAAGAATCTTCTGTTTTGTATATAGTTGTCATTTTTTGTTTCATATTTTGTGTGAGGAGATTAAAAATAAATTAGGTGATACTTTCATGTGTCCAAGCAAAACTGGATTCTAATTATCCATTTCAAAAGTGACCAATGCCTGAAATACTGTTTTTCATGCCAATCCATTATTTTATATATATATAGGTTTTCAGAGATGTTTAGTCATTTAAAATTTATTAATGTCTTTATATAACTGGGATGTAGAAGGACTTATGTTTTGTTTATTTGCTATGGCTATAGAATAAAACTATAATGCTTTAGGGATACTATTTCATCAGTGCAGCACGCAGACTCTTGTTCATTGTTGGTGAAATGCATAGCTAATTATTGTGACTATGTTGAAAAATAGAGTTCTGTAGTTGAGAACTTGCTCTATCAAGTAGTGTTGTTGTGTTCTTTATATCTGTTATAGTTTTCATGAAGATAAATAGGAGACATTACTTTCAGAGCAACCGACATACTGTCAATGGTTTAGGGGCTGATTCAGCCCAGTTCTGTGACTAGCAGGGCAGAGGGATCCACAGATCCGCGCCTCAGGAAAAAGGGAACAGGGGACCCCAAAATGAAGCTGTGGGGAGTCTGGAGCACAAATCTTATGAGGAGAAGCCACTCCACAAGCTTCCTTATGAGGGAGCTGGGATTGTTCAGTCTAGAGAAGAAGATGCTCAGGGGAGACCTTACTGCTCTCTACAACTACCTGAAGGGAGGTAGTGGTGGGATGGGGTTGGCCTCTTCTCCCGTGTAACTAGCAATAGGACTAGAGAGAATGGCCTCAAGTTGCACCATGGGAGGTTGAGGTTGGATATTAGGAAATACTACACCAAGAGAGTGGTCAGGCACTGGAATGGGCTGCCCAGGGAGGTGGTTGGGTCACTGACCCTGGAGGTGTTCAAGGAACATTTAGATGTTGTACTGAGGGACATGGTTTAGTGTGAAATATTAGTGATAGGTAGACAGTTGGACTGGATAATCTTGTAGGTCTTTTCCAATCTTGGTGATTCTATGATTCTACAGTTCATGTTCTCATCTTCCTGACTCATTTTCATGAATGAAAATTGTCTCATTTGCCACAGTTTTAAGTTCCATCTACAAAGACAACACATTTTTTACATTTTTTAATTTCATCTTTTTCTTTCACCGTAACCTGTGATACCCCTAATACATTTCTATCCAGGTTTCAGAAACAAAGTAAGGAAAAAATTATTGGTCTTCCCCTTGTTCAAGCCAAAGTTTGTTGGTAGACCTCTTGATTTATTTTCTATCAATTCTCATAGCACATAGAATGTGAACACAGATTTTTTTTTTTCCACGTTATACATTTCTCCATGTTCTAAAAGAATTTTGTGAAACAGCTTTTTAAATGGTTTTAAGACCATTCTTTTATATTGCTGTTATCAATCAGAGTACATACTCCTCTTGGATTTGTAACGATACCACTTTGGCCTATAACGCTGACAAATATTTTTCATTCTTTTTATTTTTCTGATACTGGTAAAAAGTTTCTGTGATTACTAGCAAATAATTCAGTGTTCTTTGCTATTGTTTATTTGGCATCATCTTTTCCCTGTGTCTTTTTATTTATTTTTCAGGCAATGCATTAACTGTTTTGACAGGCTTGAAAGTTTTAGTTGCTGTGGTTAGTTACTGCAATTAAATCATTATTTACCTTTTGTGACTTATGGGCTCTCCCAGTGCTCATAATACATATTATTTCATAATTCTCATAATGCTGTTTAGTATCATATATGCTTATAATGTTGTTTAATGTCTTTATCAGTGATACAGACCATGGGATTGAGTACACTCTCAGCAAGTTCAGATAGACAACATCTGGACTTGTGAAAGGTCTCTAGTATGGTCCTGCACCACACCCTTATCACTACATTGGAAAGATGTGGATTTGAAGGCTGGACTATTGGAAGGATAATTGGTTGGATGGTCACAGTCAGAGGGTTGTTATCAGTGATTCTGTGTTCAGGTGAAGTCTAGACATGAATGGTGTTCCTGAGGGTTCTGTCTTGGCACTAGTGCTCTTCAATATATTTATCAATGACACAGCAGTGGGACTGAGTGCACCTTCAGCAAGTTTGCTGATGACAACTGAGTGGTGCAGCTGATACAATAGAAAGGGCAGAAGCCATCTAAAGGGACAGGACTGAAAAGTGAGCCCACAAGAACCTTATGAAGTTTTAACAGGCCAAGGGTAGGATGTTGCATTTGGGTGAGGACAATCCAAAATATGAGTATAGATAGGAAGAACTCATTGAGAGTAAATGTGTGAAGAAGGACTTGGGAGTCCTGGTGGACAAAAAGCTGGATGTGAACCAACATTACGTGTTTGAGCCCAGAAGGCCAACAGTATCAAAAGAGAGGTGGCCAGCAGGGAGGAGGAGGGGATTCTCCCCCTCTGCCCTTGTGAGGTCCCATCTGGAGTACTTTGTCCAAGCCTAAGTCCCCAGTACGGGAGGGATGCAGAACTGTGGGAGTGGTTCCAGAGGAGGGCCAATGAAGATGGTAAGAAGGCTGGAGCATCTCTCCTTTGAAGAAAGTTTGAAGGAGTTGGGATTGTTTAGCTTAGAGAAGAGGATGCTCCAGAGAGACTTCATTGCAGCCTTCCAGTACTTGAAGGGAATTTACAAGCAGAAGGGAGACTGACTTTTTACTTGTTCTGATAGTGACAGGACAAGAAGGAAAGTCTTTAAAATAAAGTGGAGATTTAGACTAGATATTAGGAAGAAATTTTTTACTCAGATGGTGATGAGGCAGTGGAACAGGTTTCCCAGAGAAGTTGTGGGTGCCCCATCACCGGGGGCGTTCAAAGGGAGGTTGTATGGGGCTCTGGGTAGACTGATTTAGTGGTTGGCAAACCTGCCCATGGCAGGAAGGGTGGAACTACATGATCTTTAAAGTCCCCTCCAACCTAAGTCATTCTATTATTCTAGGTGTGTGAATGACTCAACTGTCTGGTACGGCTGACACACCCAAGGGATGGGATACCATCCAGAGACCTAGACAGGCTCAAGCAGTGGGCCCAGGTGAATCTTATGAAGTTCAACAAATCCAAGTGCAAAGTCTTGCACCTAGGTCATAAAAATATATGCTTTGGGGATGAAAGGATAAAGCACAGCCCTGCTGAGGGACTTGGGGACACTGGTGGATGGCAAGCTGGACATGAACCAGCAGTGCCCTTGCAGCCCAAGAAAGCCAACCATATCCTGGACTGCATCAAAAGAAGCATGGCGAGCAGGTGGAGGGAGGTGATCCTGCCCCTCTACTCTGCACTGGTGAGACCTTATCTGGAGTAGTGTCCAGATGTGGAGTCCTCAGTACAGAAGAGATGTGGGCCTGTTGGAGCACGTCCAGAAGAGAGCCACAGAAATGATCCATGGAATGGAACACCTCCCCCACAAAGACAGTCTTAGAGAATTGGGGCTGTTCAGCCTGGAAAAAAGAAGGCTCCTGGGTCACATTATAGTGGCCTTTCAGTATCTAAAGTGGGGCTACTAGAAAGAAAAGGACAGACTCTTCAGCAGGGTCTGCTGTGAAAGGATAAGGGGAAATGCTTTCAAACTAAAAGAGAAGAGATAAAGATTGGATATAGACAAGTTTTTTTACGATAAGAGTAGCAATAGAGCAGGTTGCTCAGAGAGGTGGTGGATGTCCCATCCTTGGAGACATCCAAGGTCAGGCTGGACAGGGCTCTGTGCCACCTGATGTAGTTGTACATGTCCCTGTTCATTGCAGGGGAGTTGGACAAGGTGACCTGTAAGGATCCCTTCCAACTCAAAACAATTTTACAATTCCATATCCATGCTTGTCTTAGAATCTGTCTGGTCAGGATCTGTATGTTCACATGCATTAAAGATTTGCTTCCAGCATCTGTTCAGTGCTTTCAGAGGTTTCTGAGCAGCCTATTTTTAACATTTATGCCTCTGATCTGAGTAAGATTTAACCCAAAATGAGCTCCTATAATCTTTGGGATACAGATTGTTCCTACATAATATGCTAAATTAAACACGTTTAATTCCCTCTGTAATTAGCAGAAAAATGTTTTACAAGTGTCTAGACAAAGATCATGTTCTCCTAAAGCTGCCTCCCATTGGCTATTACACAACATAAAATGCTTGAAGAATTTTGCTTCACTTGAATTGGCTTCACTGAAACAAATGTGCTTAAGCTGGCCACACTAGGTTCTACCTTCAGCATATACATTCATATTTTCATTTTGTGTCTTGTAGCTGCTGGAGACTCCTTCTTTGACAACTTTTGTGTCCAGTTTTGTTGTGCAATGACTTCACTGCTGCTTTGTGTAATATTTTTGCCTTCTATTTTTATAGTGATTTTTACTTTGGCTTCTTTATAGTCTTCCTGAAATGGCTTTGTTCCATTGTTTGTTGGCTTTCAGTAATTTGTCTTACCAGGCTTTAAATTGCTTTCTTGAATATTTTTCATCTGTTCTGCACTAAAACCTCTCTATTACTACAAATTGAAGTCTCAAAATGTTTTTAAGTCATCATTTCACAGGCCTTTGTAGCATACAAAAATTAAACATGGCTTTTTGTGGGAATGAAAAAAAGGAAGTGTCACTGTTTTGTTTTGTTATTAGTTGATTTTGTAGGTAATTTCAGCCACTGCTGCTGTTATTTCAGACTTCCAGCAGTTTACTATATATGACTAAGTCCTAGAACTAGTAAGTACAATTTTAATCTTTTGTTCCTTGTTTTATTTTCTCTGTTTGATAACCTAATCAGGCACCATTATTTAAGAATGAGTCTCCTACAGATCTCTTGGCACTTGTAGTAAAACTTTCTAGAGTGTACAGGAAGGAGTAAGGAAGAACAGGGTTTTTTTCCTCTGTTATCTGGCTAATAAAAAGGTCTCTCTCAAATCATAACTGAGGTTAGCAAATCAACGACAACAATAACAAAAAACAACTCAAAAAAAAAAAAAACAGACTGCTTTTGGACAGTTGTTATTAGGATGAACTCTATAAAATTTCTCATAATGCTGAACTGCAAATTTCTTAATTCTCATTGTATTGTTACAATTGAATATATGATTATTTATTAGGAGAGAATCAAGACTGATGCACAAATTAATGTGTTATTTACTATTAATGCACATTTTTAACAAAGATGGAAATGAAAATATAATATTTGAGTTCCATTTTAATGGTCTAAATTGTAGATCAGTGCCTGGGAATGCATGAATTTTCTCTAGAGGTAAACTCACTGAGATATAAACTGCAGTTGTAAGCATCTAAATTCCATCTTTATAAAAGCTTACATTTAGTCGAAGCTGCAGTGAAGATAAATGCTACAAACTCCAGGTGGAGAACTACACAGATGTCGTTTCGCTTACACTTTTTTCAAAATACTTTTGAATGTCCGTGCATTGATGAAATGGGAAAATATCTAGAATTATGTCTTGTAGAGAGATTACATCAAAATTTTCAAATTTATGAAAATGAAGTTATTCAGTTTTCCAAATTCATTTATTTTATCAAATTCTGGAAATGTTCACATTCAGAAAAGCAAAAGTCATCCAAGTTTCTGTGAGGCAGGAGGAGGAGGAGGGAGTATGCATCTCTCCTATGGATTTCATTGAAACCACTTAGACAAACTATGTGCCTTTGCAAAACATTTTCAGCACCTGCCTGCCCCCTTCTCCTTCTTCTCCCCCATTTCTGATTCCATCCATTTGGAGCAATATGGTAGCAAGTTTTATTGTTTACTTCAGAAAGTCCTTAGGAAAAAAGAAAACAATTACTGACACAGCTGTTATTTTATAATACCTTCTGCACTGTCTTGAGTGATATTATGATTCAATTTCAGTGCATATTGTGTGTGAACTGGTGATTGCAGGAAATGTTGTGGTTTAACCTAGCAGGTGGCTGAGTACCATACAATTGTTTGCTCATTCCTCCCATTCCCAGTGGGATGGGGAAGAGAATCGGGGAAAAAAAAAAAAAAAAAAAAAAGTAGAACTCATTGGTTGAGATAAAACTATTTACTATGATAGAGAAAAGGAAAGGCATAATGGTTATGAGTATATATGAATATATGTATAAATGTATGTAAGAAGTGATGCACAAGAAATTTTTCACCACCCCCAGACTGATGTCCAACTGGAGCCCTGAGCAGCAAGGGAGAGCGAGATGAACTCCCACTCGCTTCAAAGCTCCTTCCACTTTATGTCATATGGTCCCTTGGTCAGTTTAAATCAGCTGTTCTGATTCTGTCCCCTCCCAGCTCCTTGGGCACTTCGCTGCAAATGACCTTGACTCTGTACAGTTCTGCTTAGCAGCAACTAAGCATGAGTATGTTATCAACATTGTTCTATTCCTGGAGCCAAAACATAGCATCACATCAGACACTCTGAAAAAAACAATTTCATCCCAGCTGAAACTAAGACAAATATAATTTTTTATTATTATTATTTGTGAGGATAAAAGTATGCACTTTCTGTTAGAGCCTTTCACGCTTTTATAAATGTGATAATTTTTCTATATTTTAGTTAGCAATTCTTGATTGGATGTGGCTTTCCATTTCCCAAACAGTTTGGGAACTTGCATTGCTACAGTTAAGCAGACTGCAAAGTGACCGCTGCTGCTTTTTGTCAGTGGGGCACCTCGGGGGAGGTATCACCCAGGCTCTTGCTGAAGTGCATCATCACAATTCAAGCATATCAAAGATTATTACCACTAAATATATTAGTACTTACTGGGAAAGAGTCCAAGATGGTGAAAATCATTATGAGCATATTATTTGTTAACAGCTGACATGTTTGTGAATGAAAGAAAGAAGGAGGGACATTAGACTATGTTCCATTTTAAAAGTTATTATTAAAAAAGTTAGCACATGGTCTTTTATTTCTACATTGTGACAGCATAGAAACAGTTAAAATATGTAAGAAAATGATATATTTACCTATCAACCCTTCCTTCCTTGTGAGGAAAATTTCACACACTCACTGTCTGGACTGGACTTCTCACTGAAGTCCAAAATACTGGACATGTTACAATGGAGGCTAACAATGGTTTCCCACAGAAGTTAATTTCATATCCCAACATTCATCAAAATTCAATCTTCATATTCTGGACCTAATTTTAAAAGAAATATTAACAATTTATGTGATTTCTGGGGGGGAGTCCTAGGTTAGGTATTATAATTGGTAAAAATTATTTGATTTATTTAAAAACAGTAAGTTTTTCATTTCTATTGAATGGTTCATATTTATTAGTACTTACTGCCTCATCAAAAATTGTCATTTTCCCACTTCTTTCCTTCCTAGATTTTTGATAGCCTGTTAGCTGTGTTGTTTCAAAATATTTGAATGTGTTTGAAATATATTATTTTTAAATTGATTTGTTACCTGTAAGTAGTTGCTTGATTTTCACTGATCTGTGAACAAAGTGGAACCTCAGCTGATCTTTGGTTGTCATTTGCTTGTGTGTTTTCAAATGAAAACAACTTGAAACCGTTTGGAAAACTGTCATTGACATTACAAATATTTATCTTGAAGATTTAATTTGAAAATACAAGGAAGTGGTTTAGGAAGTGCCCATGGAAACTACTCATGCCTCATAAGCTAATTTTATGTGCAGAGAACACTGTAGTGCAGCCACTTAAATAATATTAGCCTGTTACTAAAGTATGGCAATCCTCAGTTGAGGTTGAAATAAGTGTGATAGCCTTTTCTGCTAACAGCTATTCTTTCATTCTGTTGTAATAGGTTGACAAACAATACATGTGAAGCTGTTTGAAGGAAAACTTCCTTGTGTAAGTAAGGCACATAGAAGAAAATTCATTGAACTCATAGGCTACCCAACAAGTCATAACAGCTGCTGTTTTGTTTGCTGTCAAAATTCGCTTTCTCTGAGCTGGTCTGAAGCGCAATAGTTATGTTGTTGTTTTACTTCTGAAAAGATGTATTCATCTAGTCTTCATCATAGTATTTCACAAGCAAGTAATGGAGACTATCTACTTCATGGAAGTTTTCTGAGGAACTTGGACAGTTGTTTCGTTCACAGCTCACGTTTTATTGCTCTGTTTGTGGCTATGTATGATGTCCAGAGCACGGAGGCTAAACTGAAGCAATATTTTAGGAGAAAGTTGCTTTATTCTGATCTTAACATATCTAAATCACAATGTCCCTGTTGAGTATGGCTTAATAATCATAATGGTTCACAGAAGCTGGAGGTGGCCTGGCTGGTTGGTCTCACTGACAGCAAAATGCACTTTATGCATCTTCATTGCCCATATTTTTTTCCTGCAAATAAATCTACAAGTGCTGTAAATCTGTAGACATGATAGAAAATATCTTGGTGCACATCACCAATATTGCCCCTCTCCTTTTTCTGTTCTATGCTATGATCTCAACCTCATTTCATTCTCCCCAGCTTCAGACCAGGTGAGGGAGATGTGCCATGTCAGGTGTGTAGATCTGGAGGGTTGGTGGGGAGCAGAGTTTCTGTGCTGCTGACAGTGCCCACACTGAACAGGTAACAACTGATTTCCTCACAGCCTTTCTTTCACTCTCTGTGAGAGCTTTTTGCTCTGTCCTGCAATGTTTTAAATTTTGGGATGTGCTTGAAATTAAAGTCAAGGAGTAAAGTGAACAGCGTCAGTGTTTGAATGAACGGCTTGGTCACAGAAGCCTGTTTTTTAGAAAATGAAGTTAATGACTAGAAAAGCACAGCATTTCTCATCACAAATACTCCTAGGTATTGAAATAGAAATTATGAGGGGGAATCTCTCCACTACTGACAAAGGAGAAAAGCTTATTTGAACTTGGAGATAGAATCACCTCATAGAGATATGGATGCTGGAGGTGTCTTACAGTAGAGTTGTCCTACAAGGAGGAGCCAGGACAGACTAAAATTTCCGCACATGATTTGATGAAGAAACATACACAGGCTGCCAAACCATGTTATGTAAGTGAGGTAAAAGCACTTGCTTGAATAAGGTGGTACAAAGTGCCCAATGGAGAGCACTGACCTGGGTCTCATGGAATGTGGTTTGTCACTGCAGTGAGGACTGGCTCAGCACCTGCCCAGCCAGTGCTCTGGAAGCTGCCTCCTGGCTGTACACCACTCAGGTGATGCCATCATCCCTGAAATGATAGTGGCATCCCTTATTAAATGTAGGCAGCCACAAAAGGAAGTTGCAAATGTTCATCCTCAGTGAGGCATCTTCCAGCTGTTCATTTTAGTTGTAATCAAAATAACTGTAGCTTAAAATGCCACAGACATTTGTAATTCCTACTTACTGATTAAAAAAAGCTGTTGCATTAGTTCTCCTTTTAAACAAAAACTGCTGCCTCTTCTCTACCAGTTAAAGTTTCTCTTTGTACATGAGAACTCAAAAAATCCAGCTATACTAAACTTACATATTCTTTATATTTTGATAAAATTCAGACATTAGCAGCCTCCCTTGAGAGCATCCAAAGACTATATCCCCAGGCAAAATTTCTTATTTCTTTTGCCAGAACAGCTCTGGAAAAGATGAATCAGTTGTTCCTCGTTACAATAAAACTAATAATTAATAAAGCAGTTCATCACCAGGTAGCTAGTTACCTCTGTTAGTAAAAATTAATGGCACTGTGAAGAAACTGTATCTTGCATTTACATGGACATGTTGTCACACATCTTTGTGGGAGGTGGAAGTAGCACTGCTAGGTGTACATACACTCTTGAGATAGTGATGCATTGGGGGTGGAAATAAAATGGGAATAAATATTGCATTCATGATAAAAGTTGCAACAGATTTGTCTCAAATCAGAGTTTTTGATTCCTGGGTATGTGTCCTATAAGGAATTGTCTTTGGTGAGGACTGAGCTATTAGGCCTGATCCATCTGAACTTGCAAGTCTGTTTTTAAATGTTCTAAATATGTGTTCCCTGAAGACAAAGGGTGTATTGCTAGTCCTGTGAGAAGGTCTGCCTTACAGAAGCCTGAGTGTCACTCTGAAACATCACTGATTAGAAGATCTTTTGTTGAACCAATTGATGAGATAAAAATTTGTATTGAAATAGAGTGATGAGTTGTTTCTAGGGGAGAAGTACATACTATATATAAATATTTGACAGGTAACTTGGACACATCTTTTGTACCATTCAGAGTGAATTGCCTTTAGCAATATGTGCTGTGCAGTGCAAGCTGACAGTTATATAAACAAAAAGAACTATGAATCCCTAAAGGTAGGAGGGGAGATAGGGATGTAGTTTCTACTATTTTACTGTAGCTCCTCGTTTGCTAGTTGCTGCAGTGTAAAAGAGATCACAGCTATAGTGATGAATATCAAGGAATTGCACATAAAGATAACACTCTTGTGATAGTAGCAGCAGTTACCACTTTCTATTTGTAATGGCACAGATAGGAGGCCATTTGCAGAATCTGTGTCCAGATCCCCCTTTTTCTCAAACCAGAGGAAACCTATGACAAGAATGATGCATTTGTGGAAATAGCTGAGACTATCTGAAAATCCTTGATGCACTGTAGTAAATTAGGGCGCAGCTGAGCAGTGAGTCTTCAACTAGACCAGCTCTGCGGCCTCACTACTACAAAGGATAAATACAGACATTGCTGTCTTCTTCAGGAAACCAAATTTATTCTTCTTCCCCAGAGACTTTCTAGTGATTGCGGGGGATGACTGCAGGGAGACACTCCCTGCTTAGTGAGTTGTGACATGAACAGTTTTCTATCTCTTGCAAATTTTGTTGTGCTTGAAGGGGCAAATACATTTTCAAATGGTTAACCAAAATCATAAGTTTTTCCAGGACTAAATTTTTTTTTTTTTTTTGTCAACATGTTATAGCTCCAGATATACTCATGCAAATAAATGATTACCTGAGATCAAAGTCTGTGTAGTAGATCTGGTGACTTCCCCTTCCTTCACACAGAGAAACAAAAATTGCAGCATGTCACATTTTTCCAAATAATTAGTGAATAATACAGTGAAATGTTTCAATTAATATTTGGCTGCATACGTCTTGTTAAAATAAAGCAATAAAGCATAGCAATCATAAAACAAGAAAGCTTGATTAAAAAAAAAGAAAGAAAAAAAAGGTGGGATAGTTGATACACAGAATGATTTGAGTTTTAATGCAAGAATTTTTTTAGGTTGATCCTCCAAATAGATCCACAATCCTTGTCTGGAATTTACACATTTATAAAGTGCTGTTTTTCATCACTCTTCCAGCACAAACCCTGGTAATATAGAGAGGGGGAAAAAGGCAGAAAAAAAATAAATTGCTTTTCAGTGGAAACCCACACATCATTTTCATGCAAATGCACCTTCTCTGTGTATATTTGATGAGTGATTTCACTCACAAAAGATTTTTCTGTTAATTGTTGTATCTGCCACTTATAAAGTCTGTTTGCTAAATTACTAAGTCATCCTTCACGGCGGGTGTGCTGTCAGCCACTTCTTTCTCAAAAGATCTTTATTCTAATTGTTTTATCTGCTGCTTGCTAAATCTGCTTGCTAAATTATGCCTTTCACTGAACTTATGCCAAAACCTTCTCAGGAAGCCATTAGTAGTTACTGACTTATTATATTGAACAGCTTATACATCTTAGATTATGTGAAAGTCTGAAAGGCAGATGTACAAACAAAGTAGCAGCCAAAAAGACTGCATAAGAACAATACCATGGGTATGGGAAGTACTGTAGTTTGGTCAGATGCTGTTTAAGAGAAATGGGCTTAATTTTCCTTAAGAATGATAGCACCTTGCTTTACACAAAATGTATATCAGGACAGGTTCTGGCATCTTTGCTCATCCTTTCCCATGTCTCACTGCTGTTACCTTATGTTGTTAGGATTGTGATCTCACCTGAAAAATGCACCTGAGCAATGGCAAAGCTGACGTTATTGCAGAGCCCAGAGACTGGATTCCCTGATCCTGCCATAAAGCTGTTCTCTGTATTAAAACCATTCAGATTATTTGGAGGAGATGGTAAATATCTGCTGTAAGTCTTTTGTCTTCCCCCATTTTTCTAAACCGAATACACTTGTAGAAAACAATAGTTAACTTGTAGAAAACAGTAGTTAAAACTGAAGAATGCCAATCCTGTCTGCATTTCTCGCTTCACTTATAACCTTATGCTGAAGTTGCACAGTGATTTTATTTGTCATATAGACTCGGAAAAGGCATTGGAAAAGACAAATTGTTAGACCATCATTGCTGTAATAATTGTAACACAGTGTTGCAGAGGGCAGGTTTAAAAAGACATCTCGCAAGTGAATGCTAAGCTGACCTGTCTGTTGCCCTCAGGGGATTTCTGTACATCAGTGAGAAAATATTTGTATGCGTACATGTATAGATACATCAGGGTGCTCATATGCTAACACCAGGCACTATTTAATTTTAAACAGGCACTACTTAGCTTCTCCGGTCAGCTCAAATAACTGTTAAATCCCTTTTTTGTACTGATGACGAGTGGGACATGTCCTTCATGTAGCACCATGAGACATCAACATATGTTGAAGAGGCAGAGAAAGATGAATCATAGTACCAGAGGAAAGAAAGTAGGGGGCTGTTGGAAACACTATCATCTTTTTTTTTTTTTTTTTTTTTTTTTTCTGTACCCACAAATTACTTGCTGTAAACATGTCTGAAGCTTTCATCTTGTGTACAATTCAGTCTCCACATTTAGCCTACAGAACATCCAATTATAAAACATTTTAATTCTCCATGAGAACTTGAATTAGCAATTGCCCGGGAGAGAAAAATAGGTGCTGCTTAATTAGCTGAAAGGTGCATGGAAAGGGTATGTAATGGAGTATATGGAGTAAGGCAGTATATGGAGTAATAGAGAAAACAAGGTGTAAAGCAGTCTTGGAAAAATAGAAGATGCCAATTTTTCAGATATTTCTAAAAATGCATTTCATCCTATCTAAATGTTATTGACTAAATCCACACTTCATTTTCAAAACAAAATGCAAAAGCAAAAAAATAAAAACATCTGCCACAAACACAGAATGTCAACCACTTTAACTACATGGAGCACTAATTTCATGTCAATTTTATGAATTTAATCAAATTAAGTTGACTATACTGAGTAACAAATTTTCTTTCTATTCTTTATATTATTATTGTGCAATCTCTTGGTGTTACCTATGGTGTATTTTATTTGAAAGATTTTGTGTTGTTATTTGTTTCTGAAATGTGTGAGAAATCTGTGAATCATAATCTGTTCCCTGTTCTTAGATTTTGCAGTTGTTTCTGACTGCACTTCAGTTTCACCTCTGATGGAATTTGATACTGTTAATTTTCTGCATGGAGGCAGGGAGTGGATTTTATGTCTTGTTCTAAATTCGTATAGGCCCAGGTTTTTAATTATGTATTAAGGAGAGGCCCAGTTTGTGAAGTGGTGGCCCCACTGAAGTCAATGGAAGTCTTACGTGCAATACTTTCGGAGCAACAATTTCTCAAAGATAACTGCAGGTTTGGGATTAGGATTATCCCAGGATAGCTGAGGTGATCTATTTGCAGCATGGAACTGATATAAGAAAGTACAACCAGTCTTGTAAGTTAAGAATTAAACATATTAAAACTTTCTGTTTTATTATCATTAATTGATAGCTAACAAAGCAGGTGCTTGTCTTATACTGGGGGAAATACAAGAAGAATTAAATCTCCTTACCGAGAGGCTGTAAAACCTTGGACATAAGAAATCTAACATCCTCTGTTTTATTGTTTTTACTTCTATTATCAGGACTCATACCAAGAACTTACATGTAAAAGTCAGGAAGCAAACTAATTCCAGGATAAGTAATAAAAGTGATATGAGTATCTCAACTTTTCAAGTCATGCTAATGTCTTATAACCTCTGTGGTGGTATTGTTCTTTTGAGTAAAGAAGATATTACTTATCATTTTTAATGTTTATTAAGCAATGCATGAAATTAAATTTCATGCTAAAAGATTTTAATTTTTCAGTCTCACAAATATTAGCATTTCAAACAAAAAACAAGCTAGTGACACTAAAGAAAAATTCTCTGCATATGTCTCAAAGGATTTTTTTTTAGGTATAACATGTCATTGGAACAATGACAAAAGCACATATGAGAACTGTAAACATTGTATTAACCTAGAGTAAAAGAGATTTTTACACATAGGTCACTTTTTTCCCTTTTTATTTTTTGCTAGCTGTGCCAGTGAATACAGATTTATAGTGGGGTGAAAAAAACCCTGGTAGGTGTTAGATTGAATTAATTTTTTTTTTTTTTCTAAAGAACATTAGATATCGCTTTCTTGCTCCTAGCCACTTTACTTGTGATGTTTTTAAAGCCAGGCATCACTGTCTTTCTTGAATACAAATATAAAACCCTGAAGATGGATCCCATTTTTATTTTTGCTTCCTTTTCCTCCAAACACATAATGCAGCACTCATTCCCAGGAACTAGATCAGCCAGATAAGCACTTGTGCCTGACAAAGTACCAAATCACCAACTCAACAGTTTTTATCACAGATGCAGCAATTTCAGTGATTTCCCATTCCTGCCAGAACAGCATTGCTGTTGCTACCATGCTATGAATGGATGTAAGCAGATGCTATTAATGCTGATTACATTTGGCCCATGTAGAAGTGAACTCATACACCATTCTGAAAGACAGAGCAGCATAAAGGTATTATGTTACTTTTATCAAACATAACAATTAAGAAGTAAAATGCTTTTATTTCTTTGTGTGTCTTCTTACACAAACTTTGTTTATGGTTTATATATGTTTTACTGCAATACAACTGTGACTGAAAAAATATAGTAAGATTTATGCAGAGCTTCTTCCAGATGGTTTTATTTAATCATGCTTTAAATTGCTGTTACATAAATAATTCAAACATTATGAATGAAAGAAAAAGGTGAGATTGTGTGATGTACATATTTTCTTAATACTGTAAAGGGAATGCTATTATCTGGCATATATATACCAGCATATTGCTAGTTTCAATTAAGTAGGAAGCAATTAAGTTCTGTATTATAGCTGATATTAAACCTTATTCTGGTAAGAACATGCAGTGATCTTGGAAACACTGATCTTGGAAGTTGGTCAGCTTTGAGTAGGTGGTCTGATGTTGGGCAAGTTGCTGGTATGTGTGGAGTGCATGTCTCCACATTTAAGTATGCATGTCTCAAAATCTGACATAGGATTTTACCAGAAAAACTGGTGAGGCAATATTTTACTCTGATCTTTCCATTTCTCAATGTTCTTGTGTCTTGTCAATAGCTGAGTAGCATGGTGTCTGCTTTGTTTAAACCATTTACCCACAAATTGTGACTAGAAATAAATTTGTTACCTCATGCTTGGAAAAACCAACATTGTATCTATGTGCTTAGTATGCCCAATGTAGCATTGTTCAAAATGTACCAGAGAACAAAAAAGAGTATTTATCCTTCAGACCATTTCCAAGTTGTTTCAACACTGGAGGTGTTCATTGTCTTCTTTTATCCACATTTCCCAATATCAAGAAAGAATCATAGAATGGTTTGGGTTGGAAGGGACACTTAAGACCACCTAGTGTCAACACCCCTGCTATTGGCAGGGACACCTTCCACTAGATCAGATTGCTCACAGCCCCATCCAGACTGGCCTTGAATGCTTCCAGGGAGGGGGAATCTGCAGCCTTACTGGGCAACTTGTTCCAGTGTCTCACCACCTTCACAGTAAAGAATTTGTTCCTAATATCTAGTATAAATCTACTCTCTTCAAGTTTAAAATCATTTCCTCTCATCCTCCCATGACATGCCCTTATAAAAAGTCCCTCCTCAGCTTTCCAATAGGTGCCCTTCAGGTACTGGAAGGCTGCTATAAAGTCTTCCTAAAGGCTTATCTTTTCCAGGCTGAACAGCCCAATCTCTCCCAGCCTGTCCTCCTAGGGGAGGTGCTCCAGCCCTCTCATCATCTTCATGGCCATCTGGACCCACATCAACAGCTCCATGTCCTTCTTGTGTTGGGGTATCCAGAACTGGAAGCAGTACTCCAGGTGGGGTCTCTCAAGCGCAGAGTAGAGTGGCAGAATCTCCTCCCTTGACCTGCTGGGCACTCTTCTCTTGATGCAATCCAGGGTGCAGTTGGCCTTCTGGGCTGCAAATGCACATTGCTGCTTCATTCTGAGTCTTTTATCAACCCTCAAATCCTTCTCCTCAGAGCTGCTCTCAAGCCATTCTCTGCCCAACCTGTGTCTTTGCTTGGAACTGTAAATAAGAATAAACCAGAGAATGGCTGTGATCTTTGCTCTGAAGTCTGTTGATGAATTTTATTTATTGTAAAATATATTCAAAGTCTTTAGAGTGGGCACTGAAATTTACACTGTCCTTTTATAGATATAGAAGCAGGTTCTTTCCTTTATTTTCCTGGCCAGACAACTGGCTTCTGATTGTCTTCAGAAAAAAATGTAACAAGTTCAGCTGCTAAGTTAGAGAAGGCCCTAATTCCAGCACAGCCCAGAGATGGTGGGTACCTGCTGGCTGGGAGATGAATGCTGAAACACAGGGAAAGGAACAAAGGAACAAACCCTTGGTCTCTCAGCACTGGCACAAATGCACCAGGTGAGCTCCCTGCCTCCTAAACATCTCTTTATGCTGTGGCCTCCCTTTTTCAAGTGTTTTTTGTTTGTTTGTTTTAGTATGTTAAAATAAAAGAAAAAGATCAGTAATGATTCTTTGTAAATTAGCTTAGTTAAGCTTTTAGTCAGTGTAGCTGAGTTCTTAAATAGACAAAGCTTCAGATACTTTGCTTGAATCAAAACATTTTTATGAAGGTAACTTCTAAAACAGTAAATAACCTTCTTATCTCACAAAGTCAAGGACAAATCTATCAAAAATTGGATACATTCACATAGTACCACAGGAAGAATGTGTTATTAAAGAGTGAGTAGACTTTTTAGAATAATTGCTGCTGTACTTGTTCACATCTGTTGTTTTTTTCTACTGAGGGTATTTTTTCAGCTTTTGTATTCAGTAGTGTGCAATAAACCTGTGGTGTCACGCTTTTCAGTTTGAAAGGGAAAAATGAAATGAAATTGTGCTAAGAAAATTGAACTAAAGTTTTTAGTTGTTAGCACTTGTGATCTCACTGCATGTTCCATAGTATTTTCTATACTACTATATCCAAAGTCATATGCTGCTATCAGCTATATATAAACGGATGTAAAATGAAAAAAAAAAAAAAAAAAATTGTAAATGTGTAAAAAAGCATCTGTTTCAATGCCTTCAATTATGGCATCTTAGGCTGTAGTGGTTGCATAGTAATTTTCAGGGACAGACACTTGGGAAACATTCTTTAATCAAAGAATTTTGATTAGTCTAATCACTCCTCTACAATGACTATGCAAATGTTAATTCTGGTGATGTTTTTTAATTTGAAACCATAGGTTTCCTTATTAAGGAACACAAAAAGTTAGTGGTGTTAATAACACTGTTTTGACTACAGCATAAAATCTACAAAACAAAAATTGAGGGGAATATAAAATAGAAAAACAGTTCCAGAATATAAACATTATTTCAGACATTTGGCCGAAGACAAAATGTGTTTTCCATTGCTAGCAGATGCCTGAACAAATCTGTTCCTACTTTCATTTTCTATTGTAGGAAAAATGAAACTTTTTATAGACTAATCACTTACAGTTGTTTAGTAGTAAAAAGCATTTTCTGTATATGTAGCTATTCCAATATAAGATATTTTTAGGAGAAGTTGGTGTCAGCAAAATTATCTTAAATTCTCTTTCATATTTCTGCATGAATTACTGTTCATTGGGCAAGTTTGAAGTTATAGCTTAGTACTGCAAACTTCTTCACCTCTGTTGTCAAGGTCACTGATTGACTCTGGGATCCCTGTAGCCCTGAGTTTGGGGAGCATGACTGAAGTAATGATAACCTCCTATTCAACCCCAAGCTTGTGCAGGATTTGCTGTTCTGGCTGGATGCATGTAAGTCTATAAGGCTCAATGAGATTCATCCCAGGGTATTCACAGAACTGGCAAATATCCTTTCAAGACCTCTATGAGTAATTTTTCAGTGGTCTTAGAAATCTGGAGAGGCTCAGTCTACTGGAAGATGGCAAATGTCATCCCTGTATATGAAGAAGGGCAAAAATAAAGACACTGGTAATTACAAGCCTGTCAGTATCACTTTGATGTCCAGAAAAATTATAGAGAAGATAATGCTAGGAGTTATGGAAAAACAACTGAGAAACAACACAGATACTGGCTATCACCAGTACAGGAAGGAAAAGTGCTATTTAACAATTAATTTCTACTTATGGCAAGGTTACCAACCAGCTGATCAAGAAAAGCCAGTTGATGTAATATGGATTTCAGCAAAGCTTTTAATAATGTTTCTTACAATATCCTTTTGAACAAAATGTCCAGCATACAGATAGAAAAAAAGCATAATACAGTAGGTGAACATCCCATCTGCTGATGGGACAGACTCAAAGGGTTGTAGTAAGCGGGGCTACATCAGTTTGATGGTCAGTTATTCATGAGGCTCCCGAGGCTTCTATTTTAGGGCCAATTCTCTTAAATATTTTTATAAATATCTAGACTTGAAGGCATACTAAGTTGTCAAATCCCTTAAGGGTAGAGTCCTTCCTGAAAGATCATGACAAATTGGATGGCTGGGTAATTATCAGCCATACGGGGTTCAAGAGTAAGTGCTGGATTCTGCGCCTGGGACAAGGCAGTCCTGGATCTAACTACAGACTGGGGGACAGAGACTGGAGAACAACCCTGTGAAAAGGGATCTCAGGTTCTGGCTGATGACAAGCTGAATCTGAGTCTGCAGTATGCCCTGGTAGCTCAAAGGCCAAGTGTATCCTAGAGTGCATAAGACAAGACAGGGTCTGTGCTTTTATGGCCTTGCTTGAATACTGCACGCGGTTTTCACATCTTTGGTGGCAGTGATAGGACCCGAGGATGGAGCTGCATCAGGGGAGGGTTATAGGACCTGTTAAAGGGTTATTTTTCTTCCCATAGCAGTTTGAGATCAAAATTTCTATTGCTTTTTCTGATACACAATGACCACACTAACAAGATGTGGAATATTGTTGCTGCTTCCATCTGAAGATAGTTGTTCTACTCTGTTATTTTTTACAACAAAAAAATGTCTGTTGTATATATTACCATGCCTCATTCACTCAGTATATTCCCAAATGACACACTTGGACAGGTAACCATAGGGTACTTGGCAACAAATAAGATTTAAAAAGAGATATTTAGTACATAACGTTCAGAGATGCAGAGAACTTTCTCACCTAGTGTAAAGTAATTTCCCATCTCCGCATACTGTAGAACAACAGTACTGTGCACTGGCTGTGCCACCACATACTGGAAATAACCAGTAACAGTAAAGAACTATGTTAGGATAATGATTGTAAAGTAAAAAACTAGAAAGTATGCCATAAAAATGAAAACTCATTCTTAATGCCAAATGTGCCAAACTAAAAATGCAAGTGTAACTAGTATACACGTCCAGCTCTTTTCAGTGGCCATGCTATTAAGTGCCTGTATGATTAACATATTTTGAGAGCTAAGTTCTATGCTTTCATGAGACATAACTTCTTTAATACTTACCTTTAGGGAAATAAATCAGACTTCTTGGATTCTCTCTTCTCCCCTCCTCAGCCTTCTTTCCTGACAAGATAGAAGCTAAATGGATACTCTCTAATTTGGATAGTCAAAAGAGAAGAGAACCAGAGATCAAGTAGAAAGACAAGAAACAACGGACTGTTATTCTTGGAAATTGTTTCCAGAATTAAAGAGCTTTAATATAAAAGTTAATAATACATAAAAATTCATAAAAGATGCTCTTAAAAAACCTAGTACATATCGGGGTCCTAATTAAAAAGTAACACAAAACACACATTTTTTGTTCTGATATTGACCAGTTGGGAGGGGAGAGAGGAGAAAAAGCAGAGAGAGGAGAGAGAGATGAGAAGCACAGTGATTGTGCGGTGTTTGTGACATCAGCAGGACGAGCTACAAAGAGGGGTGTGACAGGAGACCATGGAAGAGGCAGTAGGTCTTCAGTGACTATATATATGAGGCACACATCTCATAAGGACCATGGCTCAGGTGATCTTCATCACCCTGGCTTTGCTGGAATTCATCCAGAACCTTCATCTGGGATTTAACTGTGTGGGCTGGATGTGCAGGAGAGCATGCAGCAGAGTGCAGAGCAGCTGAGTCTGAGCTTTGAGTAGGCTGAAGGCAGCTTCAGAGGCAGCACAGCATGTTCAGAAATCTGCAGTGTGGAAGAGATGCACAACAGCTTCCACCTCAACTGCCTGCAGACCTGACCCTGTCTGCTCTTTGGCAAAGTACGTTGCATTTTGTGTGGTTGTTTTCATATCATATATGTTTGGGTTTTTTTTTAAGAAAAAGTTTTTAAAAATTTAGAAAATGTGGCATGTAGTATGTATTTGAAAAAAATATTGAAGTGTTGCATTAAGACATCTTGCACATGTACATCTTACATTTGTGCATTTTGCATAGTGCCTTAATGTAGCTGAAATGCAGATATTCCATAGTCTATGTTTTCTATGTATGGAGTGCCTTCCTTACAGTCTTCCTAAGTACTATCTGTGAAGCACTGAACCCAAAGAGAACAGTACATCAAAGAGAGGGAACATAATGCTATGCCCTATACAGAAGGTGGAAGGCATGAGTTGTAGTTGTGGAGCTGATTAGTGCTGAACTGACCTAAATGAGAAAGCTGGTTTTGACTGTTTCAAATGGATGGAAGTCCTCAGCTAAAAGGAGTGAATTTTAGTTGAGAAATATTCTCCATGTATGAGGGCTGCGAGGCTAGCATTTTACCATTACACTTGCCTGTTTGGTTTTTTTTGTGCACTTAGATGTTCTTCCTGCCTTTTCCAGTCTGAAAATATAATCTTGCTCTTTTTCTCCTCTCTTGCTAATTCACAGCATTCCACAGTTTTTATTTTTTCTTTTCCTCTGTTCAAATACTTTATTTTCTTTTTAATATTTTCAATATGCTTTGTTAACTTGCTTTCTAGATTTAATATCTAAATATATTTCAGGTATTTAAACACCTAAGTAAAAATATTCAGTGTTGTTTTTCAAAGACTTGATCTAATCTAAATTCCTGAATTCACTGACTCTTCAATCTTAATTATACACATGTTCATAAAATTTTGAACAGTATTTCTGACGTTGGATTTCTTTGTGAATTAGTAGAGATAGATTGCTTCTAAAAGATTACTCAAAGATTTGTTTGGCATACAGACATTTTGGCATTGGAATGTTTCTTTTTTTTTTTTTTTTAAATTTTCATTTATCTATCATTATATAGAATATTTTTTATTCTCAGAATCATGGAATCATAGAGTTGTTTGAGCTGGAAGGGATCTTTAAAGATCACCCAGTCCAACCCCCCTGCAATGAGCAGGGACACCTACAGTTAGATCAAGTTGCTCTGAGCCTGTCTGCCTGACCTTGGATGTCTCCGGGGATGGAGCATCCATCACCTCTCTGGGCAACCTGTGCCCGTGTCTCAACACCTTTATCATAAAAACACATTTTCCTTATTGTACTTAGATTCAACACAGAAAAAAATGCTGATGCTATTTCAAATCAGAAAAAAATTTGAGTTGGAAATAATTTTTGCAAGCACTTAATTTTACTTACAAGAGCAGATCCAGAGATAGGCTGTTATACTCTCACTGTGGCTGAAATGCAAAACACTCTATGTAGTTTCAGGTAGCAACAGCATCTTGCCTCCTTCCAGAACTACAAAGACTGACGACTCAATTTTATCTGCTCTCTGCAACATATTACTGCATTTTTATTTTTCAGGACAATTACAGAAAGTCATAATTACTGTACTCTGTACTCTGCTGTCCTTTCTCATGTCTCCTAGTTCTTAGCTTAAGATAGGACATTATTCAGCTTTAGATAGCAAATGAGACTAAATAAGAGGATGTATAAGCTAGGTTTAGAGGTGTGGAAATGGAGCGAGTTCTCACAATACATGGGTGATTTAGGGTTTCAAATAAGCAGGGCTGTGGTTGCAGAGATATGAAGGTGTTCCATGGAGACGCTTGAGGTGGACAGGATTTAGTAGATCAAATGCAGGACCAGATAGGCATAATAATATTCCTTCCAAGGTCTTCTCAGCAGTACAGCCACTTCTAGCTTCACCGCAGCTCTGAACTTGTTTGAGCTTTTTCCCCAGACTGGCATTATAAATTTGCTTTCTGTAGTACAAATTGTTAATGATAATATTAGAACAACAGCAACAACAACAAATGCTGTCTTGTTAATGATATCGTTAGAATAAAAAAATCCTCTCAGGTATTTTAAATAGATTTTTTTTAATCACCCCTGGCTCAATAGTAGGCCAGTCTATGTGGCATTCATTACATAAATACCTCAGCTGAGCTAGTGCCTTTGTGCCTGCGGATGTCTTTTTAGTACCAATGAGGAGGAGTAGAAGCCTCCAGCAGAAATAGCAGACCAGCATATTGTCAGCACCCCCTCATCTGTGCAAACTGGCTTGCTCCTGCCATCACCACATAAGGCAACGCGCACAAACCAAATTTAGCAGGATTGATGCTGTGGCAAATGGTACTGCAGACAGGAGACTTTTAAGACAGCATTGCAAATACTAGGACAAAACTCTTCAAGTCACTGATTGGCTTTGTCTGAAACTAAGCGCAAGCCCTTATTGTAAAGATGTTCTTTGGTATGTCAATATGGACCTTCCTACATATAAGTATTAGGCTGTTACTCTTTGTCTTATTGCTACACATCACTGAGAACAGTCTGGATCATCCACTTGCCTCTCACCTCCCCTTATGTATTTCTAAACGTTAATCAGATCTTTTCTCAGTCTTCTCTTCTCCAGGCTAAACAGACCCGGGTTATTCAGTCTTATCCCATATGAGAAGTGTTCCAGGCCCTTAATCATCTTTCTGATCTTCTGCTGGGCTCCTTCCAGAAGATCCCTGTCTGTTTTGAACTGGGGAGCTCAGAAATGGACACAGTAGTTTAAACGTGGACTCACCAGGACAGAATAGGTGGGGAGAATAACCACCCTCAACCTGCTGGCCACGTTCTTTTTAATGCACCCAGGATACTATTGACCTTCTTGGCCACAAGGGCACACTGCTGGCTCATGGACAACCTGCTGTCTACCAGGATTCCCAGCTCCTTCTCTGCAGAGCTCCTCTTCACCAGGTTGTCCGCAAACCTCTAATGATGCATAGTGTTATTCCTCCCCAGGCGCAAGACTCTACACTTGCTCTTGTTAAACCTTGCAATGTTCCTCCCTGCCCAACTCTCCAGCCTGTCCAGGTCTTGTTGAATTACAGCACGGCCTTCAAGTGTGTCAGTCAATCCTCCCAGCTTTGTATCATCAGCAAACTTGCTGACAGTACACTTTATCCCACCCACCCCTGGAGAACACCACTAGTATTATGCTAGTGTATAGTGTATAGTATTATAGTTTCATAACAAGGATGTTGTGGGAAATGGTGTCAGACGCCTTGCTGAAGTCAAGATACACAACACTCACTGCTCTACCTCAATCTCCCAAGCCAGTGATGACATCACTGAAAGCTATCGGGTTGGTCAAGAATGATTTCCCCTTGGTGAATCCATGTTGATTATGCCTGATAACCTTCTCTTCCAATTGTATGGAGATGGGATCCATGACAAGTTGTTTTTCTACCTTTCCAGAGTCAGAGGTGAGGCTGACTGCCTGTAGTTTCCCAGATCCTTCTTGCCCTTTTTCAAGACTGAAGTGACACTGGCTATCCTTGAGTCTTCAGGCATCTCTCCCATTTGCCAAGACCTTTCAAAGATGATAGAGAGTGGTTCAACAATCACCTCAGCCAGCTCCTTCAGCACGTGGGTGCATTCCAACTGGGCCATGGATTTGTGTGCACTGATTTTGGCTTGATGCTCTCTGACCATATCCTGTTCAACCAAAGGGAAGTCTTCCTTTCTCCTGTCTCTCTCTCTCTTAACTCCAGAGTCTGGGATTCCATTAAAGACTGAAGCAGAGAAGGCATTGTTTATCTCTTCCTCTCAGCATCCCGTTACCAGAACATCCCTCTCATTTCGTAGCAGACCTGCATTTTCCCTAGTCTTCCTTTTACTGCTGACATACTTTAAAAAAACCTTTCTTTTTATTCTTTACCTCCTTTGCAAGGTTTAATTCCAAGAGGACCTTAGTCTTCCTCATTGTATCCCTACAGGATCTGACAAAATACCATACACTTCTGAGGTGGACAGGCCCTTTTTCCACATTTCATGGGCCACCTTCTTTCCTTTTAGTTTATCCAAGAGTTTCTTAAATGCAAGAGACTCATTCAAAATGCAGTGAAGATCTGGACCAGTACTGAAATATAGTGGATTACTCTTTCCTTTCAAGTGAGGTTAAAGATAGGATAAACAGAAAGCAATTTTACTCACTTCTTTCATTTCAGTGTATATTCTCAGTGAAGTAGTGATAGAGTCTCAAATTTAAAAGAGACACTAGAAGATCTGGATAGAATATTCCCCACCAAAACTAAGTTTCAACATAAAGCAGTTGCCAATAGAGCAAGGAGGTGAAATGTATATAGATCACAGATGAAAAATTACTGATCTGGAAATGTAACAGTGGACAAGTTAAGGACTAAGTTGGTTTGTAGAAGTTCCGCTGTAGGTACAATTCTGATTTTGTTTACATTGGTGTACGTTTGAGCTGAAGTTATTCAAATTATACCAGAGCGAGTATTTAATTTGAAGTATTCAACTGGGGACTTTATTTCTTTTAATGTTGCTGTGCACTCAGACTTATATTGGAATGAATCAAGGGACCTTACTGGAATCAGAATCAAATCTAGTATATTAAATAACTGCTGGGAACTTGTCTATGGATATTAATTTCAGATATTATGCAGAAAAAAACACAAGAAGTACGTATTAATTGAAACTCGTGCATGAAGATTTGGCTGAATAACTCCCATTAACAATAATAAGAGTTACAGAATTCATTTCCTAAGTCCTGCTAAAAATTCACCCAAGGACATTGTATTCTGTATCTTTAGATTCAGATCTTTTTTGTATTAGGTGTTTCAGGTAATAAAAATCTTATGCAGTTATGGCTAGAAGAGTCTATTCTGAATAGCAGTTTATTTTAAAATGATTATTAAATTATAGCTGTATTGGCTGATTTTAGTTTATGCCTGTTTTGCATTTAAATATCCATCTAACATCAAATAAATGTTTCTTATTTTTATTAAAAAATCTTAAGGAGATAATGTTTTCAAAAGTCATATTTAAGTTAAACTCACTTCTCTGCAGAGGGCATTTGTAGACAGAGTTCATGAACCAGTCTGTAATGTAAATACATTTATATTGAAAGTGGCTTTATGATTCAATGTATTTGACAAATTGCTACTGTTCAGTTTCTTAAAAAGCTTTTTTTTATTCTACTGTGTATATTTCTGGAATTTAATGGCATTTTTTACCTAATTTCTGAGATCAGACTGCAGAACTCATTTAAGGTACCTTGATTTGCTATGGCAAACAGATTTCCTGGTTAGTTCACCTCCATGAAATACTACACTTGTTAGAGCTCTCAAGTCATTCCCAAATATGATTGTATAAAAAGGCTGAGCTGAAGGGAGAATTGTGATTGCAAGTTACTGCAGTCAGGTAGCCAAGCTAACTTCTAGCACAGCAGCCAGCATTTACAGATCAGCAGGTGCTTGCGTGCAGCAAGGTTATTTGCCATTTTATGTACCTACATCATAGATTGAAATTCAAAGTCTGTGATGATGTGTCTTAGTTCCTACGTGATAGGAGGTTTGTAAACCCTGGAATGGGTTACTAAAACAGAAGTCCCTTATACACATGATTTCTTCAGAGATATAAACTTCTGCTCAAATGTTGTCTGCTTTCTGTAAATAGAAGTGTATCCATTTTTCAGATACCAAAGCACTGATGTTTCAAAAGGCACAATCTTTAAGCAAGAAAAGAACTACTTATGGCATGAAAACTGATTCCTATTGTAACTTCAGTATTCTCAAGTAAGTTTAATGTGTAGTGGTTTTCTAATTAATTTACAACACATGGCAACTACTATGTAATCAGGACTATTTGTAAAACAGGTGAGATGAAGTTGCAGTAGCTTCTTGTCACATGTTGGGCTGGAAGTAATAAGGTAAATGTTTTGTGATGAGGGTGTAGGGATGATTCTATATGAGATTTGAACCCTGAGTGAAAATTCATCACTGATTTCACAGGCATGCACACACTTGCATATGTTCAACTCCATCTGCCTTCATACTCAAAAGTAGCCCTCAAAAAAGCCATACTCAATTATATCTTGCTTGTGGTTGTTTTCCAATTTTTGAAAGTCCTGATCTTATATGGCTGACTGTGTTCCATAGGCTTACACAGGGATTAGGGTAAATTTAGATTTTTCTTGTAGTTGTAGAAATTGAAGTAGATGTGCAGAAGATATGAGGTATCCATCTAAATGGCTTTAAAGAACCCACCAACCACTTTCCATTTCAGTAGCAGAAGCATTATCTTCATAATCATCATTATGTAGCACAGTGGGGAACCACTCAAAGTCCTCTTATGACAGCCAAAAAGAATTACCTCAGACTTGCTGTTAGCATGACAGTTCTGCAAATTAGATTCTGCTATGGGAACTGTGTGGAAATTAGTGTACTCTTTGATAGGCAGAGGTTTGAAGTCAGCCTGTGATTTGATATCAACTCAACACCATAGAGGGCTAAATTATAGATACCAGAAATCTGTCATTGGACTTCACTCATGAAACTAGACAGTTTAAATTAGCTACAACAGAAATATGAGGGTGTGGTGCTTTCATGGTGGGCAGTGGACATGATCTAAAATATATACAAACACCTTCTTGTTTCAAACTTCAGTCCCAAGGGGAATCCCAGTGCTTGTTTTTTTATCTTTTTACTGGGAAGCAGAAGTGAAAATAGATAAATTCATATGGTCCAACCACATTCATGGAGTGGAATGAGATATTCTGAGACCAAAGATATCTTACCCAGACAGATACTGCTGAGCAGTTTCTGTTTCATCAGACTCTACTAGCTAAAAAGTGAATAAAATATGCTTTGAATTGGTAATAATCTATTTACTGAAATGGAAAACAGAAAACACCTGAAATATTTTAATAGAAAACTCAGGGAAACTCATGAATCAGGAGAATGTGAAAAAGTTTTTAGAGACTGGGAGTTTTCACAGCGTAATATACTGGATTTTATCTGATTATATGTCTCAGGCTACAGTTTTGGAATCACCAGAAGAATATTTTGTGGAGGTCCTAATCACTACCTCCCTTTCCTATTATCCCCTCTTCCCTTGGGAAAGGTCCTTCACCAGATATCTTTAATGGTGCTGACACTCTCCTTTTACATACCCTTACAGAAATCTTATCTACTTACTCTGTGACTTCATAAAGCTGATTTTATCAGGGAAGTATAACTGGTATGTGGGTTCTTATGTTAGACTCAAATGCTAAAGATAAAAGAAATGAAATGAGAGAATGCAATCCTGAGGAACCTTTCAGCACGCAAACAGTGTCCAAGTCTTCTAGCAGCTGGCACATTGTTAACCAAAGTGTCAAACTATAGGTCCTAAGTCATTAAATTTTCTGACCTATAACTTTCTCAACAGTACAGAAAGCTAAGAGTACTCAGCCTATGATTAACAAGGATTTTTATATTGACTATTAAACCAGAAAAGAAGAGAGATCTTTTTATGTCCCAAGCTTCACTAGGTTTGGATTTTCGTTGGAGATCAAAGAAATGAAGGTAGCATGGCTACTTCAATCATCTCTCTAATGTTGTAGATTTTAACATCTGTTTAACTTGGTATTTCTTAAAATTTCTGAAGGCTGGAATAGCTTTTGCTGAAGGATGCTTAAGTGGTATGTGTGGAAGATGAATTTAAAGACATAGCGCTAGATAAATATGTACTCCTAGTATTACCAAAGTTGTCCACAGTTTCTTTTAAGTACTGAAGAAGAATACATAGGCTGGTCTGGATGCCATTAAACTTTGTGTTCTTTTTTTTTTTTTTTAATTATTATTTTTATTACTATTTCTGGTTATGTCAAAATATCCTAATAATCTTTGCCATAGCTGAAAGAAAAATTATGCATCTACCAAATTCTGCATGATTTTATGCAAATTAGATTTATTTTATTTGGGAAGGAATCCAACACATACAAGCCAAAAAATTTGGAAAGTTTTTCTAATCCTTTAGTCTATTCTTCAATTTCAGGAAAAGAAGAAATTACTCCTTTTTGTCCCTTTTTCCCATTAGCTATTTAAAATATCTGATTTCTTTGCAAAGCTGTTAGGAGGATTCTTCCAAGCAACAACAAAGCACATTTGTGAGAGTTCATTTGTGCACCTTGCAATAAATTGGTAAATGGAATACTACAATACTAGAGAGTACCACATTATTAGTATGTCTACTGGCTACCGTTTGAAATTGTTTCTATTATATAGTGTTAAACTGAAGCAAAGATGAAAAAGATGTGAAGGTACCTAAAATAGACAACATGGGAAATAGTCTTTACCAATTTTTTGAGTGCAGCCTAGCTAAAAAGAAAGTTATCAAGCAGCACTGTTTAGTGAATGTTCACCTTATAGGGAGTTTTGGAGAAAAAAAGTAGCCTTATTTATCCACAAGAATTTCCAGGAAAAAAGTACCGCATTTTCATTGTTAGCTTGGCTCCTTTTCATCACTAGATAATATATTATAGAACCTCAGTAAAACTTAAAAAATAATCCTAGTGCTACATCTGTCAACATCCACATCTTTTTTCGAAGCTCAGAGCTTAAATCAAATGGATGCTTGCTGATTAAAGGTTTCCCTGCCCATTCCTCTTTATAAAGAAGGAAACAACTGACTCGAGAGCCATTTGCTGTAAAGAAGATACTGAAAAATATTAGAGAAAGCCAATGTAAAGTCAGATGGGTGTAAGCTTCTGGTATTCAGGATGCTTTGAAGTATATAAGGAATATATTTGTTTAGAAGTTGTTTTAAATCTTTGCAAAATTTCTGTTTGTCATCTCCAGTAAGGGTTCTTGCTAAACACACTTTCAAAGTAAGTATTAGCAAAAAAGGAAAATAGCAAGCCTGAAACCCACAGATCAAGTCTCAGTGGTTCAGACATAATAATTTCTAAAATAAGCACAGCAAATTGGTTGGTTGTGCTGTCTGTAACCATTTGATATACTCTTTCACAGATTAAAATACCTTTCTTGCTGTTTTGCTGCTTTCTAACCCAGAAACATGGACTGGGTCCTCCTCTTCATGGCTCATCATTGTTCATCACTGTCACTTTCATGATAACAGTTACATTTATTCTTAACATGTCTTTTATGAGGGAGTGCAGGATCAGAAACTCATCCAAAATGAACATTTTAAACAGACATTTCAAAGCAGTTTTTGAAAAGGTAAATAAGTCCTAATGTCTGAGTGGAATTCTCTAATTCATGAGAGCTTAAAATGCAACATGGACTAATACAAAAATAACAAGGGTTTTGACAGAGGGCAGATTAGAGTGCCGGCTTTTTTTTTTTTTTTTTTTTTTTTTTGATCCTGTCATAAAATATTCGGGGTAGTAAGCAAGGCTTGATGGAGCACCAAAAGACCTCACTCATTCTGCTTCACATAGCTCTATAGTCAGCTCCTCTGGCTGACTTTGTCATCCTTTTATTGAACAAGTTAATGTATTTTCTGAAGTCTGCTGGACTAAATATATGCAACTTTAATATATGTAAATCTGTTTGTGCAGTTTTATCTTAGTTGAGGGACCATCAAACTCATACTTCAACAGATATGTTTTCACATATCTGCATACTAAAGTAATTCTGGAATTATACCCAAATAGAAAATGGATTTTTTACTTTTTTAAAAAATTATTTTTTTATTTTAACTCTTAATGACATGGAGGCTCCTCAGTCACTCTGCATCCCATTTCACTGTGACTCCAAGACAATTCAACCTCTGTGGAAGATGTGTGGGCATACTGAAGCACAGGAGAGAGAATCAGGTAGAGATTATCTACCAGGTATTTGAATACAGATGTTTGCTTTTATAAGAGCAATTAAAAGGTCTGTTATGCTGATCAAAAGTCAGGTCAAGGAACTTAAAAGGAATAACATTCATCTTAATTACATTCCTATAATAAGCTTGTTTCCTGTGTATAGGCTATTAAACTGTGGAAAGCTGCATCTGGTTATATGTATATGTATGCAGATGCAGTACACAGTATATTTATATTTATGTATATACATACTGTATATATAACTATATGTAAAAAAAGTTTTAGTAAATACCGGATTTCCTGTGGCTCAGATCCTGGAGCTACTATATGTGTGTTATATTTACGTTCTAATACAAACATATTCAATAATTCTGCATTTATGTTTTCATTAGCAATGGACTAGGCTTAAACATTCTATTCTCGTATTGTAATCATTTGCAAACACCACCTTTAGCCCAATACATTTTCTGTTTACACTCCTACAGAAGAATGCAGAAAAAAACATAATCTCAGATACCATCTGTTTAAATGCAACTGTGAAATTGTAGGACAAGGATAGCAGAGATGGCTTGTTAAGGAAGATTTGGACTCTGTTAAGAGGAATGTGCCTTATTGTCTCTCTCATAACAATATACTAATTTCTAACATTTGTTAGAATGTTGTCACTGAGAGACTGTATTTTAGCTGGCATTTGTCCTCAGATTGAGGAAATTGTGATACATTGTACTCGTAATATACCATAACATTTTTTTCTTGTCCTGTAATACAACTGTGTTTATTAAAAACAAACAAACAAACAAACAAAAATGCACACACACAAAAAAAAAAACACACAAAAACCCTACAAAACACATGTAATTCTATATAACTCTATGGATAGCATACATATTAGAAGTTTTCCATTTAAATTCTCAAAGCAAAAATACAAGTTCAGATTCTCTTTCCAGAAAATTATTTACTGGTGTGGCAAGAAGTTCACACAAACAAAGTTGTTCTATTTTGTTCCTTTTAACAGGCCTACGTTATTTCCACTGAGTCTTCTCTCTGAAGAGATAACAGAGTGCATATCAAGGGTACTGCCTTGTCTTCTGATGAGTAGAGAGGAATGGGCATTGAATGCACACCATTGTAGCTCTTTTAGAGCATGGCAGCAATAAAGGTATAGGCAATGAGCTCAGATGATAGGTTTGAATTCAGCTCAGTGGCAAAGTTGAAATTTTGTTAGATAGAACTGAATGCCCTCAGCAGTCAGAGACTTTCTTGAACAGGGAGTTCTAAATTCAAACTCCTTCAGTAAAACCTGTGGCACTTTCCACAGGAAGAATCTAGATCAAAAGGTTGCTTGCAATTGAATCCTTTCTCTACCAAACCAAAGTACTGCTCTTGTTAATAGTTGAATACATGCATTTCTTGAAAAGATTTCACTTGCATAAAATGACATCTTCAGTATTACTGAAAACTCAGTACTAATTTAAAGTGTCTTAAAAGGAGATTGCTTTTGGAAATTAATCAAGGCACTGCAGTAAGTAAACTTGTTGTATACATAGAGATCTTAAATTCTATCAGTAGATTTCTCTCTGTATTCATTATATAACAGGTTTACATGCATTTCATTTCCTTACTTACAGGGCTTTATTGAATTCATTTTATTAAACTTAATTGCTTAGTGATTGATTATTTCTATTTACTGTATTAATGGCAGGAGATACCTATCATTTTAATATGAATAATTCCATAGGGAAGACCAAAAGTTTTATCTTTGTTCTCAGTAAATGCTTAAGGCATTAATTCAGCTAATTCACAGCTCCCTCAAGTTTTAGAGATGCTACTTTTTTTTCTTACTTCAGAGAATACAGATATGCACTCTGCACACAGGTATATATCATGCCGCAACATCAATTCTTTTTCTTGTCCCAGGTGTTAGAGTCCCTGCAAAATTTTTATTAAGTTTTCTATGGAATTGCCTTTATTTTCCTGTATAATTTATTTTTTAACTGTTGAGAATATTTTGAACAGTGTATTTTATCTGTATTTCTGAATATTAAACATTTCTTACTTTTCACTTGTGAAATTGTTTGCAGCTTGCAGTTTTCAGTACAGAAATGAAGCAAGAAGTGGTCTCTTTGAGGTGATTACTCTGAACTATTTCAGAAGTAGGAGAAATACGTAGGGCAGATACAAGAGAATGGAGGTGAGAAGCAAGTGCACTATGTTTTAAAAACTGATTTATGTAAAATTTAATTAGATGAAAATCTGCTTGTGTGAGTGAAACCCAACATAGAAACAAACACAAATGTCTGGACCAAGTCCCCAGCATTCTGTGCAGTGTTCTGTCAGAGCACTGACGCTAGCCAGAAAACATTGTTCTGCTCCCTGTCCTGGTGTCATGCCTGCCTGCTTTTTTGGTGTTGCTGCTTTCTTTTTGTATCAGGTATACTTTGTCTTGATTCAACTCATGGTTTTGACTTGAATTTATCACACAAATACAACTTAACAGTGTGCATTTGTGTGCCTATCTATCTCTTTCTGAAATATTTTGTAGATTAGTATTTGTTAAGGATATGTGTGATGCTCAGCAATAAATTCATTATTACAGCTGGGTGAAACTGGCTGAATGGCTGGGCCCAAAGAATTGCGGCCAATGGAGTTAAATCCAGTTGGCGGCTGGTCACGAGCGGTGTGGAGTCCCCCAGGGCTTGGTACTGGGGCCGCTTCTATTTAACATTTTTGTTAACGATCTTGATGAGGGGATTAAGTGCACCCTCATAAGTTTGCAGATGACACCAAGTTGGGAGGGAGCACTGTTCTGCCTGAGAGGAGAAAGGCACTACAGAGGGACCTAGATAGGCTGGATTGATGGGCCAAGGTTGACTGTATGCATTTCAATAGGGCCAAGTGTTGGGTTCAAGTGTTGGGTTCTGCATTTTGGTCACAACAACCTCAGGCAACTCTACAGGCTTGGGGAGGAGTGCCTGATGAAGAGGGACAGATCTTGGTGTACTGATGGACAGTCAGCTGAATATGAGCCAGCAATGTGTCCAAGTGGCCAAGAAGGCCAATGACATTCTGGTTTGTATCAGGAATGGTGTTGTGAGCCAGACTAGGGAAGTAATCCCGCGCCTGTACTCTGCATTGGTGAGGCCTTACCTCTAGTACTGTGTTTAGTTTTGAGCACCTCAGTACGGAAAAGACATTGAGGTGCTGGAGCAGGTCGAAAGAAGGGCAGCAAGACTTGTGAAGGGCTTGAAGAATATGCCCTGTGAGGAGAGACTGAAGTAACTGGGGCTGTTCAGTCTGCGGTAAAGGAGGCTGAGGGGAGACCTTCTTGCTCTCTTCCAATACCTGAAAGGTGCTTACAGCGATAGAGAAGTTGGTCTCTTCTCACTGGTGACAGGTGACAGGATGAGGGGAAATGGCCTCAAGTTGCACCAGGGTAAGTTTAGGTTGGATATCAGGAAACACTTCTTTACAGAAAGGGTTGTTAAGCACTGGAATAGGCTCCCCAGGGAGGTGGTTGAGTCACCATCCTTGGATGTATTTAAAAACCATTTGGATGTGGTGCTCAGGGACATGATTTAGTGGAGGGTTGTTAGGTTAGTATGGTTAGGTTGTGGTTGGACTTGATGATCTTTAAGGTCTTTTCCAACCTGAGCAATTCTATGATTCTATGATTGTATGATTATGATTGAAGGATGAAAAAAGGTGGTACACTGAAAAGAATGATGACTCTCTGCAGATTCTGTAAGGTCTGGGATAGTGTGCTCTAGGGCAAGAGTGGACAATGATTTGAAGCTGTTTCTGGAGGAAGTGTGAACAGAGGATTTGTTTGTGACATCATAATAATTGCAACAATTATGTGACAGATGCAACAATTTCTCCATAGTCAGGATAGTGTTGAAAATAAGTTGTGAACAAAGTAGAGAAAGTTTTAAACTCCTAAGTGAAAGAGAGAAGTGCTGGGTTTGTTTTCTCATTGTCTTGTTACAGTAGCTGTTTTTTTCATGGGTTATAACTCCCATTTCACACCATATGAAAAATTTGTTCTTATGTCCCAGGTGTTACAGTCCCTGCAAAACATCCTATTAACGACTGTATGTGCTGGAACCAATTTTTTTTCTTTCTATATACAATGTTCTATAGTATATTTTTGGTCCTATTCCATATCTGTTGTATGATGAGAGATCATTGAGGCTTCCGAGGTATTTTACATTATCATTTTAGCTACATCTGTAAAAATTTGGATTGTTACTCGTAACAATAGCAGAGATCATGGACAATCATTCAGAAGGGTGGCACTTAATAGTCAGTGTTTTGGACTTAAAACTATTTTCTAATTCTCCCAAAGACTTTTGTTGGATAAAAGGTGTGGTTTCCATAACTTAATAGTATGCATCTATATGAATCATTGCATTGTTCTCATATATGGAAGAGAAGCAAATGCTAATAATTCATTAACTCTACCATTAAACCTTAACAAAGACATATGTAGATTCGAAACTGTAACTTGGCTTATGCCACTGTTGTATGCTGAGTTAGAATTCTTAAAGTATTAATGAAAAGACTTCTCTTGCACAAGCCATTAGAACAGACCTATTTGCTAGATGTTATTACAATGCAATAAAAAGGCAAGCAGCTGGTAGAAGAATCAGACCAAGGGAGCAGAGCAAAGGCAGATTCCATCACAGATGCCATTCCTCATTTCCCCATATCTTTGAGAAGAATGGCAATTAATAATGATTTATCAGTTATTTGGGTGCTTAATTAGTTTTTTTTTCAATTGGGTTTGGGGTATCTCGTTCATGTGTGAATGCAAGAAAGCCAACTGAATGGATTAAATGAACACAAAATTTCAGATTTCTGCATGAAGCAAACCCCGTACTCCTTTCTTTCAACATGTTTTTAAAACATCTACTTACTTTCTACACAAAGATACTTTTCAGCTGACAACGGTACACACACCTTCTTACCTTCATCCCCAGTATTTTGCATCATCAATCCAGTTTATTTCTCTTACTGCAAATTCTCATGAACTCAGATCCCTGTCACATATTCAGCCATACTCATACCTGAAAAATATTACCATCATTTTTCACATTCCTCATCCTTCTGACTATAAGCTGCTCTTAGCAAATAACTAAAGCAGAATTCTCCATCTCCTGGTGTTTACATAATGGAATATTTTCAAGCCTCTTTATAGCCTTATTTCCAACATTTCCTGATCTCTTCTCCTGAAACATACATTTTTCTCTGCCTCATAACACCCACTTAAAAGTAGGTTTTGATGATGGTGTTTGTTGGTGGATTTTTATTGTTGTTGTTTTAGAGAGTTAATGCTGAATTAATGTAATTTGCAGAACAATTCAAATTGTTATTTGAAC
This sequence comes from Phasianus colchicus, assembly GCF_987193195.1. NCBI lineage: Eukaryota > Metazoa > Chordata > Aves > Galliformes > Phasianidae > Phasianus > Phasianus colchicus. Next base: position 103,153,094 of record NC_143436.1, read on the forward strand.
ACGATGGAACTATGAGGTTACTGAAATGAGCACTAAACATTCTCCAAGCTTAAATAATCATTTGTAGCACTTTATCTGAAATTCCAACCCTTTGTTTTTGTTGTTGTTGTTGTTGTTGTTTGTTTGTTTTGTTTTTTGTTATTAATCTTGGCTAATTAGCATATTGGTTAATTGGCCAAATTTTATTAAGAAATTCTGCATAAGCACTACTTGTGAGAATGGGCAAAATTTTCCTAGGCCATTTGCATTTTCTAATTTGAGCCCTTTAGCTATTCAGGGAAGAACTTTTCTTCAGGGAAAAGCTCTATTAGGTAGTTTAAAAAAAAAAAAAAAAGAAAGAAAAAAAAAAGAAAAAAGAAAAGAGAGAGAGCAATTTTCCAGAGGAGCAGACAGCACAGGCTTACATTGATAACTTCAGCACAGAATCCTGGGGGGTAGGGGGAAGGGTTGCATCCAGCAGCAGAATAATCTCTCCACCTCCTGCTGATTTACAAGTCAACTTGTAAATTTACTGTCCTTTTCTTTGTCCTTAAATCTGCTGATGAGGAACATTTCCTAATAAATATATGAATGGTAATGATTAGTGTCAGTTACAATTATTTATGCAAACCGTCTTTATTCTAATAATGTGGACTGAAAAATGAGCAGTTTCACAAAATTTTTTGCACTAACATCTCTGATTTCTAATGTGTTTAATTTTCTTATGAAGTCTATGCAGAATACACCTTTATGTTCCAGGCACCCTCTTATATACATAAAAGCCTTTTATGTAACATTTATGTGTCTTTTTGCTGTAAATGAACCCTTCTAAAGCACCAAATTATAAACAAAGTAAGCCTGTCTCCAACCAGCATAGATCTACTTATTTTAAACAGATCAGATATTCACACGCTGTTGACAATAATGCCCTTCAACAGATCAAATAGCTCAGGCATTAATAATAATTGGAAAAAAAAATATTTTATTTGATTAATCCTGTCTGAAGCAAATTCTAGTAGGTATTTAGTATCCAAGATTTACATTGTGAGAAGTATTCTAGAAAGTCCTTGTTTTAAAATATTTGCAGTCACACTGTGAAGTGGGATGTTATTCAAAGAAATCTACATGTCTTTATGTCTGGACTGCATGAAAAATCTCAGTTGGAAAACACAGATAAATAGTCATTGACTTAATATCACAGTTTCAAGCAACTGTTCTGTAAATCTGAAATTCAGTTTAAGGGTGACACCTTTCTTCAATGGAGCATTCTAAAGCTGTGTCCGTTTTAATATCCAGCATCAGGAGAGGAGATAAGCTAATTAATGTTCTTCTGAAGATCTTCAGTGGCTTCCCACTGCATTACTTTGTAAGTTAATTGAGCGTAGGTATTAATGTGAGGCTTCTTCAGTAACCTTTCTTATTCTCTTTTGTGATGCTTACTGCACACAAATCTTTTCAGACTGTTAAGCTTGCAAGAAAAAAATAAAAGGGTTTATTTTGTTGGCTTATGAATATTCTGTCAAATGAATATCTGTTCTGAAACATTTGTCTTTAAACATTTGTGTTTTGGTGTATGACCAGCTGAATAATCTTGCTTGCAGACTGGGCATACTTTAAGCCCAAATTCTGGATTGCTTTTTGTTAAGCACAGCACAGTATAGCTGCATATAGGACATCACCCAGGAAAACTGCAACTCTGAATGCTTTAAAGAACTGGGGGATTGTGGGAAGGGTTAGTTAGCAAGAGAAATGCAATTGGGAGCATACTGTCAGTCTCTAAGCAAGAACTCAGGAGGCTGGGTGAGGATAACATCACACCAAGGCAGTGCCAGCAGAAAGTAGGAGCTTCAAAGAAGAGCAAGACTAATACCAAGCAAAGTGACATCTGTCTAGGTATGCCCATTTCTGGAAATTTGTAGTGAACAGATTTGATTCAAAAGAATGGCATCAGTTAAGCATTTGAGACTATAGAAGAGTCAAAATAGACCTTCGTCTGTTGATTGTTTAAGGAAGTAAATGTTTGTCAAGGATCAGACTTTGAGGATGATGCATTTTCAGAGATATTGGGAAAATTTTTGCTCAGATCAGCTTGCTTGCTTATCTTTATCTCAAAAAGAGACAGAGGAGAGTATTTATTTGTATAAAGGGAGAGTCCGCCGTGGGCATTTCCCTTGTAAGGTCTCTCAAAGTATTGGAGGCACAGCCTCTTCTCGTCCCTGCTTCCCTACCTCATTGCTCCTTTTCCTTTCCTCGTTGGCTAAAGTATTTAAAGGTTACAGACTTCCTGGACATATTCTCCCTAGTATGTCACCATACCCCATGTATCATGCATTGCATGTGCAATTAACTCTATGCTGCCTAGAGAGCTGAGAAGTTAATATTAATTAGCCTATTAAGCCTGCACTGTAAGACCAAAGTTCACAAGTTTGAGTTGTTGAGACTTTGTAACTTAAGCTTTATTTGGTGAAAGTTTACGAAGTACAGACATTAAATGGAGAGGAATTTGTAAGCTTCTGCACAATTTCTCTGCAAGGACACCTTGTGCACAAGCCTCCTTTATCTCAAAAAGCTTATGAAGTTCCTTTTCTGATAAGAATTTGTACCGGGATTTTCTTTGAGGGTGATAAACTGTGTTGTGGGATCAAGAATAGGGAATACTTTCACTACCATTGTATCTCAGCAAGTCAAAGTGAGAGGTTGGAAGTCAGAATATCACTAGAGGAAAGATTTTGTTCTGTTTTAAACAAAACACAAATACATGCACAAAGCAAATAAAAACAAACAAAATCCCACCAGAAAAAAAACAACCCAAAACCCAAATCAGAGGCAGCTGTTCCTCTGAATTCCCTTAATTGGTACTTAGAGTGGGGAATGCCACAGAGAATGCAGTCCATATGTGGTTTAACTTCTACAGTCTCATCAGTAAGATTTTGGGGGTCAGTGATTTTGGGGGTCGGCCTCTTCTCTCATGCAACTGGTGATAGGACTAGAGGGAATGGTTTCAAGCTGCGCCAGGGAAGATTCAGGCTGGATATTAGGAAATACTACTTCTCTGAAAGGGTGGTCAGGCACTGGAATGGGCTGCCCAGGGAGGTGGCGGAGTCCCCTCCCCTGGAGGTGTTTGAGGAACGTTTGGATGTTGTATTGAGGGATATGGTTTAGCGAGAACCATTGGTGATAGGTGGATGGTTGGACTGGATGATCTTATAGGTCTTTTCCAACCTTAGTGATTCTGTGTTTCAGTGTCAAAAGGAATGAGTGGCTGGGCTGACATTTTTATCTTCTATATCCCATGATGTAAGGCATGAATTCATTGTGGTTTGCCTTGGCTGTAGGATTTAAATGTAAATTGTTTGAATTTAACTGTGATTGTTGCCTTTATTCAGCCTTTTTCCATTGCTAATCTGAGTTCAGATTTCAGCACAGAGAAAAGGGACTGCAAGGAAAAATATGGAAATGTAAAGGATGTACTTTTATGGAAAAAATATCTTGAAAATTATTGGATTCATCATAGTAAAATGGCAGTTGGTGGGGTGTAGGTGTATATAAATAGTGTAGGAAGTAGGCTTTAAATGCAATCTGTGTCAAACAGTGACTTTAAGGGAGTAATGATAAGTGAAGTCTATTTCACTAATTTTTTTGGAGGCCACTATAAAGTGATCTGATAAACATGAGATGCATATTATTATTCCTGGCAATGAGTAATTATACCACTGCATTTCATACACTTAGTTCTGCAAAATGTTTGATACAACTTCATACTTTTGCAAGACAAACCCCAGCCCATTATAAAACTCCTTAAGACAAATGTGATGTTAAGAAGCAGGCATTCTTTATTATGGTGACAGTTGCACAGGGGATATTTCCTTCCTATTGTGCACCCCAACTAAACAAAGACTCATCCTTTATATACATTTAGGTACACTACCTCCAGATGCTTGAAGAGATGTCTGCAGTGGTCATGAGATCTCAATCCCACCTTTCACATGTTTGGGTAGTTAACAATAGGGCTAATTGCCCTTTTAGATGACCCCTCACTACAAGAAAGACATTGAGGCCCTGGAGCATGCTCAGAGAAGGGCAATGAAGCTGGTGAGGGGTCTGGAGCACAGGCCTTATGAGGAGCAGCTGAGGGAGCTGAGATTATTTCATCTGGAGAAGAGGAGGCTCAAGGGAAACCTTATTGCTCTCTATGATTACAAAGGAGGTTGTAGTGAGCTGGGGGTCGGCCTCTTCTCTCGTGTAACTCATGATAGAACTAGAGGGAATGGCTGCAAGCTGTGCCAGGGGAGATTCAGGCTGGACATCAGGAAATACTACTTTTCTGAAAGAGTGGTCAGGCACTGGAATGGGCACCACCAGGGAGGTGGTAGAGTCACTAACCCTGGAGGTGTTCAAGGAACGTTTGGATTTTGTGATGATGGAAATGGTTTACTGAGAACTATTGGTAATAGGTGGATGGTTGGACTGAATGATCTTGTAGGTCTTTTCCAACCTTGGTGTTACCGTGATTCTGTGAAAGCATACTGCATTTGTTGTTACAAATTTTCAGATGTTCCTTTTTTAAAACATTCAACATAAATCATGCTTCGCAATGAGCTTTGACTGTTTGACTAAATGAAATTGCAAGCACAGAATTATAAACTATTGAAGTGCAGCTTCAGATATTGGTGTTATATATATATTCATGTTGCTTTTAGTTATAAACTTGTGATATGAAGTAAACTGTCTGGGTTTTCTTCACTTCTTATGACAACTTATTTGCCTATGAACGTGAAAAGCACATTTCATTCTCTTGAATAAAAACCTGGAATACTTAAACATAGCTTTCCCTTTGCAGTTTTCACTTTGCAGTTTCCCTAATCTATCCATGCATTTTTCTATAAGACATTTATTTCTCATCAACCTTTCTACCCACACGAGACTTTTAAACCCGAGATTAAAGTGGAGTGAGACCAAGAATAGTATGCAGATTGAGCAAGAGACATGAATAACACATATACGCAGAAGTATACTCAAACTAATTTGGATAAAAGGTTTGTTTTTTAACACTTTCATTTTGTACCAGGAGAGATTCAGTTTGGATGTTAGGAAACACTTCTCTGAGAGAGTGATCAGGCACTGGAACAGGCTGCCTAGGGAGATGGTGGAGTCACCAACCCTGGAGGTGTTCAAGAAACGTTTAGAAGCGAGGGACATGGTTTAGTGGGAAGTATTGGTGATGGGTGGACTGAATGATCTTGGAGGTCTTTTCCAACCTCGGTGTTTCTATGATTCTATGATATGTCATTTTCAAGATGCTTCTGAAAGAGGAGATTAGCCATACAGACAAGAATACAAGATGTCTAAAAAGTAGTGGAAAACTCTCATTGACTTTTTCAGCCCTTCAGTGAGTGCAATGCATTTCCATGCATACAGATGTGCATTCATTTCCTGCATCCATGTTCCTGTATAAAGAGTTGTGTTTACCGTGTTTATTGAACACTGGAACACAGGAAACATTCCATCATTACTACACAGCTGTTTTAGAACTTCCCTTCTCTCCTCAAAACAGTAAAAGTCTAATTGCCTCAAAAACATTCTGAAAGTGGAATTTTTTTGAAAAGTACTTTGTCAAGCAAGGAATAACACTTTATTGAAAGCTCTTTTTTTTAGATATTTCCAAACATGACTAGCTTGCATGGACTCAAAAGAAGTTAACACTTTTTTTTTTTTTTTTTTTTTTTTAGGAAAATTTATGTTTGAATTTAAAAAATGAAAATCAAAGTATTTACAGTTCTGTATTCAAAATATAATGGAACAGCAGAAGCAGAGCGCAGGCATAAAGATAAATACAAATTATTGTGCAATGGATTGCATGTGGAGGGGTGAAATACAAGAAGGTTGCAGTATAATTAAAGAATGAAGTGAGTATTTTGGTAAGAGGAGGTTAGAAATAATTTTAATCCTATTACAGAAGCAATCGTGAAAGCAAAAAATCGGGGCAGCAGCAGCGAACTCCTGAAGATTTCCAGTTGATGTGGGTGTTTTTAAAACATTGGTTGAATAATATTTAATTATGCCTCTTTGTGAATTTCAGTCTGCAACACTATTGAAAAAAAAGTATCATGGGGGAATGAAAGTGGATGGAATAAGCGGACAATAGCTTGAAAACACCAACAAACCTCAGGATGTTATAAATATTTAATTGTACGAACTGAGTGAGATATGGATGTTGTCTATAAGATGTAATTAACTACATGAAAATAGCTAATTAATTTCTGCACAGATTAATATGTTCATGACTGTGAGGTAAGCTGAAGCTTTGCTGTCTTTGTGATACATATACATGGTGAGTTTTGCAGGCTGTTCCAGGACTTCCCTTGAAGCTTGTCTCTCACTGATATAGATATGAAGTCTTCAAGCGCGCTCCTGGGCTTTGCTGGAATTCATTACATGGAATGTATGCAGGCATGTGGCTGTGTCAGAGCTCATGCTGGGGGTTAGAAAATGGTTCTTCACCAGACAATTGTCGGGCCCAGGAACAGGCTCTCCCGGGCAGTGGTCATGGCCCCGAACTGACAGAGTTCAAGGGGAATTTGACCAATGCTCTCAGATGTAGGGTTTGAGTTTTGGGAGGGGCTGTGGAGTTCAAAGGCGGACTTGATGATCCTTGTGAGTACCTCACAGCTCAGGATGTTCCATGATTCTACTTTCATTTTTCTCATCTGAATTTCAGATAAGTATGTTTCTGTTATTTTGCAAATATCAGCTAATCCCAAACTATTCGGCACTTATATCTAAATCTCAGAATTCGCTATTAAAAGGCTGCAGCATAAAAACAATGAAATTATCTCTCTTTGTTAGGATTAAGTATTGATTAATGATTTTTAAAGGTAGAATTTTCTACTATTTATGAAGAAGAATCAAGCACTCGTGCTCAAAGCTGCAACATTCATATTATGGATCTAATTAAGTCTGAAAGGAGCAAGGGGGACTCTGTGTGTACCCACAATGTTACAGACTGGAGTAAGAAGGTCATTCAAATCCATTCTTTTGTCACTTCTTTCCTGTAATCAAAATCAACTGTTAACTTAGAAAAGGTCATTCAAAAGATATTTTTTGAGAGCTGCTCTGAAAGTTATGTACCTATTTTATTATGTTGGCCCATGCTGTCAGAGCCAGATATTGGTGATATGGCAGTAGAAGTTGAACCTTCCCACCAATATTCTGTTACATTTTATTGCTGTGTGACAGATGGGGGTAGAGGGGCAGTCTGACAAAATGTCATCTGACATGGAAGCGCATATGAAGGAAAGGCTTGTCATTGAATTTGTCCATGCAGAAAAAAAATCACACCCATTGACATTCATCAGTGTTTGCTGAACATTTACGGAGACCAAGCAGTGTCTGTGAGCACAGTGAGGTGGTAAGTAGTGCATTTCAGCAGTGGTGACAATGGGTCACCTCCACTGGTGCAGATTCTTACAGGCACAGCATGCAGGCTATTGCTAGTGAAAATGGTGGTATTGCTGGCATAACTAACGTGGTGATAATGTACTGGCATAACTAATGCTGTGACTATGTTGAACAATAGTGTTTTGTAGGTAAAAATTTGATTTTTTTGGCTTATTGTGCTCTGTGTCACAGTTTCCATAGAAATAAATAGGAGGCATTACTATCAGAGAGACCTAAGTGTGTTCATAACAAATTGCTTTGATCAGATTTTTAGGCCAAAAATAACGGGATGTGGAAATACTAAAATCCAGCCAACTTGCCAACACCTGAGAAGTGATTTATTTCTATTGAAGAAGAAAAGAGTGAGTACTGTCGGACTGTGTATCTTTTGTTTTACTTTCCTTTTGAAATGTAGCTTGCATCAGTTATTGAAGGACAAACACATCATCTTAGTTATCTCCCAGACCTTGAGATTCTGGTGGTAAAATACTTTTGTTTCACACACTACCAGCTATTTCTGTATCAACAGTGGCCAAAAGCCTATGGATTAATAAAAAATAAATTTCCTTCTCTTCCATCAAATTACTTAAACAGATTTTTTACCCTTTGTGTTCTACTCTGAAAGAATGTTTGCTAATACAGATAGAAGGAAAAGCAATGCTTCTATTTATTCTGTCACTATTTGTTCTGATTTTTTGATAATACCCAGAACTGTATGCAAAAGAGCACAGAATGCATCTTTGTGGTAATGATCTAGCCTGTCCTACCCTCAATACTCACTGAAACTTGATAACTCCCAATATTAGACCATTGCCTAGCCAGCAATGAATATTGTGTTATCCTCTGAACTTTATAACTGGGAACTATATTCTGAATGGGAAGAAATTGCTTTTCTGGCTATAGCTAAAACTTTCTCTTTTCCATTTTAATATCTTTAATGTCATATGCTTATATGTTTTTTTTCCTTCTCCTCGGTGATTTAAAACAATGGAAAATGTGAGATGTGTGAAGAGTTGGCATATCATACATTCAGAATTTAGATGAAATGATAGAGGGCTACTATGAATTTGATTCACTATGATATAGAAACACGTACATGGTAGTAGAAATTTCACTGTTGCTTTGAAATCCTTTAAACTGCACTTGTGACTCTTGTCCTGCTCATTTGAGGAGTTTTGAGCATATTTCTGAGTCTCCTTCTCTTATGAGATTATCTATAGAGCTGTATGAATGTCACTTAGAGGAGGAGTAAAGATATTTAGAGAGCCTCTTGTATATTTCTACCTTAACATTAAGCATATAAGATGCTCATAAATATGCAATCAACTATCAAGTGCATAGTCTCTGTAAATGTCAACTACTTATATTGATCACTTTAGAAAGAGATGGAATTTTGGCATTAGTATTAATTACTACACTAATCCTGTTGACAGGAAGTATTTACCCATGTTACATTAGCAACTGAGTACAGTAAAATCCAGTAATACTATGCAAAGTGATAAATACCTCTATTCCTCTTTGTATTTAAATTATTTTGTGTCTGCCATCTCTTTAAATTCTTACCAGTAATGGAACTGACTACTGAAAATATGCATTTAGCTTTAGTGTTTGCTCTCAGGTTCTTGCTTGTCTTTTAGTGCTGGCTGTATAATTACCTGAATTTCTCAGTGTTAAATATTCCATGTCACTATATATCAAGATGTAAACACAATTGCAACTGTAGTAAGCAGAGACCTACTATTTAAAGAAAAAATCTGAAGGTGTCCCTGTTTATTGCAGGGGGTTAGGACTAGCTGACCTTTAAAGGTCCCTTCCAACTCAAATAATTCTGTGATTTATTAATAGGCAATCACTTCCAGTTCAGTGACACTTGCAGAACTTGACAACAGTCTTGTACTGAGGTTAACATGGTTTTTTTTTTAAATTTTGTTTTGCTTTATTTTTTTTCTGCACTACATTTAATATTCATGAGTATATGTGAGTTGAGAATTAGGCCCCAAACTATATATGTCCACCTACCTTCCACTGAAATGATTCAGGTGTACATCTTTATCCTAGCTGTCAATTATTATGCCAATCCATTTGGATACCAAAAATAATAGTTGAACCTATTAAGCCATTTCAAATACATATAAAAGACTAGAATGCTCAAAACTACTAAGTTTCAGCACACTACAGGTGACACACCCTGTTACTGTCTGGTTCTGGTAAACATTTTCTGCGTTCTGCCTTGCAACAACATGCTGCTCTATCATGGTGGACCTTGAATTGAGCGCGTTGCCATGTGGTCCTCCTCTCCTTCAAGTGGCTCCATTGATGGTTCCTTTATTTCTGCAGATTACAGCAGAGCTCTTAAGTAAAATTTGCATAGTAGTTCTGTGTTGGCCCTCAAGAATGCTGAGCTTCATGCTGAGTCATTATGTGTGACTGAGCCACTATTGCTCAAAAAGTAAGTACCACCAAAGAGGGGGATGGCTGCCACATGGCCTGCTTGGCTGGTGGACTGTACAGCAGCATTGCTCCCAGGGTATGAGAAAACCTGTGTGCCCACAGGAATTTGCTTGCATTATGGCTGTGAGCTGAAATCTCCAGTACACTCTTACATCAACTGTATGACCTCATAAAATTAACGAGACATGTTTTTACAACTTTCTTTCAGACCAGGCAATAGTAATCACTGTATTTTATATGACGTAGTGTTTAAACTGCCAGAGTGGAAAGAATCTTACAGATCCAGTGTAAATACTTCAAACTGCATAAAGTAATTATTAATCTTTAAAGAAAGCATAAAATATGCACAGTAAGTTAATAAATGGGAGATTAATATTTCATTCAACATAAAAGGGAAGGGAAGAGAGGTATTAACATTTTACCCACAGTTACTTTTTGTCAAGCCATAACTAAACCACTAGATTTTTAATCTTAACCATGCTTATTTTCCAGGCCTTGCAGCAATATGGAGATGCATAATGATTTTGAAGGGCAAGTGAATATGCCTTTGTCTGTGTATGTCTCCCATATAAACAGATAACACATGGACTACTTCTACAACTCACACTTTAAATCATTCTTGTTGACAGTAGCTAGAAGTTAGTGGGGTTATAAACTAACATACACATTCTATAATGAAATGAGTTTGTTAGACTGCTATTTTCTTTCTTACCTTAAAATTCCACGATCTTTGAACACATACAAGCTAGTTGCTTGTAAATTATCCAGAGTTTGCTTCTGAGAAAGTTTTAATAAAGTTGAAAACGTCTTGATGTAGTTCCTCTAGTAATGTTTCACTTCTTGGAACTTAGAAGACAATCATTTGACAACAGATAACAAATCCCTAGAATTAGCCATAATATTAAATGTTTGTGAGAACGTATATTAACTAAGCACGAGTATTAGTTTATCTTTAATGATCAATCAAGAATAATCAAGTATTGCCAACATTTGGCATTCAAAAACCATGAACTAGTCTTCAGAAAAAGAACCAACAAAACATAAGTTTACATGTAAGTAACTAATTTAGGGGCTTTTTGTATCTACGTTCTGTTTTGCAATCCTTCACTTCAATGCTTCCTTTGCAGTCAGGAAGAAAAGAAAATAGCACAGTCTAAAATTCTTATGTTACCATGTGATGTTACAGAACTGGGGATTAAAGTAAAATACCAACAATACTACAGAACGGTGTAGAATGGTTTTATAAAAGAGGATGTACAATCAATGAACACACAGATGTTATAGTATAGCAGAGAGCTTGGCTACATAGTTATTACACCGAAGCAGAAAACAGAAAAGATAAGGATGCTTACCCATATCCTGGGCTTGCTTAGGAAACTCCAGCAGAGTGGATCTCCAGAAGAGATCCTTCCCCACTGTTAGTCAGCTCTTAAATAGGTCTAGGAGAGGTGGAGCCAGGCTCCACCCCTTCTGGCAGCACAGGTGAATTACCTTCACCTGTGCTCCATGGCTGACTCATTACTCACCTCAGGTGATCAATCACAGGTTCAGGTCGCAATTCAACAGTTCCCATACAGAAGGGAAATTTAGGTTAAATATGAGGAATGAATTCTTTACTCTGAAGCACTGGCACAGGCTGTCCCATCTGTGGAAACATTCAAGGCAACTGGTTCTAGTTTGATAACCCTGCCCATGATGGGGAATTGGAACAAGATGAAGGTCCCTTCCAACTCAAATTATTCTGTGGTTCTATTAATAATATGAATAATAAACTCCTCAATTGAACATCATTCTAAGTAAAATTTGGAAGCTTTTTTTTTGTAGTCTTTTAAATAGCATTTTGGAAACAAAGATGTGGTTTTTCCTTTAATTTAAAAACCCTTATTAAGAACTTGTTTTTGTTCTGGGTTTTGTTTTTCTCTGCTTGAAACCTTGAATTTATTTCAATATTTCTTTTAGGAGAAGAGCATGAGCATCATGCAGAGCTTGACAGCCTTGAAATCAAATACAGAAGTTTTAGCAAACTTCAAATTTGCCTGCTGTGCTGATCTTTTTTGGGAGCAATTATAGAATGATCTTAAGATAAAATGTTTCTATGAAACTATTGAGCATTGTGTTTTTAGAATCACAACTTGAACAGACATAGTCTCCAAAGAAAATAAGAAAAATAAATACATTAATGCATAATTCTTTTACTGATGCAACTCCGAAGTATTTAAAACTGAGCCTCCAAATCTTTGGAACAGAAACTCACAGTTACCCAGCATCTGGGTATTCCTATGGTCCTTACCAGTATATGGTGATGAAACATTTGAAACAAGTCAGAAGTCCAGTTAGTAGTTCTTTTTATTCCTGAATGGCAGCTATAAACACTCAAATTTTTCTGTTAGGGTGATAAGAGAGAGTCTAAACATTTCAGAGATATGAGGCAGACAAAGTCTGGAAGGTATCGTTTTCTCAGCAAAGCAAGAAAAATCTACAATCACTTTTGCCCATAATTTGGATGAGAAGTGCAAGTAATGTAAGTTATACTCCTTATGAGTGTTCATAAAACATGCCCGTTACACATCTATAAAGGCACTGTAAAGTTCTCAGACACTTTAATATATGATGTACTGACATTCAATACAGTCTCAGATGGGTGGACAGGTTCAGAAACTTCAGGCAAAACCAGATTACATGTATAACAACATAATCTCTTTTCAGAGTGATATTTTTTCCCAAAGTCCAGTTTGTGTATCCAATCAGTTCCCTCTTACTACACAAGTGCTTTTTTTTTTTTTAATCTTCTGAGTGAATTTTGTGATCTGAAGCAAATTTAAGCAAGCCAAATCTCCCTTTAAATCTCCATTTCTTTTAGGTGCCAGCAAAGATGGATTAAAAAATATTTTTTAAAAATTACCTTTTACCACTGGTAACTGAATAGTGTTTGAAGCCTGTGCAGAAGGGTTTTCTAAACAAACAAGTTGGAACAACTTTCTTTCAGTATCATTAAGAAATTCCTGCAAGATGCTACTGATGCTATTTAGATCAAATCTTTCCATGTGACTACAAAACAGAATAAATAAGCTCTTATGAATTCAAGTTGAACTAATGGCAGCCTGTGTATCCCAGAGCGTGATAAATCATAGTTTGCTGCTGGCAGCAGGAACTGTTCAAACACATATTTCTGCATTATGACAATTTCTTAAAGCTTCTATAGCATTCATGTTTAATAGGAAACTGCCTACAGGGAAGATTATTAGGAAACTTAGAAAAAGATTTTCATTTTGTGATTTCAGCAATGTCTGTAATTAACAACACAGCCTATCATTTACTAAGTGGTTAGTTGCACATATGAGACCTTTATCTTGTAGAGTAATTACAGTATATAGAAACAATATACTTGTTAGGGGTGACTGAATGTAAGTGGGTGGTTAAATGTCATTAAAGCTGTTATGGAATATATTTATTTATGAATAAATATTTTCTGTTTTCCTTTTAGAAAAAAAAATTGCTGAATGACCTTTAGAAAGGGATGCCAAGTGAGAAATTTCTGCATAGCAGCAATATTAGTTTAAAGCGTGCCTTGCTAAGCACATAAGAAACCCAGCTGATAAGGAGATTTTAAACCTGACCATGGACAAACTCTATACTTATTATCACTGCCTTTTATATTTCATCTCTTTCACAGTTCCTTTGTGTTCACTGCATTTTGTAGTTATCTAGTGCCCTCACATTTTCTTTTTTATTTGTTTGAATTTGAAAGGATGTTGGATTTTGTTTACACACAAATTGCTTATTGTCAGGAAAGTGCTACGAATACTGTTTTAATATTGATGTGAAAAGTCCTGGGACTCCAAATGCCTGTCATCTCAATATTTTAGCCTCAGATGCACATCAAGATTATCCTTTAGAATTTGGTAAGGCCTGGAAATTTAATGCTGGCTTTAATTTGATTGGAATATAGAATGATCAGAAAATTAAGCAAAAATGGTCCCTCCAAAAAAGCGGAGGCTGCATTTCATTGCAGCCACTCCTGACCTGAAAACACTGATGTACTTACTCTTTACCTTTGTTAAAATTGCCAGTGTGGCTCAGTCAACACTTTCCACATTCATCTTTGCAAACAAATTGCGAACCTACTGGTACTTGAAAATATGGTAATTAATAGCAGATACCAGTGATCAGGGAAACTCTCTAAATTAATATACTTACCTTTTACCCATCTACTATGTTATAGATAGAATAGCATCTGACATTATTTTAGTGTAGCTGTTATCTTTCATAACAGTAAAGGTTTGAAATAGAAGAGCTCTGCTATGGACTGTCCCCTTTCATTCTTCTCTGGGATATCCTTTGTATGTTCAGTGGGAAGGTGCTAACAGCTAGTGCTTCCTTTGTCTGTACCAACTTTACATCCTGATCATTCACCAGCTGAAAGGGCAGACTGACTCTCCACAGGACACCTGCAGCCAAACAGCAAGAACTTCAATATTTCATGTTGACTCAGCAGCAGTAAGTGACCAGAGGAAACTGGTAAATCCCATCAGTAGTTGAGGTTTTTATTTTTTTAAGGAGAGAATCATAAGTAGTTTTACCTTTCTTAAATGAAGATTTGTTTATCTAGTGTAATATTCCAAGTTTACTGTGGACCACATCTGATACCCTTTTCCATAATGATTAATAGAGTGTTCCCACACTGATTAATGGAACAGGAATAACTGGATTGTGTGAGTAAAAAGGCTGAATCTGGATTTGTATTTCCTGATTTGTCTGTAAGACAGTACAAAACTCACTCAGACATCAGATGTATTTTTTTTAAGGATAAAAAATAAAAATGAAGGCATGCTGTTTCTTCTTTTCTTCCTTTTTTTTCCCCTCGAAGAAACTATCTTCATTTAAACTCATCGACTTCCAGTTCTTAATTTTGTTAAATCTTATTCAACCACTCATCAGAAGCATCAGTTTCAGTATTCATTGATAGACTATGAAGCAAAAGGAAAGCTCTCTTAGCCAATTATTAAAATATATGTATAAGTGTATAAATAAATTAATTTATGTAAATGCATATATATGCATATATATATAAAAACATTGAAAAATTATCTGTATGACGGCAAAAATAGCAGTTGGCTATGAAGTGAACAGCTGTTGTAGCCTTCCCTGTGTGTCAGGATGCAACGTTGAGAGATAATTACATAAGGAAAACATCAAGAACTTCATAAACATTTAGTGTGCATAAATGTCACTTTTGTTCAAGTATTACTTGCTCTGTCTTTCTCAGACATAATTTATGAAAAAGAATACCACTAGCTTCTCTTCTTTTTAAATTTTATTTTATGATCATACACTTCCTGAAAGAACAATCTGGAAGAGTTCCACAGCTGCTGCAGGAAAGCAAGCTGCCATTTGTGCTGGTCTACCCAACTTGCATTCCTGGTAGCTAACTCTAGCTGCAGACTTTATAGTCTTTAGAAAAATTTATTTAGACATTTTTAAAATCATTTGCATGAGTAATTATTCAAAAACAACAACAATAGAAAAAAAGAGCTATATCTACTAGTTGATGTATCCAGAAGATGTGCATGTAGTTCTGTTTTTCTTTTGGCTTCTAAAAGCAATACAGCTCTGTTCACAAGCTAAGAAGCATTTCTTATGTGGTAGATGGATCAGCAGCAAGTGCAACATCTCATGGGTAGAGCTGCAACTCCCTGCAGTTTACCACAGATACCCAGGGTCTCTCTGTAACATGCTGCATTTTGTAGCCACTAATGTGAGTGCTTTGAAGGAACTTGGTAGGACGGTAGCTTGCTCAAATTGATAACTTACTCAAATTGAAAGTAATGAATTACTTATCAGCAGGTAGTAGAGTTTATTATAGATACACTAAATAATTCAATATTTGATCATTGTTAGCAGTTAAAACAAAGGAATAATCTCACTAAAGTCCAGAGCTCATGCACAAGTTCTAATTCACTTTTCTTTTACAGTTGTACTGAAGTGGTGCCCATTATTGCTATCACTAAAGAGATGCATTTAACTGGTATTTTCATAGATGAAAATCTTACTGAGAAAGTCCACTTTAAAATGACAAAGAATTTATCTGCAGTGATCTCAACCAAGTAATCAATCACTTTGCAAAGATCATTTTATGAAGGACAGAAAGAGGTCACATCAAGGTAATTAGTGAACATAAAATAATTTCAAAAAACCTGTTAAAATCCTATATTTCCCTACTTACCAAATTCAGAGACAAAACCAATTTTATCTGTAAATATATTAAATATCTGCCTGCTTCTCAAGTACACATATTTATTTTTATTAAGTACGTATTAAAACCACCTCAGTTGAAGGTTGCACTAGAACTCATTGAGCTCAGTAATTGCACTAGTCTCTCTGGTCCTAAGAATGACAGACTTCTGACATGTGGTCAGAGATCAGTCATGGTGGCCCAGCTCCTAGCATCTTATATAAGATTCAGGTTTGAATATGGCAGGTTATTGAAACAAAGAATAGATTCATGCTTTGTGGAAAGTAGCAACTAATTATCTGTGTATCAGATACATTACATAATCAACCAATGTACAGAAGTTATAACTATGAAAAGTACCAGAGAGTTCAGCTAAACAGTTATTATATCAAAAAGAGAATAGATAGAATACTCACCTATATCCTGGGCTCACTACAAAACTCCAGGAGCAGGAACTCCAGAAGAGATCCTTCCCTACTGGTAGTCAGCTCTTAAATGGGTCTAGGAGAGGTGGAGCCAGGCTTTTGTGAATTGCCTTCACCTGTGCTCCATGGCTGACTCATTGCTCGCCTCAGGTGATCAGTCAGAGGTTCAGGCTGTGATTCAGCAGTTCCCATACACATATTCACCATGACTTGTAGTTACATTGCTAAAATTTGAATAGGAGAGGTAGTATCGCTGGTTTTAACATGCTGTTCTATTTCACTTACCTTGTATTGAGGGCTTTATTTTGTTTGTTTTGTTTTGCTTGTTTTTGTATTTGGATTTTTCATTTTGATTTAATTTAATGAAATATCTTCTTAAGTCAGAATATTTTACATGTTGTTATAAATATCTGCTAAAATTTTAAACATGATCTCTGCAGTGCAATATTTTTAAGATTTTAATAGTAAAGGAAAGAATATGGCCACGTTAAATTACTCAGAGTGATTTGTGTGTTTAAGGAACTTGATAAATGAAATTTAAGAAATATGCATTTGCTTGTAGAGGAGCTTGTATTGCTCTGTTGTGTTGAAGCAGTTGTTTTGTTTAATATCTTTATTGATGACTTAGACGAGGGGATAGAGAGTACCCTCAGTAAGTTTGCAGATGACACCAAATTGGGAGGTGGTGTTGATCTGCCTGAGGGTAGGGAGGCTCTTCAGAGGGACTTAGATCAGCTGGATCACTGGGCTGGGGTGAATGGAATGAGGTTCAACAAGGCCAAGTGCCGGGTCCTGCTTTTTGGCCACCCCATGCAGCATTATAGACTTGGGGACAAGTGGATGGATGACTGGAAAGGGACCTGGGGGTGTTGGTTGATGCTTGGCTGAACATGAGCTGACAGTGTGTCCAGGTGGCCAAGAGGGCCAGCGCCATCCTGGCCTGCATTAGGAATAGTGTGGCCAGCAGGGAGGTGATCATCCCCCTGTACTCAGCACTGGTGAGGCCACACCTCGAGTATTGTGTTCAGTTTTGGGCCCCTCACTACAAAAAAGACATTGAGGCCCTGGAGCGTGTCCAGAGAAGGGCAACGAAACTGGTGAGGGGTCTGGAGCACAAGTCTTATGAGGAGCGGCTGAGGGAGCTGGGATTGTTTAGTGTGGAGAAGAGGAGGCTCAGGGGAGATCTCATTGCACTCTACAACTTCCTGAAGGGAGGTTGTGGTGTAGAGGGGTTTGGCCTCTTCTCCCAGGCAATGAACAATGGCCACAAGTTGTACCAGAGGAGGTTTAAGTTATACATAAGGAAAAACTTTTTCTCTCAGAGAGTGGTCAGGCACTGGAATGGCCTGCCAAGGGAGGTGGTGGAGTCGCCATCCCTGGCAGTGTTCAAGAGGTGTCTGGATGAGGAGCTGCAAGATCTGGTTTAGTAGCTTGTGGTAGCAGTGGTAGTGTGAAGACGGTTGGACTAGTTGATTTTATAGGTTGTTTCCAACCTTGTGATTCTATGATTCTATGTTCTATGAACATTAATAACTATCTAGAGAGGAGATTTTGGAATTTGTTTTGCTAAACTTGCATTCTTTAAACAACACTATACTTGTCATTGTGAACAACTGAAAAAAGGTTAAATAGAATGTAGTCTCAATTCTTTGATGTTACAAAAGTGCATTTTGCTATGATGTGAGGTTCACCTTTGAAGGTGTAGATGGTTTATGTAAAGGTTGTTGGAGGATGTAGGCGCTTCCGATCATTTTAGCCTTTCACTTTATAATGAAGAAAATATTTGAAGAAGAATTAATTTCTTTATAATGCCTTGCCATTGTGCAAAGGAATAAGATTTATCTATTACCTTCTCAGTATGTTTAATGTATTCTATTTCTAGTAGTTTCCTGTGGCTGTTCAGATGTCCATTGTGAATCTAGCTGTTTCTTTCCATTTCAGTAATAACCTTCCCTGCATATATCTAGCTGCTCTTAGATTTCTCTGAATATGTTATTAACTTTGGACTGTAGGGCAAGAGGGACAGAACAGGAAGGAAGAGTAGAACAGGCCTAAGGGACCTCTGCACTGGCCTAAGGGGCAAATGGTGCCACCCCACTCTGTATGAGCAGTGAGGCACCACAGCAGCCTAGAAAGCAACACAAACAGTAAATAGATACGTAGCAGTCCTTTTCCAGAATGTTTTCTCAGTTTCAAATAATCTGCAGACTGGGAAAATTCTCTAGCAAAGTAGGAAGAGGATTAGTACTTGTTTGTAGGATAGTCCTTAGTTTGATGAATTGGTCTCACTTAGTGTAATTTAAGCTGTTTTGCATAAAAATTAGATATTCACTGAATCTTGCACAAGGATCTGTTCAGTTACATGCATCCAATGCCACATCCCTGTGATACATTTTGGTGATTTCTTGAGTTGATTTATGGAATATTTAAATACTTGAAAGCTACAATAAAAGGAGACTGAAAAAAACAGCATTGGATTGTCCCGTATTCCGAAGTCCAAGGCTGCTTTCTGGGCAGAGATTATTCTGTGTAAACCAGATATTTCAGTCTTCTCAATCAGGTGACAGCGTAAAACGTGGATTTGGTGCAATTTATGTGCTGTTGCATAAAAGCAGAGAAAGGGATGGGGTTGGTGGAGCCTCCTCGTTTTTCAGGATTAAGAAACTGGCTTTGCATTTTTTCTTCTTAAATGACAAGTGCCTGAAATTTTTATCTTTGACTAGTATTTTGAAGAACAATCTAAAGAGGAGAAATTCATATAGTTTTATTTTTTAATTGAAAAATTAATTAAATATAATCAGTTCATTAATGCTTCTTTTTTTATTTAAAAAAAAAAGCTTTCGATATCAGATTGCCATTTCTTAAGATAATCAAAGGATTCTTCTTAAGGTTATTAATATTTCTGAAATACATAAAATAGGGCAGTGGATTTTGGAACTCTGACCTTTTCTCTTTCAGCTTCAGTGTTTTGTGGTTTTGCTTGCTGACAATGCATTTTTTCACACTGTTCTGTAAGACTCTCAACTGTGTGGAAGAGAAAAGCAGGAGGAACAATGAAAATGCAGCATACTGAAAAGGTTGAGGTAGTAAAGCACCTGTCACAAATTGTATGGGATATTAAAATTTTGATACTTAATTGCAGTGACTAAGGTTTCAAAGGCAAAAAGAAAAAGGACAATTGTGCAATACATAGTCTCCTGAAAAAGATTACAAATAGATGTGATAAAAACTTTAACTATTCCTACTGCAATTTCAAATTGGTCATTTCATGCCTGTTAGTGCTTATATAAAGGAAATGCAGGCAAACAGAATGCAAAATTCAGCTCACTGAAATATGAGTAGTGTGAGCTAAGATCACTATAGTTTTTTTCGATACATAAGGCTATATTTTAGTCTCTCCTTACTTCACAGTAAGAACTAAAGTGGAAGAAATAATTTACATCACCAGGGTGAATGAAGTTTGCCACTGTTGTTCTGAAGTCTGCAAGCTCTGAATGAAGCCTTTTCTGGGACTGAGACACTTTCAATGTCACGTTTCTCAGTGACTCTCTGAAAATTGTTATTCAGCAACAAGCCCAGCGTGCCCTCCTTCCCTTATCTGGCTAACCATTTTCACAGCCTTTCAGGAACATTACAAAACTTTGCTGTTCATCATCAGTTAGCAAGTTGAAAATACTGCATTGTATGCATAGGCAGAAAAAAGGATTGCATTTGTACTTGTTGAAGGAAGAGAAGACCTGGTGGAAATACATGATAGAAACTTTGTGTGAAAAAGAAAGACGGGAAGGATATAAATAGGAGGAAGAACAGTGATCAAGAGAGTCTATCAAGATGATTGTTATAATAGTGTTTGATTCATTAGAAAGAAAAGTTCTTGCATTAAATGTTATTTTGTTCATGCACACTTCTAAGCTTGCAGTGGTTCTCTTCTCTGTAGTGAATGCTAACTCTTTCCATACACAGGTTGATTTTCACCGTTGAGGTCTAATTCTTGTAAAAAGACAAGAGAATTTCTGCACATGCTTTCATCAAATATATATGTATACGTGTATCTTTAAGTATATAAGTATTTGCATTCTCTCAATCTTTTCTTCATATATTACCATCTGTGGAGAAGAGAGAGTGTATATTATACAAAATTTACTTTCCCCCAAAAAAGAAAAGCATGAAGTCCAGAAGTGGTAAATGCTGGTGGTACTCGTATGCTAAGACTTTCCTTTATTCTCCATGTTACCACCATATTGGCATACATTTCTAGAGCAATTTAAGTACCGTGTAAAGCAAAAGTGAGGATGAAACTTCAGAGTCTTCCTAAATGGCTGGATCATGTCCACATTTGAGTGTCTGAAAAGTCCAAGAAAACTTCAGACCATTACTGTTCAGTTTTGACAGGTTTGTTAGCCTGTTCTTTCTCCCTAACTCTGTACCTCATTCTAACTTCTGAGCACTTCCTGCTTTTCCTCAAGTCATTTTGGAGTCCTGTTGACAAGGAGAAGCCTACTGATCACCACTTTCCATCAACTCAGATTTCCTGGTTAGCAGAAAATCTGGAAAACCTTATATGACATGCAGTGACATTGCCAGCTTGGACCTCTTAATTCAGAGCATGAACAGTTTGCACAGCCATCTTTTCCCTCCCATTATTTTCTGGCTCCTCTTCTCATTTTTAGTTTATAGCAGGACTGAACAGTAGCAGATTTCACTTACAAGCTGGTGTATTGCCAAGGGCAGAGAGAGCGAGTGAAGGAAAAAGGAAAGTGCTGCCTTGGATTTAGTGTTTTCCCCTCCGGAGAAGTAACAGGCCAGGCTTGGCCAGCACATCTGTCTCTATGAACTACAATCTTTTTTAATGATGTCCTAAGAACGGTTGTATTGCAAGCCAAGTTATATTTTCAAATAATTTAATTTGTTCATATTTTTGTCCTTCACTTATTACACAAACAAATTAGATGCTTCATTAATAATAATTTTTCAATTGCAGAGCCAAATCTTGTTTAATAAGCGTAATCTGTATACAGATTCTAAGGCACCTTATCAGCCATTGCACTTGTCACTATTTTCTGTGAGTTATATCTTCAACTGTACTTAAAAAGCAGTATGGTATAGTGATGTGGCTTGGAAAAATAGGAGAATTTGGGCTTATCTTAGTGGTGTCCTTGAATTTCTTGTGACTGTGACTAAGTTTATTTCAGTATATTATGCCTCCCTGCTTCTAAAAATGAGGAAACATCCTTCAGCAGAGCTCTGTGATTCTCTGATAAAAAGTGCAGTGTGAAATTCCAGCTTCTTATAGTTCTCATTCTTACATCTAATGTTGACTCTTTGACTGAACAAGTTAAGGAATTACTCCCAGTGAGTCTGCTCCTTACTCACTTGGGATTCAAGGGCACAACAGCATTCTCCCCTCTTCCATACCAACTTAAATTGTATGTTGAAAAAATAATATTTTCTTACTTTATCAAAAACTCCATCTACTTTCTTTGTCATACTGACATGCCTAGATGTAACAGAGATTTTTTTCTTACTGTATAGCATGTTGCACTAGGTAGTTTCCATGAAGTTGCTTTTATTTTCATTATTTTCTTCATGAACTGAACTCACCTAAGTTTGGCAACGCTATGTAGTATAAAGACAAAGAATATTTTGTTGCTTAGACCTGCTTCTAAGGTAAAGACAATAGATAAGAAGCACGATTCCAAATGCTGTTGATATCACTTTAAGAACCTCATTCCATTGTAATTAAATTTAAAAGGAATCTTCTGAAGGACATCAGTAGCCATTTGCAGGTCTTAATTAAACATTCTTAGAAATACTGCCAGCCCACCCATTCTCTGTTGGGGAAATCTTATGGATTTCTGTGTATTTTTAGACTTTAGAAATGTATGATGTTTTAAGTATACCATAAAAGCATTTGGTTAATTTTTAATCATATGAACTTCAATTCAATTTCTAACTGTTACGTTGCTTCTTTGCCTTCCTCATTTGTTAAACTCTGTCTCCTGTGAATTTTCCTTCCTGCCTCTAAATAGTTTCTTTGAATATATCAGTACCTTACAGTGTCAGTACTGGAAAACATTTTTTTTTTCCTTCAGTTTGTGCTCTTAGGAGTAAAGAAGATGCTTGTTACTGAAGTTTTTGTTATATTTTCAAGAGCAGATTATGAAATGGATTTAGATAAATGTTGTTTATTAACCTGTTTGAGGATGCTTTATCTCAAGATAATAATAGTATGGCTCATGAAGAATAATTTAAATCAAATTGTTGGTATCTATTACGCATGTACTTGAAAAGAACATTGATTATATTGTCTGCATTCTTGCTACCTACAATACCTAGAATAGCCTGCAATCTAATGACAATGAACTACATAGTTATTCTGATAAAGAATTTAAACTTGAATACACATGACTCTTTCTTAAATAGTTTTCATCTTGATTTCCTGGGCTTATGTTTATAATGTCTGCTTCATGTATTTGTGAAGTAGTCATTTCCATTTTGTATGAAAGCTGAGGTACATTTCAAATAACTGATCTTATATTTGTTTGAGGTTGTCTTTTATCCATGGCAAATCCAGTGGAACAGCAAATGCTGTATGAAATACTGCAAGCCACTGGCATTTTTTTATGCTTTAGCTAAATGCTTACCATTTTATAAAGTGAATACCAGAACTCCTCTTCACTTTAGTGCAAACCAGAATGGCATATCTGTTGCTTGACTACAGAAACTGGCTTCAAGTCAGAAGATAAATATATCTAGAAATGGAAGGAAAGTAAAGATATTTAAAAGAAGAGTGTTCTTTGCTGTACGGTGTACTTGGTGAAGTAAAACTTGTAGAATTTCAAAGAAAACTTTTTTCCCATTTCACACAGCACCCCCTCAGATCTGAAAAGACTGTACATGGTTTTGGCTTTGTTCTTAGGGATGTAATTTGCAATGGACAGTATCTTAGGGGTTCTGTAGGAGCTCAGAGAAATCACAGAATTGTAGGGGTTGGAAGGGACCTCTGGAGATCATGTGGACCAATCTCCTGCTAAAGAAGTTCCCTACAGTAGTTTGCACAGGAAAGCAACCAGGCAGGTTTTGAATATCTCTAGAGAAGAAGTTTACAAAACCTCTCTGGGCAACCTGTTCTAGTACACTGTCAGTGATCCTAAATCATGATCCATTCATTTTAGGATTTTTGGCTGGACTCCTTCACGCTACTTGCCCTTGCCATTTTTAGTACCTAAGCACTTGAAAAGAAAACAAGGTTTTGCAAGACAGCCTGACAGAACATTTTGATGACTTTTTTAAGTACGAATTACATCATAATGAGCCTTCTGCTGTATTCACACATTTTATATATATTTTTAATATATATATTATTTATATATATTATATATAAAAACCTTCTATCAAACAGATTTTCAGATGGAGTGATAGGACAAAAATCTGCATTAGAGGGCTTTCTTTGCTCTGATTAGCAATAACACTTCTCTAGTTAAAAGCATTGCTCGCTGTGACAGTTATTTATGGTGAACAGTCTTGTTTTTTTGCAGTCTCAGGACATCACACTATATATATGTTTTAAATAGCAGTTTCACTGGGATTGTTCTTGTGGAAATTCATTTCTCTTTCAAGCACAAGTTTCTTTCCTAGTCATCTCAGTCCTAGCATCCATTTCTCTGCTCTGCAGAGAAGGGAAAACAAACATTTTGCTCAGATTGATAGTAACTCAAGATCAGAGGGGAATGAAAACAGAATTTGAGCACTGATGAGACTCTCTTCCTGCTTTACACCAGCAAGTGCTGGTTTGTTATTATCCTGGTGAAAAAGGCACTCAGACTCTACAAAAGATAATTTTAAATGCTATGTATTAGAGCTAACAAAGAACAGTATGGATAATCCCATGTCCCTCAAGAAGATGGGAGCCCTGAGCTGTCCAGCACCAAAATGACATCGTGGTGCAGTATGCTGTGCAGAGTCCATCCATCCAAGTGCTCCTCAGTTTGCTCCTATGAGCTCCTATGGGATTTTCTTACAAAGAAGACAATTCTGTTCATCATTTCTATTATCTGACAAAAGATAGCATGGGAACTTGCTGCTGCAGCTGTCTACATAGAGGTAAATGGTTTCATCACATTTCCCTTTGAATTATAAGGGACAAGAAATCTCCCCTACAAAGACAGGCTAAGGGAGCTGGGCTTAGGGAGTCAAATATTTACAAGTGTAGATAATGGCAGGACAAGGGGAAATGGTTTTAAGTTGAAGGAGGGGAGGTTTAGGTTAGATATCAGGGAGAAGTTCTTTACCAAAAGAGCAGTGAGGTTCTGGAGTGGGCTGTCTGGAGAAGTTGTGGATGCCCTGTCCCTGGAGGTGTTCAAGGCCATGTGGGATGGGGCCCTGTGCAGCGTGGTCTAGTATTAGATATGGTGGTCTTGCCTGCAGTAGGGGGGTTGGAACTTGATGATCCTTAAGGTCCCTTCCAAGCCATTCTATGAAACTTAAAAATACTACATATGCTGAAAATACTACTCTTGCCTAAATTTGTACTGCATCTGCTAATGTAGTCAAAATCATCCTTTTTTTCCAAGGTAAAGCTGCAGAAAAATGGTGAATTGAGCTTAGATTTGTTTCAAATATTTCTCATTTGTCAGTGCAACTAAAAACACCTGAGAACCCTCAGCATGAAATTTGTTTTCATAACAGATTTGTCCATTTTTGGTTTTACAGCTTGTCCTTGTCTAATAATTGCCATGCAAATTGAGAAAGTTTGACATGCTGTGTACTTGCAACAGCAGTGACTTTGCCATCGGAGAGTTTTCCTTTGGTTACATTGTGCGCTGGTCCTAAGGAGCAAAATGCATACTGAGTTAAACCACAGGAATGTGACTTAATCCTTTTGACACCTTCTGCACTGGGAAACAGTATGTTGGGGTGGTTTTGCTAGGAAGCTGGAGGCTTTCTTGTCCAAGCTTTACCAACAGCAGTAACTCCTTTTGCACAGGCAGAGGGAGGAGGCTTAGTTTGGGTCCCAGTAGGCTAGATTCTTTAGGGATGCCTTCTGGCTGTTATTTCAAGCCATCTAAATATAAATTGACTTTGACCTCTTTCATGCTGCTCTAATCATCCCTTTGTACTTTCTTCTAGAACAGAGGAACGTGCAAGTTTAAAGACACCAAATGTAGCATAGCTGCAGATAGTATGGGGAAAAAATACTTGTGCAGCCAGTGTAGGAAAGATTCCTATACTAGTAAGCTAAGCTTTGTTTTATGTAATGTTTGTTGAATGAAAGTTTAATATGGTATAGTAATTTAATGTAATAAATATTCTACAGAAATATTGTTATATAATGAGAAAGCGTTCATCAGTTCCAGCTGCCTGTGCATCCTGATATGCCTTTCACTATGCAGCAGCCTGTTCAGACACTGTTAAAAAAACAGAAAACTTAAGCAAAGGAATAAGTGGACACACACATTCTTTGATTTGTGGAGATGTTTGTTATTGTCCAGTGAATGGTTAGGACTGTACTTGTCATTTTATCTAAAATCTATACCAGTATGATGCTGCTTTAATTAGAATAGTTGTGGGTCTGCTGCATGTATGTGGCATAGGTGATGTGTAGCGAATAATGTCAACAATGCAAGGATCCTCAGTAGGTTATCCTGTTGGTTTTACCTTCTTTAAGTGCTTTTCTCTTGCTGCATTATATATGAGAAATGATTAAATGGAGAAGTCATTATTCCAACCAAATGGTAAAATTTCATTCATAGAGTAAGCCTACCTGGAACATATCAGGGCAGTGTCAATGTATGATCAAAGCACACAGGATTTGTAGATTCAAAGTCCTGATCTCTAGGATTAAGATTCCTCCAGTTTCTGTGTTATTACTTTTTTTGCAAACTGTCTAGAATTGAG
This sequence comes from Phasianus colchicus, assembly GCF_987193195.1. Taxonomy (NCBI): domain Eukaryota; kingdom Metazoa; phylum Chordata; class Aves; order Galliformes; family Phasianidae; genus Phasianus; species Phasianus colchicus. Next base: position 103,179,515 of record NC_143436.1, read on the forward strand.
TTGTGGTACACTGAACTAATTGTTTAGCTTCCTCTCTCCTTTGTCTGACACAGATTTTCTTAACAGCTCAGATTTTAAACAGCTTTATTAAGAGCTGGTAGATGTTAACTTGTACCTTTTGTGCAGTTCATGTGACTAAATGAGAAAAACAAGATACATTAAAAAAAAAAAAAGACTAAAACCCAGTGCCTTACAGGTTCCCAGACTTGGTCTAATTGGCTTTAATTTTTGCTTGTTTACTTATTTTTGCTGAAGACACTTCAAAAAGTGTAGGGATTATTAGAACAATAAATATAAACTACTATGATTGATGCTGTCCTCTTAACTTGTAGTGATGTGTCCAGACCACTTGGCAGAGTTATTCTTCCCGTCAAAATCAACTAATTTCTTCTTTCCTCCCACCAGTACATTTTATTTCTATTCAGTGTTTTGCATTGCTAAATCTACTGTTAATTTTTCTTAAATTCCCAGATGGCTTCATAATTTAGATACAATATTTTATGATACAGTAATTAATAGCAGCACATGCTAGTTGTATTCAGTTTACAGATTTTTAACTATATATATCTATTTGAATTTGACTTATAGGATTTCCCTTCTCAATCTGTTTGTGTGTGTAATTCCACAAGCCAAAGGAAATCATAGAGAATGGCAACATAATATAAAAATACAGTTCTGTTGCTAGAGCATGTCTGAGAATCTTTATTTAATGCATTTTTGAATATACAGGCCTTGATTTTTCTATCTGGAAAACCAAAAATGTTAAAAATTCCTCATTTCTCACTTTTATTCAGGTAAGTCTTCTATTACTTCAACTGGGAAGTGCTGTTTTAAACAAAACTACTTATTTCATAGAATCACAGAATTATAGAATGGCCTTGGTTGAAAAGGACCATAACAATCATCTAGTTTCAACCACTCTTCCACAGGTAGGGGTGCCAACCACTAGACCAGGCTGCCCAGAGCCACATCCAGCCTGGCCTTGAATGCCTCCAGGGATGGGGCATCCACAACCTCCTTGGGCAACCTGTTCCAGTACATCACCACCCTGTGAGTGAAAAACTTTCTCCATATCTAATCTAAACCTCCCCTGTCTCAGTTTAAAACCATTCCCCCTTGTCCTAAACAGCCATTCCCTTTCCTGTTTATATGCTCGATTCAAGTACTGGAAGGCCACAATGAAGTCTCCACAGAGCCTTCTCTTCTCCAAGCCAAACAAATCTGATCTCCCTTGACCTTTCCTCATAGGAGAGGTGCTCCAGCCCTCTGATCATCTTAGTGGCCCTCCCCTGGACCCGCTCCAAGAACTCCATGTCCTTCTTGCACTGGGGGCCCCGGTACTGCGTCCAGGCCTCCAAATGAGGCTTCAAAGAGATGAATAGAAGGGTACAATCACTTCCCTCTGCCTGCTGGCCACCCCTTTTTTTCTAATGCCACCCAGAACACAGTTGGGTCTTCTGGGCTGCAAGCGTGCACTGCTGGCTCATGTCCAGCTTCTCATCCATCAGAACTCCCAAGTCTTCCTTTGCAGGACTGCTCTCAGAGAGATCTCTCTGCAGTTTGTGTAAGTACCTGGGAATGCCCCAACCCAAGTGCAGCACCCTGCAATTGGCCTTATTGAACCTCATTAGATTTTCATGGGCCCATTTCTCCAGCCTGTCCAGGTCCCTCTAGATGGCTTCCCTTCCTTTCAGTGTATCTACTGCGCTGCTCAGCTTGGTGTCATTTGCAAACTTGCTGAGGGGGCACTCAATGCCATTGTCTATGTCATTGATGAAGATGTTAAAGAGCACAATATTTCATGTGAACTGCTATAAGATATACCTATCCCTGCCCTGTTAGCTGAGCCAGTTCCAAACAGTGTAACAGACTTCTAGGTTAAAATCTCTGATACATGTTAAAATATTAAATCAGGTTTTAATTTATGAAACTTTCTGGCCTTTCTTACTTTTTTAAAAAGGAGCATCTCTGTTTAAAAAGATATCCTTATTCTCAGATCAAATTTAGCAGGGAGTTTTAAAGGAGTCAGAAGTCATTTCACAATTGGATGCATAAATGTAAATCTCCACCATAAAAGCAATGGTACAGTTGTGTCACTTTTAAGCAGTGCTTATGTGACCAAACATATAAAATAAGCTTATGAATACATGAAATGATAGCATTGGAGAGAGAAAGAAATCAGATATCACAATGTATATTTTAAATTTTGCTATTGAGAAAAGCAGTTGACATAGATGAAAGTGAAAAGACATTTCAAGCACTCAGAAGTCTTATTTATGCTGTGAGTAATTTCTTTCATAGGAACTACATCTCTTGAAAAGATGAAATATATCTAAATCCTTTGCAACCAAAGCACACTGAAACAGGAAGCATGCCATACAGATGAAATATCCCTTATCAAGGCAGTCTTGTGGCTCCAAGAATAAGATTTTTATTTCTAGACACAAAACGTATTTCTTTTGCAGGCAGCTTATGCTATCCTTATTAATGAATGCTTGATTTTCATGTAAAATGATAAAAAACTTGCTGACAATCTTTGAAGAAGTAGAGTTTACTGAAAGCAAATTTGGACAAAAAATCATAGCTAAATAATTGGTTCTGCTGTCCTATTTCATTTTCAGTCCTGTGTGAACGTTAGTAAGATTGGCAATTCAAGGCTTGAGTGCCAGCAGCCTTGATGGTGGAAAGGATGCTTCTGAGATAGGTATAGCTGTCACTGGTAAAGATGTCTTTTCATTCTCCCTTTCATGGTGTTTGTTGTTGTGGTGGTTTGTTTTTTATTTATTTATTTATTTATTTATTTTTATTTCCCTCTCATTTTTATTTGCTGGACAGTGATGTTTTGAACCAAGGAAAATCCACATGGAAATCTTTATGTCAGACATGGAAAGTTTTTATTCAAACTTGGTGTTACATGGAAAAATAGCTAGCAAGTGCCTGTTCTCTTGGTACAGTAAGAAGGTAACAAAGAGTAAATAAGCACATAAAGGAGTCCCAGACTTCAAAAGCCTTGACATTGATCAGGCAGATATAATAACGTACTGCCTAATCCCTATCTAGAGGGAAGCTGTTAGAGACAGGTGATAGTCTTGCCAATAATGTAGCAGACAGAAAATACTGGACAAGGAATTTCTGAGTGACTCAAAGATGTCTTTACTGTGAATCATCTTACTCATGTCTTGTCCTGTTTTGTTCCCCCTGTGTAAATCTCACTCTTCTAAACACTGATATTTGAGGTCAAATTCATGAAGTTTCAGATGCTGTAATTTACTTCAACAAATTCAATTCAGTGAAGCATTTCTCATATTTAGATTGTATCAACTGCTTGTCTTTTTGTCTCATGAGTCTCAGAAGATGTCAAATAGAAGTCGTTAAACATGATTAGAGTTTAATTACTTTTCTCTGCTTTTGAAAGTGACAAATACTTTGCTGTTACTTTACCAGGCATCTATGTGTACTTATATTTTCTGTCATGTATATATTTTTTATTTTTTGACTCTTTTTCTTTAAAAATCATTTAAGTTCAAACCTGAAAAATCTAGTATAAGTTGAACAGTCTGGGCATTGGAATAAACTTGTTATGCTCAGTTGTATCTCTCAACTCTTGTAACAATTGAGCTCTTTCAAAGTGTTGTTTTTTGTTTTTTGTTTTCTCAGAATGCAGGAATTACTGCTCAGAAAAGATGGTTTCACTCAGTTCTTTGCTGAAGAATGCTGTTGGTGATGGACATTAGAAAAGTGATACTAAAGCTCCTTATCCTATCAGGACTGTTTGCCCATCTCTCCCTGATTCCCCTTCTTAAGAAGGTTTCTGATGATTTTCTTCTCTTTAAGAGGTGCAGTGGCTAGGAAGGCAAAATGCTAAAAAGATTTTCTAATTTGTGAAATGAAATCAAATAATGTATGGAATCAAAAGGAAAATTCATATGAGTACTCGAACATGAAAAATGGCTCACAGATTTAGCATTTTTGGTGGATTTGATCACTAATTTATATGAGTTAAACATGCATCTTCAAGGTGAAAATCAACTTGTCTGTGCATTAGTTTAACAAAAACAAATACACACTAGCTTTATGCTTTAACCCCTTTTTTAAAAAAATATTTTAATAATACCTTTAAAAAAAGTTTTGTTACTTATATACATTAACTATATTACATATAGTTTCATTAGATATAGTTTTATATGCAGCCCAAGACAATTCTTCTTCATTTAATGCAGATTAGGCAAGCCAAAAGATTGGATACCCATGATCTATGTCTTTGTAATTCTACCAAAAAATAATATGCATTTTCTATATTTTGATGATAAAGAGTATCAAAATCTCTTGAACTGTGTAGGGGGAATGAAATACCAAACCAAAACCCAAAGTACAAAGCAACACAACAGACTTCATAAGTGAATCACAAAACCATAGAATCATGACAGTTGGAAAAGTCCTCTAAGATTATCAGGTACAACTGTTGACTCACCCCCACTATGCCCACTGACCATGTCCCTCAGTGCCACATCCACATGGTTCTTGAAGACCTCCAGGGATAGTGACTTCACCACCTCCCTGGGCAGCCTGTGCTGCTGCCTCAACGCTCTTCAGAGCAGAAATTTCTCCTGATATCCAATCTGAACTTCCCCTGGTGCAACTTGAGGCTATTCCCTATTGTCCTATTACTAGCTTCCTCATAGAAGACACTAACCTTGCTACAACCTTCTTTCATGTTGTCGTAGAGAACAGTTGATCCTCTTCATCTCCAGACTAAAGAGTCCCCATACCTTCAGCTGCTCCCCACAAGATTTGTACTCCAGATTCTTCACCAGACTGTTTGCCCTTTTGTGGATATACTCCAGTGCCTCAATATCTTGCTTATACTGAAATGCCTAAAACTGAAAACAGTATTAAAGGTGTTTCCTCCTGAGTACAGGGGGCAATCACTTCCTATGCAATTTTTGATGACTTCATGTTTGAATGTTAACTTTCTTTTATTGTTTGTCTTTTGACTTTATTTATATACATAAATTATGCATTCTATGTTTGTAATAAATGCATGGGAGAACACTAGTGTAATGTAGTGAACTTCCTTCCCATATTTTAAGTAGTTCATGAATATTGCAAAACAAATAAAATCATAAAATATATCACTACTCTTTCAGTAAAAGCCCTACCTGACAGTAGCAGCTGGGAAGGAAATTCTGGTTCTTATCTTCACAACTGTAATATGTTTTGTTGCTTATATGCAAGAATAGAGAAGCTTCCTAAGAAATAAAGCAATACCAGGAAAATGTAATTATAAAATCATAAATTGTAGCATGGCAAAATAATACGTTCAGATATAAAACTCAACATAAAAGCAGAATGGCTTAGATTTAAAATCAATTAACTTCCTCTATTTTTTAATGCTTTGACTTGCATTAAAATTTTGTAATTTGAATATTTTATTAACCCAAAAGAACTGTCTTCTCGCTTGCTCTGCGTCTACCAAAATGTGTCATTATTTTCATCTGCATCACTTAAAGCAAAAAAAATTGGCCCTAAAATTTGTCCTTTGCTAGTAGTGATCTAATATTAATTTGCCTTTATAGCTTATATGAAAGATGAATATACTCTTATTGCTTGAACTAGAAATTGATACACTATGCAATAGTTTGCACCATGTAACAGTGCTAATTAATGGACACTATGTAATAGCATTTTCAGGTACTACTCTCTCTCTTATAAGATGCATGCCAGAAATAATCAAACATCTATTTCAGTTAACAGGGGGGCAGTCTTGGGGGGGACTGTGGCATGAACTGAATCAAATGCCAGTTTTGCTAGTTGGGTCTTCAGGAATATTCTTAGTCATATGTGTGTTCTGAGAGTAATGGTATTCATTTTCAGATATATGGCTTATCTGGTCCCTTCTTCCCACTGAGAATCTCTGTCAGAGAACTAAAGTGTTGTGAAAAGAATGTATGAATATTAAAAGTCATTATTTATTTGACAGTCAGTTCTCCATGTAATACCACCTTCAGGACTATGTCAGAAAAGACAGAAAAGATGAGCTCCAACCTGAAATATGTTTAAAAATAGACTACAGTTTTGATTTATAAGATGCAGAATGCCAGCAAAATTCAAAGCAGATTCTTGCCAAAGCTATGGGTCTGTATGGTATTTTCATGGAGGAATAGTGATCCACAGTGGAATAATCTATGGACAGTAAATCAAGAACATGAGTTTATTTCCAGCTCTGCTAGCAAGACATAGAATCATAGTATAGTTTGGGTTGGAAGGACCTTAAAAATCATCTATTTCCAATCCCCCTGCCATAGGTAAGGATACCTCTAACTAGACCAAATTGCCCAGGACCCTACCCAATGTGGCCTTGGATGTTGCTAGAGATGAAGCATCTGCAGCTTCCCTGGACAGCCATTTTCCAGTGCCTCACCACTGTCTAAGTAAAAAATTTCTTCCTAATATCTAATCTAAATCTACTCTCTCAGTTTCAAGATATTACTCCTTTTCCTATCACTTCACTCTGATAGGCTTCTCCAGCTTTTCTGTAGGCCTCCTTTAAGTAAAGAAAACCTGCTGTAAGGTCTCCCTTGAGCCTTTTCTTCCCCAGACTGAACAATTCCTACTCTCTCAGCCTTTCTTCATAGGAGAAGTGCTTGAGTCCATTCCAGTCTTTCTCCACAGGGCTGCTCTCTATCCATTCTCTGCACAGCCTGTATTTGTGCTTAAGGTTGCCATGACCCAGGTGTAGAACCTTGCATTTGTCTTGTTGAACTTCATGAGTTTCCCATGGGGCCACTTCTCAAATCTGTAAAGTTTCCTCTGGATGACATCCCTTCTCTCCAGTTTGTTGACTGCACCATACAGCTTTTTGTCGCCTGCAGCCTTGCTGAGAGTTTGCTCGATCCATGTTGATGATAGAGATGTTAAATTCCTTATCGATTGATTGTCCATCCATCAAATCCATGTCTCTCCAGTTAAGGAACAAGGATGTTGTGTGGGACAATGTCAAATGTTTTGCACAAGTCCAAGTAGAGGACCCCAGTTGCTTTTTCCTTATCTATCAACGCTATAAGCCTGTTGTAGAAGGCCACCAAATTTGTCAAGAAGGATTTGTCCTTAATGAATCCATGATGGCTGTCACCAGTCAGTCACGTCTTTTTTTTTTTTTTTTTTTTCTGTGTGCCTTAGTAGTTTCCAGAAGCATCTGCTTAGCAATTTCATCTACCACTTCCCTCAAGACTCATAGATTCATCTCATCAGGACTTGCACAACTTCAAGTTCCTTAGATGGTCTTTAGCATGAAATTCTTCTGCACTGGACAGTTCTTTATTTTATCACTCCCTGTGTTTCCCTTCTGTGATATGGGCAGTGTGGCTATTTACAGGTGAAGACTGAGGCAAAAAGTCAATCAACCTTCTCCATATATCATGTAACTAGGTTTTCTGTTTCTTGCAGACAGGGCTTACATTTCCCTTAGTGTTTCTTTCACTGTGGATGTGTCTATTGAAGCTTTCCTTGTTGCCCTTGACTTCTCTGGCCAAATTTAATTCTATCAGCACTTTTCCTTCCTCTTCCCATTCCCCTTTCCCTTCCCCTCCCCATCCTCCCCTCCGCATCCTTCCCTCCCCTGCCTTCCCTTCCCTTCCCTTCTCCTCCCTTCCCCTCCCCTCCCCTCCCTTCCCTTCTCCTCTCCTTCCCTTTCATTCTCTTTTTTTCCCCTAATTGGTATGTTAACAAATGCTTTAAAAATACATTACTAATTCTATAAAATTTCACTGAAAGATACTGAGTCATTCCTAAAGAAGTTGGACTGCTTTCCTTGCATTTAAATTTGCTGTTATAATTGCAGAAGCATGGCAACAAAATAATAGAATTTCTTAAAACTTGGAAGAGAAATTAAACTGTCAGTTTAGATGTTACAGAAACTATCACTGAAATACTGTAGAAGTTAAAATCACTTCACCACTTATGAAAGTGTACTCAGTGACATCATTGCTAATTTACCTTTTTCTTCTTCCAAAACAGAAGGTGACAAACGTGATGCTTGCTCACCCATTTTTCATGTTATCTAGAAGAAATATAGCAGCCATATATTTGGAGGCCTGTCGTAGTATGACATGCACTTTAATTCAAGTAATTGTTACTATTATAAGTTTTGAATTCATGGGAGAAAGATTGCTGGTAAAGATAGAAATAATGAAGATTACATGATTTAACTACAGCATTTTTTATTTTTTTTTTTCCAGCTTTAATTGTGATATCCACTCTTTCTTCTATGAATCATGAATATAAATGTTTGTGAAGAAAGATGTTTGGTTTAGCAGAAGAGACAAGTCTGAATAAGAATTTCATTCTCTTTACAGGACATTTTGAGGCTATATGAGGTATTTGCTGCAGCTGTCTTTCTCTCTCTATATGTGACTTCCTGTGTACACTACTTTGAGAACTTCAAAATGTCATATGGAAGTTCCACTCCTCTAGATTTTAGAAGAGTTTACACCAGAAGACTTTAAAATTAAAACATGATTTTTGAGGTTTATATTAGCTTTTTAGTAGATCTGGCATTCAGGAATGTCTTTTGCATGTGTGACTCCCTGAAGTAGTATCTTTAAATGAAACAGTAAAATAAAAAATGTCATCTCATCAAACTGAATTTGAACATGCCAGTTTTCTCTTTTCAACTAGTGATATGATGCTAGATAGCAGTGTAATTTGAAAAGGACGGCTGGAAAGGTGTCTGATCGCTATAATGTAGAAAATGAGATTGTCTAATTTGTATCAAAGGGGTAGTATGAACATCTATCTGGTATTTAAAACTGTGTCGTCTTTGGATACATTAAGATATTTCTTCTCAAGTAGTAATAATGTGTGGATGAATCCAATAAGTCAAGGCAAGAAGAAATAAACATTTTAAAGTGTGTGAACATTCTGGCATTTCAGCTGCTGATGAATGATGAATCTGCTGATAGATACCATCTATCACAGCCGAATGTTTGTTTGGATGAACTATCGAAAAACAACAGAAGGAGAAATGGAAGAGAACATTAAAATGGATGAAAGCACATTTTTAAAAATAATTAAATAAATAAACACTATCAATTCATAAATAGAATACATCCTAGTTTCCAGTAAAAACTGTTTTATGTACATATATTACTATTATGAATATTATTCTTATTTAACATTTCTCCTTGTTCAGATATGTTTAAATCTGTGAAGTTTTGAAATGCAACATAAAATTACTATGAGCATAAAATGAAAAAGCTCTGCTATGAAAAAGCAACTCTTTTGCCCTTAAATTGCAGAGAAAAACAAAACAAAACAAAACAAAAAACACCTGCTTCATTCTCTCCTATTATTATTTTTTTTTAATATATAAAACTGCTTTGATTTTCATCTTTCACAGCACCTTATGCAGAACTGTTTACAAATTTAGTGAAGTAGTTATAGAACTAAGTAAGCATCTAACAATAGGGTAAATCTGAGAGAGGTTTGAAAAGATAGTGTTTTCCATAGAGATTTCCATTAAGATTAATAACCTAAGAAATGGATTAGCATTGAAAGCTGTTTTAGATATCAGGAGCTGCAAATAAGAAGAAATTCACTTGCCATGCCTACTAATTCAATGGCAGAATAAAATAAGACAGTAAGCATTTACTAGTAAAAAGTAGGTAAGAATGGCATGAGATTTAGAAATAGTCTGGATTAAACCATGGAAGAGAAAAGAGAAGAGGAGAGAAGAGGAGAGGAAAGGAGAATATAAATTAAGATTAATTTCCTCTGACTGTTCCTTTTTTCCTGTTAATTTTGGGGAAAACTAGATTGGTTGTTGTCACATTCTTTGTCTCTTTGTCAGCTCTGTAACACTTAAACGAATCTCAGTTGGGTGTGAGGAGCAGTGTACTCCTAGAGTTATCCTCAGAGAGAAGGCAAAGAGATGAGACAATTTATTAGAGCAACACTATCTTAGCAAGGTCAGTTTAACAAAAGACCCCACTCTACATGTGTATGTGACATGGAAGAAAGAATGTATGAAAATAAAAACCAGAAAAAAAGAAACAGGAGTGAACAGAAATAAATGAGATTTCTAATGCAGAAATTAGACATGGTTTTCTAGTCTGAAAGTAAGTGAATCTCTTTTCTGACTTAGTGAAGGTCCAGCAAAGTTTCAGAAGAGAAACTTTGGCCCAGAATATTGTAGCACTATAACAGATGATGATCTAAGGACACATATTCCAGTATCAGCCTCTTGTAAAACTGCTTTCTGAGACCTTAAATATTTTCCTTTCACTGACTATCTACAAAGAAGGGTGCAGCAGTTTCTCTCACCTGTTTTCCACTGCAACTAGGACACAGTTTGTGGTGACAAAACAGATTATATATAATTTAGGCTTCATCATTTCAGCTTCAGCTGCCTGCTGACAAAAGCACTAAAACCCACTCCTTTCATATGAAACTTTTGTTCTTGTGAGTGTTCTTAGAGCATGTTTGTATGCATTTTATCATTATATCATATTGAAAGAGAGAAAAAAGACTAAATTGAATATGAAAAATATTTCTATGATAAATACATTATGCAAATGATGTTTTTACTACAGATGCTGATCTATGCCATATTATGGTAGCACTGTTTTTAATCTTGCATTGTTATGTTACAATTTATATTGATACAAAACTCCTTAGTTTGCACATAGTAAGCAAAAATCCATTATTATTTGTAAATGCATGACATCTCAGTAATTTTAAAAAATTTAAAAAAGATAAACCAAGCTATTTACATTGATCAGTTAGTATCATTGCAAAATGACATTCAGAATATAACATTTATTTTAATAATCTTTAAAAATAAATACACTATCTTTGAGGAAAAAAATATCATAAACTCCAGAATAATTAAAGTACAAAAAGACCCTTGGAGGTCTCTGGATCTATCTATTTCTTGCCTAAAAGAAGGTCAGGAATTTTTTCTGGTTAAGTTTCAAAAACTTCAACAGTGGAGCCTGTACAGCTTCTGGGCTTAACAGTCCCTTATGGGGAATAAGTTTGTCTCTATATCCAACCTGAACCTCTTTGTTTCAGTCTATGCCTTTTGTCTCTATTTGCTTTGCACCATCAGTTCTATCTGCTCTTTGACATCCACAAAGTTACAGGCAGGCAGCCACTAAGATTCCCTGTAGTTCTCTCTTCTCCATCACTAATCAGCTAATCACTGATTTCTCCATTCCTCCCTATGAGGCAAGTGCCCCAGGACCTAAAGAGCTTGGTGGCTCTCTCCCCACTTTGATTTACTTTATCACTGTCTTCCTTGTGCTGGGGGATCCCAAACTGGACAAAGTATCTAGATACAGTCTAACCAGTGCTGATTAAAAGAGCGCAAACCCTTCTTTCAGTCTACCAGTTGTGCCCCCTTTAATAACATCCCATGACAGTGCTGGTTATTTTTGCTTCCAGGGCAGCCTGCTGACCCATTCTTACCTTGGAAAGCAGGAAAACCTGAAAGTAATTGTCCCTTGCAGGGCATCACATCAATGGGCAACCAACACCATGTACAAGGCTGAACCAAAGGTGGAACCACTGCTGGCAAAGGCCAGGTGTCAAACAGGACTGCACAGCTTGACCAGCTTAAGTGTACTGTCTCCTGGCCAATGGAAACTGGAAGCTGTTCTCTGAGAGGTGGTGAAAGGGGACAGAGTAGGGATTGTTATCTCCTTGCTATACCAATCCCAGTTAGTGAATAAAAATCCAAAGTTTTATTTCTGTGTTCTTGAGTGGTGGGGTTTTGTCCTAAGAGTTACTCCGTGACATTTGATGTGGAATGAGGCTACAGGTGTCTCTGCTATGAAGTCGTCCTATTCTTTTGTCAGTGATGCTATGCATTGCTTTTACGTGCCATTTGGGCAGAATCATCTTGGTGTACTCATGGTGTGAATTTTTACTTTTCACTGAGTTCAGTGGTTCAAGAAAGATCTCAAGCCTCAACCCATGCCATTCATTGGTCTGAGTATATTGTTACCCCTCAAAGTACAGAGTGCATCAACCCAAGTGGCACTGTGCCTTTGGCATGCTTGTGTGACACCTGTCCTGAAGGTGTCTGGTGCGGCATTTTGCTTTCTGTTTGTTTGTTTAGGAGGATGTACTAGGAGCAAGCATTTGTGTGAGCCACCACTGTATATGTTAGATGCATTTTTTTTATTATTCTGGGGGGGCCAGAAGCATGTGGTGTAAAATGTGGTCTGTGTAAAAGATGCCAGCATTTGCCACGGAGATGTATACAAGCGTGACATCTGCTGGTATGCATCAAGCCTGATTAGCTAGTGAGTAAGAACAGGACGAGGCCATTTGTATCGTTCCTGTTTATGTGTGTGCTGTTTATGTGCATGTGCTGCCTGCAAAAGCACAGTTCTCCTGTCTCAGTACATCTGTTAGTGGCTGGCTGTGTTTTTGCCTGCCTTTCGTAAACATATGCTCAGCCCTAGCAGGCTGCAGGAGGAAAATTACCCTCGAGTCTCAAAGTTCTCTGGACTCATTAATTCCTTAACTTGCCATATGCATTCCCAGGGTAATGGGTATAGGAGCCCCAGTGTGAGAAGGTGGCTGTTCCTTTTACAAATGTTCCCAAAGTATTAGAATTTGTGACCAAACAGTATAGCAGTCACTTTAGAGAGTATATTCAACATCTCTAGAAAATAACAGAAGCCACAATTTTGAAAACATCAAGTTGTGCTGGCTCTAGAGCAAGCAGAGATCCAAGGAAAACAGCTTAGAGCTGAACTTGCTATGAACTGTTCCCTAGAGATGTCCCAACATGTAAAAAAAAAAAAAAAAAAAAAAAGTAAAAATGTTAAAAAAAAAAACAAAAACAATAATACCCCCTTCCCTTTAAAAAAATAAAAAATAATAAAAAAAAAAAAACACAAAATCAAACTAAAAAAATCCTAAAGCACAAACAGTTCAGCTGAAGGTAACAGATTAATGTAACTGTGTAAATGTAAAATAAGTGGTTTTATCAATGGCACCTAGTCTTTGGAAAATCTCTAGTCTCCAAAAATACACTAACTGAAATGATCCAGTGCATGCTTTTTAATTTTTTTATGACTATTATTATTATTATTTTTTTTTTTTTTACAGGAAAACCCTCTGAAGAACAACAGCCTAAAGAGATGAAACCAACTGATGACTCTGAAACATTTATTAGGACTAATGAACCTGAAAAAATAGAGAAACAAAATGGCTTAACACCTTAAAGTCAACTGAGACTTCTAATGATGGAAATGTTCTAGGCTGGATCACTTAGATAAGTATTAATAACAATCTCTTGTTATTTTTGTCTTCTATACATAGCACAGAAGAATAAGTGATTCCTTCCAGTTCTATGAGTATGTTAATGACGAGCTGCTTGGCTTTGTTTTTCTACCTTTCCTTATTTATTTCACTTGCTATCATACCTAGGCAGTTTCAGAGAGTTTTATCATTTCTTGTCAAATCTATCTTGATCACTTATCATTCAAATGGATGTTTAATATCAAGCTTCAATGCTCACAGACTTTTTCAGGACTCAGAAGCAGGTATTTTACATCCTGAATATATAATTATATGTAAAATGCTCTGAGTTAACTGTCTTACGGCCTTTATATTCTCTTGAATCACTTTTTAATTTCTATTGAAAAAATGAAAATATTTAGTTAAGATTGTAGGCAAAAAAATAAGTGCAGAAGGTATACAGTGTATGCAATACATAGCCATTACACTGAGTCCTAAATAAGCCTAAGGAAGACTGAACAGTAGTGCTGCAAGGAGTCAACAATCTCATTTATCTTTGTGAGCTCCCAACTCCCACATAGTCAGTACCAGGCATTTGAGTAAACAATGCAAACAAAGTCATTGAATAAAGAAGGGAAAAAATGAAAACATGCACTAATTATCAAAAAGTAAATACTTCATACCCTGTCACAAAAGGGTTATGAAAAAGTAGTATAGAGAAGAAGTGGTTTAAAAAGCCTAGTGGAAATTGAGCCATTCTTATTAGATGCACAGTCTATTCTGAGCAAAACATTTTTGTCAGATCACAGTGTTGTATCTTTTTTTTTTTTTTTTTTTTTTTTTTAATGTGCAATCTGGAGAAACAGAGCAGTCTCTGCTTCTCTATGCTGATTGTTTTGTCTCATGCACGACCATGTCTCTAAATTTGCCACCCACAGCCCTGACAGCCTCTCTACCCTTCATCACCCTCATTTTTTAAAAAAATCTCTGTTAGATTACATCTCCAGAGCATGCACAAAAGCAACTGCTTTGAGATCCCTGATCTGATCTGTAACAGCTATCTTGTACACTAGTGGGATTTTAGTCTTGAGAGCAGAGCACAGATTCATGTACCTGCAGCTTGGCTTGGTTTCTCAGCGTATGCAGCACTTTGTGCTACCACAGCCAAATCAGTACTGATACTTTAAGTAAGTGTTGCAATATATCTAAGTCAGTTTTATGCTAACTGCAGTCGCTCTACAACCTCAGCATTGGCACTCCCTTCTTTACAGCCTGCATATTCAGCCACCACTCCATGTACTTGTTCTTCTGCTAGGCTATTTGCTCTTTCTTCACATACAAAATAAATTGTATATTTTCTTTTATATTCACAAGTAAGTTTTACTTTCTGGCTTCCCTGTTTTTGTATCATCTTGTATATGTTACAGAACATTGCTGGTTAGCCCCTTATTGCTGTAAAGGTCTATTTCCATTATCACGTTTAAGTACTTCAGAAGAAGCCAGGCATTATGTATTTTGAATACTTACTAAAATATCTTGACCCTTAAAAAAGATTTTGGTGTCTTTCGCTATCTCTTCCCCTACTTTAAACTGGGGTCAATAACTTTTGGGATTACATGAAACCTAAAGAACTGGGAAAATGAGCCGGAGAGAAAAACGTACTTAATTTTCAGATAACAATGCAGTAAAGAAAAGGACTGGATAAGTCAAGATAGTAGAAGCATGGAAAGATTGCCTTGCCCTCTCTAAACGCTTGGAGCAATTGTTTCATTAAGAAATGGAAGAAACAATGCATTTTGTTAAGTTTATTGTATTTCTGTGCACAGGAAGGGATGAAACTGCAAAGAAAAGAAGCAGCATCCATCATCACAAGTATTTACTAATGTAGAAGTTATAACTTCCTATGTAACTCTGAAAATTTTGTCTTCTAATGCTTTTTTTCTTTTTTTTCTAGAATGAGTTCACTGTGGCATTCAAATGCAGCCAAAATTCAAGAGGCTAGAAAGTAGGTAATATGATTCAGTTAGGAGATTTGAGTACATTCAAGGGAAAATAAACCTGTTCAAGAAAACAGTAGTACATTGTAGTATTGTGACATTGTAGTACAGAACCATAATTTTCATCATAACAAAAATATGGCAAGTATTATAAAGTATTCAAGTTATGAAATCTAAATAGGAAAAAACAAAACAAAACAAAACAAAAAAACATTGGGAAGTGAAACTGAGTGAATGCTGCACTCCTAAATATCTAAAAAATAATTAATAATTAATTTTCTTCTGAATGCATTAAAGGGAACAGATAAACAACACAAAGTTCATTTTAGAAGATGTTTTTCTTGAAAGTTTGCTTTCTGCTTCCCTGGGAAGTTGAGTCTGCCTCAGAAATATCCCTGATTTCCCAAGCTTTATACAGATCAGAATGATAGTAACTATAGAATAAATGTGAGGAATTAGGTTTCAAACATAGCAATTTCTATATTCATATATGCTTTACCAAATTGGATCTGTTGTATTATCCCCTTGGGAAATAAAGCAATTCATTCAAAGGTTGTGTTGAACCTTGCTTATGTTTGCAGTGGGTCCTAGATGTTCTCTCTCTACTACACTTTTTTCTCCTAAATCATGAATTTGTGATTATTTGAGACCACAGAAACTTTTTTTTATGAGGCAGTGGGAGAGAATAGAGGTGTTGTTAGAATCAATTCCCTGGACTTGCAGGTGGTGATGGTATGAAAGTAAAATATAAATAGAAAGTAAAAAACACAAAAATTCAGTAACCCACTATTCTCTGTAGATAGCACAGATTCATTTATACTACAGGATAATAACTTAAGATTATAGTAGAGAAGACTTAAGTGCATTAAGACAAACAAACAAAAACCTCTTTATTTAAGCAGGAGAGGTTGCTGCTAGTGGTTGGGCTCTCTGCAAATCTAAGAAATTGTGTAAATGACAAAATGTTTCATAGTAGAGTTCAATGTGCTACAAGGGGTAAAAACAGTCAAACCACTATAATAGTTCTTGCCTGTATTTGATAACCCAATTTTATCTTAGACCAAAAGAAAATCCCAGTTTGTAACATAGAAGTTCTGTATACCTGTAGAAGCCTGTCCTATGTCTTGTCTGTGTCTGTCATTCAACATGTATGAATTACAAGGCTAATATTCCTTCTTCGTTCTATAAATACTACTTGATAGACTTAAGAGTGAAGTGATATCATATTTGAAAAGTCATGACTGTTGTGCCAAGTCTGCTGTGACTGAAAAAAGGGAAACATCACTCTCATTTTAAAAAAGGGAAAAAAGAAGACTGAGGAACTACAGGTTAATGAGCCTCACCTCTATACCTGGGTAGATTATGGAGCAGATCCTCCTGCAAATTATGTAAGCACACATGCAAGACAAGAAGGTGATCCAATACAGCCAGGATGGCTTCACCAAGGGCAGACCATGCACACAAACAAACAAACAGCGGCTTTTTATGATGGATTGAAAACATTGGCTAACAAAGGAAATGCTGATGTTGTCAACCTGTATTTGTGCAAGGACTTTGATGTGGTCCATTATATTTTTATCTTTAAACTACGGAGAGATGGATTTGAAAGGCGGACTATCAGGTGGATAAAGAATTGGTTGGATGGTAGCAATGAGACAGCTGTTATCAATGGTATTATGTCAAGATGAAGACTAATCATGAGACCACAGAGGTCAGTCTTGGGACCAGTGCCCTTCAACATTTTTCTCAGTGACATAGACAGTGGGATCAAGTGTATCCTCAACAAGTTTGCTAATGACACTAAGCTGAATGCTGCAGCAAATACAATAGAAGGGAGGGATGCCATCCAGAGGGACCTGGACAGGACTGAAAATTGGTCCACATGAAGATAATGAAGTTCAACAATGCCAAGTGCAAGATGTTACAGTTGGGCCAGGGCAATCCCAGATATGTGTACAGAATTGGAGAAGAACTCACTGAGGGCAGCCCTGTGGAGAAGAACTTGGGGTGTGAAAAGCTGGATGTGAGCCAGAAGCATGTACTTGCAGTTCAAAAGGCCAACAGTGTCCTGAGCTGCATCAAAAGAAGGGTGGCCAACAGGAAGAGGGAGAGGATTGTCCCTCTCTGTGCTGCCCTTGTGAAGCCCCATATGGTGTCCAGGCCTATGAAGAAAGGTTGAGAGAGTTGGACTTGTTTAGCATGTAAAAGAGAAAGCTCCATGGAGACCTCTTTGCAGCCACTCAGTAGTTAAAGGGAGCTTATAAACAGGAGGGAGATTGACAGTGATAGGACAAGGGAGAAGAGCTTTAAACAAAAAAAAGGGGAGATTAAGGTTAGATATTAGATATAAATTCTTTACTCAGAGGTTGGTGATGCAGTGGATCAGGTTTCCCACAGAAGTCACGGATGCCTCATCCCTGGAGGCATTCAAGACCATGTTAGATGGGGACCTGGGCAACATGATCTAGTAAGTCACAACCCAGTCCATGGCAGGAAGTTTGTTACTAGATGATCTTTAAGGTCCCTTTCAACCTAAGCCATTCTATGATTCATATGAAATAGAATGGTGGGGAAATAAATGAAACAAATATAGGAGATGGATATCCCAAACTTCAGTTTAATATCTGTGTTACTTTGCTGCTGCTTCTAGGTTGCTTAATGTGCTGTATTTGAACTTTAAGAGGCTGTCTTGTACAACTAGTATGAGATGAAAATGGTACCTGAACCAACTCTCTGCTTTTTTCTCTGAAATAATGGAAATGAAAACAGAATTAGAACAGGGATAGTCAGAAAAAAAAAAAAAAAAAAAAAAAGTTAATTAAAGACACCAGGGGTTTAAAATATAATGCGTCTAAATTACAATGTAGATTTGACTTTTTTTTTTTTTTTGCTAGGTACTGGCTTGGAAATCTATCTATTAAAATATTATTAAGGGATTATTCTGTCAGAGCCAGAGAAGGCTAAAAGATATGAGCACACAAAATTACAGCCTTGCAATTTATAGGTAATTTAATGCTGTTATATTTCAGTTTTTTGGAAAAGCTTAAAAAATGTTTGATCATGCCAAGATGATTATACAGATACAGTTTTCTTTAATAGAGACCTTGAGGTCTTGAAATTATATTCTTCATCCCCATTTTAAGCAATGTCATTTCTTATTTAAAAGTACAGTATCATAAAAGAATTCTGTCTGATATTTAGAAAATACTCCATTTATGCACACATGCCTACGTATCTGGGCACAGGCACATGAAATATGCTGACCTTTAATTTTCATATATTGTGTTCATCATAGGTGATTTCCAGTACATACAGTTATCTGTAAAATTATTAAGAGCCTGACATTTATGGATGAGTAAATCTGAAAATCCTTTTTGATACATACCCGGTCGCTAACCAATTATGCAACTAAACAATGCAACAATGAGTTTACTGAACAACAGAAAGGAAATGTGAATAAACACAGTTATGTTATCCATTTCTCACTCTTTCATCAACCATTATCATGAATAACCCAAATAACATATCTACTAATTAGTTTACAGTAAAGTCTAACCTTTCTCAATTTATTATAGAACAGTCATACTGATGTGTTAAAACTGTTAAGAAGAGTTTTTTGGAGATAGACAAGAATGGAAATTGAAAAGAGTTGAGTAACATGTCTTCCAGCTACAACCCTATGTACGAGGGCAGCTCCAAAAGTCACGCCTCCTATTTTATTATGTTGACACACAACATAAGCAGTAAATGTTAGTAGTAGGCAGTAGAGGTTGAACCGTCTCACCAATATTGCATTACATTTTGTTGCTGTGTGATAGATGACAGCAGGGGGACAGTCTGACAAAACTGCATCTGACATGGAAATTCATGTGAAGAAAAGCTGAGTCAATGAATTCCTCTATGCGGAAGAAAATTGCACTCATTGACATTCATTGATGCATACTGGACATTTATGGAGACCAAGTGGTAGATGTAAGCACAGTGAGGTGATGGCTGGTGCTTTTCCAGCAGTGGTGACAGTGACAGTGAGTTCCCTTTTCTGGTGCAGATTTTTATGAATGCAGCATGCAGGCTCTTGTTCAGTGCTGGAGAAAATGCATAGCTAGTGTGCTGATTATGTTGAAAAATCATGTTTTCTACTTGAGAACTTGCTCTATCAAATGATGTTATTGTGCTCTTTGTATCTCTTGTAGTCAACATGGAAAGAAGCAAGGATTTAATTTCAGAGCAACCTATGTACTTTTGAGAGTGTGGTTCAGCACTACCCTAAAAAAGGTGCTTAGAATAAAATTCAGAGCTCCTCAATAATGTGTCTGCAATGTCTTGGTGGGAGTCATAAGGAAAACAGGATCTCTTTCTTCCCAAGTTCTCCCAGTTAGAATTGGATGCTAAAATATTTACTAATGTACTTCAGTAAATGAAATAGTAAAAATGACTCTGTGGCATAATGTTTGGACTGTTGTCTACAAAGGAAAAGTTCTGGGCTTCAGGTCCTCCTGTAAATCATCCATTACTTTGCATTATATCTGTTGACAGCATTTTACAATGCTATGAATACGTGTGCATTGATGTCAAAATACCTTCATTACATAGAATTCAAAGTGGTAATTTAAAGGGAGGCTGAGCAGTAGATTCCTTTGTACCTTATCCTGAGTTGTGATGCAATCAAAATTTTTTATATAAATGTACTGCAAGTTCTTTTGATGTTAGACTAGGACTCATGGAAGATTATACACTTGCTTTTAGGAAAACATAGAATAATGAAAGTTGATACTACATCAAAGCAAATATTAACCAAAGCAAACACTAAGCAAATATCCAAGGAAATATTAAGAACTTATGCTAATTAATTGATTTTATTATTTATACTGGTGGCTTGTATTATTGCAGTCTATTTTATTTTCATAAGGCATTATATTTAACAAGTTGAAAATGGCCAGAATACATGAGCAGATATTCACAAATATTTGTGCCTCACTAGCACAGAGTAGAGGGGTAGAAAAGCCAGCCGAAATCTAAGCTGGCCTTTAAAGGTCCCTTGCAACTCTGAGGATTCTATGATTCTATTATTCTATGAAACTGTAGTATTTGTGAGTCATAGAAAGTACCATGTAGAATGTGATAATTGTAAATCTCTATTCAGTGCCTATTAACTATTACAAAAGAAAGTATGTTGGGTTTTGCATATTCTTTTATCAAGTTGAAAGAAACTAAGTGTAGTTTAATAATTTCTTCAAATTATTCTTAAAATGTTCTATTTGCTGTGCGGCTATAAATATTCCAAAATTCCAAACAGTAATTTCATTTTTGTTATGTGGTGATAGTTTTCTTTTTCTTTTTTTAGGGGGTGAGGGAGTTATGTTGGTTTTCTTTATTATTTTAGATTTTTCTGGTGATTACTTTGAAGACATTTCAGTATAAAAATAACAAGTGGGAAATTTCAAATTGTACTTTATTTGCAGACTTGATGCACATTATTCTTTATAGGTTTCATTATACACCTACACGTGCCTTTTCATCCTGGCAAATATTTTTTCTGTGATGAACAGAAGTACCACTAGTATTTCCTTTAAAAAAATAATTTTCTAGAGGCAAAAGGAAGAGACAGATTGTACTATATAAGGAATAAGTGCAGTTATTTTTCTTAAGACAGCAGATTCTGCTCTAGGAATAAATGTTGAAAGGAAGTTTAAGTTGGATGCTTTTTCTCTCACACTCAGTACAACTGAAATTATCATCAGCACTGAAATCAGCATTTTGCCTGAAACTACCCAGAAATAGAATGTTGCTAATGAGAATAGCTTTTTTTCTTACTAGCTGGCTGTTGTAGAATGTGTCCATTGACACATTATGTCAGGCACTTTGCACTTTATTTGCTTATTGTGTACCTTTTAAAAAATAATGCTGGTTTGATTATGGAGAATCATGTAAATGGAAATTGTTCTCATCTGGGTGGTGATGAACTCATAATGTGAAAACTTCCAGATGCACAGGGGAGAGGAGACGACAGGCAGAGGAGGTGAGAGAGTCACAGGGGTGAGATTTCTGACAGGCACAGCAAACAACCAGAAAAACTTAATTGGATCAGCAAGGATTGCTACAATTCATAAAGGTGCTAAACTAACAGAAATCAAGCCTCTAAGAAAGTAGCCATTCTGCAGGCAAGTAAATTCTTTTAATATTTATACATATCTCATTTAGCATTATTGCCACTAGTAACATTTGCTCATGATCTCGTAGCCCAACCATATCCTGAATCTCATCAAAAGAAGCACGGCCATCAGATCGAGAGAGCTAATCCCACCCTTCTATTCTGTGCTGGTGAGATCTCACCTGGAGTATTGCATCCAGATGCTGAGTCCTCAATATAGGAGAGACACAGACCTGTTAGAATGTGTCCAGAGGAGAGCCACGAAAACAATTCAAGGAGTGGAAGACCTCCTCTGCAAGGACAAGCTGAGAGAACTGGGGTTGTTCAGCTTGGAGATGAGAAGGCTCTAGGGAGACCAGATATCTTCATTTCAGTGTCTAAAGAGGAGGATATGAGAATCGTAGAATCACAGAATCACTAAAGTCGGAAAAGACCTCCAAGATCATCTAGTCTAATTGTCCACCTACCATCGATATTTCCCCATTAAACCATGCCCTTTAGTACCACATCTAAACATTTATTGAACGCCTCCAGGGATGATGACTTTACCACCTCCTGGTCAGCACCTTCCAGCACCTGACCACTCTTTCAGAGAAGAAATTTTTCCTAATATCCAACCTGAATGTCCTCTGGTGCAACTTGAGGCCATTCCTTCTAGTCATATCACTAGCTACGTGTGAGAAGAAGCCAACCCCTACCTCACCACAACCTGCTTATAGGTAGTTGTAGAGAGTTAAAAGATCTCCCCTGATCTTCCACTTCTCCAGACTAAACAATCTGAGTTCCTTCAGCCACTCCCCATAAGACTTGTGCTCCAGACCTTTCACCCGCTTCGTTGTCCTTCTCCTGGCACACTCCAGGGCCTCAATGTCTTTCTTGTAGTGATAGGCCCAAAACTGAACACAGTACTCAAGGTGTGGCCCCACTGGAGCCAAGTACATGAGGATGATCACCTCCCTTTCTTGCTGGCTGCACTATTTCTGATATAAGCCATTGGCCTTTTTGGATACGTGGGCATGCTGCTGGCTCATGTTCAGCTGAGCACCAACCAGCACCCCCAGGTCCATTTCTCCCACACAGTCTTTCAGCCACTCTCCCCCAAGCCTGTAGTGTTGTCTGGGATTCTTGTGGTTAAGGTGCAGGACCTGGCACTTGGTCTTGTTGAACTTCATCCCACTCACCTCAGTCCAGTGATCCAGCCTGTCCAGATCCCTCTGAAGCACCTTCCTACCCACAGTCAGATTGACACTTCCTCCCAGCTTGGACACTTCTTCCCAACTTACTGAGGGTGCACTCAATCCCCTTGTCCAAGTCATCAATAAAGACACTGAATAAGACAGGCCCCATTACCAATCATCGGGGAACACCATTTGTGACAGATCTCCAGATGGATTTAACTCTATTCACTACCAAGCTCAGGGCTTGTCCCTCCTGCCAGTTCTTTACCCTGCAAAAAGTGTACCTGTCCAGGCCATGGGCTGCCAGTTTCTCTAGAAGAATACTGTGGGAGATAGATTAGCTGAAATCTAGGCAGACTATATCAACAGCCAATCCCTCACTGACCAGGCAGGTCACTCAATTATAGAAGGAGATTAGGTTAGTCAAGAAGGATCTGCCTTTCCTGAGTCTATGCTGGCTAGACTTGATCCCTGCATTGTCCCTCACATGTCATGTGATCTCACTCAAGATGATCTGCTCCATAACCTTCCCTTGGCACCAAGGTCAGACTGACAGGCCTATAGCTCCTCCAGTCCTTCTTGTGATCCTTCTTGTGGATGGGAGGCACATTGGCAAGCCTCCAATGCACTAGGAGCTCTTCGGTTGGCCAGAAAAAAACTGATAGATGATGGAAAGTGGCTTGGCAATCACCCCTGACAGCTTTCTTAGCACCTTTTGATGGATTCCACCTGGCCCGATGGACTTGTGATGGTCCAGGTGGAGTAGCATCTCTGTTTCTACTTGAATCGTGGGGATTTATTCTTCTTCCCACTCTGGACTTCCAGGTCAGTGGGTAGAATAGCCTGAAGATAATTGTTCTGATTTTTAAAGACAGATGTAAAAAAGGCATTGAGAACTTCAGCCTTTTCCTTATCCTCATTCCTCGCATTCTCCTTAGCTTTCTTCTTACTGTTAATATATTTCTAGAAAAGCTTTTTGTTCTTTTTTACTATAGTAGCCAGGTTGAGTTCAAGTTTGGCTTTTGCCTTTCTAATTTTCTCCCTGCATATCCTAACAACTTCTTTGTACGCTCCCTGAGTTGCCTGTCCCTTCTTCCACAGGAGGTAGGCTCTCTTCTTCTCCTGGAGTCTCAGAAAAATTCCTTGTTCATCCACTCTGGTGGATGAACAGCTCATTTTACAGCATGGGGAGACAGCCTGCTTCTGCGCCTTTACCCCTCAATACTGAATCCCAAGGTGCTCTCCCTACCAGTGTCCTAAACAGTTCAAAGTCCACCCTCCAGAAGTCCAAGGTAGCAGTTTTGATGACCTCTCTCCTGACTTCACCAAGAATAGAGAACTCTACCATTTCATGGTTGCTCTGCTCAAGACAGCTCCCAACCTCATCTCCCACCAGTCCTTTTCTGTTTGTGTACAGCAGATCTAGCTGGGCACCTCCCCTGGTAGGCTCTCCTATAAGTTGCATCAGGAAGTTATTTTCCACGTACTCCAGAAACAGCCTAGCCTGTTTCTTCTGTGCTGTATTATATTTCCAGCATATATCGGGGAAGTTGAAGTTCTCCATGAGAACAAGGGCTGGTGATTACAGAACTTTTACCAGCTGCTTGTAGAACACCTTCTCCATGTCTTCATCCTGGTTAGGTGATCTATAACAGACTCCCATCAGGATGGGAGCTCCCATTAGCCTTGTTAATCCTCTCCCTGATCCTTACTCATAGTGACTCAACTTTCTCATTCTCAGCCCTGAGCTCAACAGCATTCAAACACCTCCTAACATAGAGTCATGCCACCACCCTTTATTCCTGTTCTATTCCAAGAAAGGAGTGGACAGATCCTTTAGTAGGGTCTGTTGTCATAGGACAGGGGGAAATGGTTCCAGACTGAAAGAGAGAGAGGGTTTAGATTGGATAGAAGGAAAAAAAAAATCATGATAAGGGTAGTGAAGTACTGAAGCAGGTAATTCAGAGAGGTAGTGGGTGCCTTGTCCCTGGAGACCTTCAATACCAGGCTGGATCAGGCTCTGAGCAACTTGATCTAGCTGTGGATTTCCCTGTTCATTGCAAGGGAGTTGGACTAAAGGGAGGTGACCTTTAAAGGTCCTTTTCAACTCAAACGATGCTATGATCTTTAATAACATTATTGGTCAGAAAGTCAATGACTGGATCAGCAGATATACAGCCAGAGTTCCCCTATGGTTTCTAGAAATTCTGGGGATGCCCTGCAAGAGGCTGGATAGGATCAAGACTACTTAGATCCTGCCCTGCTTAAAATGTAAATTTTGATTTTGTGTTCTGCAATATTTCCTGATATTTATTTTCCATTAATGCAGGACACATGTAAATTTATATAACAACTAATAAAAATCAACTCCAAAATAGAGGTGCTTCTCATCATGTGAAGAAAATTTCTATGTATGCCATAAATTTGAGCTTTCATTAATTCAGTATTTTCCCTGATAATAATATTTGATATTTATCCTGAATGAAATATTGTAGAAGGGGGAAAAAAAAAAAAAAAAAAGTGTTTCTCTGTATCTATAATGAAATGAGAGAAGAGAATGTAGATATTTTCTTATATTCTGTTGTTTTACACACAAAATATTTCACTACTGAAGGGGAAAAAAAGAGAGCTCCTGCCCATAGGCTTAGTTAGCTGACCTAGTGGAAAAGCATTTATTCTAAATTTAGAAAGACTACATTTCTTATTCATAGTAAAGTAAACTGTAGAGGGCATCCCCACTAGGTGCAGGTAAAACCTTTTGTACCATTCTGTTAATCACTATGCACATGCCATCATTTTTAGATATTAAAAAGCTTACAAAACTTTTAACTTTTTGGTTTTTAGACCTTTAAAGAAAATGTTTTCAAGAGATTTCCTTCATTCATGCAGAACATTTAGGAACCTGGATTGCTTTTGTGGTGTAACACGTTGACTTTTTGTTTACCATGATTTTTACTATATTGAATTCCATTGGGTGCAATGCTTGTTTGCTTTTTTTCTTTTTTTTCTCATTCTCGACTAGAGTGAAGTTTCCAATAGTACCTAATAGTTTTAACCTGTAGAACTACTTGCACCTGCTTTAATAACTTATGTTTCCTTTTTGACAGTTGTATGGGAACGGTTAGGTCATGACCTGAACTAGTGATTGAGCACCTGGTAAAGGGGCATAGCCAGCACAGGTGGAAATAATTCTCCTGTGCAACCAGAAGGTTCTCCCCTTTCTAACCTCATTTAAGGGCTGTCAGCAACAAAGAAAGCATAGCCCCTTGTAGATTGCTTCCCCTAAATGCCCCTGATCCTTGGAAAGTGGTAAGCAATTCCTTTTTTATTACAGGATTGTGTTCTCTATGTTTCTTGGGTGATCTGGAACTGGTTAAAGAAGATATATCTGGTATTACGTATCTTAACATTTGATGAGCTATCCAGAAGAATCTACCAAAGGTAATATAAATTCTGAGATGGCTTTTCTTAAGGAGTGTAGCAGATTGGTACTCTGGATGGTGGAAATATCTTTCCCTGGAAAAGGAATTACCCAGGCACATCCTGGGATTCCTAGGTTCTCATGGTATGGGCTGCCTTCCTCAGTAGAAAGATTGGGATCCGTTAAGGGATGGGGGAGAACATCACCAACTTTCTACCATGAGTGATAGTATATTCTGAGGGCCTATAAAAGACAAAGAAACAAAGAAAGGCAATTTGTGACATCCACTGTAGCCTTGCCTCTGTTATTGCTGGTCACAAGCAGTGTCCTTCAGGGGTTGGTCTTGGGACCAGAGCTCTTCAACATATTAATCAATGACATAGATAATGGTATAGAGTACATCCTCAGCAAGTTTGCAGATGATACCAAGCTGAGTGAACCTGGACTGGCTGGAAAAGTGGGCCTGTGAAAACTTAATGTGGTTCCATAAGGCCAAGTGCAGGGGTTGGGGCTATCCTAGGTATTTACACAAACTGCAGAGAGATCTCTCTGAGAGCAGCCCTGTGGAGAAGGACTTGAGGGTCCTAGTGGATGAGAAACTGGACATGAGCCAGCAGTGCACACTTGCAGCCTGGAAGGCCAACTGTGTTCGGGGCTGTATTAAAAAAAGCCATCTATGAGGACACTTTTGAGAGTTCTGACAGTAAAATTCACTATACAGTTGAGAGATGTAATTCTACAGCAAGCTCCTCCTCATCGCTATGGGATACTTGTAGTAATCTTAAATCCTTTGGTGGATCTCAAGGCCGTAATTCAACAGACCACTGAATTAGTGGCAGACCTCAGAAACCAAGCATTTAAGATCAAAGCATAATATTTGAGCAATACAGAAAAAGGAATACTGTCCTCAGGAAGTCCAAATTCCACACTTAGGGCCTATGAGAGATTCTTGTAGGCAAATGTGGAATGATCTCATATGGGTCGTGTTACAATTTAATAAGATTGATGAACAACCCAACCATGTTCTCCTAAGCAATTAAATGAAAAACAGTACTGCCTATTCAAGGATGAGTAAAAGATCTACCCTATATTCCTAAGATTGGGTGGCCCAAGCCTAAACAGTGGCATGTTAGGCTGCCTATGTGGGATGGTGAAGTCACTTGTTCTCCTCACTATTAGAAGAAAAGCTACAAAAGATACTAGGCCCTGCAATGTACCATAGTGATGCATCTTAAGAGACTGTTATCACTCCATCAGAGAGGAGTCCCATACAAGAGGGAAAATACCCTATCCTAGAAGATGCCTGGGAAATAATTTAGAATAATTGATGCATCCCAAAATACTCATAAAGACACATTCTGAAGATCACTTAGTTGCTTCAGTTGAAAACTACTCTCTTTCTGTGGGACTACTTTTCAGGTAACTCAGTCCTGTGATTTGTCTCTGAAGAGTGATTTATGAATGTTAATATTTGTACAGGAAGCAGCAGAGGAAACATCAAGGATCAGCTGGGATCCCCTATTGGTGGAAAAACAGAAATAATTGGTGAATGTAGCTCATATTTGAGGCATATGTGAACTGAGACTGTGCTATTTGCACAGGCCGTGATTACTTCCATCAGATTCATAAATACTGTGGTGGGTTGACCTTGTCTGGTTCCCTAATGCTGACATTTGTTTTTTCACTTCCCCCCCTCAACAGGGCTGAGGGGGAAAGTAAGATAGAAAAGCTCCTGACTTATAGTTGTCATCACAGGCGAAACTGATCGACTTGTGGAGGAGTAACTTTGCTTACTGTCAGTAGGATAGTGAGACAAAAACACCTTACTTCTACCTCTCATCTTATTTCATCTCCTCTTTCTCAGCTCCTGACTTCTCTGCCTCATATACCTTGAGTAATGGAGGGGGATGGGAAATTGGGATGTATGCCAGTCCACAACGTCTTCTCTCTACTGCTTCTTCCTCCTCAAACTTTATCTCAACACCAGGATGAGTCCTTGCCATGAGCTGCAGTCCTTCAGGATTAATGTGCTCCAGCACGGGGCCCTCTGTAGATGGCAGTGTGGATATCAGCTCTGCCAAGGAGCTCCTCTGTTGACCTTGATGACCCTCTGTTGTTTCTCACTGTTGTTTCCTCCCCTTCTTGCTCTGTGTGCAGTGTTTTCTGCCTGCCCCAGGGTGGCTGCTGGGCCCATCTATATGCTGGGGCCATTGGAGCAAGTTGGAATGAACTGTGTTCAATCTGGGTCAGCCCTGGTCTTGCTTCATGAAGGCATGTGGAAGGCATGTTATACAAGGCTGTTTGTTTAAATTGTCACATGCCTGAGGTGCTAATGTTTTATCTGCTTAGTTGCTTTCCTATGTAAATAATTCATCAAAAGTTATGTTTTTGTGAAGGAAAGTAACAAATTATGATACTATAGTTACATGATAGATAGTATAATTAAAAAAAAAAAAGGAATAAACATAGTTCAATCAACATTTATTTGGAATTTACACTTTGTCATTTTAGAGCTTCATGTTAGGGATATGTTTTGCACATATTAGATTTCTTAGATTAGATATAAGTTGTGCATAGTGTAATAATAAGGTTACTAAAAATGTTCTTTCATTTTATCGTTAAATGATAAAGAGGCAGAATGCCACAAAAAACTTTGTAATATGAATGTGAACTGCTCCAAAATTAATAGCTCCTATTTAATCATGGTGGCCTATGATGTTAGAGGTAGTTGTTGGTAGTATGACCACCTATATTCCATTACATTCTATTGCCATGTGACAGATTGCAATAGAGGGGCAGTCTGAAAGAATGATTTCTGACAGTGCAGATGAAGCGGAAGTGTGTCACTGAATTCCTCTACATGGGAAAAAATGACACCCATTGACATTCGTTGATACTTGCTGAATGTTTATGGAGACCTAACAGTGGAGCACAAAACATGAGCACAGTGAGGCAATGGGTGGTGCAGTTCAGCAGTGGTGACAGCAACAGTGGTCACCTTCACTGGTACAATGTTATGAGTGTAGCATGCAGACTCTTCTCATCACTGTCAAAAATAGTGGTGACTATGTTGATGAATAGTGTTTTGTAGCTGAGAACTTGCTCTATCAAATGGTGTTATTGTACTCTTTGTGTCTGTTGTAGTTTCCATGGAAATATTCTGAAAGTAATGTCTTCAGTTTGATATCTAAATTACTTTAGCAAATGTGAAGTAGCGGATTCTATCACACATTTTTGCATGCTAAGTTCACGTTAAGTCCCAGGGTACTTGAAGAGGTAAATATCAGGAATAAAACTTTGTTTTTATTCTCAGTGCTTTTGATTTTCAATCTTTTTGTAATTGTACTTTTTCTTTTTTTTTTTTTTCTCCCTTTAGTGCACTGTAGCACTGAAAAAAAAAAATAAAGTGGGTAAACATCGGGGAGGGGGAGAGAAACACACAAAACATACAGATGATAGCTCTCATTGGCTGGAATATCTTTTTGTACAAGACACACAAGCTATTGTCTTATGTAAGTGGTTTGCTATCTTTTTCATGGGTATTACTTATTGTTCTTTCAGAGAAAATATATGCATAGACTATTATTCATAATATACTGAGGTGTTGAAATTTTTTTTCATATTATAAAGCTGCAGTATTGGAATTAAGGAATCTTGGGGATTTTTTTTTACTAGCTTATTGCCTTTAGGAATTGCATATTACTTTTGCATTAGCCTGGACTCTAAGACACACATCCATGAGATGCATAACATGCATCTTACCTCATACAGAAGGGAGCTAATGAATTACTGTAGCTTGAGAATATATTGTGCTGTCCAGAAGGATAGGATAATACCAACTTCTGTAGGGGAAAGAAAAAAAAAACAACCAGAAGTATACTTAGACTTAGCAAGTTTATCAATTTAGAAAATCACTTTTGCCTTTCAGTGAATTATTTGATTATTCCTCTTAATGAACACTGTTTTCTAAGAAACTTATAAGGAAATGCTTGAGTAGTAGCAGGGAGCAAATCCTCGATTGACAAGAATTCTCTTGGTAACATTACCTTTTGTGAAACAAAGATGGTTCATACCCATTCCTTGTCCTACACTGATTATTTTCTGGTTCCTTGTTCTTTATTTTTTTTATATCATTTTCTGATTTCAGGTCCTATTCTACATATGTCTTAGTCAAGGAACCAATTGACAGTCATAATCTTCTTGGTTTTTAATGCATGTGACCTGGAAACAACCATCTTTAAAAGAACCAAAAAGAAAAGTTTTTTGTTGAAAAACAAAACTAAAGAAAAGGCAACCTAGAAAGCAGATTTTCACATACTTTTTTCTCCATCAGCTTTTGTGACAAAATGCTAAAAATGCATAATGATGTGGAAGAGCAGCTCTAGAAAATGACTGTTTGTGAAATGATAATAGTTTTGATATGTTTGCATTTTGTATAATTCAGCATTTGCTGTATTAATGATTTTTTTATTATTATTATCTTGGATTGATATGGAGATGTGATCTGTCTTTATGGCTAGTACTACAGCCTTGTGTCTACAGAAATCAATACACTCTTGCTTAGAAATACTTGGTTGTTTTTGGTTTCAAATATACTCAGTGTTATTTTATGGTTTGTTTACATGATTTTTTTATTTCAGTAGAGTAACGTATCATAGTTAGAAACATATTGTAATTCATGTCTGACATGTATTTAGGATGTTAAATAGTGTTTACAAGTTTACAATATATTTCAAACATTTCTAGAGCACAGCTTGGTTTTAGGAAGAAATTTGTTTGTAGCTAATGCTTCACTATAGCTATGGAAAAAGCCAAGTACTACATGGATGGAACCTTTGAAAATAGCATTTGGGAGACATTTCAGAGAGGAAAGTGGAGATATTGGGTGGTTTTTTTTGTTTTTTGTTTTTTGTAATTTATAATACTTGATTTTAAGCTATTGAGTTATTTCTGTTTCAGTGACAGACAACATGTCATTGGATAAATCTGATGTTACCTTATTCTCTCCTGTTAGACCTAACTAAAGCAAAAAGTGTATTTTCTTTTTATACTGAAACTTTCCTATCTTTTCTACAAAGTGTTATAAATACTGTATATATAACAGCTTTCTACTTAATTACAAATCAATCTGATTATGAAAACAAGCTCTAATCTCTTCCTTTGATTTTTAACTTAAATCAAACTACACATCAGCCAGACAGCTTCATTTGCCTAATACATGGAGTAAACAACAACTGAGTTAAATCAGAATTCAAGTTTTGTGGCTTTAGTACTCAGAATCTGTTTTAGTTAAAAATATTTTTATATATAATTATATGTATATAGTGCTTGCTATATGGATGGGGTACAAATGAAGATTTTGTTTTGATAAACATTTAAAGAAGTAACAACCCTGTGACACATATATGTAAATGTTCAGAAGAATTCCCTCAAATATCTGCTTTAAATATGCAATGACTTTAAAGGTTCATTTTGTGGTAAAATCATTTAAAAATATATATTACTGTAATTTTCACTTTGGGAACGAAATAAATCTGTTAAAAGAAAGTGACTTGTTAATGTCAGTTGGGGGAAAAAAGTGAACAACTCTAAACTGGAGAATGATGGACTCATCACAGTTTCTCTGTACCACTGATTTTGTATTTATTAAAAGCAAATATATCATTGTGCACTGTATATCATCCTTTTTGCTATCTGTCAGATAGTAAGGTTCCCTTATTAATGCATATCTGAAAAGAACAAGATGGTGAAGAGGAAAGAATGGTAAATTAGACTTTTTTTTTTTTAACATCTAACTCAAATATTAGAATGGTTTACTTCTGGTGCTCAAGTATCCTTTTTCAGAATGCATGCCAAAGTTGTTTAGTTCATTTTCTAAATCTGGATTTTTATATTGTTACCTTAATTGCTGTCCCAGCTTAACTCGCAAATGTTGAGGACAGTCAATAAAAAAATCAACCAATTCAGTCAAACTTTTTCTGCAGATATTGTGTAATGTCAGTGGCGATATTTCATGATCTGTACTGAAATTATCTATTTTTTAATTTTTTAAAGCAGGATATAATTCTTGTGTTTAATATGAAGAATAGATGTTCCTAGGCTAATCATTTGCAAGTCAATAAAATTCAGTTTCATTCAAGTAAAGATAATAGCTGAGCTGTTGATAAATGTCATTAGCATACCAACATGCATTACACATTCATGCATATGGCAACAGAATTATCTGAGTATCAAAGACAAAGCAATTTTGTAGAGTATGTAGCTTCATTGCTTATGAAGGTTTACTCTGATCATAAAACTTCAATTCTATTTCTTAGAATACGACTCATGTTTCAGTCCATTCTGTTTGGGGCTGGCTGGCTTCCAAGGTAGTATGTTTAGTCTTATGATTTGGAATTTTGTAGGATTCAGAGATGTCTTATTTAATTAGAAATCAGGAAGTCACTCAAGGCTTTCAGTGACTCTCATATCAAGTGCTGGAGCCTGGATATGTTTTTCCGGCTTTTCCAATGTGAGATTTTAGAGACGATTATTCCACTGGCAAGCATTAGGAAATTGCATCTAAGAGAGAAATGGGTAAAGCTGTGACTCTGAATCTCTTAAAATAATAATTCCTTTGTGTTGGTGAAATAGGAACTCTGCTAAATGATGAACATACATACAGCATTTTCTCATGCACTACTGATATATTATGTTCAGCTCCCTGGGAAGAAATCTTTGTCCAGTGTGTACCAGCAGAGGAAAAAAAGATGACATTTGAAAGTAATGAGTTCTTCCAACTTTTCTCATAGCTTTGAGTCCTGATAGTATAATAGATTCATTTTGGAGTTCAGTTTGAAGTTAAACACATTGTCTAGAGTTAGTATCTTCATTTGACTAAGTTCAATGAGGCTACAAGCAGATAAATACTGTGGAACTTCAGTAGAATTATTCAAAAAAGAATGCAGAAAAAGAAAGCAAACTTAAAAAAACAAAATTAGTTCAAAGGTTTCAAAGGCACTGTTTAGTTCTCCACATGTTCCTCAGATGACATATTGAAAACAATACTGAAGTTACATCAATGTGAAGATGAAGTCTAAATGCCAGGTGTAATGTATATAGGATCATGCAAGAAGGGATCATGTCTTCTCTTGCATCTCACTCTAATTCATTTTTCATCTCAAGTTTAGTAAATAAGATGTTTTATCACTAGTCTGCCTTTAGTAAATCTATACTTGGTCTACAACATAAAGTACATTTGGTAAAACTGTGTGATAGAAATGTGGTTTAATTTCTTAGAAAAATAAAATCTTCACCCTAGGAACAACAGTCAAGGGGAAGGGGGAAAAACAAACAAAAAAAAATCTGCTTTAATACAACTGTCACCACTACAATTTTTTCTTTTTTTTTTTTTCTTTTTCTTTTTTTCTTTTTTCTTTTTTGCTAAGCAATAGTTACAATATGATTTAGTTTAGAAAATTGCTATTAGAAGTGTATCAATACTAGGAAGCTCTGCTTTTTTTTCCACCCCCTAACAACATACTTACAAGTGTGAGCTGAATTTTGGAAAGAAAGAAAAGAGAAATAAAAAACTTGGTTCACTTTTATTTTTTTTTATTATTGTGGCACAATAATCCAGAGGAATGAAAAATTAAGCAAGAAATTCATTGTTTATTTTTTATCTGCAAAATACATTTCAGCAAATGCAATCTTGTACATTGAAAATGTAAAATACAGTCCTTCCTACTACATTTTTGATGTTATAGACAGACAATGAGTCATCTGTGTTCATATCACTTTTTAAAACAATTGTTTTTTAAAAGTCCAACTCTGTTTTTTAGACAAGTTATTTGGTTACTTTCACTTAATGCACATTATCTTTCTTCACACTCTAGTCACTCCTATGTGTACTAACTGAGTTCTTTCTAGAGGAAATTAAACCAGAAATTCCTTCAATGCACATCAAGTGTTCTCTAGCCTGTGAAACAATCACTGATGCTTCTGGTAGCTGCAAGCCTTGTTCCTGGTAAGACTTTTGGCATAGGGAAATGCTTTAAATCTAGTATAATCTAAAGTTCTAAATCTATGTGTATCACAGATACATGGACTTCTGTATCAGCTGTTAACCTCAACTCACAGAGTTCAGAATTTCTTGCTCGCAAAACCACAGCATGGCTGAAATTGGAAGCGATCTCTGGACACTATCTTATTCAGTCCCTTTGACTAAGGGGGGAACATGCATAGCAGGTTTCTCAGTACTGTGTCCAGGTGGCTTTTGAATATTTCCAAGGATGGAAACTCCACCTGTCTGGGCAACCTGTGCCTGTGCTCACTCACCCATATAGTGAAGTTCTATATGTGTATCAGTCTGTGTCCACTGCCTCTGGGCCTGATGCTGGGCACCACAGAAAGGAGCTTGTCTCTGCTTATTCAAAAGTGATTGAATCATACATACTAATCACAACTCACTTGTGAAGGTGAGTAGGTTAAACAAATAAATCAGATGCAAAAATAATGCACTAGTAATAATTTAAATATTTAGTAGACTCTATGTTAATTAATTTCAGTGAAGATGAAGATAGAAATTCTAATGCCTTTTCTACCATTTTTCCATGGCCTGAGATGAACAGGTCTTCCAAAGATGTGAAGCAGTGTACGTGTTAAGACAGATGAAAGAGAAGCAAAATATGTCAAGCTGGTAGCTGAACAGTGTTCTAGCTCATGTCCTCTTTCCCCTCAATAACCGTATTTGACTTAATGTAGATGAGAGAGATCCTACTCATGTTGCAGTCACGAGAAACAAATTTGTTTCAACAATTTTTTTTTTTTTTAAATACCTTTGAAGTAGGAGGCCTTCATTCACTCGCTACCACATCTGCTCTGCTTATTCTGCAGGATATACGTTCTGTCCTCTTTGCCCTATTCTACAAGAGAAATGTTCTTTCATTTCTGTGATAACTTCTATATATTTTCATGTGCTTATAATGAAAATCTTTCAGTTTGTAGCCTGTCAAATTATGTACTGTTACTAATACATCTCAAGACAATGTAAAACAGTAATGAAAGAAATCCAAACCAATACATGTAAACACATATGTAGAAGGAGAGAGAGTGCCAATGTAGATTCTTAATATTTATATCTACAGAAACTGTTTTTCATTTTGGAGAAATCTTAAGTGGGTGAGAAGTAGATTGTGTTTTTTCAGTAGAAGCTCCCAATTCCAGTATTTTCTGTATGTAGTATAGGCCTTTACTGAACTTACGACCCTCATGTGAAATAGTTGTTTTTCTTCCACTAAGAAAGTTGCTGAACAGAGTAAAAAGTTAAGATTTTGGGGCGTTCTGACTCAGGTAGAATTGAGCCAGGCACAAGATAAGGCAAATATGCAGGGTGGAGAGAGAGCCTAGCATGGGACAGAACGAACTTGGAACTCTTGGAAATACTGCCCTCCTATTTCCATGGGAAAGTACAAACCATACCAAAAACAACAGGTTGGTAAGGGACTTGTATGGAAATGTATCATGGCAACAGTGTTGGGGAAATTGTGAGCCTGAGATGCTCAACCAATGAGCAAGTGCCAGGAGAGCATTACCTGCGTTAGGTTTAGAGTATACAACGGAATGAATTTCACTGTCCGGTGCTCAATTTTTCCCTTGCCAATAGGGGGCGTGCAATAACAAATGAACTTTGCTGCTATCACTAAGATCCTTGCCTAACCTGAAATTTTTGATCTTGAGTGTTTCTCACATGCGGATTACATTTGTTTTGCAAATCCAGATTTTGTTTAACTATTACTTTCTATTGTATAACTGTTTTATTAATATTTTCCAGTAACACTTCATCAAAAAATACTGAAAGAATTTTAAAATTACAAATTCAAATACAGCAGATTTAGGAAAACTCAATTTTCACGTGTTTATACCATAATTCAATAATGTACCCAGAAATCACTTTCTCTGTAATTCACTGATGCAATGGCCTTCCCTTTCATTGGCTTCAGATTCCAGAAAACAACCAGGCAATTTTCCAGTGTAGCATCTGGTGTCCTAAACTTGGCAAAGGCTGCTTTTCAAAACCTCTTTTCTACATTTAAATAGAAGTTTAGCAAAATGAAATATAAAAACATTAATTACTATGATTTTTTTATCCTTCTGTTCCAGTCCATAGAAGTCCCAGAAGATATACTTCAAGGAGTAACCTTATCTTCATCTTATCCTGAGCTAAACTGAGAAGATGCAAACAAAGGGATGTAAGCACTGGAGGCGTCTGAAGTCACATTTCTCTCTACAGTCCATCTCCTAAATTATGGAGTTTGGCAATTTGAGACATTTTAAAGAAATATATTGTCGCAGAGATCTAAAACGTCCATCTGTTACAGACATTCTTGATTTATGGAATAGTGTTTTTTTTTTTACTTTAAACCTATATATTTTCTCCATTAACTCTAATGTATTTCAAATGCAACATAAGTTCAATTTTTTTTTTTTTTTTTAACTTAATTTGACACAGTTTTTCTGAGAATTTTGCACTAATAGAAAGCCTAGGTGCTCTACTCCGGCCTAGATAAGACTATGTATTGCCTTACTGCCCTTTTCCTGTGTTCTGGAGCTGGTTGCTTTCTGATATCTAACATGCTTGCTCCTCACTTACCTGGAGATTCACTTTTCATAAAGGATCTCAAAATTCTCAGAGTTATCCACCAGGGCCTTGAAACAAATTGTGAACTCTTGGCAGGACTTAAGTTTTAGTACTCTTCAGTTCTCCAAAAATATGTCATCTTGGAAATTTGTTTATGACAAAACAAACTACTGCCCCTAAACACTCCAATGGCTCTTGTGAGGCTGTAGCTGCCTGAGTGTCTTGCTGCCAATGTTTCTTAAGAGGTTCTTCTTTTTTGGAGAAGGGTAATAAGCACTGAGTAATGGAAAGAATCCAGTAGTCTCAGAATCACAAAAGCTGACCAGTGCACATCCTTATGTGTAAATACACAATCAAACACTGGTTTTCCCTTTGGAGTTGGGTGATGGTAGCAGTGGGGAAAGAAAAGGAAATGCTGTGAGTCGTGGCTATACCAAAGAACATAGAGACATGCTGTTCCTACAACAGTGGGAAGGACTTTGCTCCCTTAATCCCTGCCTTGAAGGTTCAGGGACATGAAAGGTGTAGGACACTTGACTGCCAGTGAAGACTAGGGCAAAGAAATGGCCCTTTAATTTAACAAATGAATAATTTCATCTCAAGTTATAATTTAGTAACACTTGGAAATATAATGACTGCTCAATCTCTGATGCATAATAACTTTACACTAGCTCAGTGCAATATCCCATGGGAAGGGAAGATAAATATAAAACACAACTCTGATTTCAGACTCTCACATCCCCAGTGCCACACGCACCAGTGCCAAGATACAGGTAAACAGTCTGCTGAGCATTCAAGCAGTCCAGCTAGGGCTGCATGTAATAACATGGTGGACAAGGAGTCATCTGTTTTCAAGTGTATCCCCACACTTCAGTGTAGAACTGTGCTGGTTTTGGCTTTGTTGCACTGTACCCTTGATTGACAGTGGTTAATCTCTCTCTTCTGTCTCACTGCCCTGGTTTCACCTGGGATAGACTCGTTTTTTCTTCATAGTATCCAGTATGAAGATATGTTCTGGTTCTAGGAGGAAAAAAAAAAAAAAACAAAAACATGATGATGATGACATACAAGTGTTTTAGTTTTTTTGCTGAGCAATTTTTCAGCTTCTCATACTATCCTGCCAGCAAGAGAGCTGAGGGCACACAAGGAGCTGGGAAAGGACTGAACCAGGGCAGCTGACCTAAACAGGCCAAAGGGGTATTCCATACTATATGGCATCATATTAATAAAAACCTATAAAACTGAGAAGAGTTGGCCAGGAAAGGACAGCTGCTGTTTTCTTGGGCATGTGTCAGCAGGTGGTGAACAACTGACTTCTGCATTGTTTGTTTTGTAATTATGTATATATGTATTAGGGCTACCCAATATATATAGGGTTATATACATATATATAAAATAAAATTATATGTATATTTTATATAATTTTCTCTTCTGTTCTGATTTTTCTCCTCCATCTCACTGGGAGATGGAGGAGGCTGCGTGGTATCTAGCTGCTTGCCAAGTTAACAACACTCACCTCTGAAAGTCACCAGTATTTAATCTCTGTATGTTTCGGATCTGTTTGTCTTTAGAGTCAGAAGGTTGATATAGGATCTTGATGACCAGCTACTGCAAGTTTCAACAGCTCCTGCCATTTTTCAGTCCCTTTCCATTCATATCAACATGTACGTCACAATTTTCCACAACCCTAGGAGATTCCTGGGCTTCTGTTTTCTTAAATGTGGTATACAGCTTAGTAGTTAGCAACAAAAAATAACAACTACCTTTTACAATTCTCACTCTTATTCTCCATTATTTGCCTCATATAACTATTTTTATTCAAGACAAGATGGAAGAAAGTTTGAAAAGAAGTAGAAAAAGCATTGCCATTTTTAAGACAAGAAAGAAATCTATAGAACAGGAAAAAGTCTTTCTTTAAGACACCCTTTTTTGAGCATTGTAATCATATCCTTTCACTAACTTTTGTGTTGCACGTTTATCAAGGGCCACCTCTTTGGCCAATCAAAGCTTCAGAGGTTGTAATGCTATAATATGATAGAAAGTATAGCAATAATAGCAGAGTGGCACAATCCTAAACTGCAGCAAACTAGAATGAGCCCAAATACAGCAGATGTAGATGCAGAAACAAAGGAAGAAAAACTACTTATCTTCAGAAAGCCTCCAGATGTCTCCAGTAAGATACCCTTGCCTCCCCTGCCAATCCTTAAATGATGTCTGGGCAGGGGTAGATCCTGGCTCCACCCCTTCTGGTCACTCAGGTGCATTGTTGTTAGAGATTATTCTTTTGCACCATTGTCTCAAAGCTTGCTGAGAGACTGATGGACAGGTCTTGGTCAAGGGTTGAGAAATCCTTTGTCTGAAGGACAGAAATGGGTAAATCCAGGCAAGTTGGTGAAATCTTTTGTCTGAAGATTTGTGGGGCAATGAGAGGAAGATAAGCTGCAGCTTAATGGCCAGGAAACAGTCTTTTGTGTGGGCTTATCTCAGGGGGCTGCACACAATTACCCAAGTGCCTAGGAATGCTATGTTGACTAAAGAAGAAGGATAAAAAGGGACCTTCAATGGTGTCAGGATAGCTGTCTGACATCAGATACCTCATGACATAATGCCTGCCTGCTGACTCTCCTAGGCCTGCTACCTGAGACCTGCTACTTCCTCCTGGACTCACTGTTGCTGTGCCTGTTTACTGCCTAAGGCTGGCCATTCTGCTGCTGCTCTACCACTGCGCTTTTGCCTCAGACCATCAGAATGGCATGCAACAGGATGCTGCTGGATGTTGGTGGTGACTATCCCCACTTTTCGTAATTCTTGCTTCTTTCCTATCACCAGCTTTCCTTCCCCCATCACCCTAATTTGAAATAGTCACCAGCCTCCCTTTCCCTATCTCCCTGACTAAGACTTGTGATAAACTGGTTGGACCAATATTTGAACTGTTGTTTCTTAATCTCACATCAAGTATACATATATCAAAGAACCTCCTCTCCCTTCTATAAAATGGAGACAATTGCTTGCACCTGAGCTCCACTGGGTTGGCCCTGCCTTCCCACCAATCACTCAGGCCATGACATAGCATTTCTGCTACAGTTATAATGGAGATTGCAGCTACATTTAAATGCTGATCTTGAGCTAGGTTGTGCTATACAGCCTTTATGTTTGGGAATAGTGGCTGTATCTCTCCTGAGATTAACAGCCAAGAGATCAACATCTTCTAGTTAATATGAAGTTCAGTTTCAGAACTTTGTGCTATGGGAAAGTTAGCCTGGCTGAAAAAACAAAAACAAAAACAAAAACAAAAAACAAATCAAACAAACAAAAAACCTGATCTGAGCAAGAATCAGGCAGACATTTTCAGTAAGTTCACCTTAATAGGCTTATTTTCTCCACAATTTCATCACAGAGTGTATTGCTTCTTGTGATAAAAAAACAAGAAAACAAACAAAAAAACATGGACAAGTTTTGTATCATGAATCTTCTGTTAGTAACAGCCAGAGAAAAATACATATAATAGGAATAGTAGGAAAACATAATAGGAAAAGAAAACCCACAAAATTGTTTAAATACTTTATGTTCAGGCCATTATGTTTATTTAGAAAGTTGTTTCAGAATCACTAGAACAATTGTTTATAAAAATGTAAGAATGCAAGCCTTGAAAGACAGATAAAATCACCTTTTCAGGTCTTTGTATTGCTTCAGGCTCATCTTCCATAGCAGCCCTGGCATGGCATCTAGTTCCAGATATTGTGGTTCAAATGAAAATTCCTCTCTTGCATCCTTGTAGTGTAGAAGAAAGCAAACAAGGAGGGGATCAAAGAGATACAGGAGTGGAACCAACGGGAGATGGTAAGGAACTATGAGGTACCAGCAGACTGGCTGAGAGGTGCTGCTACATAGATGGGAGCAACTGCTTGTGCTACATGCAGGCATTTCCTAACAAGCTTGGATTGTGGAGTATGTCCACCCCAGTGTATTACAGCAAGCGTCAAGAGCCACAGTCTGCTCAGAACATCAGCTCCTGGGGCTGCACAGCAGGTCAGCAGTGGACACAGTACAGTGAGGTCTGTGACATAGTTGGCAGAGGTATAGATAGGGCTGTGGGCAGGAGCAACACCTGTTTTGGGAGGCAACTCAAGGCACACATTGGTCTTCTCCCTTCTAGGTCACTTGCTAGAGATTGAAAAGTTTCCTTGATACAGCATTGATCTAACAAAAAAGAAAGACATGCAGTGCTTTCCTGCAGACTGCCAGGTACCTGTAAGGTACCTGTGTTTTCCCAACCCCTATTCCCTCTGTCTGGGTCTTTCCTCAGAATTGTTTACAGGCAAGTCTTTGAGTTTCTGTGGTCATTTTGCTCTTACATACTTGTTATCTTGATTTGGCATTTTGTTCTGTTTTTTTTTTTTTTTTTTTTTTTTTTTTTTGCGTTCACAGGCAATATTGTCAGTATCCTTCATCACAGTTCAAAGCCCAGAGACTGCCCCTGTAATGCTGTCTTGGTGTCGTATCAGGCTGGGGCAAACGTGGGATGTTTTGGCCTCTGTTGCTTCCATATGACTGTTCCTGGTCTCAGTTATGCATGGCATTGGGAAACTTAGTGTTTAGAAAGGGGATGGTGCTATCACTGCCTGACCCAGGTTCCCTCTGCTCCTTCTGGGAGGCTTTGGCTCCAGTATGATTTGAAGAAGTTTCCTCTTGAATATAGGGAGCATCTGCTGACAGGTTCCTATTTGATATGGTGACTTTGGCATAACAGTGCCTGAATGGGCTTCAGGTTCCGCCTGTGATGTATTGGTTCCATTAAAGCAGAACCAGGCAGAAGAGAATGAGGGGCTGTGATATTTGATATGAAAGAGTAGTGGTGTGGTAGGAAGCCTTTGGGACCTGGCAGTCAGAAAATTCAGTGCAGAGTTTCTTATTCCTTTGGAATCTCCCACCATGCTAGATACAGTGGATCTATTTTATCTAGTGTAGCTGATCATAGTGGGTATGAAGACTTGATGGAAATAAAGAGGATGCAGTACGAGAGTGCATCTGCAGACACAGGCAGAGGCATCCACATAATTCTGTGTTAAACAAATTTTAAAAGAAATTCTTAAGCACACAGACGAAACCTCTCTTAACTTGGTGACAAAGATACTGGTAAACTTCTTTCTGTGGCATGAACATCCACGTTGAGTACTACTTCATTTTATCACTGTAAGTGGTAAGAAAGTGTGTAGGCTTTTTCACCAGAACTATTTATGTCTGCACAATGTTCAATTTGTTACAGACTAAAATCGGTTGAATTCAATAGTTCTGTCAGACTGATAAAATATCACTCTGCAAATAAAATCCTGATCAGTATACTGCACATCTCAGCAAGATCTGTCTCTGTCAATTCGTACAAGTGCAGGTAGGCAGACTAGAACTAAAGAAGAATTTTCTGGAGTTGAATTAAATTTCCCTTGTGGTTAATGGGTGAGATATTTGTGGTCAGTAGAAGTTATACTGAAATATATGAAATGATGGTTAATGGGATTTGGTATGCAAAAAAAATAGTGGAGTGGTTATATTCCACCTCTGTAACTTGATATAACTTTTTAAATACTCAGTTGAAAGTGTATTTTAGACTTTCAAAGTAAAATGATTTTCCTGAAAAGGTTTTAGTAGGAAAAAAGATGATAGAACAGGACTGGAGCAGACTATGTTAGAATGACTTACGTTTGCCTACCTGCCTACATAAAGAAAATAAGTCATTAAATTAATTACATACTTAACATCTATAACAAGAAAAATAGTAGGCATATTAAACTGGTAGGTGTAATCTGAATGGAATTCAATGTTTTCTCTACCTGATTTTTTTTCTCTTCCTAGCACCCCAGTTTAACTGTTTCACATCAGGTTTTCTGACACTGTATAGATAGTTTTGCAAGCATAAACTACATTACAAAATGCTGTCTCATTTTGCAGAATGATAGAAGTATATTATTTTGTTGTCTGTGAAGTTGGAAGAATTTTCATGAAGGATATAAAACATACTCATTAAAATCAGTACTTGAATCTACTTCTACATAAATTCTTTTCTAGATATCAAAACAGAAAATGTTCTCACAATACAGCTTAGATGGGTTACTCCTAATCTCATGTCTTGAGATTGTCATGCTGTGACTTTAGCTTAAGCCCTAAAGAGCCTTGGTCCTATTTTTGTTATAAATTATACACTTTACATTAGATTATTTGATACCAGCTGAGATCTCTTAAGACAGGTTTTAAATCAATCTAATACATGTTTTGTTGGTTAGAGCAGAGTATTTCAGGGCTATTGGTAAACACAATAGAGAGCAAAGTGTAAGGGAGAAGAACTGTATAAAAAGGAATGGTAACTGCAAATGTTATGGAACAGAAGTAGCCATAAAGAGCAAGGACAAGAAAAGAGGAAGCAGTATTTAGAAAGAAACAAAATGAACCACAGAATAGTAAAACTAAGGATTGCTGATGATGTGGGAGGAACAAGGGAAGCAAAACAAATTTGTCACTGAGGTAGAATTCTGCAGATTCCAAAGAAAGGGCAGTTGATGAGCAAAATATAAGCCATATGGCAATATAGCAATTATGCAGTTAATGAGAAATATGGAAAATGAGCATTTAGGCAAATAATGAGCAGTTAATCAGTCAGGCAATTAAGCAATAATATGCAGTGTGTTATGGCTACTACCTGTTCCATCAAATTTAAGCAGAAAGAGCCTTGACTTCTCTTTGCATACTAAAGTACTGAGCCAGTTTGGTGCTCATTAGGTAATAAATAATAAAGAGAAGCCAACCTAAGATCCTTTAAAAGTAAAACTCATTTAAAGTAAATGTAAAAAATGGAATGAGTTACAAACAGCTGTTTTAGTTTCCATGAGATCTCTTAGCTTGCAGTCATCACATTACTGGGATTAGGATGGTGAAGCATGTAGTAAGTATAAGAAATGGTAAAAGTCATGTCATGATTTTGTTTTGCAACCATTGGACAAACTGCCAGAAAATATAATTAAAAAAAAAAAAAGAAAAACTGAGTAAAAGAATGAAGCTTCTCAGGCTGATAAGATTGCTGTTGAAAGGATAATGAATAATAGCATTGTGTGATAGGTATAAGAGAAGTGGTCTGTGCATAGCATAAACGGGCTTTGGAACCCCTTGCAAAGGAGTTTTTGATGTGAATGCATATATATTACTTCCAAGATCATGTTTAATAGCTTTGTATGTATCTGCAATATTTTAAAATGTTTTATTTAAAAATAATTAGGTGAATTGGTCTGAATATACGTCTCATCTTCTCCATAGAGCTCTTGCTTTGAAATTATTTCAGAAAAGAAAATGGTTTTTTTTTTTAGTTTTTTTCTAGTCAGCCATTTATTTATTTATTTTTGCTTTTTCTTAAATATCAGCTGTAAATGTGAATGCCTAAAACATATGAGAGATTCTCTCATATGAGAGAGATTGATGGTTGACTGGATGATCTTGTAGGTCTTTTCCAACCTCAGCGATTCTGTGATTCAAAGTATTGGTGTTCTAATCTGATAGGACATAAAAATCAGAATCTCCTCAACAATTCATTTCTTATAACAAGAAGCCAGATAGTATTTTCTTTAGCAATAATATGTAGGTTTCTCCAAAAATAATGCCTGCTTTATTTATTTCCATGGAAACAATAGCAGCTACCAGAGCACAATTACACCATTTGTAAGAGCAAATTCTCAACTAAAACATACAATTTTTTCAACAGACATGACCATTAGCTATGCATTTTCATCGACAATGAACAAGAGCCTGCATGCCCTGCCTGTAAAAATGTGCACCAGCAGAAGTGAACCACTGTGGCTGTCACCACTGCTGAAATGCACCACCCACCACTTCACTGTGCTCACATCCACTGTTTGGTCTCCAGAAACATCCAGAAAGTGTTGATGAATGTTAGTGGTTGCCATTTTATCTACATAGAAGAA
Organism: Phasianus colchicus; assembly: GCF_987193195.1. Classification (NCBI taxonomy): domain Eukaryota; kingdom Metazoa; phylum Chordata; class Aves; order Galliformes; family Phasianidae; genus Phasianus; species Phasianus colchicus. The sequence continues at coordinate 103,224,095 of NC_143436.1, forward strand.
ATCCACGACTTTTTTTTTTTTTTTTCATTTGAACTTCCATGTTAGATGCCATTTTGTCAGACTGCCCCTCTGTTGCCATCTGTCACATGGCAACAAAATGTAAGTAAATACTGGCAGAAAGGTTCTATAGTGCCATTTTACCAACATCTGTTTCTGATGCTTTGGGCCATCATTATAAAATAGGAGGCATTCCTTTCAGAGCATCCCTTGTATGTTTATGTATGTATGTTTATGTATATCACTATCAAATACAATGTGTCTGCCTCACATTTTGGCATTACGTCCTCTGAATAACAAATAAATTGCTGTACTCAGTACATAAAGCAAACCTCACATATGGTACATTTTTAAATACTCTGTATAAACAAATCAATTTTATGATTTTCTATTGTTACCATAGTAGATATTTCAAGTCACATTTCAGAGAAAAAAATAAAAATGGTACCTCAAATTCAGTGTTTTACTTATAGATAAGTTAAACTCCTTGAATGGCTGTCTTTTCTATTCTTTCCTATCAGCTGATAGAAAATAACAGGGAAAAGAGACTTCAAACATATGGATTACTTAAAATTTGTAACAGAGCAGTGTAATGATAGTAATTGTCAATCAGGGAATACAACTTTTCCAGGTATACGATTGCTATTAAAAAACTAAGCCAGAGTCAAAGAAATATCTAGTAGTCAACATGTAATAGTTATGATACTCAAAACCGTCATGTTTGTTTCTGTTTCAAGGACAGGACTTCTAATTTAGTGTTTCATTTTGTGCGTGGGGATATATGACTGGCATATTTTTTACTTATATTTTGTGGTAGTACCAAATCATGTATATCAAATATCTAAAGTGCACAGATTATTGGCTTTGTTTCCTACTGCCACTGCCCAACCATTTATTTGTCTTCATAACATCAAACCCTGGACATAGACTAATAAATCCACAGTCTGTGGTGCAGTTTTTCCATGTTTCAAGAGAATTGCACAAGTGAAATTTCAGGCTAGTATGTTTAAGTTCATTTATATGGAAAAGTGGAAATGAAGGGAATTTTCCTTTAAAAATATGGAAAAGCTGATTTCTGTAGCTTGAATACTGAATCAGAGCATGTTGCATCACAAACAGAAGCCAAGAACTTTTGCTAATAACATTACAATTTAAGCTGATTGAAACAGGAAACTCGGAACAGCAGGACTTCAACAATGTGTTGTGAAAAACTCTGTCTTATGTTCAAAAATAAGTTATAATAATCCTTTGTGGCATTAAAGCATCCTCCATCTGATTTCTTTGGAGTTTCTGAAGTATTAAGGAACTCCAAGGTATTCCTTTAGAGCCCAGTGAGATACTCTGTGGTCCTCCTGCTGAGGTCCAAGCAAGCTGCATGGAGCATTGTAATCCCGAACAGACACAGCAGCTTAATTGCAAAAGTTGTACAACTCCAGTAGCATGGCTTGACAGTTGTGCTGATTAGCTGAGTGTCCCAGCAGAGATAATTAACTCCACACTGATAAGACTCTGCTGTACTTATTGCCATTAGTATTTTGTTTGGCACTAGCTCAGAGTTCTCACCAGTTGTCCTCTTTTACAACACAGAACATACTCTTAATTTCGATAATCTCCAGGACAAAACATGTGCAGTAATAATTGGAAATTTGTGGCACAATAATTGGAAGAATTGCACTGAGAGTGACAAAGATAAGCCTTCTCTCTCTCAAGTTTAGTGTCTTCTATGACTTCTATGTAAGCCTACATTGCTAGACAGTCTTGATGGTTGTGGTTTTAGCATTGGAGATACATGTGAAAATTTATGGAAGCTAAGTTAAAAGAGCAGTAAGTCATTGATAAGATAAGCAGAAAAATAGAAGGCTAGTTTTTTGCTCTCCGTTTCAGGGAACAGGGAGTTGCTTTATAATGTACACGGACTTTTACTGTGACATGTTAGTATTTTTATTGCAAGTCATTGTTTCTGTGGTGGTAAACCCTTATGCTGATTTAAGTTGAATATCACTTTCTTAAGCCTCTTACTGTTTCATAGCCTCTTAAGAGACTTCCCACATTCTGATAAGAATATATGTTTGTCCTTGTTTCCAAAAATATCTTTCACTGAGACATAGTGTCAAAATCATGGAAAGCTTCAGTAGCCGTTCCATATAAAGTGTAGATAGGAAAAGGCATACAAATGTTTTATGTTAGATGTGCATTAGTTTCCTGTGCGGGTTTTTTTTTTTTTTTTTTTCCTTCCAAATTTTATTTATAAATATATCCATTTATGTATATCTTTTATAGATAACAGTATTTTATGACATTACAAGTATTCTGGACTGAATTAGGAGGACTGTTTTGCATTAGGAGGACTGTAGCCAGCAAGTCAATGGAAATGACCCTTCTCTTAAAACTGGTAAGACACATCTGGAGTGTTGAGTCCAGTTTTGGGCTCCACAGTTCACATATGGAACTACTGGAGAAAGTCTGGAGAAGGACCACTATGAAGGTCACTATCGCAACTCTCCTGTAAAGAGAGCTGGCTTGGGGCTGGAGCAAGGGGAACTCATCAATGCATGCAAGTATCTAAACACGGTTTGTAAAGGTGATGGAGCCAGGCTCTTCTCAATGGTGCCCGCTTCTCACTGGTAGAACCAGAGGCAATCAGTACACTTTATTTTAATGTGAAAGCAAGTGAGCGCTGGGACTGCTGTCCCAGAGAAGCTGAGGAGTCTTCATCCTTGGAAATATCCATCTGGACACGGTCCTAGGCAATTTGCTATGTATATGTCTGCTTGGGAAGGGGAGTTAGACTAGACGACTTTCAAGGGTCAACCTCAAACATTTTAAAATTCTGTGAATGAAAGAAAGAAGGCAGCTAATTCTGACCTGAGATGTCAATAGCTAACATCATGGGGAAAAAAAAAAATCCTCTAAGGAGTTAACTTTTCAATAAAACTTTCTGTCATTGTGTGTAATGGCATTTAGGATGCTTTACACATTGGGCAGATTAGTGCTTCTCTTTCTTTGTCTAAAGATGGGCAAAAGGATGATGGTATAGAACTTCATAATCTCTCAGTGACTACTTTAGTATTCACTTTAGTGAATTCTTTATCAAATGCAAGAGAATCTTCAATAATGTACTAATTTTCAATTCTGAAGAAGTTCTGTTGTGGCATGTTCTAAATCTGGCCAAATTATACTCTATTTCATCCCAGGATTTTCTATATTCCCATGAAAACTTTCTTACAGGACTCAAAAATACCATAAGCCCTGGTTTTGAGTATGTATGCCCTCAAATGTCCCTTAAAAAAAAAAAAAAAAAAAAAAACATTAATCAGCAGAAATGACAGTGTATTGTGTTACAGATTTTGGAAGGGACCTCTAGAGACCATCAAGTCCAGTCTCCCTGCAAAAGCAAGTTTCCTACAGTAGGTAGTGCAGTTTGGCATCCAGATGGGTGTTGAATGTCTCCAAAGAAGGAGATGCCACAACTTCTTTGGACAGCCAATTCCGGTGCTCTGTCAGCCTCACTGTAAAGAAATTGTTCCACATATTAGTGTGGAACTTCCTATGTTCCAGTTTTTGGCCATTGCTCTTTGTCCTATCACTGCACACCACTGAAAAGAGTCTGGCCTCATCCAATTGCCTCCCACACTTTATATATTTATAAAAATTTATCAGATCCCCAGATCAATTTTCTTTAGGCTTAATAGATTCAGGTTACCCAGTTTTTCCTCATAAGAACTGCTCCAGGCTCTTTATAATCTTTATGGCCCTCCACTGGACTCTTTCTAGGAGATCCCTGTGTTTTTTTGGAATGAAGAATCGAGAACTGGAAACAGTATTATAGATGTGGCCTCACCAGGGCAGAGTATAGGGGGAGGATTGTTTCCCTCAGCCTTTTGGCCACAGTCTTTTTAATGCACATCAAGATACCATTGGCCTTCTTGCCCAACTCTCCAGTGTGTCCAGGTCTAACTGAATGGCCACACAGCCTTCTGGTGTGTAAGCCACTCCTCCCAGCTTTGTATCTTCAACAAACTTGCTGAGAGTAGACTCTATCACCTCATCCAGGTCACTGTTGATAAAGACCCAGCACCGATCCCTGGGGAATACCCCTACCTACAGGCCTCCAAGTAGATTCCACGCCACTGATCACAACTCCACGAGCTCTGCCAGTCAGCCAGTTCTCAACCTACCTCACAATCTAATAATCTATCCTACATATTCTAAGCTTCATTACAAGGATGTTGTGGGAGACAGTGTCAAACACCTTGCTGAAGTCAAAGTACACAACAACTACTGCCCTCTCCTCATCTACCCAGCTAGTCAAAACAATATAGAATGCTACCAGGTTGGTCAGTCATGATTTCCCCTTGGTGAATCCATCAGGAGTTGAGTACTCCTGATAACCTTCTTCTCTTCCAGTTGCTCGGAGATGGCATCAAGAACAAGTCAAATCATCACTTTTCCAGGGATGGAGGTGAGGCTGATTGGCCTACAGTTTACAGTTTACTTGGTCACCCTTCTTTCCCTTTTTTGAAGACTGGAGTGAAATTGGTTATCCTACAGTCTTCAGGAACTTTTCCCATTTGCCATGACCTTTCAAAGATGATAGAGAGCAGTTCAGCAATTACCTCTGCCAGTTTCCTCAGCACATGTGAGTGCATCCCATAGGAGCCCATGTATCTGTGTGCATTGATTTTGGCTAGATGGTCTCTGTTCAACCAAAGGGAAGCCTTCCATTCCCCAAACTCTCTCTTACCTCCAGGTTCTAGGATTCCCAAGGGCAAAAAACTAAAACAAAGAAGGCATCCTTTTTCTCTGCCCTCTCAGTGTCCCCCATTAACAGGACACCCATGTCATTTAGTAGCAGACCCACATTTTCCCTAGTCTTCCTTTTACTGTTATATTTTGACATTTTGGAAACTATCAAACATCAGTAGTTAGTGATAGAATGAGAAAGTTAAAGTAAAAAGAAAGTTATGTGAGGGCAGGAAGAAAAGAGAAATAGATAATGCATTAAGTTCAACTCAAGCCTGTCTTAGACTCTTGAATAAGCCACTTCATTTCTTTCCAGCCAGATAGCATTGCTGGAAAAATAATGGTGTTAGTAACCTATGTTCACATTCATTAGGAGTCAATGGAACTCAAATATCCGGAGGCTTTCCAAAACTCTTTTTAAAGAACATATAAAGTAAATTGAATTCAACTACTAGAAATCTGTATGAAGCAGATTTTTTCAGGGGTTGATGTTACATTTTGAAGTTAATTTGGTTCAATGTGTGATGAATTAACCAGTGTCCTGTGGAGTACAGATGCTTAGAGCACCAAGTTTTATCTACTAATTTACAGCAGACAGAAGATGTCAAGATGCTTTGCACAGAAAAAGAATCAAGGTTATGATCTCTTTCCCGTGAGTTTTAAATCTCATTTTAAAAGTAACATGATGATGAATACTAATTGCTTTTAGAGATGGTTAGATAAAGCTATAATTGTTTACAGTTAAGAACAAGACTTATACAATAACAATAACAAAAACACATAGATTTGTTAATCCAGTACACATAGCACAGATTTTTTTTTTGAGGCATTGATATGTGGGGCCATGCAATAATGCTCTCTGTGGTTATCTTATAGTTATAGATCTGCACTCCAGTCTAAATTGAAGGAATTCTTTCAATTCAAGGAAATTATTTTCTCTTATTCCTCAAGCTTTGAAGTAGTATACATATATATATATATATAATTATTCAAGATCCTACCCTAATTTTATAAATCCAGATTGTATGGTATGATTAACTCATTGGTAACAATGAGTTGGTAACAATTGGTAATTGTTGGTAATAATTGGTTGGTAACAATTATTCTTTTAAAAAATAAATAGCGCCTCACAGTGATCAGAACACGAAATCTCTAATTATTTCAAATACTAAGAGGAGGAAATGATTAGAAGCCAAATAGTATGTCTGAATATCTTATGAAACATTCTGATATAAGAGCTTACATATACATATACATATACATATACATATACATATACATATACATATACATATACATATACATATATACATATATACATATGTATGTGTATATATACACATACACATCATAAACCTCATATTCCACATACACATGTGTGTATGTACACATGTTTTCTAGGCTCTCTAAGAAAAAAGATCTGGCACTTAGAAGCTAGTTAACTATAGAATTAAGGTCATTCATGTAACTCTTCCACTGCATATTTTAAAGGAAGAGGCAGGTAATAATGTGGCTTCACCTTACCTCATTTTGCTAGGTGTATGCCATTTTCTGTCCCTGTTTGTGTATGTCATAAAAAAATGAGCATAGATATCGGTGTAGTACATTCAGTGTTATACTAATAGTCAGAGGAGTTGATAAGAAGCAGTAGAAGTTGATTGAACAGTTAGTGAAAATTAGTACATTAGTACATTAGTACAAGTCAGTACAAGGACAATCAGAACTCAGGCAAAGATCAGACATAACTGTTGCTTTTCTTCATTAACTGGACTACTGACCTGAGTGCTTATTTACTGTACATCTGTAGAATGTATTATACCTTCTGTTTCAATCATGGTTCAAGAGATATTGATTTTCCTCCTTTTTTTTTCTCTTGTCCTTTTGCATAGCTCAGGTCTTAAGAGAGCTCTTGAGAGGACATTTAGATCAACATGGAAAATAAATAAGCATAAAGTTTTCTAGCCAGGAATTACCTAGTTCTTCAAGTCACCTAAAGTTTACCATCAGATCTACTGTATGTATTTCAAAAGCAGGACAAACTGTCTGCAGATCACCCTCTTTCCAAACTATACTAAAAAGCCTCTAGAGTATTACCCTAACAGTCTGAGTTCTTCACTTGATGAAAAAGAAGGATTTTTCCTTGTCTCTCATCTTCAGTTAAAAAAAATGATTTAATTAATTTTACTTGTATATATACAGCTCACAGTAGGTAACTGATCTTCATTTATATTATTTTAATGATAAGGATTTTGCATTGTTTACAGAGATTAGAATGATATCCTTCCACTTCCCTGGAGACATTTGTTCGTCATCTTTCTTATCTGCCTATTATCAGCACCATCAGGTGTGTGTCTAGACCAATTTCTACATAAGATAACTACTGAGTTCCACCACACATACGTTCTAAGATGCTATATGAGATATCACTGAAGAAGGATTTTTTTTCTGGGAACATTCTGCTCAACATGTCAGAAAACATCTGTAGGTGATAGTTTGTAGTTTACTGAGATCGCCTTTTTTAATATTTTTCATATCAGTGAAGAGACCTGTTCTTTCAAATCATAAAATAGAGAAAATTATCTCTTTTACCAAAGTAGCAATCTAAATACAGCATTGCATAGTAAAATAGGAGTTGCTATGTGATCTCACAGAAGTTATTTTCTTCCCTTTTTAAAATATAATTGTTAATTAATTCGTTTTACACTAACTTCTATCAGATCAAGATGAGCACTGTTTAGAACAAATACTTAACAAATTTAAAGCCTCACTGAAGTGCAGATCTGGATTTTAGACACCCTAATTAGCTGTTGCCTATCAAACATGTGACTTTATTGTAGGCTACATTATACGGTGAGTTTTAAACATAGAACATCAAGTACAGGAATCAAAAGATGGAACTCTATAAACAATATTTACCCTACAAGGAGGATAAGAGCTAATGTGCCAAGGATCAGGAGAAAAGTAATTCAAGGCTATCTTAGATTCTCTTAAAGAGGGTTTTATGGTTTTAGATTACATAGAGGGATCTCATAATTGCATATTGCTTATATCCTTTGTTACAGAAATGCTTTTTGCAATTGTCTCTTTAACCTTTTCTGTTATGACTAGCAATATCAGTATGCTGTTCCTTGCACACTAGCAGCACTGAATTTTTGTCTTGTCTACTTCAGCTGAGTCAATAAGATGGGTGTACTCTGTGGTTGTACATAAGTATTGCATGCACAAATAGTAGTCAAAATATGCCAGAATAGGTCTAGTGGCAGTTCAGAAGGGAATCTTGGCTGGTTAGGCAAGGGAAATTGATGTTAGATAAGGACATATTCAGATCTAGATATTAGGAAGGTTAGATTAGATATTAGGAAGAAATTCTTTGCCGTGAGAATGGTGAGACACTGGAACAGGTTTCCCACAGAGGTTGTGGATACCTCCTCCCTGGAGGCATTCAAGGCTGAATAGGGCTTTGAGCAACCTGGTCTAGAGGGAGGTATTCCTGCCTATAGCAGGGGGTGGAAGTAGGTGATCTTAAAGTCTTTTCCAACCCAAACCATTCTATGATTCTGTGATTCTGCAATTTTTCTCCCTTTCTTCTCAAACCAGTACTATTTAATTTTTGAAAGACCCATTTGATTCTTTCTGTGGACTTGCAGATACTTAGACACACCTAAATGAATAGCATATTTGTATCACTCCATAAGAAACTTTAGAATAAGAGAGAATGTCACAGTTTCATGTGTGACAGGGAGGGAAAGAACAGGGAGAAACCCTTCCCAGCCCCTTTTATCCTCTCTTCCCCTTTTTTTTCAGGGAGAAGAAAAACAGACCAACCCATTTAAGATAAGAAGAGATAACAAATTTACTACAAATAGTAGGAGAATGTAAGACAATTGTATATAAAAAAAGAAGTTACAGGTAATAAATCAAATAAATCAGAGAGAAGGATTTTTCAACCATGCTGCTAATTGAGCTGCAGAGGCAAAAAGCCCAGTTTGCTCTCATCATCCAGATTTGGAAATCACAAGGAGAGTACTGGAGACTTCTTTGAAATGTCATCTGTCTCTTTCCAGTGCATCTGAGAGCTGGAACTCATGTCCCAGTAGCTGACACTGCCAGGACACAGGGCGTACAAATAGTAGAAACTGCTAGGAGTGGACCCAGGAAGTGAAGCACCATGTTCCAGCACTAAACAGCTTGCAGCATGATGTCATGATGTGGAATACTGATAAAAGCAAGACAGAGAATTTAGAGTAAAACTTGATATACTTTCCAGTTGCATGCCTTTCACTCGCACAGCAATATTAATCTACAGAAGCGAATTGATTAAGCTGATCAAATGAGGTGGTTATAAAGCTCCCACTAGGCCATTATGATGGATCACAGTTGACAAATGATGAATAATGCATAAGGGCCAACATGCTGACATGTTACTTAATTACATTGTTAATGCAACCATGATACAAGAATTGCAAAAAGCAAAAAGGACAAATCTGAAACAGTATGATGGTTATCTAGTTCCATATAGCAAAAGTGTCAAAGATTGAATAACAACTAGAGTGTGATACAAATAATAAAAGTAACAAATGACACACATATATAGTGTGGAAAAGATCAAAGAAAATAGTGAAGATAAGGATGATGACATTTTTGACCAAATATGAATAAAAAAGTACTGAGACTTATATGATAGTCTCAGTGCTGTCCTCTTAATCACTTATGTTCTGATGAAGGGCTTGGATGAAACAATGTGCATAGGAACGGGGAAAAATATTCAAGAATATAATGAGCAAAGTATCATGGCATTAATTAAGATTGATTTTTGTGGTGGTATTACTAGTGTCTGAGACAGACATACCTTCTTATGAAACTGAAGTTTTTCCTAAAATTTTCAGTGCATTGTCAATGAGCGTACATCTTATTTTGCCACCTAAATTTCAGGAATAGCTCTTACTTCTTCCAGGAGAAACCATGTCATGACAAACTATATAATAAATTGAATGTGAATAAAGATGATTTAATAGAATAGAGACTATCAATTATAGTCACTCCACCTAACAGAGAAACAGTAAATGATCACCGAAGGCTTCATTGTTGTAAAGTCTCTTTCTAACCACATTATCAATATTCTAGTGTTCTTGTGTCTGAGTGTTTTTGTAAATCTCCAGAACCAACAGTTCTCTCCTCCAACAACATGGACCTGCTGTGTAAATGGCATAGTTAGAAAAGATCATTTCAGTAGTTTGTTTTTTTTTCCCCTTTAGGGGCAAGTTTTTGCCAGGTTCTTCAAACCCTAGTTCAAATTTTCCCATCATCTTCAAATAGTCAAACCGATTCCCATCGATATAATACATAAATAACAATCTGCATATGGTAAATCAATTGTATTTTGTAGAAGACCTGCTTCTGAAAATCTATTTTCATTTTGATTGACAAAAGTATTTACTGCCAGTAAACTATAACAAATTATATAGCTAATTTATAACTATTCATTTTATCTATGAAAAAAGTTTAATTCCCAATTCTAAGTTTTCATTTGAATAATAAGCAGTTTTTATATTCTAAATTCTATATCAACAGTAACATGGAGGATAGAAGTATATGAAAATTTCCACTTGAGCTCAAAGCAGAGCTTAATTCTATCTATCTAAAGTAATATAAACTGCAAATTTCTTGATCTAATTTTAAGCAAGTAGAACACATTGCCCAGAATCTGGATTTAAAATAGAAATGATGATGGACACTTAATTACTAAAGTGTTGTATCTATATGTATTTTTCTTATTGAAAGAAATCTCTCAGGATTTTGCTTACCAGTAATTAGAGCCATTAATGTAAATCTCATGTATTATTAGAGTAGATTTTAATGTCTGGATTGTTCCAGTTTTCACCAAGTGATCTTTTGAAAGACTTGACATTTGGATACTTATGTTATCAACATTCTCAGTGGTTTATTTCTCTGCAAGACCAGCATTAGACAGTGTGATATTTAACTACCCATAGGATACTAACTTGAAGGAAAATCAGACTCAGTATAGAAAAGAATGAAATACATTAAAACAAACAAACAAACAAACAAACAAAAGAATCTAAAAGAAAGCTTTCAATGAAAATAGCCAACCCGGAGTTAAAACAGCTTTTAATTTTAATGACTTTTTTTTTATTTATTTATTTTTATTTTTATTTTTATTTTTATTTTTATTTTTATTTTTGTGTGTGTAGAAATGAATATAACCTGAATGTAAACTAGGAGGTGCCAGAAAAATAAGAGAAGGCAGAAAGGTAAGAAAAAGTGAAAAGGATCTCCTAAAAAGGGAGATGACCTAGAAGGATATAAGGGAAACGGTAAAGCTGAGTTAGTGATTTGTGCTGGGGACCTCAGGTCTGGATGCAGTACTCCAGATGGGACCTCTCAAGAGTGGAGCAGAGGAAGACATTTGCCTCCCTTGCCCAAAAGACAGCTACAAAATGCTGTGACTGCTAGCAAGCTCCAGCAGCAGAAGGGACTGCTGGTGATTGTCTCTGTAGTCGACACTGGTGGTGACACAGCACAAGGCAGGGCACCCACCACTCTCTGGAGCAGCAGCTGCCACCCAGTATTCCATCTTCCAGAATGTCAGAGATCTCAATTCAGCTGTGCACCCAAGAGGGGATGTTTTGAACTGAAGGAAGTGTATGTACCACTTGTGGGGCTTACTGCAGGGCACAGTGTCCTTGCCTGTAGGGTGTTTGTGCTTACAGAGGATTCATGTTCTATGTAAGGAAATGTGCTGCTATGTATGGATGTAAACTCCTTATTAAGAAGGATCCAGAACAACAAGCTATGGAGTTGCCCATTATATGACAGAGCAGTGGAGATGCAATGAGCTCTGTCTAAGGATGAACAGTGAGTCAGATGAGAGATTCCAGGGCCAGGGTTAGAAAGCACCATCCAGGTGATGCTGAAATGGATGTCTGCTACAGATCAGGAAGGTCTTCTTCAGAAACCTAGTCCTCATGGTGTACTTGAGCCACCCTATAGTGCACAAGCAAGGTGGGATGATTTCAGGAGTGGCATAAGCACAGCAGAGGCATACTCCTCTGAGACTGGCAGATTAGAAAGAAAGCATAGAAACTCACATCTGCTTTAGGAAAGATTTACCTTTGCTGTACAAGATATTCTGGCATAGTTACCACTAAGCTACTGTTCACAGAGTGAACTATATTGTGCACAGTTCTTGGCAAGACATGAAGAAAGAGTGTGAACAGTTAGAGGCACAGAAGCATAAAAGATCATAACTCAACTTGTGCCTCTGAGAGAAAAATGATTACCTAAAATTTCAAATAGGTAAACTCTTTAATCCAGTAAAGGCAAGAAGGAATGTGCAGGAAAAAAAAAAAAAAAAAAAAGTGGGATATTGATTCCATTTTAATAGTCTTACACTGTTAGCGTACCTGAATATTTCACTTTCTATATTACATTATACATTTTGAAAACTAATGGCAGGGTTTTCTTTTTTAAGGTTCCATATCACAATATAATGTTTTCAAGAATTAACATACTCTTGGGGTAGGTGGTAGTACATTCAATGTCTTTTCCCTTCACCGAAGTCGTAGGATCATAGAATCGTTTGAGTTGGAAGGGACCCTTACAAGTACTTTAGTCCAACTCCCCTGCAGTAAACAGGAACACCTCCAGCTAGATCATGTTTCTCAGAGCCCCATTCAGACTGACTTTGAATGTCACTTGGGACAATGCATCCACCACCTCTCTGGGCTACCTGTTCCAGTGCTTCACCACTCTTACTGTAAAAAACTTCCTCCTTTATATCCAATCCAAATCTCCCATCTTTTAGGTGGGAAAAATATTTCAGGAGAAAATATTCCTCATGTCCCTCTGTTCTCCTTATTTTTCATTTTAGCTTTTTTGATTCTGAAATTATTGACCTTCTGTCATTTAATCTGTTTAATTCTGTTTTCATCTTACTAGCATGGGCTGCCCAGAGAAGCTGTGGTGCCCCATCCCTGAGATGCTCAAGGCGAGATTGGACGGGGCCTTGGGCAGCCTGAGCTGGTGGGGGGCAGCCCTGCCTGTTTCAGAGAGGTTGGAACTAGGTTATCTTTAAGGTCCTTTCCAACTGAAGCAATTCCATGATTTTCCTAGCAACACCAAGAACTCTGGAGGTCCTTAAGTCCCAGAGTCCTTCAAAATCCCAGAAACAGTTTCTAGGAAGTCTACAAGTAGAAGTGAAGCTGTGGCTGTTGTCTACTTTTGTTAGATGCGCTCCTCCCTAGAATGAAGCAAAATGATGTAGTTCTGTACAGTAATTCTTTGGCCAACTCTAAATACTTGTGTGTTTCCCAATTATGCATGTCTGTGTGTTTTTCTCTCCTGTAATTCTACTCATGTATTATGTATAAATAAATATTCATTGAACCGAAAAAGACAGACTCTATAACAAGTGTTTAGGGTACATGACTCTGCTGCAAAGATAATTTGTTTATCTGCAGTGGGGCAATGGAAAGAGATACAGCTACATCAGCCACAGTCTGCCAACAAATAAAATTAAACAAGGAAGTTTCTGTGATGAAACTGCCATGTATCTACTGCATCGTTGCCCCATTATTTTTTTCTGTAACTAACTAGAATTCACACATCCTGCAAATCCCTTATTTTTTTTTATGGCAAGCCACAGAAAATCTTCTAGAAATTTTCAGCCTTAAGGCTTTCCTAGGAGTATTCTCTCTTCTTGTTTTCTTTTTATTTTTCATGATTTATATTTGAGAGGTTTTAGATTTTTTTTCTGAAGGATGAATAGGAGAAGTAATAACATATATTAATGGAAAAATAGTGTTAAGTCCAGTACTGTATTATTATTCTAAAGTGCAAATGTACTAAGGATTCCAGTTTATGTAGATAATGTAACTATGAACCAAACAACATTTTATTTCAATGGATGGTGTGTTATATAGGTTTTTATTTTTTTATTGTATTTTTTCCCCAAAAAATATAGAAGAGAAAAAATGAGGGGAAACAAAAGAATGTATTATGGGTTCCTATTACATTCTAGACCTACATTAGTGGAGAAAAATAATATATTAAAAAAATGTATTGAAAAACTACAGCATTTCAAATGTCTGATAAGTCTTCAGTATTTTATTCTTAAAACTAGCATGGAAAATAAGTTATAATCTCAATTTCTCAGACAAGAAAATGAAAATAATCATTCAAGGATTATGTCCAGCTCACATCATTAGCAGAAATGAAACCAAGTTGCAGTACTTAATGAAAAAAATCAAGTTGGTTATTATATCTCAGGCTTATGATTATGCAGTGTGGTGAGTTTTAACTTTCAAAGCTAGAGTTTAAGTGCTGTCGGTTAGCAGATATATCATCATACTGCAAACTCATTTCATTGTCTTGTTCAGTTCGTGAGTTTGTATAATAAAAAACTGAGATGCATTATTAAAATAACGTGTTGAGACAATATAGAAAGGACTATTCCTTCCCCACCAATTGAAACTATCAAAACTAATGAAACTTATATGTAAAAAATCAAATAATAAAATAAGTAATAAAAACATACTCCAAGTTACAAACACTATTTAACAGAATGGAGTATCTTCACCTTTTGATAGTACATGGCTGGCTTTATTTTCTGCTCAATGTAGTTAGTATGTTAGACTTCAAAATAAAGAGGAAGCCTGCATAAAATCTCATTTTGACTTTTGGAAATATGAACTGGTGTATCTCAACTTTTTCTCTTAAAACTAATCAGGCTTTGGATTTTAGCAAGGGGTTCATTAGTTTATTGTCCAGATCTATATGTGTCAATGCATTTTTTAAAAAAAAGATCACCATATTACTATTGCATATAGCATTTTAGATGCAATAATATTTTTATTATACTGAGTAGTATAAAGCAAGCAGAATTAAAATAGCCTTTTTGTGGAACTATGGAATTTAATATCAGCCTATACAAGGTTAATAATAAAAGTGTGTAGATGGGCTAGGTACTATTGATACATTAAAAACAGTAATTGGAACAACAACAACAACAAAAAAAAAAAAACAAATACAAAATGCATATTCATGTAGTCTTCTTCAGCTTCATTCTTGTGACTTTTGTGCTGGAGGAAGTTGCAATTATCAGTCTAATCTTTGCTATCACTGTGAAGCTCTGTATTGTCTGCTGCTTGTAAATCTGGAAGTGGAGTGGCTCCTGTGATCATTTCCAAACACTTTCTTCATATTTAAACTGATTAAATAGTAGATCTTGGCTAAGGTTTATGGCTTCTCACCTCCCTTCCTACACACTGTTTACTTTGAGCTCAAAATCCACTGGGAGTGTACCTCCAGTTTTGCCCTTGGACCCAAATGTTACAAATAACTGTCTTTCTGGCAGACATTCTGGATAAAGAATATCCAGAAGTTCAGAAGCAATCTGCTGTTCAATACAAATTTACATAAAATAATACTGAACACTGCAGAAAGCAGAAGGGCTTTGGATTATATGTAAGGGTTAAGTTTGCTAAAACAGTATATTTCATTTCTGATTCCCACCAGAGGTTGTGCATCTCAAGTCTCAGTCAAACTATAAATGTTTTTTTTTTTTTTTTTCATTTACATGAGGCTATTGCATATGGCAGTTATTCTGAAAATAAGCTTTAAAGTGTTGTCTTAATGTAAATATGGTAAAATGTCATGGGAATTCTGTGCCTTCTAAACTGTCTTACTACTTTTAAATATTTTCCTCTATGATATGTCCTCAGCTGTTCAAATTGTTCTCATGTGGTTGGGGAACTATGGCAATTTACTCTACTGGAAAATGCTCAGTTGAGCAAGTGTTCTTGCCTTAATTGAAGCTTCTGAATGTTGAAAAATTACCTTCAAGATCATTTTTACTAACATAAAACTAGAAGCGATGTAATCTAGTCTTGTAAATGTAGGTCTTTTTTTTATTAGCATTATAGTATGAGCATAGTTGTCAGGAATATGTAATGATTTTTCCTGCTTGTTCAATTAACCATAATTAGTAATGCAGCAGACACAGGATGTTTAAATAAAAAAGTTGCTTTAATTATGCAGATATTTTACATGTATCTTGCTTGATCAAAATGCCACTGTTTTCTAGTGTAAACAAATGCTTGAGAAGAAAAGCGTTGACGTTTTTTTAACACTAAAAATACATCTGAAATTACTTGTTCTAAAAAACCTCTTTTCTATGTCCTAGTCTCTTGTAATTTATGGCTTTCTTTATGAAACAGACATTTTAGAAAAACACAGACACTTTGTTGTCTTTGTGGCTGCTCTAGGATATACTGGTCATCATTGTGTATCACTAATAAGTTTTACTTTCTGTAATTTTACAGCAGGCGTACATGGTAATTTTTTATTATTATTATTTTTATTTTTTTTTAGTTAGAGGCTGAGGATTTCAAGCTGCTGTACAAATAATAATTGTCTTCTGAATTTGTAGCTGCCAAGCACTGTCTCTCGTCCTTGAATCCCAGAGCAGGATTTAATAATGCAAAGATTCCTGTTAATGTATCAGTGTGTTAATAATATTCTGAATCCTGGAAGTGCCACAAGCATGTCTTTTAAACTAGTTTATCTATACTTTTGGTCTAGTAAGCTCTGCTTAATGCTGCTATCATTTTCTAAAACATTTCTGATGGTAAGGTTAGCAGATATGAAGCTGATCAGACATTGACATTTGTCCATTCCAGTCTCATTTCTCAGATGAGCCGCCTTGAATGAAGGCACTTTGCATGAATGTTCATTATAACTAGACCAGATTTTATTAGGCTTCTTTGTGGTAGATGAATATGTGAATTTTTATATACTCATTGCAAGGTCACTGCAGTGAATGCATAGAAGTGATGATGGACTGATGGTTTCATTTGAGGGCTGTTCTGAAAGTAATGCATCCTATTTTGTGATGTTAGCCCATGACAGGCAGATGTTAATGGTAGGGCAGTAGAGGTTGAACCTTCATACAAATATCCTTTTACATTTTGTTGTTGTGTGACAGATGGGAGCAGAAAGGCAGACTGACAGAATGGTGTATGACTTGGAAGAACATATAAAGCAAATGTTTGTCATTGAATTCCTCCATGGAGAAAAAGATGGCAACCACTGACATTCACCGATGCTTGCTAAATGTTTATAGAGACCAAACAGTGTTTGTGAGCACAGTGAGGCTATGACTGATGCATTTCAGCAATGGTGATAGTGACAGTCACTTCCACTGGCACAGATCTTTACAAGCAAGGCATGCAGGTTCTAGTTCATTGCTGGAGAAAATGCATAGGTAATGGACTATATTGAAGATTAGTGTTTTGTAGCTGAGAATTTGCTCTTTTGAATGGTGTTACTGTGTTCTTTGTATCTGTTCAGGCTTTGTTTCTGTGGAGGTTTGTTTTTCCACAGAAGGAGCTGTTAATTTCCATTAGCAAAGAAACAAAGCATTTAACATGGGACATCAATAGGCAGAAAAAGCAGAGCTCTTTTTCACATGTATGTTTGGTTTTCTGCACTTCTTGATGTGTAAAAAGACCATAATTAGTAGCAGTGAATGATAGTGCTTTTTGATGAGATATTACTTTGAGTTTTCTTCTTCAAGCAGATCATCCTATATTCTGTCTCACTTTTTGGTACAGGAGTTGGAGAACATGATGTGAATAGTAAAATGCTTCTTGACTGTAACCTACTGTTTGTGCACTATGGCTTTGCTGTTGCAATTTTCATAGTTTCGTGTAAGTTGGTGGAACTATAAAAAACAGTGGAAATACAAATAATTCAACAGATTGAGAAAAAACAAATGTGTTCTTTTGTAGAATAAATCATTCCTCACATGTCTCTTAATGGTTTTTACTGTAGTCAAAAGCATGCTGATAGGAATGATACAGTAGAATTGAAAGTTTTCACTCCTGTCTCATCCAGAAATAATGTTCTCACAGGCTAGATGGTAGGTCTGTACATCACTAACTCATTAAAAAAATAGGGAGAAAATAAGGAATATGGGATTGTTTTTCACAGCACTCATTTCTAGATCAGAAATGCTACGTGGTGCTATATTACCCCCCTATTCCTGTGCCATGAATCACCTGGATATTTTGTGAACACAGGTAACTACAGTCAAAATGTGGAAGAAGTCAACCTCAGATACTGTTTCCTTTCATGTAGGCCACAGAATGAATAAATAGTTAACTAAACCTCCCATTTATTTCTATTTGCATATATGTAGTTATTCATTGGTATATATCAATCTAATCTCCAGGAAGCAGATATAACCTTGGTTGCTGTATACCCCATGAAGATTCACAGTCCTTTTCTTGTTAGGAATTAAGTGCCATATAAATCAGCCTAGCAGCATGAGATAGGCTGAAACAGATCTTACTTCTAAAGCAGCCCTCAAGGGCATGAGTTCACTCTCTTATGTCTCCTGTCTTCTGGGGGATTAAGTGGCAAGTCTCCACAGCAGATCTGTGTAAGCACCATGTATCCTGAATGGGCTGCAGTGTATGATACTCTATGTTTTTAATCTTTCTTACTGCTACTTGATTATCTGTCTGAATTGTTTTGCCATTAATGAACTCTGTCACTTTTTACCTCACTGTTGCCATTTGATTAACTTTTGTCTTGCTACCTTTTGGATTTTGTCCTGTTTAATTCAATCTGCCATTCAATTCCAATTTTGTCTTTTGAGTCTTTTTAGTGATTCAGTCTATTTATTTATTTATTTATCTATTTATTTATTTATTACTACTTCAGTTACATTTTTGTATTGCAGCTTACATATAGGTTTTAATTTCATACTGTACTGGGCAGGCTGTATTGCATTAAAAGAAAGTAGCATTCACAGCTGGAACTGTTTCCCTAGAGCATCATGGACATATGTCCTGTTTGTAAGGACACTTAAACTAAAGTTAAAACAGATTTTTGTAGATACTAGAATATATTGGTATTGTCTACTTTAGAACATGCCATTAGGATTAGTTAAAATTAAAAGACATTCTGTGATTTTATAGAACACTTTTTAAAAAGTGTACTTTCTTGGCACTTGCCTTTTTTAAACAGCAGGCTTTTTTATTGCCTTTCTCTCATAGTACTTTTTTATTATTTTTTTTTTCTTATTTTAATCTATATATCTTGCCTTCTTTCCCATTTTTCCCCCCAGTATATCAGAGTCTAAACAGGCAAGTCATAAATATGTTTCTTTCTTTGTCACATATCCATTAATGTGGAGCAGTCTTAGAATCTGTTCTGTCAAAAAATAATACTAGACAATACATAGACAATAGAAAGGAAAGCAAATTATATTTTTTAGCTTAGAATGGGGCTGTGTTATACCACTGATTATTTAGTAAAGATTACCATTTCAGGAGCTAGTGCTACATTTTAGAATTTGAAGGCTGTTCGATGACAATTATGGGCAGAGTATGACTGATAATACAATTCTATATTAATCTTCAGTAGTGTTATTTGAATCATCCTGGGATTTCAGAGATGACTATGAAGAGTGGGAAATATTGAAATCCTTCTAAGAATTAGTCGATGTTATTTATTTGTTAACTTAAACTTGCTTAGCTTACTTCCTTTAAGTTCCTGTGGTTATTACTGAGGATTATGGCTAGATCAATACTGTTTGGAGATATTTCTAACTTCTAAAATCAATGTATTCCTCTACTCCACCTCCTCTTTTCTTAACACTTGTGTTGCATTTCTTTATTTCACTGCTAAAAGTTCTCTGTATATGAAAATGCCCTCCTCTGGACTATTATGTATCAGTTGTGGAGAAGGTGGTTGGGGAGGCCAGTCAGCGCCAGTGCCCCAAGTCTCCCTCTCTCAGGAGTGTACTTCAGACACATCTGCAACCACAATGAGTTAATTATCCTATTCTACTGTTCTAATTAGGAATCAGGCTGCCTGACAGCCCTTGAACAATTTAAATCACATTATTTGTTACCCCTTAAATTCATGTTTCCTCTTTCTCTTCCCAAGTTCTTTTCCATCAACATCATTTTTCCTTCCAAAATGAACACCTAAATTCTTATTCTATTCTTCCACAATAATTCAGTGTGGGCCAAGACTGCCCTTGAGTCTAGTACTACCTCTCCTCTCCTCTCCTCTCCTTTTTTTTTTTTTTTTTTTTTTCTAATGGAATTGATATTTCTGCATTTTGCAGCAAAAAAGGTGAGAGGTGGGAATTAAGAACATTTATCACCTTTCAATGTAAACATCTAGTTCACGCAGCTGTGAAGAACAGTAGTTTTAATTCAGGAAGAATGCAAAGTGATGGATAATTCACATAATTCACCTTAGTCCTCATAACTGTGGTCCCAAAATGAAAGCTGCAAATTCAGATTGGTTTATATGCTTTATTTAAAGAAGAAAGGAAAAAAAAAAAAAAAAGGATAAAACGAGCATATTGTTGAGCCTAAATTTGCTGGATCATCACAAGTATATGTAGAATAAAGCAACAAAATTGTCAAATCAAGGCAATGACTAAAGGTGAATTATCACATTAAAGATCTATGTGTGTACAAAGGAATCATCATAACATGATGTTGTATAGGATGTGGATTTTAGATGGGCTTCATGTCATTAAAGCTGAGAAATATTGAGTTAAACTTACATTGAAATTCTAAAGGAAAATAAGTCATCCTTATGCTTCAGTAGTAAAGATAGACTCTTTTATACTAGATGGTGTTTCTAGTGCAGGATCTGAGTCATCCATTTTGAATTTAGTTTGACAAAGGGAGAGTATGAAGAGAGCTGATGAATATGTTGTAAGCATATCAACTGAGTTCAGGTAATTTTGTTTAACTGAAATGTCACTGTTATTTCACTTCAGACCTTAAAAACCAATGTTAGCTTACTTTTCTCTGACCAAATTCTACCAATTTTCACTTTATAATTCCCTCTTAGACAAATTTGTTTTAGAACAATGCTGACTTTTGATTCAGTCTCATGCCTTCAAGCAGAGTCTGAATATCACTTCCTGAAGTCTGAATTCCTGCTAAAGTTGAATTGCTCTCTTTTGGGATTTGGGATCTAGAAAACTATAACTCTATTTTTTTAAGAACAGATGAATCTGAATAGTGAATCACAGTGTGGTATTGTTCCCCAGACAAATGAGTAGAGCAAACTAGCAAGCACAAACTTATTGTGCTTTGTGGTTTCAGGAACTTTGATTCCTGTGAGTTTATTTCTCAGTCCACACACAATTGGGGTAGAGTTCTGGGTCCAGAAGATGGTCTCATATAGCACATATAGGGCTAGCATGGTTAGTGGAAAGGATATCTGCCGAAATACTCTTACAAGGACAAAAGGGCAAGCACTTAATTTTGGATCTTGCCAGTGGAATCAAATGTTTCTCTCATGAACAATACTGACCTTTATAGAGGACTTCTGCTTACTGTTTCCAGGACAACCTTCATAGCTTTGGGCCAGTTCAGTGATTCAGTATGCTAAAAGCAGTAGCAGGTTTAATACTCAGAGACATCAGTCATCTATCCCAAGGTCATTGTGAAATATTTCACTTTGATGTGAATTTGGCTTAAACAGCACCTGATTTAGCACCTGAATATAAGTAAAATTCAGGTGCTAAATAATCACCTGTGAAGCAAACTCCAACTTCTTAGCTAGAATAAACAGATCTGTAGCCACTTCCTGCTTCTGCTTTGTTATTTTTGTAAGCTATTTCTCTTTAAAGTAATAATGATTCTGTCAACTTTCTAAGCTCACTTGTACATTTTTTTCAGTGAGCTATAAAAGGCAAATTTATGAAAGAATAAGCACCTTGTGTATCTTCATAGTGTAATTTCCATGTGTAGAATTTAAAAAAGCAGCTCTCAACAACTTCACTTGATTGTGCTTGTATATACTTAAAAATTGAGTAACAGTCTGCTCAGGATCCAGAAATTTGTCTTTTAGTTTTGAACAGGTCTATTGAACACAAATCCTATTCTTAGGAAGAAAAAAAAAAAATCAGCTGTCTGTATTATATAATATAGAATGATAAACCAGTTTGTCATCCCATCACACTAGGTGAGATGAATGCGCATCTCGCAAAGTATAGACACACACATTTTAATGCTGAATTTGTATTCATCTACAAAAATAATGATCTAATCACAAAATATTTTCATAGGAACTTACAGCAAAATGGAGAAGTCTAGATATACGAGAGAAGACAGTTATACACATATGAAAAAAAGAGCTGAGAGACGACTTGTGACTTCCTCAGTGATGATACTAGGAAATTTAGTTCTTGCTATGTTTGAGAAGCTGTGAGTTTGGCAACGTAGATGTGTTGGGGGAAGAAAAATAAAGATATCTATAAGGTCATTTGATTTTGCATAGATGTTTCTGCTTAAATTAGGGTTATGCTTCAGGAAGCATGTGATATGTTTCTTCTCACCTGGTGCATGCTTTATGCAGCTCTGATCTGGAAGTGAGGAGAGCAGATATATAACCAAATTAATGTGGGGATTTTTGGAAGCACTGAACTTTTGTAATATGACTTTTGGAAGGCTAGTGAGGGACAAAATCAGATATTCTCTCTTAATATAATGAGTCAGAGCTTTATAATGTTGCACTAGCAAGCTGGAGTGATTCCTGTCTTTACTGAGATGAAAAATAATCAGTTTCACATGGTGTCTGAACTTTAATTTAGGAACAATTCCTGGGGTTCACAAAGGTTCATAAGTTCTGTATTCTTGCTGAATTAACTCAAATATTCAGGATATGAATTACCCATGACATTTTACTTTGTCTAACCAATGTGTTATCTATAGGAGATGAGCTTGTTCTCTCTATATAATTCAAAAGATAAGAAACAAGTAGTAAAAAAAAAACAAGATGTAAAAAAATACTGTAGATTTAACTGATTTTGTTTTAGTTTATTCAAATGGAAACATTCTGATTGTATTATGATTGTTTTGCAAAATTATATTAAGATAATTTGTATTTTGTTGTCTGTGTAATTAGATCATAATCAAATAATTGCATTTGAACATATTTCTTATCTGAACTCCCAGTGAACACTATTACTGGGGCAGAAAATGAGCTATGAAATCTATAGCATTGGTGAGAAAAGGTTCATTTCTGAGATAAGAAAATCTGCATGACCACTCTGAGAGAGAGAGCTCAAAGCTGGGGATTACAATAAAACACAACAGTATGTTGTTAGACTGATTTGTTATTCTAACTATTATTACTTATCCTTTATCTCTCCTAAAAATGGCAAGAAGGGATTTCAAGAGTATTCAGTGATTAAACATCTCCCATCTCCCATGTGAAGAGTTATAGGTATGTATTAAGTTGCACCAGCTTTTAGAGAAATCTACGGTAGAGATTTGCTGAAATCAGAGGTCCGATTATAGCCTGGTGTGGACATAAGCTTGCTGGCTGCATTACTTCATGTAGCAATGATCTGATTTCTTCAGTACCACCACACACTGAACACCTTCAGGAAGGTGAGCAGAGAAAAGTAGATGTTCCTATATTATGTACGGTGATGTTAGCAGTATTAGTAATGAGAGTTTCTGGTGTTAATTTGGCAGCGATTACAGTAATAGAAACTCTTGTATTTTGATTAAGCTATAAAGATTTTACATTATTTAGGTTACTAACTCTGGGCTCCCATTCACCCATTAAATTTTGATCCCTATATAGGCAACAAAAAGTTAAGTCTTGAAGACTGTACTGCTCATAATTGTTTTTTAAAGTTGAGGGCTAGAGATCAGGATCAGGCAGTATGATGTTACATTAAGCATATATTGAAATTATTTTTGAGAAATTTCTTATAAGCAACATTTCTTCTTACGTGATTTTTAATTTCCCATTGAGTTGAAAGCTTTTAGACAAAATTAAGTGCTAAGTAGACTGTTTTTAGTGACTTCTGTTTAAGCTAAAAATTGTCTTGTTTAAATACCTGCTAGGTGGGCAAACTAGACAAAACATTATCTAACTTCTGTGATCTGTGATAAATGACAGATATGGAATTGCAAGTATATAACCACTAGGGAAGAGAAAAACCTGATAATGAAAGTCAAATATGAAGATGTAGTGAGAAAGAGTGTGGTTTCCCCTATAGAACCTCAGAAAGTGCATACTATCCCTAGTAAAGAATTGTCACTTAGTGATAAGATAAAGGAGTTACATTCAGAAAGGTCTTACCTTGTTCAGCTCCTTGCCTTCCATGAAGTCTTGTGAAGTCTGTTTTCTTTCAGCACAGCTGCCTGCAATTCATATAGGTGATACAGAGGGTGAAATACATGCTGGGCTGCTGTTTCATGGTGCAAAACTTTAACTTCCAGGAATAACTTTAAAAGAACCATCAAAGCACTTATGGTCACAGCAATTTCAAAAGGCAGTATTTTTTGTTTCAATATCTGTCCTTACATGCTAAGTTCATTCTTGTCATTTATGTTAACAAAAATAAACATGTTAACAAACATAAAAGAGAATTCTCTCTCCTCATGACAGCATAAAGAATATTACCATTTTTAGAAATGTTAATTTTTTTTCAGATTTTTAACATTTTAGCACTTCTATTTAAGTATTTATTTTCAGCTCATGTTTTTCACATTGTTCTTTGTCCACAGTTCCATCTTCATCAGCTTATCAGATTTTGATGCTTGCTCTATTTAATTTCTTATACCATATAATTTTTACATTTTATTCACTGCACAAGCATCTTTCTTTCTCCACTTAATGGCTATTAATCTTTGTAGAGCTTGTATCTTTGTTGGAATTGTGCTGTATCCATTCAAAGGAGCTGATATATTCTGTAAATATTGTCTTTGCTAGCAGTTGTTGCCAGGAGAGCTCATAAAACTGACTGGTGCGCAGAGCTCAGTCTCTTTGAGCTACTGCTTGTTAGAGATTTTGCATTCTGTGTTTTTGCCCTGGGCTTACTCTGACTGCTTGTAGATATCCTACAAAAATTGTTTGTAGTTGTTCTGCTCTCTCCTGAATTGAAATGCTACTGTGCCTTGAATTAGCATGTACATGAATTTTTTTACTAAGACTTGTATAATATTTGATGTTAAATGCTGAGTGTGTTTTGTATTTCTTTCCTGTTGATTATGCTGCATGATGAAAGGTGAAAATGGTAATATGTATAAAAACAAAAATTATTCTGTATGACTCGGAATATTAACAAATTTTTTCTTTTGTATCCCTTATTGCCTTGTTATTGCCTATAGTAAATTCATAAATCCATTTCTTTGTACTTAACTGAATTTTCCTCTTTAAGAAAACACTGAAATTCTATTGTCACCATGGAAATTCAGTGTTAAGACCGTCAGCACTGATCTAATTCTTTAGTAATTTTCTATAGTATAGGGGGATTGTGGAAATTAGCCTTACAAGATAAGCCACTGAAGGTATCTGTTGCTCACTGCGCCATAGAAAGCACGTGGAAAAACTTGTGCTCTCAAAGTTGCTTTCTTTTTCTTAATACTACTGAACTTGAACTCATTTTCTATATCTTTTGGTGCTCAGTAGTGCAGTTGATTATGCTTCTGGGAAAAGTATTTGCTGTGACAAATTTTCTGAATTTTAATACCACACGAAGTCCTATTTTTTCCTTAATAACAAGTGCATATAAAAATGAAACAAACAAACAAGGAAGTGTTTTAACAACCACTTCTAATCCAGAAGTTTGTCCTACATCACTGTTCTGCTTTAATTTAACTACTAAGCCAATCACTTAGCTGAGAATCAATTTATTTTCATTATTGCTGAATATAACTGATTTATTCTGTTTTCTCTTTTACCTAATCAGAGAAAACTAAGTAGCACTAGTTCTTAGACGACTACAAATTAAATTATTCCTCCAGTGTATGACTTTTGTCTTGTAACCAGAAGGCAAGACATATAAAGTTTATTCCTCCAGAGACATTTCTGTGCTATTTCTAGATGCGCTTTTACATATTATAGTTTCAGATAAACTTTCCTATATGATGTTGCATGCATAAAATTTATGTCAGATGCTCATCATTACTGGTGACTCAAGTTTAAGGAAATTCATAAATAATGGTAAATAATTTTTTAAATTAGTATTTTTATTTGATCTTGTATCAGTCTTCTTTTATGTTTATTTATTTAAAGCAGTACTAAAACTTGTTTGAATAAAATAAGACCATCTCACAAACATTTGATGCAACAAAGACATTATTAATTCCTACTGTAGTCTCAGGAGGCTATTATCTCTGATTTGGTAATTTTCTACTTAGAACAATTCTTTTAAAGACAAATTATTATTGAGTTGCAGGACTAACAAAATGACATTGTTTGATGACCTATTTAACTTTCTCAGTTTTGCAGAGTCCAAAATCAGCAATACTATCTGTAGTTAGGAGATATTCGCTATTCAGAAGAAGTTAATAAACTGTAATGTATTTTCATTTTTTACATCAAAGTTATGGATTAAAAAATGTTTCACATGCTAAAGTATATGTAGCATTCTGCATATCCGGATTATAAAAGCATCCTTGTTTAAAATATTTTCCAGTTTTACAGATAAAGCAGTCATTATAGAAAATAATAATAATAGTATATCCAGATTGAGACAGTTATGCATCCATATGTTAGATGTGCACAAATTGATAACCAGTGATTTATTTCAATTTACTTATAACTCCTCTGAAATTCATGTTTTGTGTAGATTACACTGGTGGACCAGAGTAGTGAAAATTTAACCTGGATGATTAGTTATTATCAAACACTCCGCTTCTTTGGAAAGAGCTGTGTTGACTCTTGATTTCTTGAACATCTTGTCTTCCAAATCTGGAGATGCTTCACCCCATGTTATATAATTTAAATCATTCTTCACCACAACAGCTCATTCTACGATGTTCCCTTTTCTCTCCCTGGCAGTGTCATCTACTAGGCAATAATAAATATTGACCAAAAGGGGTGATCTTACCTGCTGCCCTTAGTTTTATTGTTGCTGTCTCAGTTATGGCTTTTTGTTACCTGGTAGATTAGTTAGTTGATTTGATCTGAGGGAGTTTTCAGGGATCTTCATCCCAGTTCAGCTCACCACATTGTCACAAAAGCTGCTGCTGTCAGCATTAGTGGGGTGGGGGTCACCATCTCCTCTTGTGTAACCAGGGATAAGACTAGAGGGAATGGTCTTAAGTTGCACAGGGGAGATTCAGGACGTTAGGAAACACTGCTTCTCTGAAAGAGTGGTCAGGCACTGGAAGGGGTTGCCCAGAGAGATGTTGAAGTCACCCACCCTGGAGGTGCTCAAGGAATGGTAAGACACTGAGTTGAGGGATATAGTCTAGTAAAAGCTATTGGTGATAGGTGGATGGTTGGACTGGATAATCTCGTAGGTCTTTTCCAACCTTGGTGATTCTGTGATTCTGTGATCAAGATGAAGAAGAAAGAGGTAAAGTCCGTCTTTCCAAGGCCATCCCCATGACAGTCAGATTGTTCCAATGGTAGCAGTGCCTTGAGTATATCAGACTGAGTGGTTAAAAATGAACATTGTGAATATTTTCTTGATGGTTGTATTTAATCAGTCCAAATACTTCTAATTTGCTACAGATATCAGAATATATGTATTTGAGTGTTCAGTATCTAAAGCTAACCTGATGACAACTTACATGTACAATATGTTCAGGACAGTTTGCCTTTATAGAATAAACTTGAAGATGTATTCCATTCCAGTACTTTAATGCATAGCTTGAAAGATGCCAATTCATAGTTTAGCATGCAGTGGAGGTGGTATTTTTCATTAGTATATCACACAACAGTTCAGGGCTCTCATCTTTTTTCCTTTCTGTGATGTTTCTTTTAAGAAAATAATAAATGATAGCAAATACATCAAGGTCTTTGCTATCAAAGCATAGTTCTGTAGACAAAGTTCAAACAAGAAAGATGAAAAGGTGAAGTATTTCCCATTGGGGCTGAAAATTATGCTTAAAGCAAAAGTTGACAAATAGGTGAAAAAGCATATGCAGAGTTATTAGCCAGCTGTGGAAACAAATGTGTGTCACCTGGGGAGAGTACAAGGATGCTGTCTGGACTTGCAGAGAGGGGATTAGGAAAGCCAAGGCGCAGATGGAACTGAACTTGGTGGAGGATGTTAAAAAAAACAAGAAGGAATTCTATAGGTACGTTGGCCAGAAGAGGCAGCCAAAGAGAGTGTACCTCCTTCAGTAAATGAGAAAGGAGAACTGGCTACGACAGACATGGAGAAGGCTGATGTACGAAATGAGTTTTTTTGCCTCAGTCTTCACTGGCAGCCAGGTTTGTTACTGAATTATTTAGGTATATTTTATATAATTCTTGTCAGGGCCCCCTGCTCTCCACCAGTCTTTGGCTGTCCTGACTGTCCTCTAACTGACTTTCTGTGTGGTATTCTACAGTCCCTCTCTCCGTGATTTTATGATTTTTTAATTTATTTTCAATGAAGTGTATAAGGGCTCTGTGAAGGCAGTGGAGAGCCCAGGTGCTTCCTGTGGTGATCTTTAAGGGCTGATGATTTTAAGTACTACAAGATACTGATACACTCAAAGAGCACCTCCTTTTCCGAGGGTCACTTGATAGGATGGTCCTGTGAATGAAGGTGCTTCCCGGGCAACTCCCAGCACACAGCTGGGAGTTTTGCTGAGGGGGCTGTGTGTTTAGGGCAGAAGCATATCTTAGAACTGTAGGGAACTTAACACAGAAGTAATGAGGTGGTAGAAGAGGGGCCATAGCTTGGCAAGGTCAGAGTTTGTATGGCTGTATTATAATTATTGACCTCAGTCACAGGTCTTGGGATGTGGGTAGTTGTTGCAGGGCTCTGAGCAGCAACAGACACTACAGTGAACCTGTGCCTAGACAACAGATCCCTTTTATTTGCACGGAAAGCAGCTGGGTGATGGTGGCAGTGTGCTCCTGATAAAACCCAGAGAAATTTCTTGCTCTCACGGAAGACATAGTCAGTGGTCAAGTTGCGCTCTTGTGACCAGGACAGCCCAGTGATGAAGAGGTGGGGAGAGGTCACAAGGAAGAATCACAGAGAAGATGTTTTCAGGCTAATTATAGCAATCAGAGCCTGCTCTTGTATCCTTGGCAGTGCCAGTACTTACCTGTATGTGCTTAGAATGACTCAAAGTTGGTTTTGGAGAACAGGAAATCTTTAACTCTCTTAATTAAAAACTTAAAAGAAACTGAGTTATCCACCTTCTGTAAAGTAGTTCTTATGTATCACTCAGACTTCCTGAAGAAAGAGATGACTGTGCACATTAATGAGTAACAACAGGGATAGTTTATGAATAAAGATGTTTAATTTCCAAAGGAATGACTGTAGGACATAGTCAGCCAGATCCATGTCGCTCTAGATAAATCATCTACTAACTGTTTGATTTCTAGACAACAAATGATGAATAACAGATATGGAGTATATCTATAACATTTGAATTTTTTAGGCCACGATTACATTCTCAGTATCTGGAAATAGTGATAACGTCCCTTCTTCCTCCTTCTCTCAGATCTTATACTGAAGAAGAGTGTAATTTTGTATTGCTACTAATGTCTTTTCTTCCAATTTTTAACGTCTCCCTGTAATTTTGTTTAAGTCTCTCACTTTATCTTCTCTGCCCTCTCCCCTCCTAATATTCTTCAAGGAGCTTGCTTTGGTAATCTAATCATTTGCCATTTTTATTTTGCTTTGCTTTGGGACAAAAGCACTGTAGGTCACCTAGAAAATATTTGCCATGGAAAAATGTTTCCCAGCAGATAGAATTCGCCCTTTGACAATTGCTTCTCTCAGTTGCTGTGATACATGCAAACTTTGCTTTGTTTCACAAACAATGGCTTTGTTTTCTAAATGAAAAAATTGCTCTGCCCTACATTATTGTGCTCGGTTTTCTAGATGACGATTAGAAGGCTAACAGAATCACTTAATTATGTGTCAGTCTTTTCACAGCTCCATTCATATGATGATACAGTCTGGAAGAGATATTTGCTTAGAGGCATGAAAGGCTCATTCTTGTAACGAGTGCTACAGTGATTAAGCTATAGCACCTTGATGAAAACAGTGACAGTTCTCTACTGGTTAAAAAATTGATGTATGTATGTTGACTTTTGTTGAATATTTACAGCTGGGGGGTTGTATATTTTCCTCCTCTTCATGTTTTTAAATTAAAGGTTCATGACATTAGTTCTATGACTACTTAGATTATAGCATTTAGATTATATCATAACTACCAACAGAAAGTGCATATTTTGAAAACTATTTTGTAAACAAAAGCAGCATTTTAATGATGACAATGATGCTAATATCACTAACTAGAACTTTAAAATTGAAGATGTGAGAGACAGTGTGCCACCTATTCTTATCTCCTGTGAGCACCAAGTTATGCTCTTGCACTACCAGTAGGATGGGATACAGGCACTTGTTTTTCAGAAGTATCACTCAGTTATATCTTCATCACTGGAGATTAGTCTGCAATAGGAAACAAGTGACATACAGCCACATTGATATACACTCTCATGCTGTGTATATCGATGTCGCTCATGCTCATGTGCATCAGTGTCAAATTAAAAGACAGTCAAGATAAGATACATAACAGAATAGATTAACAGTCAAAAGTGAGGAAGTATTAGACTATATATTACTGATTTCATATTGAATGTTATTCACGTAAGTCTGAAAGTATTTATGTTTACACAGCAAGCTTATCTCTTCTGTTCATTTGAGTTCTATAAGCTAAAAGGATTTAGTGAATATTTCTTTGAATATAACTCCTGTTTAATAGTAAAAAAAATAAATGAAATTTATGCTATTGGTAAAGAAATTGGAATTGAAAAAAGTTGCAATTATTACTCTTCTAAAAAGTTGAATGATGTCCAGAATTGTAGTAATGTCATTTAGGATAAAATGGCAAAATTTGTATTCCAGTGTGGAAATCTTGCCAATACATATACAACCCATTTTCTCATGGGTTTGTGATAAACAATATAATATTGATGTTATTGAAAGTGCATTTATGTATGAAGAGTTGACACCAGTGTCATAATTTTGGTGCTGTTAAATAGATGCTTAATGCAATTAAATTACTCTACTTGATACAGCAGGCAGCAAAAATGGAATGGGTTTGTATCTTCTAAATTTTCCACTAGAGATGGAGCTTTTTAGTACAACACTGTGGGCAGAAAATCATAAGAGGAGCAATGTACCATAAAGCTAGAAAGCAGCTTGTATTGCAACATTTAGCTCTCTATAAATACTGCTGTGCATGTATAAAGAATAAAACAGAAAAACTACTCTTAAAAACATAATGGTTTAATAAGAGGTTTTAAAAGTCTTCTTTATGGACTGTTTTCACAAATTCAGCTTCCAGACATCTCCTCAGGAATAATTCCTTGCTTAGAAAATGGCTGTAAAATTGAGGTAGCTGGACTCTCATTCAACATACAGATGCTAATTGAAATATGTTAGAGAATATGTTTATTAACATGTACTGCAGTATGTTATATGTTACTCAGGAGTAACATGTTACGCAGAGGAGCTATAGTGACATGTTGGTTTCTTTGTCTTTTTTTGCCTTTTTTCTGAGGTTGTAATACAGATACAGTTATGCAGTTTTAAAATAATAAATAGAAAATAAAAATTAATACACGTTTTAATAAAATGAACACTTATAAGCAATTACAGCTGTTTTTTCTTCTCCAATTAATTTGAAAGTATACAGTATGTGATTGTTATTTCTCAGAAATGCCACTGAAATTGATATTTTTTCACCTTTCTCTGCAGAAGAGCAAAATAATTTAACCTATTTATTTTTTAATATAATTTAGCCTCAAATTTTATTTAATTTTGATATAGCCTGCCAGGTCATGCTGTGCCATGGTGCTCTTTTTCTGTTTAGAGTTCAAAGTGATGAAAAAAAATGTGATTTGTGATGCAAGTTTAGTGATTCTTACAGTTATTATCTTCTGTTCTTTTGTCTCTTTCACCAGTTTCATAATAAGGCCATTCATTTTTTCCTGATGTGCGTTGTCTTTTTTTTTTTTTTTCAACTTAATTGATCTCCAAGTGTACCTATGAAGGTATCAAGTTGAAGTGGAGCTCATCTAACATTCACAGTAGTCTCAAAGAACAAATGACAAAGTACAATAGTGTCTTAATCCTTTTTTATCCTATAAGAGGCTGACACTCATGCTGTACCATTTGATCATAGCAAAAAGCATGAGAATAATTGAACAAATGCATATTTTTTTTTGGCCAGTGACTTATGAAAGAAATCAATTTCCATCTTTTCATGGCAACTTGTGTACTTTGTCACTGATGGTTCTACGCTCAAAAGTGATTTCTGAATATTATAGCAGATCAATAGTGATCATGCTTGTTCCAGATTATCACAGTCATGACATTTGTTTGTCTTGTGGAACAGTAAAGCCAGTTAACAGAGAGTGTTAGTCAGCCCCACATTTTGAAATACCTGGAGAGACAGGCAGGAGGCTTTGCTGGTGTCCTTGATCTTTTGGGATTTCTCAGATGTACTTAAGCACTGCACATCCTCTCCTTTCAAAAGCATCAAGTGTAACTTCTTCCCTCAAGAAGAACATCTAGCCATGTTTTTTTACCCAACTTCTTGAAACAGGCCTGAACAAAGCCTAGCCTATTATTTTTTTTAAAGAAAGATGGAAAGAAGGCTTTTAAGGTAACTCATATACTTCTTCTTTTTATTTTATTTTATTTTATTTTATTTTATTTTATTTTATTTTATTTTATTTTTAGTCTTTTTTCATGAGATTTTAATAATAACAATAAAAAGATATTACCACATCTATTTCATGATTCCATGTTAATTTGTGAGAAATGTTCAAAGAAAGCAAAACTAAATACTCACTATACTTGTTGCAGATCATTAAGCTCCTACTGGGCACATTTTGTTTTTGGCTTCTTCCTAATCTTCATGAATACATACTGATATTTCAAAGAGGTTTTGGCTATTACAGGAATCCTTTTGAATCTATAGAACAGTTTGCATGAAAGTTAATGAAAAATCCATATTGCTAGTAGTGAGCAACCTCCCAGAAGTCAGATGTCTGTTGTAATAAGAAATATCTGTGTCAATATTTACTGTGAAGTACAATTTTTTTTTTATGTCAAAACAAAGGTTTTGTGAAACTAAGAGGTTCCCCCCAAAAGTTTCCCCAGTAACTAAGTCTGTAAACATCAGGTTTTAAGGTCACCATTTTTTTTTCATTTTCACAGCAGATTTTTGATATGCAAGTCACATTTTTCTTACACTTTCTGTCTTCTCAGCTCCGTATTTCTCTTATGCAAAGTTATTGTTTTCCTTCAGCTCACACAAAATTTTTAGTAGAACTTTGAGGAACTCCATATCAAATATTCTTCTCTTATAGTTACATAGTGGATGTAGAATTTGTGCTTGAATGTATGTTGGAATGACTGGAGGTGAATTTTCAAAAATGTTTTGAAGGGAAGTGGGAAAAATAAATGGAAGACTTAGCTTCTAATAAATTTACAGAGAGGTCTGGAGAGGTTTGTTTTAGAGCAAGTAGGTATTCAAACCAAGGGGGGAAAAAAAAATAATCAGAAAGGCTGGAGGTTCAGATGGTTTGTTTTCTCTTCATTATAAGAGGGGTCTGCTACAGATATGTCAGATAAACAAGCATGAGAGTGAGAGAAAACATTCATCAGTATTGCAGAATAGAGCTTTCTCCATCCTAGATGAAGTTATACCTGCACTTTCAACTCTACTGACTGAGATTCCTAGAGATCTCACACGTTATTCTGTTAATAGACTATACTGCCAGAAGGTATGAGTGAGAAATGGCTCTCCTAGAAACTAAGAAAGTATTCATTATCCTGCCTAATGAATTTCTGAATCTGTATTCAAGTGTTTTTACTGTGTGCTGTTGGGATATACTTTTTCTAATTTAACCTTTAGGATGATGACCCTGATGTCAGGGTCATCTTATCCCAGGGATAAGGTTCTCACAATTGTTATTGTTGAACTCAAAAGCAGTTAAAAGGTATCAAGAAATGAATTATATCTTACTCATAGCTTTGAAGAGTGAGATATTCATGACATTGAGTGCAAGAGTTACCTAGTCTCATACTTATTGTTGTCTCAAGTGATTTTGCATGAAGCCACAGGATCATGCTGATCTTCTAGTTTCTCCGTAGCTTTGTTCTTTCTGGAGAACTCTCATTAAGTTTCTTATTTAGTAAACAAATAAGATTAACATTTAACGGTGGGATATTTACCTCTGGAAGAAGTCAGGAGTCAAAGGAGTAATCAGAAAAGAAGTGTGTTTAGGAACATTATCACCTAAAACTGAGAAATACCTTATTTTGCTACACCTAATTATGTGACCAATTGTTTTCTATTCCACATATTAGACAATAATCAACTCCTCTTGAAAAGGAGAACTGTGCCAGTAATGATAGATATTTGAAGAGTTGTGGAGGAAGGAAGGAGTTCTTATGGGTGGGGGTGGGGGGGGGCTGGCATAGCAGCACTTTACAAACTTCAGGCTATTCAGCTGCCCAGATCAAGATAAAGAGGAAACAGATCATCTAGGATGAGTGCCTACATCCAAAATA
This sequence comes from Phasianus colchicus, assembly GCF_987193195.1. Classification (NCBI taxonomy): domain Eukaryota; kingdom Metazoa; phylum Chordata; class Aves; order Galliformes; family Phasianidae; genus Phasianus; species Phasianus colchicus. Next base: position 103,258,404 of record NC_143436.1, read on the forward strand.
CTGTCTATGAGACATAAAGAAGAAAGAGTTTATCTGGCCTACGGGTGTTTATTTGCAAATGAAAGGCAGCTGGCTAATTTTGGGAACCATCTAAATGCCTTTTGGCTGGACTAATCCAGGGGAGATATGTCTGGACTCAAATCACTAAAAAATGTCCTTCCATATTGAAAGCCTGGAGATAACCTCCTAGCTAAATAGCCATCTGATCATATTTTTGATCTGAAAGTAGTTTTACAAACTAAGTTTATAGTGATGTTTTTTTTTTTTTTTTTCCCCTTTTTCTTTGTTTGTTTTTCAAATAAAAAGGTTAATAAAAAAGACAATGAAAAATGAAATGGATGTCTTTGGATTGCAGCTTTTAAGAATGTTTTTACCCACAAGACCAACAACAGTATTTAAGGAAGGGGAGTTTTATTATCTTGAACATAATTATCAATTTTCCACCTGTGCAGAGTTAAACTAAAAGAAATTGCCCTGGCAACACTTCACTTAGAAGAATGTTTTCTCTCTAGTATTCTCTAGTATCACACAAGAACTAAATATTCACTTATAAATGTGAAAGACAACAGGATTTTTTCCTTTTGTAGGTAAGTTGATTGAGGCACAGAAGTCTTGGCTGAGGTATCCGCGATAACAAATAATTAGGTGCATGATTCCAGACTCCTGATGTGCGCTTCCTAGATAAAATTTCTCTACTTGTGAATCTGTTTTTTTTCATTTTGAGATTGATGCAAGACTCATCTTGTGTTGTCCAGAATCCAGAAGAAGAAGAGCCTGTGGAAGAATCTGAAAGCCTTCAAATTCCCAGGAATGCTCTACTAACCCTAGAACAAAAGCAAGCTAGGTATGAATCTTTTCTTCTTCCCTTCCATAGCCCTGCATTTCACAGAAAAGGACAAAACGTACTTGGAGCAGGACAGTGATGCCACTGATACTTTATGGGATAAATCAAGTATTCATATATTTTTCTCTTTTATTTTCATCTACATATAAATATATATATATATTGTCTAATAGTATATTTTTCCTGTTTATTTGTACCAAAATGGATTTGATTCAGTATTTCCCTCACTGATTTACCTCCTCAGTCAATGTAGGCCAGAGACATTTACCACTTGCATATTATGAGATTGTACAGTTTGAGTCTCTGACTCTAAAAGTAAAATACCAACAATGGCACCTTTATCCTTCTGCTCTAAGAAGTAGCCAGCCCCTTACTGTCCTTTGCTGATATACATTGCATACTTCTCCCAGATATCAACTTTCTAAAATAAAATTTGGAGTCACATTTTTTTTTTTTAATTAAAATGCAAGCCCTTTTAGCTTTAGCTTTAGACTTCAAAGTGTAACAGTCACAGCAGAAGCGCAGTCCTTCTCTTGTGTTTCTGAAGTCAAAATGACACGAAGAAGACCTAGAGCGTGCAGTAAGAACATATATTAGTGAACTCAAATACAGTGTAATCATAAGGGCTTATTAACTTCAAAGAAAAGAAAGTTTACTGTAAGTTTCAGGTGTATTTTTCACTTAATTTATTTTTTATTGTGCACTTCAGTAAGTTGGAATGTTTTTATTTTAATTACTCAGTTACTTGCAGAAATGATGATATACAAGCTTTAACAAAAAGAACTTTGAAATGTATGTAATTCTGATGGGTTTCACTAAAAAAGCAGTACACAATGATAGTTCAATGCCATTTTAGTATATGTGCATTTACGGTGCATTGCATTAATAAACTATCACTCAACAAATGTATTTTGTTTTCCATAAAAGAAGAAAGAACAACTTTAAACAAATCCAATTAAAAGAACAAGTAAATTAATTTGAGTAATTACAACAGAATTGTAGAAATTGTTTATTCCACTGTCAGATTGTTCTTCTATATTAAAGCCTTAATTTTCCCTTCTTGAGATGCAATGAATAACATTGCAATTTAAAATTCTGTTTGTAATTTCTCTTCATTAAATGAACAAAAAGATAAGCCATCTAATGGCTAGTAAGTAGACAAAAAGTTAAGTCAAGCAGATGAAAGAAGATAAGTCTTTATGAAAAAAACATATTTGACTAGTCTGTCATTCAAAGAAACGTATTAAGAAGACGAAACATCAAATACAGAAATAAAACATGAATATAAGCTTTAAGGACATGATAAACTGAAAAAAGTCTCCATGTATGTTGCAGACTTAAAGGAAATTGTGAAACAGAAAAGGAGAAAATTTTATGGAGGTCACTTGTATCCACACATCCCCTCAGTCAGTGGTTACACATCCAGCTATGTCAAAGGATTTGCTTTTTAATGGTGCCTACATGGCCTCTTCTTTCTGGGGCAGAATTCCAAAATAGCTAAATTACTAATATTATAATAGTATTTTTTTTTAGATTCCCTCAGGACTCTGGATATTCCTTGTGTAACTGTAGCAGAACTTCATATATAATGCATGCTGTGGAGTTACAGAAGCTAACAAAAGAAAAAGACTGGAAGAACTGTTTCTTCCTGGTTCTGGAACAGGAAAAGACTGATACCCTGATCAGCTTTCTTCATGTAGATAAAGAGGAAGCTCTTGAAGGCAGAACTAAAAGAGTTTGAAGGTAAAATGGGAATTGGGAATTCTGTTGGAATCTGTCAAAAATGAGTGAGAAACATGGTGTTTTTACTTCAAAGAACTTGAGATTAATGCTTGAATAAGTGAGTGAAGTTCCTCAGGATGGGGATGAGTTTGAATCTTTAAGACTCACAAGCACTCCTTTACACCTCCTTTACAACTGTAAAGTCAACAGACTCTCATCATCTGAGATTCAGCAAATAATAGCCCTGCAGCAAGGAATTACATAAAAAATTTTGCTGAAAAATTATTGGCTATATTTTTATAGTGCCCCAAAAAGAACTAAACACATAGTTCTTTGCTCTTTGCAGGTCTTTCAGTTAAAAACCTCTCTTTTAAATTAAAAGAGTTTTGCCATTGATTTTGGTGGGGTAGGATTTCAACCTTTGTTTTTATGCTATGAAAAGTACAGATCAAACATTCCTTTCATGCTTTAGGCAGCTGGTCCATTTCTATCACAAGCATTTTTTGTTCATAGTACTTTCTATTCTGTTCAGGAAAGATCTATGGTCTTGAATGAGTTTTTTAACTGCTTTTCTCAAAGAGACAGCATGAGCAATGGAGATGCAAAATGATTTTTGTATCTTAGTTCTTCCCTAAATCTGGGATATGGCAGAAATAGTTCTGTGCCTAATGTGAACTGGATCACTCAGAAGTATCTTCATTTTTTTCCAGCTCTCAAAAAAAATCCTTCTTGAATTCCCTTTCTTGAATGTAAACTCTGGGATTCAGAGTATAAAACTGATTTATTCAGAGATAACTGAAATAAGGTATTATCTGCTAACTGTAGAAGAAGATATTCAGTGAGACCAACTTAGTTCTGGATAAAATATTAAAAAGATCTTTATAGGCTGACATCAGAAATGACACTTAGGTAAGTTCCTAACAAGAAAAAGTAGGTATGCATTTGGAAAATAATTAGAAGTTATAGATTAAAAGAGTAATACAGGTATGTATAGAAACAGTGTAAGAAATGCATCATCTTAAACTAGTGAGTAGGGGCTGTTAAAACAGTTTAAGTTACATTGGATTTAGGACTTTTGGAATAAAAATCTGAATAGTGAATCCATTTAAGCAAGGCACATTTAACACAATATGTTTTCAAAAGAATTCAGTTGTAGACACTTGATCAAAATCTGCAGAGTATCTGTACAGTTGCTGGAACTGCAGAATATGCATCATTTGTGTTTTTAGAATGCTTTTGATTGTGCATGTAATGTCACCAAACTAATGCTAGTAATAGACCTATTCAAATAACAAAATATAAGGCCTGTTGAGTAACTTGATGTATCTGCTGTGTGCATTAAACTACATTATGTTTAGTTTAGTTGCAATCCACAGGCATTTAGAAGTGTAACTTCTAAATATGAGGAATCTCATATTTTTCTCATATTTTTTCAGTTAATTTAGCATTAGAATTACATTAAAAAAAAAAAAAAAAGAAAGAAAGCTATGAGGAGTATTGTTTTTGTGTTTATTTCAAAATGTTTATTGCAAATAGGCAGAACATCTTTTTCTTTTTTTAATAAGGACTGCAGAAAGGCTAGTCTGTGCACTAACCTACATTTGATTGTAAAGCAAAACATTTTATACTTGCTTATTATGTGCAACTTGTTAAATACATAGGATGGCATCAATATGTCACTAAGTGATTGTACTGACAAGGGACCATGACAGCATGGGGACTGACCTCCCTGAGATGGCAGGCAGGAGCTGGGAATGTTCTTAGCATGCCTGAGTGTGGCAGGCAGAGCTGGAGGTGGCAGTGGGGTTCTTTGGCAGCTGTGAGTGGATGGGCAGGGCTTAGTCGAAGATGAGGCACCAGTACAGCCCTACTGGAGCCATGGGCCTGGAGCTGCTAGGACCTCAGAAGAGGGAGCCAAGGAGACATGAAAGCAAAGAAGAGATGCCCACTGCCCCTGGCACCTGTCATATACAGACCCAGAAGTTATTATTTTAATTTACACCTAAAACCTTTCACTGCAGTAACTTCAAGCTTCATTTTGATATACTTCTCAATGATCTACGAACAACCAAAAGCATGTTTGAGTTAACCCCACTGAATTAAAATGAGCTGTGAACTATTTGAAAGTGAAGAGAATAGCTGGACATCATCCTAGAATTTTAATTTACTACAGACTGCTTTTCAATTGGCCTTAGCAGTACTGGGAAACTGAGTTATAAATATTAAGACTGTTTCAGTAACAGCATTTTCAAAATTTCATTGATTTAATGAGCTTTGAAAGTATATCAGCACATATTATTCTTCTGGGTGATTTCCCATTGAAAATTTTGCTCTACTTTCTTTAAAAGTTTTGTTAGATATATGAAAATAATGGGGAAAATACTGGGTAACAATGTAGAATTTTGGAACTGTGATGATTCTATAGGCACTGAATAAACATCTCTGTTTTTAAAACATAAAGCACATCATAGAAGTTGTAAGATAGATGTTTTCTCATACACAAGTAGGAGAGCTTCTGAATTTTTAATAGAAACGCTTAACACACTGAAAAAAAAAAAAAAAAAAAAAAAATCCTGTAGTTTATTTGATGATGTATAGTTCCAAAGATTTAAATTAGTTCACAGTTTGATATTACCACTTCTGTTTTCTCAAAAGTAGATGTTATTTTGCATTTTTCAATCAATTATGAGATGCTAAAAATGCCTATGTTACTGAAAACACTCTTAATTTTTCAAAACTCAGTGTGTAGAATAGTAGTTATTATTCCAAGACAGTTTTGCTGAATTTTCATGCTGAGTCATTTGAAATTGCATCAAAAACTGGAATGACAGGAAGACATATTTTCCCTCAGAAAACTCTAGAAACATGTCAGACAACAAATTAACAAAAATGTAGAAAACAAAATGTTGAATTCATAGACAAGGAAAAATGATTTGCTTATTTCAAAATCATATCAATGAATAAAAGCATTGAAATACAGATTCATGTATTTTTAATCTAGATTTGTAAAGGATTGAGCAACAAAACTGCCAAAGAAACTTTGGAAGAACAAGTAAATTATTGATTTCACCTTTAGAAACATGAAAACCTTCTAAGATGGCTTATAAAAGTAGGAGCTGATTTAAAAGGCAGGAGCCTCAAATACTTTGAAATGATGAGCTCTAAAGGACTACTAAAGCAGAGTTGACCTCGTGATAATTATTTTTCTCCCATTGTAGAAATCAGTTATGAAGAAAAGAAAAAGAGTATATTTGGAACTAGGTTTTGTCAGAAATTTCATTTCTTGATTGATGAGTTTTCCTCAGCTGATGTATAAACAAAAGAACATAGGTAAAGCCCATATTAATTGAATCAAGTGCTAATAACTGAAGATCTTAAGAAGCAATTTTCAGTGGGTAAACATTGTCAAATACAAGAGATCTTTATATAGGATTTTAGACAAAGTAAAGGCATATGCACTCACAAACAAGTCATGAGGACTGTACTTGACAAGACGTGAAAGTATAGAAATCAACAATCTGAATAGAGAGCAAGTTGCTGAATATAAGTTCCTAGTGTGATGATATTATAAAAACTTGTCTCTGACACTTGCTTATGCAATGGAACAGAGAAGTGAACTACATGAACTTACTTCAGAACAGTGTTTGTCTGAGACAGGTATAAAATTTGTAGGTCAGGTGTTTGTATTCTAGATAACTAGGAAATCATGGTGGGTGACAGAAGAGGTATACAAGTTATTTGAAGGCTGGAAAAAATATTCTGAAAATATTCAATTAGCTTAGAATAACCAAAAGAAGAATGAGAAGTGGTATGGTCTCAGTGCAATAATATCTTCCAGATTGAAAGTGAGTATGCTGAAGTTAAGACACATTAAAATAGTAGAAAATATAGCTATTTTAAAATCAAGGAGAATTAAAATATTAAGTCTTTATCTTTGATATCCACAGATGAAGACATAAAGGTTTGCTACAGGATTTCTTCAGCCTAACAAGATCTTTTTAAACTAATATACTGGGCTAAATGCAGGAATACCTAGATGAAAAGGAGTATCCTGCAGAAAGCAGAAAGTATGGCTAGACACTCATCACTGTCTTTTCTATCTACAATTTTGTATTAGAGCAATTATTTCTGAATTAACTCTCTAATAATTGAAGTGTTTTAGCTGTGCAGTGAAGATCTTCACATTTCAGCCCCTAATGACATCCTGAAAGCTCTTTTAAGTACATCACAAGTCAGGATTATCAAAACAGCTGCCAGGTTTTTTATGCCTCAAAAGATGAACAAATGAGTATGATTTGTTGAATCATGAAAAGACAGAGAAATAAAATTGATGGTATATGAAAGTCACATATTTGTGCATGCTGAAAGTGTTTGCTTTACACATTTATGAAACCCTTATCCATTTGGTTATGCTTGTGAAGTATGCCAGAAATCATAAAAAGAAAACAGGTAGAAAAGTTAAAAACATGTAGTAGCAATCCACAGAAGAAATTCTACTTGTTCAAAGTAGTTGTTGAAAGACAGTTTGTAGGATAAAATAAGTTTTTGAAAGATAAATCAGAAATCAGTGTTCTAGTAGAAGAAGACTCCCCCCTACACAGTTTGTTTCTGGTAACTAAGTAGTCCAAGTAACATTACCCATACAAGTTCTGTACAAAGAACAAAAGGAAATTTTTTTTTTTTTTTTTTTTTTTTTTGTGTGTGTGTGTGTGTGTTGTGTGTGTTTATGTTTTACTGTCTCTGCAGTCAATACATTCTGCGTGGAGCACAGATCCAATCCCTTTACCATAGACAGGGTTGCCAGCTTCTAGATCATGCTGCCCAGGGTCCCATCTAATTAACCCTGAATGCCTCTTGAGATGGGGCGTCAAAAGCCTCACACGGGGCACCACTTGTATCCTCGTAGGAAACCCCTTGTTCCTCCACATTCCTATGGTCTGCTCAGGGTTCACGCCATCCCCGCTGTGACCCGACCATCTCACTACATTCACACCAATATGATGTGAGGCAAAATGGCATTTATTGCAAGCGAACAGCGACCTATATACTCTACATGCTTATCTACATTCCTACGTCTACGTGCATCTATGCCCCCAAGTGTGCGTCACATCCCTTATCACAGAGCAGGGGAGTGTCACAGCCCGACTCCTTGTAAACACCTACGACAACATCTCCCCTTCCCCATGCCCGGTAAAGCCTTGCCCCGTTACAGCGCGATACTCGCATACTGCCTAATAGCCCTAGCGTAGGTTATACAAACGGTTATATGTTGCGTTCCTTACAATCTCTCACGTAGCTTAAGATCCTCCATTCATTGGTCAAAAGTTCACTTCATCCAGGCGTTTATACAGACTGGGCAGAGAACACCTTGAGAGCAGCCCTGTGGAGGACTTGGGAGTCCTGGTGGATGAAAAGCTGGCCATGAGCTAGCAGTGTGCTTGCAGCACAGAAGGCCACCTATAACTATATTCCTAATAAGGAACAACTTTTGAAGAGTAGATAAATCAAACACTGCAAAATGACAAATCTATAGATTTTTAATTACAGTAGCAATGAGAAACCTCTGTTGGGGACCTCCTACAGCTATAGTATGTACTTAGATTTTAAAATATTTTTGAGGAACTCATTTCCAGTTTTCCTTGTATCTACTATATATTTATATGTGCATTTGTGTGAATTGAGAATGGATGGAGAAAGAAAGAAATACAGAGCAATCCAAACTTGTTCATTATCAAAGGAATTTTTGTATGTGAGTGATACTGGATTTGGGCGCCTGATCAATTAAAATAAGAAGTCATTGTGGCTTAACCTGGCATGTGGTTGAGCACCACAGTCATTCACTCTGTTCCCCTTTCCTACTAGGTTGGGGAGAGGATTGAAAGAATAATGTAGAACACATGAGTTGAGATAAAAATATTTACTAAGATAGAGAAAAGGAGAAGGACAATAATTATGACTATATATGTATCTCTGTATATATACATATATATATACATATATGTACATATATATGACTATATATGTATATAACCAATGATGCACAAGCAATTGCTCACTGTTCCTTGTCTGATGTCCAGATAGACTCCCAAGCAACTATAAACACTGAGGTGTTATCAACACTGTTTTTCTCCTAGAACCAAACTGTAGCATCATACCAGACACTCTGAAGAAAGCAATTCTGTCCCAGCTGTAAGTAATATAGAATTTGAACCAAATTATCTTACCTGAGTTGAGCACTACAAAGGCCACAACACTTAACTAATCTGAAGGAGGAATGACTTTAAGTAGCTAAAAGAAACACAAAACGAGTATAAAATACAGCTGACAATGCAACCTGTCAGTCACAGAAGCATTTCAGTGAGTGCAAAATGTGTTAGTTGGATCGATTTCCCATGTAGCTAATTTTTTTTAAAGCAAGAAACCTGTCAAAATAAGACTTTAAAAATAAATGAGGTTTCCAAATGAACAGCAACAAGGAGGATTCCAAAGACAAGTGATATAACTTGAAAGATATGTCGAAGGTGAGCCACTGGTAAAAAAGAAAGGAAGTAAACAGATTATAACAGTTACCATTTAGATTCACAGGAGAAAAACAAGACTGAAGTAAATGTCTCATTAGCTCAGTCTACCTCAAATCTGGATGAGAAGGCAATAGAGATGTTATGTTTCAGAAATAAGTGAAGGTAACTTCTGTGATTATTTAGCTATTATTAATACAAATGAGGACAAAGGAAGGTAAACAAAAAGAAACAGGAGTGTACTCTAGAAGCATAGTGTTACAGTCAAAATAATCTGAAGATTAGCAATAATCAGAAATTACTACTCTATTTAGATTTAATACTGATTTAATAGTCCAACACAACCTGTTCAGTAAGCTGTACTGAGAGAAACAAAATAAAATTGAAAACTCAGTATATCTCAACCTAATGTGATAACAATTCCGGATGTCAGTCACGGACTGGAGAAACAGACATGAGGAATCCAGCAGTCTTTTTATAATGGTAATAATTAATAATGATTGTTTAGGATAAGACAAACTCTACTTGTTCAGAACTTGTCACTTTCACTAGGATTGTTCCACTTCACATTCATCTTCTTTAACCAAGTTCTTATAGTAAGATGGCATTTCTTCTCATATCACTGTTTCCTAACATATCTAACTTTTCTTAATTTTTAGTAGCATTTTATTTATATTATTATTTGAGCGCTGTATTCATTTGCAGATGTAAATGAAATAGACAGACACCAACTGTATTCACATTTTTTTTCTTTTGGTTCCATAGCAGTATATGTATATCCTGGAAAATCAACCTTTGAAGTGCGTGTTGATAATTCTTTCATATGTCAAACTTGCAATACCTTGTAAAGCTACTAAATAAATATCAAGCTTCAGAAAATCAAGCCATAAAACAAGCCAATTTAAATCTCCCTAAGTCTAAAACAATTACCTTGGAGCAAAGCATAATTAAATAATAGTTTTTAAAAAATCTTATATATTCAACCACTGAAAAATAATTCTAAAACAAAGTTAAATCCCATTTAAAAAAAAAAAGAAAAAAAAAAAAGCTAACCTTTTTTATTCTTTTTTTTTTTTTAATTTTAGAATTCAGTTAATCAATTAAAATTGGCAACATCCTCTTGAGAGAAATGCATAGATTTTTTTTTTTTTTTTTTTTTTTTTTAAGAGACAATTTTTGGTCTAGGAAAATATAAACCATTTTTTATTCTAAGCAGATTATTATTTTTTTTAAGTTCTGTATTAATTCCCTTTAACATTTTTTTCCTGCTAAAAATAACAGTCATGAGTTCTATTTTCCAATCATTACTGGGAATCAAGAATGTCTGCTGTAACTTTGAACATGGAATGGATTATCAGTTTTGTGTCTTTACTGTGGTTTCTTGTTTTTCAATATCTAGCTATCTTCTTTGGAGACTTGAGGAAGGTCAGACCAAAACAGTATTATTAATATAAGATTGTGATATTGAAGACAAGCTAATGAACAGCCTAAAGGAATATTTCTTACTTATATTTCTTAGACAGAAATTTCTCAGAGAAGCTGTCAAGTGTGTAAGTGCTGAACAAGACCAAAAGAGATCTGATTCTCATTTTCTTTAGACGTGTACTATTGCTATGTAGTGTTGTTACTACTGTTAGTAGTATTACAGTGAAACTCATTGTGAATGGCTTCTATATCAATAAAATTCATAATAAATTTTATGAATTTTACCCTAAACAATCGCAATCGTAAGTTTTATCTATCAGCTACTAACTCAGTAGTATATATTCTATGCATTCAGAGAAAGTGAAGCTTATTTGACTTAAATTTAACATCTACATTTGAAGTTCTCAGCCTATGCTGTGTTTACAGTCATTGTAGATGCAATTCATCCTTTCTCAAACTAAAAATAAGTCAGATGAATCATATTTTTAAGAGCCATTTCTTCCCATTGAGTATAAGATGTATGTAAGCTGACAAAGAAACATAGAGCTATGAAATATGCAACAGAAATAACCAGAATTTTAGTAATGGCAGATTTATATAAGTATTGATTAATTACAACTTATGGAGGTTACCTATAAGAACTTCCATGTCTCTTGCCAAAATTAGATCAAATGAGTCGTAGCTTTTCTAGTGAGCCTTGAAGGTCTTCAGGGACTAAGGTTACTCACTCCTTCTGTATAACCTTTTTCACTACAGCACTACTTTGCTGTCTAAAATGGTTTTCTGCTGCAGTGTAACAATTGCCTCTTGGTAAACCACAAAGTCATTTTGACATGAATGTTGTTTAGATTTTTTTTTCATTTATTATAAAACTGATTCTGATTCTCATCTTTATGTATGCAAAATTATTTTTCCAAAGATGTTCTCAAGTAATGCAGTTATCTCACTGAATGTTACCAACCGAGAGCTCTTTTGCAGATTATTTATTTTCCTCAGACAAAGAAGTGTTTTGAAGTGACAGGCAATTTCTAAGCCTGTGTAATACAGTTATCAAATCTACACTGGGCATCATTTTTTTTTAAAGTTAATGGGCTAGATCCTTCAAAGGCTGGACTGAACAAGTATCCTATTCAGGATCTTCGTACTGAAAATGCTGCTCCCTTCTACTCACAAGCAGACTCACAGTCTACTTTTTGCCTTCTTGACACTTCTCCAGAGAAGAAAACAAAAGGTAGAAATAATATACAATAAGTGTTTTAGTATGCAATTGTGTAGCATAGACACATAACAAAGATATGCCATTTGACTGAATAGTTGACTGCTAAGAGAAGAAAAGTATTTGGAAAGATGTTATCCCATCTTAAAGTTGTAAATGTATCCACTAGGATTCTGTTTGTGTGTGTGTGTGCAGGCATCAGTAAGAAAGATGGCTACAGTTCTAGATACTTTCTATCTGCCAAATGTAGCATTGACTTTTCAGCCAAATAGTATGTGTTTGTTATAAACATAGGAAAAATACTTCATTAGCAATTTGTAGATAGACCTGTAGGAAAATTTCATTGGCCTCTTTGAATTTCTGCTATTCATTGTATGTATTTCAAAACTTTTTAAAACATAAATATATGATATGAAGAGAAAAAGAAGAAATGTGTATATTTTAGATATTGGAGAAGGCAATTACAGATAATATAGCTCTATCAGAATGTATATCCCATAAAAAAAATTAAAGTCGTGCAGAAAAATAATAGGAAACAGTGGAAAAGATATTCCAGAAAATCATTCACGGGAAATAACACTAATTCTGTTTTTTTGTTGTTGTTGTTGCTTTTGTCTGCCTTCTAAAACAGTGATCTCTGACATTATAGATTCAATAATCTACCACTGTCTGTGGTTATACATTGAAACAGATATGTCTAATGCATGTAGTTTTAAATTTTGCTTGTTGCCAGGGATGAGTTAACATAAAGTTTATATAAATGTGCAGTGAAATCTAAAACTGAGGCTAGAGAATGTTTAGTACAAAAATAATAAACAAACAAACAAACAAAAATCAAACCCAAAACACGTATAGTTAAATATAATAGAAGTTCAGTGCAACTCAAACTAACTGTTCACTACATACATTGTGTCAAATATGTGAATAAGTGATTGACACATAGCTTCTATAACCTTATTATTAGTACAGATGATGAATGTTGTCAATAAGAACAATTCAAATTCTTATTTATTGATGAGATTTTCTACATCACAGATGAACAGAACTCATAGAACAGCATGACATTCTGTAGAAACTGTGTTAGGACATTCAGAACTACATTCAGAGTAGTTCTTAACTTTTTACTGTTCCTTGTAGTATTATTTTATTCATTTCTACAGGTATTTGTTATCTCCCTTTTTAACTAAGGAGATAGCACTAAACTCAATTTAATGTTTAAATTTTTTCTGGCTTGTTCTTGGGCTGTTTCCTGTCCCTGACCACAGTCAGTTTCCACATTAAATAGGTTTCATTATTTCAAATTATCTGGGAGAGAAAAGGATCACACTGAATCCTTCTCTCAGGCTGTTGACACAACTACATTTGTCTTTTTCTTCATTATCTTTACTGTATTCAATCTCCAAAGCTGAACCTCAAAGGACCAAACTTTTCCCATTCCATCTTGTAATGGATTCTTCTTTCAATTTTACTTTAAATATTCCAGAAGTTTGTGCTGTCAAAAAAAGATTACTTCTTTTTAATATTTATTTATTTATTTATTTATTTATTTATTTATTTTTAATAGATGCAGCTCTGTGGTCAGTGGTAAACTGTTTCAGTATGGGGTGCAAATAGATTTTTAAAAAGCACTACATGGATAGTCAGTGGCACCCATTTAGTTGGCTTGTAAATCTAAATGAAAGCCTCTGTATTTCTGGGCATTTCTGTAATTGCCCATTTCAAAAGCCATGGCTACATCCATATACAATTAGTTTTGAATTAACTGTAAAAGATACGTTAAGATTTGGAGAGCTAGTATTTGAAACAGAAAGGTTTTTTTGGAAGAGTGTTGTTAGACCAATAAAAATACATCGTACAGAGGTAGGAAAGAGAAGGTTTTCTCAAAGTAAGGATAGAAACTCCTGCCTGCCCAGGAGAGGCACGGACATTGAGTCAGTTGAAACTCTTACAGTGCAAAGAGAACAAAACAGCAGGAAAGCTGCTGCTGCCAGAAACATTTCTGTGGCTTTCAGTTTTAAAGGGGTGAAGGAGTTCTGAGTGAATGAATAGAATGGCAGAGTTCTTACAAATATTTGTTCAGAAGCTTTTCTTCTCTTAGTTTTTATGTCATTCAAGGGAGTTCTGAGATGTTTTTCCTGTTCACGAATTCTTAAATGCAGTATGCATGCATGCATTGGGTAATTTGTAAAGCAAAGGTTGTCTTTAAACAACATAACCAGCAAAAAGTCTTAGTAACAAACAGCTGTCTAAATGATATTTTTATTAATATGGAGGAGGAGAGAGATGTAGGCCAAAGGACCTAAATTCAGTGTACCATTACCTACCAGCCTTTAACCGTCTGCTCACACTGAAAATGAACTATTATTCCAATCTCAAGCATGCTTATCAGGAGAGTGCACCAATGAAAATGGTCTAAAGTAGATACACTTGCATATGTACATATCTATAGTCTTCACTTTGAACAGGAAATGTAGAAAACAGGAATATTAAAAAATACATTTTTAATATGAATTTTCTTGCTGTTCCCTAAGTTAGGGGAAAACATATCTGTTTTAAACTTTACATCAGTGATTCTGGTTTTAGAAGTTATCAGCTGTACACATGTAGAAAAAAATGTGAAATAATTTTTTTTTTAGCTAGCTACTAGATGAAAATGATAAATGAAAAAAGATTTTCTGCCATAAATCTTATTCTTCTGAGTATATATTTTGAACATGAGAACTTCTATGCTCTGCTACGGTATTTTGCCGGCATGAGAACAATGAAATGACAAAATAATGTATTTGCTCTAAAGTTGCTATGGGTGTTTTATAAAGAATATGAGATATGTTGGTGTACCTGTCACTGTTATATGCTCTCCTTCAAATTAGCTTTTCAAAATGACTTAATATAAAATTATTGAACCAAAGCAATCTAGAGTAAGTAATACTGAAGTACTAGGTTATTGGTGAATTGTTTGGTAGTGTCTGGAATATTGTATATGTTAGATATACAATATCTGTGTACTGTGTCGAAAATAAATCATGCTTGCCTTTATTGCCTCAAGAATCTGCCTTAGGGAAGGAAATATGTAAACGATTTTTTAGAAAGAAGGTAGTCTACTTAGTACACTTTGGCTCATTTTTGTGACAAATCTGTCTAAAGAAGTGTAAACAAAAAAACCCTGCAAATTCATATATGCAACTGGAATAGGTATCCATAACAAATGTAACTGTAAAGCTAAGCCAATTCCACTGACTTTTCCCCATAAAGTAATGACTTTACATTAAACAATAAACAGAAGACCAGCAGAATGCCTGCACTTGCTTCTTTCTCTCCTTGGATGTGTTTTTTGTGCTTAGGCTCAGATCAACAGAAAAATACATGTTCTTACTGTTCATAGTCAGCTAGGGGGGTGAAGAAAGGCAAAGCATATTGTTAACCATCCCTTTAAATTACAGTGATGCAATGCAGCAACATTTGAATGATAGGGGAAAGGGAATAAAAAATAGGAATGATTTTTGCTTTTATGGCAGAGCTACTTACTGCTTCCTGAGATATGTTTCATTATGAAATACTTGTTTCAGCAAAATTTTACTTACAGACCTTAATCTCACAAGCAAGTATATCTTTCTTTTTCAACATGAAAATATGTGTTGAAGGAGTGGGCTGAAATTAGATGATATGTGCAGATAGCTAATGATTTTCCTTTATAGTACTGACAATTATTATTGTTTCATTATTTTGCTCTCTCTCTCTCTTACTTGTGGCTAAAATTAAATTCAAAGGCTGAAGTAATGTCAGGATAAACTGTACAATATGGAACATGGAAGCAGGGATGGGTAGCCTGAAAAGAATAGAGGAATGCCAGACATGAAGGGATGGGATCAGGAAAGCCAAGGTACAGATGTATCTGAACTTGGCAAGGCGAAAAAAACCAAGAATGAATTCTACAGGTACACTGGTCAGAAGATACTAATCAAGGAGAGTGTACCCACTGGTAAATGAATAGGGAAAATTGTTTGCAAAGACACAGAGAAAGCTGAAGAACTCAATGAGTTCTTTGCCTCCCTCTTCACTAACAGTCAGGCTTCCCATGCCTCTCACATCTCTAAGTGCAAGTTGGTGGAGATAAACTCCTCCAAGTGTAAGAGGAAATCTGAGACTTCTTCATGAAACTTAATGTGTTTAAATCTATGGAGCCTGACAACATGAATCTCCAGGTTCTGGAGGAACTGACTGTCGTGCTTGCCAAGCCACTCTCCATCATATTTGAAAAGTCACAGTTGTCAGGCAAAGTCTCTGCTTACTGGAAAATAAAAATATCACTCCCATTTTTAAGAAAGGGAGAAAGGAAGACCCAGAGTACTGCAGGCCCACGAGTCTCATGTCTGTGCCCAGGAAGATCATGGAACAGATCCTCCTGCAATCTATATTAAGGCACATACAAGATGAGGAGGTGATCAGAGACGGCCAACATGACTTCAGTAGAGCATAGAAGAGTGGCCTTTTATGATGGAGTGATGGCATCAGTGAACAAAAAAAATGTCCAAATCTTAATATAGCATAAATATATTTGTCTGTATCAGGTGACACACTGGTAATGTGTGAAACAAACTTAATCACTTTTGAATACTGTGTTGTTTTCTTCCTATCTCTTTGTCTCTAGAAAGTTGGGAGGAGTATTCTAAACCAATAACCAAAGTCAGTCCTCCTCATTTTTTTCTTTCACTGACCTTTGGGTATCCTAAACCTGTGTGGAAATGAGCACTTGATGGATATTTCTTTGATGCATTACTCTAGTATTTTTTTACTGCAGATAGACCTCTGGCATTTGCAAAAGTCTGGAACAGTGAATCTGATAATTTAGCTGCACATTGTGTGAAAAGCTTTTTCCCATATTTGTTCCCTAGCTCCAATTCAATAATTTCATTTCCTACCCTTATTCATATATTATAGGAAAGGATGCATCGCTATTTTGTATTTCACTTTAATTAATTTCCTCCTTTGAACCTTATCTGAAGCAGTAATATAATGTATGAAGCTCTGTACACCATCCCTGATCATATGAATAATAAAAACAATAGAATAGATCTATGTAACATTGGTAAGTGATATCAAAGAAAATTTCCAGTTATGTCAGGCAACATCATAGAATCATGAATATGAATCATGAAACATAGAATGGTTTGGGTTGGAAGGGGTCTTTAGGATCATCTAGTTACAACCCCCTGCTATAGGCAGGGATACCTCCTACTAGACTAGGTTGCTCAAAGCCCCATCCAGCCTGGCTTGAATGCTTCCAGAAGAGGGGACTCACAACCACTCTGGGCAACCTGTTCTAGTGTCTCACCCTCATAGTAAAGAATTTCTTCCTAATATCTAATAGAAATCTGCCCTCTTCCAGTTTAAAGCCATTTCCCCTTGTCCTGTGAAGGACTAGGTGGAGACCATTTTTATAACTAATCATTTTCAAGAAAGAGCTTAATTTGTTAAAACCTTCAGTAGATGTTTCCAACCATTTACCATCTTTTTGTTATGTTTGTTGTGTTTCTATGAGGTTTTAGAATTTGTAATGTTCTCTGTAAAGCTTGACTCTTAAGAAAAAAAGTCTTCAGTAATGTGATATCAATTCTCATGAGGAATTGAGATATATCTGAAATATATCCCTGTTTCATCAATTAACTGTTTTTATCATAAGGTGAAAAAAAATAAAATGATGCATTAATCCAGACATAATTTTCTAGTTTTCTTTGCAATAATATTGTTTCATTGCATGCATTTCAAAGGAGAACAAAGCATTTCATGTTCATTTCCTGAAAGAACTGCTGTAATTCCATCTTGAAGTAGCTTGTTTGATTAGAGCTAAAAAAATCATTCCTATACCATCCAGTATCTATGTAAACTTTCACCACTTAAGCCTTTCCTGCTTGCCTTCCTCTGCTTCTTGCTCTTTCCAGTACAGCCAGTACTTAGGAAAAAATGCTATGTAAGAGAGTATTCTAGAGTAGAACACTTTAGAATTCTCTCTAACAGATTTACATTTCTTATGCAGATTTATTTTCTGTGGTTTGCAGAATGTCTGGTCACATATTAACTATTATCCAGAAACGACACCGTATTCTTGGCTTCATAACTCTGCAAGCATAAGAAGGCAATTTTTTTTCAGTAAGTGTATTCAACTAATACTCCAAAGACATTTCTCACTAAATGTTGGCCAAAAGCAAAATATAATCTAATGTCAAAATGGATTTTTGAAACACCGGAAAGATAGAAATACCCAGCTACGCTGTTAACCATCAACTGTTTAATGACAGACAGACTTGAAACTAATGAAGTCTGCTTTGATGTAGATACAAAGATACTGAAGTGTTACACTGAGAAATAATCTATTAATAACATGTCAGTGTTAGAGATATTGTAGTTATTTCTCATGGAATCTTGCAACAGATGTTTTACGATGATTTCCTACACCAGACAAACACAATCCATAGTGTTATTAGAAATGTTTTTTTCACTGTCTTATTGTACTATGCATTCAGAGCTCACACTGATTACTTACCAGCTTGCTGAAAAACAAACAAACAAACAAACAAAAGCATTATTGAAATGAACATTTAGATTCAGATTCACATGAAAGATAATGATCTATTTATAAATCTATATCAAAGGAGAACAAAAAGAAACTTAAAGATAATAACCATCTGTGAAAATCAACTTGACTGCCATCACTCCTGGTCTTGTTAAAACTGCCTATGCAAGCAGAAGCAAGAAATGAAATGATGAAGAAAAATAAATCATATGATTTTTGAGGAGAATTAGATGGATCTGGAAAATTGTGTTGGCCAGCTATTGAACTTAATATATGCGGAACAGATATAAGATTTACTGATGTCCATTTCTAAAAGCCTGTATGGAAGAATATCTTTTTAGGTTACTAAAAAACTCTGCAAAAGCAAGAAAATTCAGAAGAATATTCAGAAAAGGCTTCAGCAAAAAAGAGAAGAGAGTGATGATGATGATGAAACACATGTGGGAACTAAAAAATCTCACAGTAAAGGAATTATTTGAGCTAACAGAATTAGTCTCATCATCTGTGTGCTCTGTTTATCTATAAAACATTAGCAGAAATGAGAAGGTACAATATGACTGCATGTATAGACTTTGTAGCACTGACTGAGAAATGTATTTCTCTGACAGATAACTTTGTTGCTTATTTTTGGTTTTGGTATGTCATAGGTCTTGCATAATCAATATTCTTTTCATGCTTATGGATGCAATAGAGCAGGAGCACCAATTCTGCAATTTAGGATTGTACTCAGGAAGTGATTAGTCTAGGTGTTTTCCTAAGTGTTTCCAGTTTTGCACATAATTAGACAATTGTTCAAGGATTTGTGAAAATGCCAGTTGAATTGGGAAGCAGTTAAATCACCTCGCCACGAGCCCAGATGCTCCATCTGTCTGTTCAGGAAAACATGTGGGTATGGTTGCAGTTGCCAATGTTGTCCAGCACACCATATGTCATCACAATATTTATAGGATCTTTTCACTATGCTGGTAAAAAACATTGAAAAAATTTTGTAGCCATATCAACTGAAGACTTGCTTTGGATCTGCTTTTGAAATGGGATGTGGGACACAATAAATTAGAGCCTTTTTATTTCCACTGATTTGTACTCTGTTTGGCTGAGTTACAGGCAAGATTATTTGCAGGAATGCATGTTCGTTCATACTGTGTAAAAAAAAAAAAAAAAAAAAAAAAAGAAGAAAAAAAGCCTATCCCTCAGTGAAGGTTTACCCAAATTTATCTCTGTGGTTTTATACACACTACTGAACTCTTGTAGAAGGAACAACCAAGATGTTGATGCCTTATTTTTAGCAAATAACTATTGCACAAATAATAAGAGTAGAAGTCTCCCAACAATGGTCTCACAACTGTGGGGAAGACCAAAAATAGTCAATAAAACCTTTTTGCAGTGACCACAGAACTTATGAAGAATAGTAAGGTATTAAAGAGAATATCTATTCCTTTTACTTGTTATTTATTCTTGTGTTACCATTCTGTTTGCTTGCTTGTTTTCCCACAAGTATTACAGATTTATAATGATGATTTATAGTAGACTTACAGATTTATATTCTGTGATGACTATGGTTATAACTGCTATAACACACACCAATTCTTTTTTTCAGAACAACAGTTATGGTTATTCCAGATGAGATGGGAATGCATCATATCACACACACTGTAGAAACACACTGTGCAAATACACTGTGTGAATATAATGAATCTCTTAAAATAAGTCTGTGATAGGGAGATCAGGTCTACATTAAAAAAAAACCCACAGGAATAGAGAGATCTAGAAATGCTATTAGAGATGTGTACCTTTTGTTTACTATTGCACAATAAGGAAAATAAATGATGGAAAAAGAGAAAAGAAAATCTGTTTACCTTGTTCAAAGAATGGGCTAGAAGAAACTCAAGATATAATGACTTATACAGTGTTTAAAATCGTGAGAAGCGCTTACAGTTCTGGTCTCGGTGTTACATGGAAGTTATTTTAGAATTAACAAAAAGGTAAAGAAGATATAAGAAAGAGCCATTAGTGTGATTGAGTGCAAAGAGTAGCTATCTTACAAAACAAAACTAAAAGGTCTCAGCTTGGAAAGGAAAAAGCTGAGAGGAGATATGTCTTAAGTTTATAGAGTCATGAAGGTCATAAGTAAGGTGAATACAGAACGATTATTCACCAAACCCCAAAACACTTTAGAGCTTTCAGGAAGAACGATTAGGAGATTAATTTAAAACTCACTTTCCTGACTTGTGTTGATGCTTCTGATTTAATTCTGAAAGGGTGGCTTCACTACCCTCAGCCTGAGTAAGAATGAGCTGGATTTTGCAGACACCCCATTGCCTGGCCTGTTTGAGCTTTGAGAATGTCATTTTGGGAAGGGGCTGAAAGTCCCAGGCAGTTCTACCTATTCCCTTTTTGCCTATTTCAATGTGTTTTTTTTTTCATTTGATTGAATTTTTAACACTGCCTCTCCTCCCAGAATTCTTCTGTGCAAAGGATGTGAGCAAAGTTTGGTTGTAACAGGTTCTGTCTCTTATTGAAATATGAGTTACATGCACTGAAATGATGTAAGTTGCAGCTGCAACCCATGTCTTTGGACATTATTCAAGATTGCTTAGTCCAGGTGCCCACAGCTTTGAAGGGGGCTATAAAAATGAAGGTTGTTGTAGTCTTTATGCATCAAGCTTCTAGCACAAATATTTGATGTTCTTTCTTGATGTAAGAAAGATGATGTAAGAGAATAACTATTGCACAAATTGCAACTCCTTCTGCAACTGTGCACACTGGGCCTCTCACACAAACTCAGGGAAAGTGAGAAATGAGTCCCTTTCTCCCCGCAGTTCTAAAAATTATGGGCTCTGGAAGTCACATGGACATGGGGCCATCCAAAGTAGCTAGACCGACATGCACTTCCTCAGTACATGATGATAGTGTTGTGGCTGCTGGAGCCTGAGTACTGGGATAGAAAGACCAATGTTTAGGGCAGTAGAGAACTTCTAATGAGTTTGTTCATGTTCATCATTCCTAAAATTCTTGTCAGTGCAGTATATCAAGATATGTTAAGCTCATAATTGGAGCTGGAAGAACCACCCTGTACTGTCTACTATCATCTCCCTAAAATACAGATTGTCATTAGCTGTTTTTCAACTGACCTGGGAAAATATCTTGGCCAAAACAAACATAAAAGCTCTAAAAAGTCTTGAAAGTATAAAGTTTGTGTTTCCTTCAGTATGATTGCCTTCAAAAATGTACGCGAATATTTCTCAGAAAAGAAATTACTGAAAGCATTTAGTTGAAGCTTGGCAATTAAATGTACTTATTAGGAATTTAAATATCTGACATACTAAGCTATACTTAAACTGTCACATTGATGCACTTTATGTACTAAAGTCAAACCTCTGGCTTGTCTGTGATTTCTATGAGGATTAATTCACAACAGGTGTCCTCCTTGATTATGCAAAGTAAAAGTTCTTAAATTCATAAATGATGTTCTTGGATACTCTTTATGTGGCTTACTGATATTTCATTAATTAATTAATGACTATGCTCTTTGTTTCTCCTTAGGCAAATTACCAGCAAAATAGTTATTAGATGGAAACTGGGATTTTTAGCTCTGTTCTTTAATAAAATGTCCATCACATGCATTTGAGGAACAGCTCTGCAGTCCTAACCCAGTGGTCTCTCTGCATTCCTGACTGATCACCTGTGCTGTTAGACAATGTCTCAGGGAGAATGAAAATGAATGAAATTCCTGGAGGGCCCTGCTCAACTGCTGGCAGGACTGTCTGAGGGGCACCACTCTCTGCCCTGTATAATAAACGACTTCCTGCTTTCTCTTTCTGCAACGTACTGTCAGAATACCATGAAACAAGAATTTATGCAAAATGAGTGAAATCCTGAACCCAGAACAGAAATAAAAATGTCTGTATCAACACTTCAGTACTCTGGACGATCTGATCTCTTCTACTAATGTGTGTGCACCAAGCATAATGCTACTTTTCTTATCTCTTTAACAGTGTTGTAGTTATTACAAACTATTCTCTTTGTTGTTGCTGCCATAGATCACTTACACTTTGTATGCTTTTTTATGCAATTCTTAGTTACAGTAGGAGATATTTTGATATTGAATTTTTTTTTTTTTTTTTTTAAATCACATTTGCTTTTTTAAAAATAATCGCTGCACATTTTTGAAAGATGCAAATTAATGGTCTGGAGTTTCTTAACATACCAAATCCTTACTTAAGAGTCGAAGCAGTTAAGCCATAAAAATCCTTTCCCCTTCACTCATTTTTTTTTTCTTTCGATCATAACATTTGTGAAAATGGTGATATCAAAGAATAATGTACAATGTGAAGGAGAAAAAGTCTTGAGAGTTTGAAGAAAGTGCTGTTATCTTTTATATTGAATTTTATAACCAATAGGCAATTCACCAAAATAGATCTATAAAAAAAATCACTCTGTACTAACCTCCATTTTCATTGTCCATAACAAACAGCAACTTTGACAGTGAACCAAGGAATTTCTTTAAAGGGGAGAACAGACAAAGCCCTTCACCCTAGGCGTACTTAATCCACTTTTCTGACAACATTTCTGATAGGTAATCAAATCCCTATGCTAGAGAAAAAGCCATTTTATAAAATTATATTAAAGCTTTTTCACAATTATGTATTAAAGAAAACTTTCTCCTTAAGATCCTAAACTGTGTTAACTCAGGCAGCCTGTTTGAAATTACATCACATAATTTGAGACACCTGAGGATGTGTGGGCATTATATCAACACCTTCAGTTTGCCTGCACTGGGCATATGACAGGCTCTCTGCAGTCTCCTTTTTTGCAAAAGGAAATGGAAGTTACTCATCCCTTCAAAGGAACTCCAACTGTAATGCTTTGAGGATAAAAAAATTCTGTGGCCCAATTCTGTTATCACTGAACTCAATGAAAAGAATTAGGGATTTCATTTTTAAAGAACATTTGTTTTCAAAATCACTGTTTTTTCTTTCATAATTTAATTGTGTTGATGAAGGATAGAGACAGTAAACTTATATAAATAGGACAGTTCTGTATAAATTAATTCTGATTTACTGAATAGGATTTTTTGTGTGTTTGTGTTCATTTTTAGTGTTTTAGATGACACATTTTTTTTCCCTAGTGTAGTGTTAAAATGGACAGCAATCCTTTTGATTTTAGTTTAATGCAGATTTTTATCTGTTTTGATTGTTTTTGTTTTTGTGTTCAGTAGATAAGCTTCTACTTTTAAAAGAATGCATTATAAATTGCTGCAAATCCTTAAGGTCTATCTTATTATCACATGATTCATTTCACATGTTAGACTGGTATGAGATATTGTCATGGTTTTGTGATTTTTGGTTTTCGGTATTCCACATCATAACATCATGTGGGGCACTGGGAGTTTAACTGTTAATGCTCAAGCTCTGGGTACCTGCCTGGAAAAGAAGAACTACATTCCCCAGGGGACTTTGCGGTCACAGAGAGTCTCGAGATATAACTCCTGGCAAGGTCACCTGATGCGCTCCTTCTTTTGCTTGCTCTTTGTCGGCTCTTGGTCTTTTTCTCCCTGCTGCTCAACTGGACTGCGCATCTCACCTCAGCTCTCCGCATTGTGGTGAGGCCTATCCACCTTTTGGACATTCCCTCTCTCATTATATTTGATTTATTAGCTTCAAATTTAATTATATTGTATTATGGTGTGTTATCTTGCATTCTGATAATATATTTAGTAAATTAGTTTGTTTCTCCTCAGATCGTTGCCACTGTTTTTAATTATTTTGGGGTCCCCTGTTCCCTTTTTCCTGAGGCGCAGATCTGCGGATCCCTCCACCCCGCTAGTCACGGAACTGGGCCGAACCAGCCCGTAAACCGTTGACAGATGTTTTTATTCTGCCCTCTTCTCTCAGCTCCCCTCTGTCATGGGTGCTGGCGCTGTCCCATGGCACTGCCAGTTGTGTCTTCCCCGTGGGACTTCCATACTATGTTCTGCAGCTGCTTAATATTCAAAATAAAATATAAATGCAGATATAAAAAATTATATATATATAAATATAATTGTTAAGCATATATCCCTCAAACATTTTCAATTTAAAAAGCACACTCCAGGAATGTGTTAAAGTACCTAACGTCAAGATAGTTGATCCAGTATTGTCTGACATGTACAATAGGAAGACTTAGTTATATGTGAACACAGAGAAGCAGAATGCATAAACTGACATATCATCTATTGTAGTTTATATTTTAAATATATGAGATGAGTAATATGCTTTTAATCTTCATCTATCAAGAGAAAAATGGGTGACAATTGCTGTATAAATCTTGGTGGAAACATGTAATAATATACAAAACCAGGCGAAAAAATAATGTTTTACATATCTTTAAAAAGATTTTATTATTTATTCTAAGCTGTTGGATAAGTAGGGGATTATATATGATCTATGAAACATGTAATAAGTACACATAATAGCTATTGTGGTTGTGAGTAAATGTAATCAAAATGGTTCTCTGACAACAGAGATTATAACTTAAAAGAGAACATGTTTTAATTTTATCATTTTCCTTAGCTGCTTTTAATTCATGTAAAAAAGAATAGGTGGAGAATTAGCAGTCAAATTAAAAAGTAATTTCTTTTTTTTTTGTTTGGAAAAAAACAAACTTATTTGAAATGACTTTTATTTATTTTACATAATTATCTATCTATCTATCTGTCTATTTATCTATCTATTTATTTATGCTTGATTTTTTCTGTACTGTGGTGAAAAGAAAATAAATGTAACTACAGAAATATATTTTTTTTTTCTTCTTGCACAAGATACTATTTACTTTTCTTCCTCACTGGAATTTATTAATGCTCCTTATACATAACGTGTTTTCTCTTGTAATTGTTTCCTTCGATGAGGATCAGAATAAATTTCAAATTTAGGAGCATGATATTTCATCAGAATTTTTAATTTTCTTTTTTTGAGATGAATCATTAGAGGTTACAAAAACGTTGCTAGAACCAAAGAGTGACATTCCACTGTACTCCATTGAATATTATTTCTATTATTTTACAAGAGTGTTATTTTGTATGACTTTTTACTCAGAAAACTCAGGGATTCATCTGATATTTTTGTTCAAACAAAATGTTGGAATTTTGTGATAGAACTTTTTTTTGTTAATACCACAGCCAAGTTTGTGTTGCAATAATAACAATTAAAATGTAATGCCAGCTTGCAAGTGACTTGTGTAAATAAAGACTATTATAATCATAGAATCATAGAACCATAGAAACATAGAATGGCCTGGGTTGAAAAGGACCACAATGATCACTTAGTTTCAACCCCCCTGTTATGTACAGGGTCTCCAACCACCAGACCAGGCTGCCCAGAGCCACATCCAGCCTGGCCTTGAATTTCTCCAGGGATGGGGCATCCACAGCCTCCTTGGGCAACCTGTTCCAGTGCGTCACCACCCTGTGAGTGAAAAACTTTTTCCATATCTAACCTAAACCTCCCCTGTCTCAGTTTAAAACCATTCCCCCTTGTCCTAAACAGCCATTCCCTTTCCTGTTTATATGCTCGATTCAAGTACTGGAAGGCCACAATGAAGTCTTCACAGAGCCTTCTCTTCTCCAAGCTAAACAATTTAATCTCCCTCAACCTTTTCTCATAGGAGAGTTGCTCCAGCCCTCTGATCATCTTAGTGGCCTTCCTCTGGACCTGCTCCAAGAGCTCCACATCCTTCCTGTACTGGGGGCCCCAGGCCTGGATGCAGTACTTCAGATGGGACCTTTCAAGAGCTGAGTAGAGGAGGACAATCACCTCCATCTGCTGGCCACCCCTTTTTTTAATGCAGCCCAGAACACAGTTAGACGTCCAGCTTCCTGTCCGCCAGGACTCTCAAGTCCTTCTCTGCAGGGCTGCTCTCAAGGAGTTCTTCCTCCTTTGTAGAAATATCTGGGATTGCCCCAACCCCTGCACTTGGCCTTATTGAACCTCATTAGGTTTTCATGGGCCCACTTTTCCTGCCTGTCCAGGTCCCTCTGGTTGGCATCCATTCCCTCCAGTGTATCGACTGCACCACTCAGCTGGGTGTCATCTGCAGACTTGCTGAGGGTGTACTTGATGCCATCGTCTATGTCATTAATGAAGATGTTGAAGAGCACTGGTCCCAGGACCGACCCCTGAGGTACACCGCTTGTGACCGGCCTCCACCCTGACACAGAACCATTAATCACAACATTTTGGCTGCGACTAGCCAGCCAATTCCTAATCCATCGAACAGTCCATTCTTCAAATTCATGCCTCTCCAATTTAGAAAAAAGGATGTGGTGAGCATTGTGATTGAGAATTGCTTAAAAAATAACATTACAGTGTAGATAACATGAGAGCTAAAAATATCTAACATGTTTTTTTGCCACTGGATACTTGGTCACAATGATGTTAAAAAGTACTTCCCTTTTACCAAGATCATTGTTCTTCATGTACTTCGTATCTTTCACTGTGCACTGAATGTCTGTTTTTATTTTTCTAACTACTGTCTTATCTTATTCATATTGGATTTCTTACTTTTACTAAATTTGAGTTACTTTACTATTTATATGAATGATTTCTAGTTATACTATCATGCTTTTTCTTAAACCTAGGCAATTATGTTGGCCAGTAGTGGTCTTTGGTTAAGTTTGCACTCAGATCTAGAGCAAATTATTTTAGATTTGAGTAGACTCAGTTGGAACTGCGTAAAATAATTTGAATGGCAGTTATGTAAAAATGGTTACCAGCAAACGTGAATGCAGTCTGAACGCTGTTTTCAATTTTGTTATCAGGTTAAAACAAATAGTAAGTGATAGTGATCTTACCTGTTGCAAACTGGTATTTAACTTGCCATTTACAGATGAAACTAGAAGCTAATGCTGTATTTTGATTATTTATCTTGCATTTTAGAGAGCTGCTCTGCAGATATTTTTAACTTGTTTTGTTAGTTTGAAAAATTATAGATGGAGTATTTGCTGCTTATGTGATTATTGAAGGGACATCACTCATGGCATATTAATGGTAGAAATTTGGAAGGTTTTGGACTAAATACTATAAAAATCAGGGACAAGTTCCAGTCAGGATAAGAAGCAACTCATGGATTCTGAACGGAAGCGCACTATTCTTAAAGCTGTGGGAAAAAAAAAAGAAAGAAAAAGGAAGCTGTGGAGATATAAACTGATTAAATAGACATAGAAACTAAGATTTGAATATTTCACATTGAAATTAGAGGGATGTTTTTGTGATGTTCTTATTGTGTCGTTCATTTTGTTGCTGTTTTTGCTTTGACTTGGTTTGTTTTTACAAAATGAGAGAAAGATTTTTGCTGTCATATACAAGAGGAAGGGAAATCAAAATGAAGACATAGAAAATTCATCAAAAGAAATTTTTAGCACAAGAAAAAGTAGAGCAGTTTTAAAGTAAATTACGCTGGAGATGAGTACAACTTTGTAGCCACCAGTGAATCCCAGTTAGAACACCTTTAAGATAGGGCTTCACCTCTTTGTGTAAATGATCACATTGAATATTTATTTGTGACAACTGGTGGAGGGGAAGGAAATCTTTCTGTTCCATTTTAAACAGCTTATGAAATAACTTTTTGGATAGGAAAGGTATAATCCTTTTAGATTTCCTGGAACCCTGAAAAACCATCAACCTGAGCACAGTGTTACAATGCTGACTTAGCAGAAGGCTCAGACTTCCAGAGTTAGGCCAGAGAAGACATTTTACAACACAACAATGCCAGGTCAGGTACTAGTTTGAAGAGCATGGAGCGCATAGCCAATCTTGGCTGCACTTACAGCACCTACAGTATAGTCTGGATTTGGCACCTTCTTGCTTTCTTTTGTCTGGGATTCTGAAAGATGAACTGTGTGAGCAACATTCTCCTAGCAATTATGCCATCAAAAAATCTGTGAAATAGTGGGTATCCTTTGCTGGTGCAGATTTTTATGAGTTCCACATGCAGGCTCTCATTGAATGCTTGTGAAAATGCATAGCTAATGATGAGGACTATATTGAAAAATAGTTCTTCGTAGCTGAGAATTTGGTCTATCAAATGTTCTTATTGCACTCTTTGTAGCTGTTAAACTTTCCATGAAAATAAATAGGAGGCATTACTTTTGGAGTGACCTCTATAGATGAAGTTCATACCCTTGAAGGGCACAATCTATCATGGAAGTGTTGGTCTCTGGTTTGCCTGAGATACTGGCATTTTTGCTTAGTTTCAGAACGTGTCTATTTTTGTGTCTGATTTCTGGCTTTGTTTCTATGGAGGGTGGAGAGCTGGGCAGTAAGAAACCAGATGAGGTTTAACAAAAGCAAGTGTAGAGTCTTGCATCTGGGGAGGAATAATCATATGCACCAGTACAGATTGGGGGATGACTTGCTGGAGAGGAGCTCTGCAGAGAGGGACCTGGGTGTGCTGGTGGACGACAGGTTGGCCATGAGCCAGCAGTGTGCCCTTGTGGCCAAGAGGGCCAATGGCATTCTGGGGTGCATTAAAAAGAGTGTGGCCAGCGGGTCGAGGGAGGTGATCCTCCCCCTCTACTCTGCCCTGGTAAGGCCTCATCTGGAGTACTGTGTCCAGTTCTGGGCTCCCCAGTACAAAAAAGACAGGGATCTCTTGGAAAGAGTCCAGTGGAGGGCCACAAAGATGGTGAAGGGCCTGGAGCATCTCCCCTATGAAGAAAGGCTGAGTGAACTGGGTCTGTTTAAACTTAAGAAAAGAAGATTGAGAGGGGATCTGATCCAGGTCTATAGATATCTAAGGTGTGGGGGGTAGAGTGGCGAGGCCAGACTCTTTTCAGGAGAGTGTGGAGACAGGACAAGGGGAAACGGCCAGAAACTGGAGCACAGGAAGTTCTGCACAAATGTGCGCAAGAACTTCTTTACGGTGAGGGTGACGGAGCACTGGAACAGGCTGCCCAGGGAGGTTGTGGAGTCTCCTTCTCTGGAGATATTCAAGACCCGCCTGGAAGCCTACTTGTGCAACCTGGTGTAGGGAACCTGCTTTGGCAGGGGGGTTGGACTCGATGATCTCTGGAGGTCCCTTCCAACCCCTACGATTCTGTGATTCTGTGAGGTTTGTTTTTCCACAGAAGGAGCTATTAATTTTTTATGACCTATATAATGCAATCAGAGAATATTCTGAGTTTGAAGAATCATTAAAAGGACCATCCAACTCCCAGCTCCATGCAGGACCAGCCAAAAATCAATTCATATTTCTGAGAGGCTTTCCAAATTATTCTTGAACTCTGGCAGTCTTGGTACTGTGGCCATATCCCTGAGTAGCCTGTTCCAGTGCCCAACCATCCTCTCAGTGAAGAACTTTATTCTAATACCTGACCTAAAAGTATGCAGTTTCATAACTTTCCTTTGTGTCTTACACTTGTCACCATAGCAGTTTGTCAGGACAAATTTTTCACTCACAGTTTACTGTTGATCAGATCTCTCATATCCCTTTCTGTGGGCTGATCTCAAGTCTCTTATTCTTATACCCAGGGTTGCTCCATCCTAGATGCAGAATCTGGTGCTTACTTTTGGTAAACTTCATCCAGTTGGTGATTGCCAAGCCCTGCAATTTGTCATGGTCTCTCTGCTAGGCTTCTCTACCCTCAAGGGAGTCAACAGCTCCTCCTAACTTAGCGTCATCTGCAAATTTACATAGTATGCATACTAGTTGCTTGGTCAAGTCTCCTGACTTCCCTTGGTCAACTATGTTAGTAACCTTGGCATAAAAGGAAATAAAGATTGTTAAACAGAACTTTCCTCTGGTGAATCTATGTTGTTTTAGCAAGTAAGTAGAACTTGAAAGTTCTAATGCCAGAATTGGTTTTGAAAGTCTACCTACTGGAAAGCAGTTTGAACCACTTTACTGGAAGACCAGTTATTTTTGGTGATCATCTTCCAAATCCCCAATAACAGTTGTCTTTGGTTTCTGTCAGATAAAACTAGGCTTTTGGTGATAGGTTGTGCAAAATGCATAGAAGTGTAATGGATGGAGCTGCAGCTATACTTCCACATTATTTAGAAATATATATATTTTTTACAGCAAATGTAAACAATTGAGCTTTCAGTATTCAGTGTCTTTTCTTCGTTAATTGTGAATGGAAGGGGAAAGGCTTTTTTTTGATACAATAAATGAATTTATAAGAGAATGTGAATATTTATTTATATTAAAAAAAATCACCCTAACGTGCCTATGTAGTTTTCATTCTTATTCTGAACTGGAAAAAGTTTCATAACCTATATCAAAAGTAAATCACACACTGAGGAAATATTTATTCACAACAGTTCCTAGAAAAATGATGATTGGTCTGCTTGGTTATATGCTGAATGCTTCCTTTATGACGATACTGAGGCACTAGAACAGGTTGCCCAGAAAAGCTCTGGATGTCCCATCCCTGAAGGGATAAAGGCCAAGTTGTATAGAGGTTTTATGCAACCTGATCTAGTGGGAAGAGTTCGTATCCATGGCAGTGGGGCTGGAACTAGACCCTCGGGGTCCATTCCAACACAAACCATTCTATGATTTTATGTGCACCTATTTTTTTGGAAGAGCGGACACATAAAAACCTGAGCTTATTACCAACCTTGTATACTCTCTAAAGTTTTCAGCTTGATCACTGACTCAAACGTCCTTCAATTCTATAAGACCAGAAAATATGTGCTGTTCACTGATCTCTTTGCACTTTTTGTAACCATTCTTGTTTACATTTTAAGGAAATTTACATTTCGCAGGGTTTTACTAAAAGATTCATCAATATGCATTTGATATTACAGTTGAGTCCTCTATCCTTCAATTCATTCATGTGAACTGCATGCTTTCCTATTTGGGAATTCTATCTTGAGAGTCCCAGAAGAAATTTTAATAGTTGATCCTTCAGACATCTCTGTGAATGTAGAAGAATATTAATTTTTTTTCTGTAGGAGGTCTGTAGCTTTTAGCCTCATGTGACAATGCTGAAAAAGGTTAGTTGGCTATAATTAATGTTTCTTTAACTAGGTCATCAGACTATAATATCTAGCTTCCATGATAATTAATTGCTACTTTAGCAAATATTCAACAACTCTTTTGTGAGTCTAATAAAGGCATCAGATCTTTCTGTAATTATCAAAGCCAGGCTTTGTCCATTCTAACAAATTTGAAGAATGCAGAGCATGGTGAGTACTTCACTATACTTTCAATTCAAATAATATGGAGAAGAATTTCAAAGAGATGGAAAGCTGGACTGATTTTGATTCTTATTTATCACTGGTAGCTTACACTTCACGACTAGATTCCACTTCATTCAGCATTCTAAAAGTCTCTACTAAAAGCCTAAGAGCAACATATGTTATTTTGAAAATATAACTCAAGTGATTAATACCACAAACATAGTTTTAATATGTTTTAACTAATATTTAGGCAATACCAGTAAAATAACTACCCTAGCTATTATGCAGGTGTCATTACATTACACAAAAATATGCAGGTTTTTTAATTTATTTATAGGACATGTTGTATTATGCTTTTTTTGCTACTGATATTGTGTGAACAGAAATGCATTAATCTCATATTAGGACTACTGATCTACTAGTTACAGTGATTTTGAACTTATTGTTTACTTGGTGATCTTAGGTTTTTTTTCCAACCTAAATGATTCTATGATTGTATGTAGAAGGATATTGGAATGGTGAGTGTAATACCAGATAAAACTTACAGATACTAGGAAAGACTTTTTTGTTATTAAGAAAATAATTTTATCTATCTATTACTGAAAATTTTTCATATTACATAATAAGAACTATCAGATTTTTGAAATATGAGCTTGAATAACAATAAATTATTGTCTCCAGATATATATGCAATATTCCCTCCTGCTCTTAAAAAGATACCCTGTAAAAAAAAATGTTACAAGAACTTCACTATTTTTTGCATTCAGGAAAGTCTAGAATTTCTGTGGTAAATTAATAGTCATAGTGACAGAGGTGTATTGGGAAATTCTGATGAATCATTTGACAAATTTCAGTTAAGCTTGTATTAAGGAAACAGTTTCTATCTCAAATTGTATGATTCTCTAGATTTTGTGACAGAAATATTAAGAAAACGCACAAATGCTTCCATAGAAAAGAATGTTCTTAAATTTTGAACAACTTCAGTTCCAATTGCAAGCTAGACTTTTAACCAAGTAATACGGATTCAGATGCCATGATGTGACTGGCCAGTGTCATTTGAGATTCTGTAACAAACAGTACCTGGTGTTCAGCTGCAGGCACCAAAAAGCAGAGATCTGACGTAAACACGTGCAGATCTGAGGCCCGCTCAGACACAATCTGGAAGCCCAAACAGTTTGAATTAGGATAACCAAGAAAACATAGCTTAAAATGGGAAATTAGAATAGAGTCCTAAGGACCTCAGTGAAGATTCCAAATTGACATTTTTTTCCTGTTATGGATGAGCAATATCCTATTAAATGCTGTTTGGTCAGGAAAAATTCTCCTTAGTTCAAATGAATTGACAAATATTAGCCAGCCTCTGGATAAGCTAGGGACAGTGTTAAGGAGGAAAGAGTTTGGGCTGAGAAAATCTATTAAAAATAGGAACAGTAACGAGTTCTGTCTTTCAATGCATTTTTGCTGTACTGGTTCCTGTGCTGATCATTTCACCTAATTAAATATTCCACTATCTCTGGTAGTCAGCCAAACACTTCTATTCTTCATAAATTTCTTATGACTCAGGGGCATCCAGTGAAGCTTATGGCATGAGGAAGTATGGGTGATTATTTTTTCCAGCTGCATGATCGCATAGTATATTAATACTAATGAAGTCTTTCAAATACGTCTTGCTGATGCAAATCCAAAGGGATAAAGTGCCTTCTTCAAGTCTACCATAAGTATGAGTTTTAGTATTTAATAATATAAAAATTGGTGTCAACCCCACGTGTCCTTCTGTGTAGCCACAATTGCAATAAAGAAGCTGAGTTAGTTTTCTTTATGTTTAAAATGCTTTTTGAAAATGTTTTATTTAGTTAATTATTTAACTGTTTTAAATAAGAAACCAGTAATATTTTGAAAATATATCTTGTTCTCTGTATTAATGTGCATTTTAGTGAATCAGTAGGGGAATTCAGTTAATTTCAATGAAATTTATGTAGAAACATCTCACTTTTAAAGCTCTTTGTCCAGTAGTTTTGGCTTCTTTAATGTCCTGTATCAATTCTTCAGTAAAAGCTGCAGGTATCAATAGGAATATTATCTGAATGAACTTGCTAATTCTATTAGCTTTTTAAATGGTTTAGGGCTAGACCAGATGTTTGATATTATGACTGCCTCCAGGTTTTTGCTGACCAAAAATGATTATTTCACAGGCACTAGAACAGAATTGGAAGCCACATATGGTCAGATATTTACATGTAAAAGGCAGCTGTCTAGCTGGTAGTTCATGCCAGTAAGTCAAAATTTTAATACTTTCAAGATTCCCACATATACTTAACAGTTATGTAAGTTAGTTCAGTTATTAAAATATCTGTTAGTATCACAGTCAAGCTTTGGGCAAGAATAAATAGATGCCCACCTCCTTCTCCCTCTCCCCTCTCTCTCCTCCAAGATTAAAAGGGATACACTAGACCTTACTTGGTTCAAAAATATACACAAGGGGGATTTATATTTTAAAATAAGATCCCGCTTGGCCACACATTTCCAAGAAATTTAACATCAACCTTGCCATATCAATGATCATATGCATAAGAATATTATAATTGGTTTTCCTTTTTTTTTTTTTTTCTTCTTTCAAAGAAAACTATCCAAGCTTTGAAGTATAAAAAAATCCCATTTAGCATGGAGAGATGAAAGTATCTATGAATAAGTACACAGAACATGTAAATCTGACATTTAGAATAAAATACAATTCACTGTCTTGGCATAAATCAAATCAGTGTGCAAGACATTCCTGGGGGGAAAGAGGCAGGAAGGAGGAAAAGAACTTTGATTGCTTAAAGAAATACGCTGTTCTTAAAAATGAATTAACAATAAAATGGCACTTAGAATGAAGAAAAATGACGCAAAGCCATTTGATGGCAGACAGAACTGTATGTTAATATTCATTTGTACTTAAAACAGTCAGTGAAGATATCTGCAGAAAACACACCATCAGTTTTCACTGAGATCTGATGTTTCATTTCCATGTTATTTTTGATGAAGTCTTACACACTTCAGATAGATTTTATATTTGAGGTTTAGTTGGGCAACAGAATCTGAGTCTTTTTTATTTGTCCTGAATTTTCTGTTTATTGTGGACTGAAAGATCATTTTAAAATAATAGAGAAACTGACTGTATGTCTTACAATCCAGTTGGGCTCTGGATTGCAACAGCTTTCCTTTTTTTTTTTTTTTTCTTTTTCCTTTTTCTTTTTCTTTTTTCTTTTTCTTTTTTCTTCTTTCTTTTTAGTTTTTTCTCTTTTTCTTTTTCTTTTTTTTTCCTCTTTTTTTTTCTTTTCTCTTTTTTTTCTTTTTTCTCTATTTTTCTCTTCTCTCTCTTTTTTTTTTCCTTTTTCCTTTTTCCTTTTTCCTTTTTTCTTCCTCTTCCCCTTCCCTTAGCTTTATTTATTAATAGAAATTATTTGAAAACAAATAAATTTTCAGTCATGAGCTACATGCACTTTTCTTTCTTTTTGAAATAAGTATGTCAACAGTTCTTTGTTGTAAATACTTTCAGAACCTTTAATAATGGAAATGTTAATGTTTGCATAACATAAAAAATCCCTTTGGGAATAAGACGACAAGTGTTAAAATTCTTGTTTTAGATGTACAGAAGACTGTTTCTTCTTAAAATGAATGAACACTCACCACACAGTTATAATTTGTTACTAACTGAAATTTTTATTAGATGTGATGCTGAAGGATATTACGTTGTTATTAGAGAAAATACTTAGCAATGAAGGCAAATAAATTGTTTAAAGCTCTTACTTCTGAGATAAATGAAAACTACATTTATAGCCTGACTTCAATTTCAGTGGAGCAACATTTAGGCATGTTCATGATTGTAATTAGTAAAATTCAGATTTTATTATTAAGCTTCACCACCTTATTTTAACTAAGAGTGATTATAATCCATTTGGGTTGTTCACAAGCATAGACATATATATTAAATGTGTCTGTACTGGAGACAATCTCTACTACAGAGATACATGAATTAGATTTGTTCAGGTAGCTGGAAGCAATCCAGCTCAGTCCAGCTGTACTTCAGAGCAGTTTCGTTAACACAGGCTGAATCCAACTACGAGAAGTCGTAGTGTCTATTTTGCTTTACATGAATAAATTAGTGTACATTTTAAGTTAACAGTAAGTAGTTTGGGATATATGTATGCTAAAAAGATAACATTTTAAAGACAAAAAGCACAGAGAAGAAAGTAGGTGGAGAGAGTATAGGAATAGGATTCAATCTCTTAGAGTGGAATGTCCTTCAAGACTCTAAAAAGTAACTAGAACAAAATTGATGCTGTATATTGCAGTTTAAGAAAGCTTTTAGAATTATATTTATCCTGTACTGCCCCTTTAGAACTGTGGAGATTTTCATACAATGCAATTTATTCTTTTAAGGCATTGCTAGCCTTAAATAATCAATAACAGTGAAAGAGTTATAATTTATTTCTTTCTCAATAAGGTATTGAACTTCATACACATATGTGGTGTAAAAATATATATATCCGTATTTTCAGTATGGCTTCTCAGAGAAGTGTTTCTTAACATTTTCTGTTCTTTCACTCAAATATTCTATTCTGTCATACTACTTTGAGAACTCTCTGAAATAATCCATTAAAATACAATCATTAATAATCTATTTTGTCTCTGTGTACTTTCTGTATATATATCAAATACATATGGCTCATATACCTAGAATATACACACCATGCTTTATACATATTGAAAATTTGTAACTATCATAAATGCATAGCACATATGGCATATAAGCATTGGGTATGTGTACTCTGCTAAATAGATATTGAACATTTTTTTTAGCCATTTCATTATTCTAACTTGAAATAAAAACACACATATTCTTGGGTTGTAAGGTTCTTAGGATGTTCTGAATAAATAACAACAAAAAAAAAATCACAATTGCTTAATCATAGTGTGAATTCAGTTCTCATATTTATATATATCAAGATAGAAACCTAAATTTGAACTGTTCAAGCTAATGTTAAGTAAAAATACTAATATGAAGCAAAGGTTTTAGAAACTAAAATTAAGGTTGACTTCATTTTGAATTCAGGATGAGCACTCCTTTCTGTCTGCCTCCATTTTCACCACTGAGTCTGTCTTGCTCTTCTGTATCATCACTGAACTATTTCATTTTAACTTTCATTAGTGTCCCGCTTGAGAGGTATGCCTGGAATCACCTGCAGGCAGATGAGTCTCTTGAGCAGTTGATACTACAGCAAGTGTGTATAAGATGATGAAAATGAATTCTGAACAATATCTGTGGGCAGTGGTTGTAATATGAAGACTAAGAAAACAGCCCCAGTTGCCATAAAAATACAGTAATGTTGTATTCTTAGTAGTGTTATCATCTTTTCACATTAAACGCTAGGCTAAACAGTAACCTTGTAGAAATGAAAAGTGTAAATGTCCATGGACATGTCTGCAACAAATTTAATTGTAAAGGAATTCACTGCATTTGAGTTATATCACAGTTTTGATGAGATGCTTGTTCACGTGGGAATTTGGAAGCTCTTTTTGATTTATCTGAGTCACACATAGGTATCTGCAAATCTCTGATGTTATTGTTTATACTTTACTACTGGATCATAAGTCACCAAGCTGTTTAACCAGAAATATCTTTATAACGGCCCTAACTTCACTGAGATTTCCTTAGAATTTAGGTATGAGTTTAAATAGTTCAAGAAGGATTAATTGAAAAAAGGTTTCAAAGAAAGAGAAGATATTCAAGGGATGAAGTTTACTATATATTCTCTGTCCATATTATTATAATTAGCAATGATAATGTAATAATGTAATGTTTGTAACATTTGATATTGCTTTAAAGCATTTAATTCTGTATGCTTTCATATGGGAGAGGTAATCTTTGTTTCTAAATAAGGTGACTTTTTTAATGCACATGTGGAAACAGTCCTTGTTATTCCTTTCAGTTGTCCCGCATTGAAAGAAATATTAAAAAGGTATTACAGAAGCTGTTAAATTTTTATTTTGTGTTTTTCAAGAGATAGAGTGAAGAAGCCTAACTGAACTGCTGAGGGAAATAAGGAGATCTAATGAAGGACCAAGAAATTGTAATTTCTAAGGATCACTCTTTCAATTATTTTTTTTTATTTTGAAGTGGCATGCCTAACATGTAGCAAAGAGAATGTAGAAACAATAAAGTAACTGACACATATATGCTGTATTGTGTGGAGAAAAGGTGTGCTTTGTATTGTATGTACTTCATTCTGATAAAGTATGTATGACATATAAAAACAGGAACAGACGTGGTAATGAGAAGGTTTTCAAACTTGAGAAAAATTATGTCTTTTTTGAATTAATCAGAATTTATAACTTCCGGAATTTTTAAATTTATCATTTAACTTTTTAGAGTTTAAAAAGAGCTGATCAAAGATTAGGAGGGACAGGAAATATACTAGAAGCTGAAAAATATTGCAGTATTAGCCACACATTATTTGAAATCAATCTCCTTAAATATGGTTGTGGTAAAATACAAGAAATGAAGCTAGTGTTTGTATGAAATTCAAGACACGAATTCCATTGGCTATACCTAGACAATAGATCCTAGGAAAGCCCTTTAAGATTGGATGTCTAGATGAAGAAATTCAGCTAATATCCTTCCCTTATGTCATCATAAGAAACAAGCAGACACTGACTCCTTGCTGGCTCTACTATTTCTACAGAAAAGAAAGCCAGGGAATATCTTAAACAGATCTCTTTTGTATTCTCATACGTACTTCTTCAGCAGTGATTTCAAAATCCAAATTCATCCTTAAATAAAGTACCTGATTGCACTGATATATGACAGTAAGATGGCATCAAAGAATAAAGGGTAAAAATATTCAAATCAGTGAAAACAGATACCAGCATATGTGGATTTGAAAACACTTTAAATACCAAAAACTGATTCAGTGCTAGTTTCCTTAGTATATTCAGAGGCAGAAGGGATTAAATTAAATATAGACAGAAGCCATCAGTTGTCAATTCAGGCTATAAATGGCATCCTTTAACCTGACTTGTAATTTTCTGACTGCGTAACTTTAAAGATAAGCAATCTGTTCTACTGGCTGACAGGAAAGATATAGAGAGATCTTACTCAGGAGACTGGCTAGGAAGAATACCTAGTAATTTTCTCAACGTTTTACTGTATCTTTTATGACAGCAGAGATGTGCATTTGGTGCAGCAATTAAGCTGCTGTATATTAGCTATCTAGCGTATCCTAACATTACATACTTTTGTACACAAAAAGCTGTATTTATATTTTTTCACAAAACTTCAAAGATTAAAAGGCTTGTGAGCTGAAAATAAAAGAAAAAAAACAGTACAAAATAATTTAAAATGAAATTGATATTACAGTAGTATTGTCAGATAATTAAATTAACATCTATTATTTGTCACACAAATATTAATTATGTACAGGTGGCACAGACTTCAATTCAGAAGTATAGTGATAACTTTATATAACAAGATCTATTTGTTTTTGTTTGTTGTCCATGATGATTCTTCTTCGACCATTCTGGTTGGCTGTAGTATGTGCAAATCTCTAGGAGCCTTTTAAAAATGCTACTTCTAATAGGCATTTGCAAATAAAGTTCACCTTGTATATTGGCCCTTTTTGTGAACATGGACTATCTCATTTTCTCAACCTATTCAAAATCTTTGTTGGTCTATGTTTCTGATGCCCTCACTAGTTTTTCCTAGCAGCTGATTAAATATATATCAGACTTTTCTCTTTGTCTCAAGACACATTACATACTTCAGAAAATGATTAAAACAACCCCTTTGAAAGATTGTATTGCACACCTTGTAACTTTTAATGGCCAAACTTTATTTTTTTTTAATAACAGCACTATCCAGTTTTTTTGTTACTGTTCTTATTTTTTCACTTTCTCTTGCTGTCAAGTCAGCTGGAGTCATCTCGGTTTTTGTTTGTAACTTCTTTTTTTTTTCTGATGAGTTGGCTCCTCTCTACGTGCAGGATATTCACTTCAGGTATCTTTGAAACATAGAATTTCCTCCTTTGACCCCAGTGTGTTTTATACCAGAATATTTGTCTCTTTTTAGGCTATTACTTACAGTTTTTATGAGCATTATTTCCCTGTTCTTTCAGAAGAAAATATAAATATACTCTTTAAGAATCAAAATAAGTCATCTCTCTTTCTTCATAACTGCAAATATAACTAACATCAGATATGAACCTAGTTGTAATGTTTTGAAAGTCTGATCTTAAATTTAAAACCTAAAAGAATTTATCTTACGTAGTTTTTAGATGTTTTCTTTTCTCAGCATCAAATATGTTAATTCTTAAATGAGAAACTTTCTCTATTTTGAATTGAAATACTTATATTTTGAAAGAAATAATCTGATTGATTGTAAGATATGTTGATATTAATTATGCACGGAGATAAGGAAAATTGTTCATACTCTTGAGAAGAAGACTATTGAATGTGAATTCCAATTTGAGATACTTTGAGGGATCCCTGTTCTTGTGGATATAGCTCTCAAATATTTTTAGTCTAGTAGTATCATATCCTGAACCACATTTGATATAAGAAAATGAACAACATACAAATTATGATTGTTATAGCTGTTCTCTTTCAAGAAGGCCCACAGTTGTATTTGATTAATGTTACATATGACTTCCTAGTATAGAAGAAGGACTAGCAAACCTTTGCAGCAATTGTTTGTAAGAGGAGTGAGGAAATAGTGAAGGACATAGAAATTATTACATAGGTATTATTTTAGCTCTATTCTTTCTTTGAAAAATTTACTTGAAAAGATGAATACAAGACAGCTGGAATAAACTTTTCTAGCCTCAGAAAATAGCCATGATGGTAATGTGAAAAAAAGAATTTTCTTTGCACTGGATTAAAATCTCCCTCACCAGTTTAAATATGAGATGATCTAGAATTTTCACAACCATTGTATGTTCTCATATTGATCTACAATCTACACTTACTTTAACTATAAAAATCCTTTTGAGGGGTTGATGATTTAAAGATTAATGTCTTCTTTGAAAGGTGATCACATCAAGTTGGCATCTTTAGATTCTGGAGACTTACTAGTTTTCTAAATGCTTTTAGGCTTATATCTCAATAAAAAGATATGGAAATAGTCTGATCAAGATTAACATGCAAAAAAAAATTACAAGAGTTTTTTGCCTAGAAACCAGAATCAGTGTTTGTGTCCTCATGTTCCACAAAAATGAATGCTTTCTTGAGAACTTTATTTGTCACCAACAATGCTATCATTTTATTTTACATAACTCAAAAGATAATTAACTAGTGAACAGAGTTCTCTTTGGTGTTACAATGGTGAATTGAGTATTTAATTTCATTCTTGATGTGAAACTAAGGCACATACATGTCACCATTTCTTAAATAAAACATCACATTTTCTAATCAAACAGTGATCTGTGCTTTAAATCAAGGATACTCTTTGCATTACATGAAACAAGGGTGGCCCCAGTTAATTGTGGTGGTTTCAAATTGACGTCAAAATAAGCTCCACCACACCACTCTCCCACTCCCTCTACTCAGAGGAAGAGAGTAGGGAGAAAACATGCTGGAAAAAAAAAACAAAAAACAAACAACAACAACAACAACAACAACAAGTTTAATGAGTTGGAATGGAAAAGAAAGAAAAAGGGGGGGGGGGGGGGGGGAAACAAGGAAAAAATTGTGCAGAAGCAAAGAGAAAAATTATTCTCTACTTCCCATCAGTAAGTGATGTTTGGTCACGTCTCATGAAGCAGAGCCTCAATATACATAGAGACTGTATAGAAGCACAGATAATTTCATTAAAAAAGCCCAAGCCCATCTCCTTCTCCTTTACCTGCTTTTATTGCTCAGTGTGACACTATGCAGTATGGAATGTCCCTTTGTTTGGTTTAGGTCAGCTGTCTCAATGACGTTCCCTCCCCATCTCTTGCCTACTGGCTTTGGCAGGGGTTGGAGACAGACTTGCTGTGCCAGAACTGTTCAGCAATAGACAAAATGTTGTAATATCGGTGCTGTTCTAGACCCAAGTATAGAGCATGACACTGTGGGCTTCTGCGGGGAAAGTTAACTCCATTACAGATCAACCCAGTACAATGGCTATTTCATTTTGGAATATATACAGAAATAATGTGATCACTATTGTGGCATTATCTATCCTTTCAGAAGCTGCTTCATTAACTTTAGCAACAAGATAAACCTATCTAGCCTCTTGGATTTTCTCACATTGCAAATCTATGGTTGCTGCAGTTTTTTGCATTGTTTTACTAACTCTTCAAAAGAAGAGACCACCAAGATATATTCTTCAGTGGATTCTCTCCACAATCAAAAACAGGTTTTTTTTGGTTTTTTTTTTTTTCTTTGTAGGTGTTTTGTAATAAATGCAGAATGCATGAATGTTGATGATACAGACAATATGAAAAATGATAGATTTCTGGAGATCTATCTATGTTTACTTCACAGGAGAATGAAGAAGAAAACTCATCCAGAAAGATAAAAAATCTTTAATTTTATGAATTAAAGTGTATAGTGTTGCCTCTCTTTGTCTTTCTATATCCTTGCCTGCTCTTAGATACTTAGAATAGATGCACTTGCTATTAGTTTGCCAGCTTTTCAGAATTTGAAGTCATTCAGTTATATCAAAGCAAGCACTCATCCAACTAATTCCATGAGAAAAAGAACAAGGACTATTTTAAGATAATTCAGATATGCGAGATAAAAATAAGTAACCATCTGTGCAACTCAGCAACCCTGGTAATTTATGTTCAGGTAATTATCTTATCTCTACTTTGTTTCATGAGTCAATTGACTGTCTTTCAAGCAATCTACACAAAATACTGAAATGTTGAGTCATTTTTTTCTGATCTACTAGGTAGTTTATTTTTATGGAAATACTCTCATTATAATCAATATCATAAGTCCTTTAAAATGAGGTTTAAGTGCTTACATTTGTATATTTCTGTAGAATGTGAAGTAACTTCAGAAAAAGAAGTAAGAAAACAAGCAGCACATACTTGCACACTAATGATCTTTTGACAATAAAGAACATGAGCTGTAATTTTCAAATATGAACAAGGTAATTAAGCACCTACATTTTAAGGAGAAATTGTATGGTGTACCTGCAGGACTTTGATATTTTCCTCATATAGAGCTATCTTGGCAGAGGAAGAAAAGAATCACTAATCTCATAAACAAACAAACAAACAAACAAACTCAAAATCTCCCATTAACTGATTCTTAATTAACATATTTCCTAATGATTACAGATTAATTTGTTCCTCATTAACTAATTTCCTATAAATTTCATCCAGATGCCATGAAGAAGCACCATTGTCTGGCTAATTGTCCTGCCAGAGGCTTGAGATATTCAAGGAAAGAGTGAAAATCTGTAATAGTTTGTTGTGGTTTAACCGGGCACGTAGCTAAGCACCATACAGTCATGTGCTCATGCCTAACCTCCCAGCAGAATGAGGAACAGAATGAAAAAAAAAAAAAAAAAAAAGGTAGAACTCATAGGTTGAGATAAAAACTGAGAGAAAGACAGAAAAGGAAGAGAAAAAAAAAAAATGATAATTACATATATATGTATATTGTATATGCATATATGTACTTATATATACATATATGTTTTGTTTATATATGCCCAAAGCAATTACTCACCATCTGCCAATCAATGTCCAGCCAGTCCCTGAGTGGTGGTTGCCTGCCCAGCTAACTCCTGACCAAGCTGGGTTTTGTTACATGGTGTCATACAGTATGGGATATCCTTTTGGCCAGTTTAGGTCAGCTGTCCTGGTTCTGTCCCCTCCCAACACGTTATGTCTGCCAGCTCCCTCACTTGCAGGACAGTACAAGAATCTGAGAAACTGAAATGTCTTTGGATATATATATATAGCACTGCTCAGCAACAACTAAAAGATTGGTGTGTTACTTCCTAAGGCCAAACCATAGCAACATACCAGACTCTATGAAGGGAAAATCAGCTCTGTCCCAGCTGAAACCAGGACATCGTTATACCTGTCCCTTAACACACTTGTTCTTCTTTCATTTGTTTATATATCAAATTGGTTCTTTGCCATGAGCGAGTGATTCACTAATTAAATACAAGGCCAGATCACCAGCCAGTAACTTAAACTGAAATCATTAGACCAGTGAAGGATCTAATTCATTATTATGTACTGCTACTGTACTATCTCTAGGTACCACAATAAACAGACTAGGTGGATGTTTTACCCCTCTGCTGTATTACCCATATTCAAGCATGGCTCTTGATAGTTGAAAATATTAAGGAAAAAATGTATGTAATGACTTGACTGATGAGTATGGGTACTGAAGCGTATAAGTGAAAGTACCTGAGTTATACCTGGAGAGAATTAATTATCAAAAAGCAATGCCAAGTAGGATATTATATGTTTGCAAAGTACATACTTGAAGTGAATATTTTATTGATAGGTTATGATTCAAATGTTTAGTTTGACCTTATATTATTGTTTTATATATATTATATATATATATATATATATATATAAAATATAATATATATATATTATTTATATATATTTATATGTTTTCTTCTCCCTATACTTAACTTCTTCTCCCTGAAATCCATCTATTAATAGGTCTTTTTTTTTTTTTTTTCCTTCTGATTATATTCTAATGAATATTGGTTCATTTTAATCCATTTCTTGGTGACTTTATATTCTCCTTTTGCTAATGTGGTTTGTAATCGAATATATGTAATGGTGTTTTACTGTACTGCACTTGTACAGATAATGATGTACAGTTGAAACTTTTGAATTAAGTGATATAATGCAAATACATGCATAAGTATTTTAATTTTATTTTTATAAAAATACATGGAAACAAAACATGCCAAATACTTGAATGTTTCAGAATTTATGGAAAGAACAATCTGAGCTGCAAAACAACAGGAAATGTGGAGGACATTCACAAAGTCTGGGGAAGAGTCAGAAAGTGGAAGCAAAAATCATGGATGAGTACAAGAGAGAATGGATGGAATGATTGTAGCAGGGTGGAAAAAAACAATCTGACTGAAGAACAGTAATGCTTTAAGATTGATTTAAGATTTTTGAGGAAGAAGTGAGGATTTATGTTTGTTAGCTTTGTTAGCTAGGTGAGAGGGAAGGATAGGGAGAGCAGGGGAAGAAGAATGGTTATATATGAAATTTGGAGCTCTGTAATTATGCAATTTATTTATTTATTACTAACACTATTGATAAAATAACCTGATAAAAAGTACGTTTGTCTTAACTGAAAGTTAAGTAGTATTGATGTTACAGTATAGAAGAAAAAGAAACAAAAATATGCACATTCAGTTGTTGAAATTTCTTTTTCATAA
Organism: Phasianus colchicus; assembly: GCF_987193195.1. Classification (NCBI taxonomy): domain Eukaryota; kingdom Metazoa; phylum Chordata; class Aves; order Galliformes; family Phasianidae; genus Phasianus; species Phasianus colchicus. The sequence goes on from NC_143436.1 coordinate 103,303,259, forward strand.
AAATATGATGTTCATTCATTTCATCAAATCCATGTATTAAAATGAATTTATTGTTACATCACAAGGTGACAAGAGTTCTTGCAGTTCACACTCTTTGTGAAAAACTGACTTTGACACTGTATTTCACGGAAAGTTCAGTTAGCCTTAGATTAAACTGTTTTGCCAGGAAATAACAGAAAAATCAAATTACAGAAACCTTAAATTAATTATAGAAGAATTATGAATGATATCTTTAAAATCCCAGATTTGTGACAGGTTTTAGAGTTGTAAAGTTCTCTGTAACCAAGATAATTTGTTACATAAGGTTTTGGGTTTTTTTAGTAATCTATACCTTTATATACATTCAACTGTCTAAACAATATATTTGATGAAAAAATTTATGAAAAATTCAAGTAAAATAACAAAGTTATAAAAGTAAGAATCTAATCTTTTTTAATGAAGAAAGAATTCCATTCATTCAAAAAAAGTGAATCGCTTTCTTAGGATGGAAGCTATCTGTAGTTTTTTGCAAGGTTTTGATTTGTTTTAAGACCATACCTCTGCCTTTGCTGCTACTTACTCAACATTTATGACTTTATCTACCAACAGAAACTATACCCATTAAATCCTGTTATTACAGTCTTCATTCAACCTCATCAACTTCTCCAAATGGAGCTGAGAAAAACAGGAGAGGGGAGAAATATGAAAGTTATATTTAATAGGGATAGGTAGTGATTCACTGTGTTTCATAGATACCATTAAGATAACAAACAATGTATTCTCGATGAATAAATAGGGATTTATAAAAGCCTTTCAGCTTATTCCTGGCGATAGCTTTTAAGGTATCAAGAACTAAAGGATATATTTTCTTCAGTCAAGGTTGTACTATGCAGATGTGGGGGCAGTAATGTTCAAAGGGTTCATTGAAAACATGATAGCATTCTTTTATATTCACTGAATATAATTCTCTGTTCATGAATTGAGAAAAGATTACGATTTTTATGAACTTACTCTGCTTGATATTGTTCACTGGATGTTTCTATGTGACCCTGTTAACTCCAACAAACACATTCAGAGTAGGATTGCATGGGCATAAATGAGGCAAAATAAGTATTAAATTTTCAAATACAGTTTTTGTCCCTTTTGATACCTTGGATGTATTCCAGTTGCATCATGGTCAGTATAGCAACTCTTTGTTCTTCTTTTATAGTGCTCCTGGCTCATGTACTTGAGTCTAAATAGAGTCCCATCCCAGTTCAAATGGGTTTTTATAATCCCTGTGAATACAGGAAAAATTGAAAATGTAAAGTTTATGTGAGAATTCTATCATCTATGTTCAGAATGTGCATTTTATACCTATCTCACTTCTGTTTTTAAACATATCAGCAAGAAAAATAATAAGGATTAGTCATACCACATGCATAAATATGTGGTTTGGATTTGACATCTTTTCCATTCTATTCCTCCTCATCCTCTTTATATCAGGGCTCCATTACTTCTGATTCTTTACAAAACCATCCTTCTATTGACTGTGTACACTTCTTTGGTTTTCTCCTAGCCCCTAGGCTTCATGTAGAGTTACAGAAAAAGTGGTACAGTCTCAACTGTATGTGACTGAGCATGCAGATTCCTTGCTAAATATTTTTGTGTTCTAAAAGATCTTTTATGAATTTCTGTAATGAACCTGCATACCCCAGCCTCTCCCCCCCCTTTTTTTTTCTTTGATTTTTTTTGGAAAGACTTCTTTTATAAGTAGTTTCAGACATTATGGCTCATATTAGACACAATGCTTTAAGGGGTCTTTTAATGAAAAATATATATTTGAAATATAGAATCATAGAATCACAAGGCTGGAAAGGACCTACAAGATCATCTAGTCCAACTATCCACCTATCACCATTACTAGCCACTAAGCTACTAAACCATATATTTTAAAAGGAAATTTAACTTAATGGAAATTTAATTCAGCCAATTCTTTTCACAGAAGCCTTAAAAAAAAAATAAATTGTTCTGTATAAAAATAGATTTTAAGATTTCTAGATTCTACTTAAATTGTTTTGCAAGCCCATTTCCTAAAAATCATGAACTATGCCTTAGGAGAAAATGATCAAAATAAATCAGTAATCATCTCCTTTGAAAATTTAACTTTTTCTAAGGAATTTTTGAATTAATATATTTTCTAGCCTGCAATATATGAGAAGATAAACAGCATAACTGCAGATACTCATAAAACTACAGAAATCAACATTATAACAAGAAAAATATGATATTGACTGTCCTTGCACTGATGGAGCGAGTCTACATTTTTCTTCTGTTGATCTTCATAGGATAAAAGAGAAATCCATGTAGAGTCTCATGAATGCACTGACAGTGAAGGGACATGTACAAAACACATCATTTCATTATTTTATTTCATCTTAAAAATAATTATTTTATGAAAAGCAGAACTTATAGAAGAAAGTATCAAAATATTGGTAGTTGGCTAGGCATGAAACATTTTATTAATCAGTGCAAAGAAAACTGTAGTAACACACTGAAAATACTTTTATCCATTTATGCTGGAAGAGTTTGAATGTTTCAAAGAATTCATTTTGAAGAACAGATTCTAGTTCTAATCTGAGTCAGTACTGAGTGAAAAATTGCATGCTACATTATACTTGCTAAGGAACTAACGTGCATTGCCTGCTTTAGCTATGTATATTGAGGGACTAATTGCAGGACTTTAGCCATTAGATGATACGCTAGATTGCAAACAGCATCCAAAGATAGAGAGACCCCTTCCATTAACCTACTTAAGTGCTGGATTTCATGTTCCCTCAGATGGAATTTAATCTGTAATAGAATATGTGATTAGGAAGGGCTCACTCATAGATGATGACTCTTGCCATATGCCTGTTCTATGCATGAAGTAACCTTTTCAGAGTAAGCTGTACAACTGTACAATTTTACATCCAACTAATGTAGAAAGGCACAAAGAACGCAGAGAAGAGAACTGATTCTGTTAGGAGTCAAATGGAATAAAATATGTATAAGAAATATATTTCTTTTAAGGATCTTCATCCCTTTTCCTCTTCCTATCTAATATTTTACAATTTATTTTATTCCTTTGGGCTTTTTGTTTGGTTGGTTTTACAGATTTAGGAATGATCAAAGACAAAATGCTAGAGTCAATTTTTTAGGCACCTATGAAACATGTTCTTCACTGCCTTAAATTATATGTTATATGTTCTTGAATTGTATTGAATTGTATTGTATTATTAATGATAATTGAAAATTGTCATTATCCATTTTACTTTTCATACCTGACACCTATGGAGGGAAGGTAAAAGTAATGTAGAAATTCAATTAAATATTCTGAGCATCTCATTTAATAAAATTAACTTTAAAAAAAAAAAAAAAAAAAAAAAAAAGATTGCATATAGATTGCATATATATCATCAATTATGCACTACCTTTGACAAAGACAACTTTGTTGCAACTGAAGATCACCATGACATTTTTCTCAAAGGCAATTATGAGATGAAGGTTAATGATGTCCTTTTTGCCTTGAAAATATACAATAGCTATTTCATTGACTACTTTTCTCTTTACTCCTGAAAAGCAGTGTTGTTGCTGCAATATACGTCATGGTTGGAACTGAGAGGAGAAACACTGGAAATCAGTTCACGATAAGGGATTAAGGTCAAAGACTATACAGAATACTCACCAGCATTTCTAATTGCAAATCAGACAGAATTTCCACTTTTTGAACACAAATCTAGCAAAACACACATGGGAGAAATGAAGCCAAAAGACATTCACATGTTTTGAAGAGCTTTGCTGGATCAGGACCAGAGGGGCTGGCCAACGTTTGCCTGCTACATTGATTTCATACTAAGTTACCATATGTTTATAGAGGACTGTTCTTCCTGGAATGCCTCAAAACTGTTTTATGTTATAAGCAATACAGAAAGAAATTGCTTCAGTCAGTTCTGCAGTGCATTTGTGGTGTAGAATGCTGCAGTGGTTAATAGAGCGCAGCCACACTGTAAAATTGCTTAGGACAAAAGCAGAAGAATGCTGAATCTAATTAAAAATGCAAGGGAAAATGAAGCAGGCAGCATGTAATTACCTGAGCTGAAATTTAGCCAGGACATCAGAATTAAAAGCTTACTCTTAGGAAGCTTTCTTGACTTTCTTAATAAATATTAGATGTGCAGAATATTTCTAAAGTATTTACTCGTACATGATCACTTGAATTTATGTTGAATTTGCCCTATTACCTTTTATCATTAGCATACACATAGGCAACAAGTTAGGAATCACTAAACTGCATAATCATTATATGGAAAGGAGTAATGTCTGCAGTCTCAAGTTATTCATGACTAAACCACCATATTTCATGTGGCTTGTAGAATGCAGATGGAATGCAAGCTCCCAAAAACTGGTTATTAGAGTCTTGACATAAAAACAATATAAAATACAAATTAAGAGCACATATACTCTAAAAAAAAAAAAAGCTGTTTTAATTATCCATGTTTATATACTGTGGATGTATGTTGATGTGGTGATATCAGAATGCTTGATTCTTCCATCTAGATGCAATCTTAGTGGCTTCATCTTGATGGAAGAGGCAGGTTTGCCTTCTGTGTTGTGGTCAGAACAATTGGTTTGCTTTATTAACCTGGTCATAGAATCATAGAATCCTTAGTGTTAGAAGGGATCTTTAAAGATCATTTAGTCCCACTCCCCTGCAATAGATAGGGACACCACAACTAGGTCAGTTTGAGCAGGGCCTTATTCAGCCTCGCCTTGGAAGTCTCCAGGGATGGGGCATCAACCACATCACTGGGCTACCTGCTTCAGTGACTCACCACCCTCACTGTAGAAGACATTTTCCTTACATCTAACCTAAATCTGCCCTCTTTAAGCTTGAAACCATTTCCCCTTGTTCTGTTACCACAGACATGTTAAAAGAGTCTGTCCCCTTCTTTCCTGTAGCTCCCCTTAAGATACTGAAATGCCACTATCAGATCACATTGCAGCCTTCTCTTCCCCAGGCCAGCAGCCCCAGCTTTCTCAGCCTGTCCTCATAGGAGAGGTGTTCCATCCCTTGGATCCATTTTGTAGACCTCCTCTGGATGTGCTCCAACAGCTCTATGTCTCTCCGGACTGAGGACTCTACATCTGGACGTAATACTCCACGTGATGCCTCAGCAGTGCAGAGAAGAGGGGCAGGATCACCTCCTTCAACCTCCTGGCCACGTTTCTTTTGATGCAGCCCAGGATACAGTTGACTTTCTTGGCTGCAAGGGCACATTGCTAGCTCACGTCCAGCTTGCCATCTACTAGTAACCCCAGATCTTTTTCAGCAGGACTACGCTCAACCCTTTCATCCCCCGGCTTGTATTGGTCGTGGGGGTTGCCTCAACCTAGGTGCAAGACCTTGCACTTGGATTTGTTGAACCTCATGAGGATCACCTGGGCCCACTGCTTAAGCCTGTCTAGGTCCCTCTGGATGGCATCCAGTCCCTCTGGAGTGTTGACCACACACCACATCTTGGTAATATCAGCAAAGTTACTGATGATGCACTCAATCCCTATATCAATGTCATTGATGAAGATATTAAAGAAGATTAGTCCCAGCATTGAGCCCTGGGGACACCACTTGTCACTCATCTCCAGCTGCAATAACTAGCCCTGCTTATTTCATGTGGAAAGATATTATCAATTTTCCTAGTTTCTGACTCATCTTTTCACTACTCTTGTAGCTTTCTCTTTTTCTGCCTTGATCCCCTCCCATAAGAACAACCTGTCCTAATTATGTTTTCCTAATTGGTTATAGTTTTGCTATACCTGTTTTGAAATCTAAGTCTTACATGGTATAAATGATATCTTTATTTGGGCACTATTGACCTTCATAGATTCTACTCCTCTAAACATCCCCAAGATTCCTCTCTAAGTGTCCGTGAAGTCTAACAGAGACTGGTGCACTCTGGGTAATCTCTGAAGTTCTGACATCCTACTCAGCACTGTCACTTCTGTTATCTTCTCACTGAGTTGTTTACCATAGCAGCAATTCCTCATGTTTTGTCCAACAGACTTCCATGTCCTGTTCTGAATAATCTCAGCCTCAGGTTAGGGCATAGGCAGCAGCCAAGTGATTTGCCCACAGCTGTAACACACTTTTTATGGAGCAAACGCTACTTGTTCTTTTGGAGAAACAGATTGTATGAAGCTGAATATAGGAGAGTCTGTCACAAGGAACGAATGTGATAAAGTTTTAATTCACACTTCAGAAATATGACCACAATTTTTTTTAATATGAATGGAAATTTTGGATGTACCTTTAAAAAGTGTCTGTGAATAAACTCTATGGTTGTCTAGTGGTAAGAAAGAATAATATATATAGTATATATACATATGTATATACTTATTTCAAAATAATTTCTAGACAGTGTATTCCACTCTGCTCTCCACTGTCAGGTACAAATCAAAGTTGATGTCATAATACATCCTGTGGCTAATAGTAATTAGATATGAATACAGCCAAGAAACTATTCATAATGATCTAAAAGATTAAAAGGAAGTAAGTTTCCAGTTTCTGATTTTATTAGAACTAGAAGAGAAGTTTACTCAGAGAATTCAAAATCAGGGTATAATATGAAAGCCAGAAAAAAAGAGGAGAGGATTCATTGTGAATTGTTATCCTAAAAAATTATTAGAATAAATGAGTCTGTGGGGTTTTTTTTTGTTTGTTTTTCAAACAGAACTCTGTTCAGCAAATTAATACAGAGTAATTCCAGCAGAAAAATTAGATATTCAAATTTAACAGGTATGTTGACTATCAAGAAATTTATCTGATCTGTACAAGATTTATGGTGGTAATTTCAATAGCTAAGTATTCGTTTTGGGAGATCTCTAGGAATACATGGTTGAAATTTTTAATTAAAAAAAAAAAATCTGTTAGCTAAACACAAAGAGTTTTTTGAAAATGACTTGGAGTAATTTGAAGCTGTGCTCATATTGCTAGCATCTCTCTTAGCCTGTGTTATACTCTGATAATCTACAATATTGGAAACAGATGAGCATTCTACGGTATTAAACTAAATCCCACATCCAGCCAGCAGAAAAGACCAGATCAACCAACCATCATTCATCCACTACCAAGGTCACTGATCTCAACCAATTTGAAGGAGACAAGTAATTATTTTCAAATGTAAGTATGTCATGTAGAGAAAGGGTAAACTCACCAAGAATCAGTGGAGCAGCACTATTTCCATTCATACTCCAGCAGTTTACAGATGAGAAACTCGGTAGAAAGATCCTATAAAATTAAAAATCAGTTTTGCAGTACAAGAAAAAAATGAAACTCCTTCAGTTACAAGAGAGCATCACATTCCTACTCACTTGTATTTACCTGATTTATATGTTTTTCTTTGGTCATACATTGCAAACAGTGTAGGATTTATACATATCGTGCTGTAACCTGGTAGCTCAACACCACATGTCTGTTTGCTCACTCTCCCACAAAGAGGGATGAGGGAAAAACCTGGAAACAAAATAGAACTCATGGGTTGAGAAAAAAACTATTTAGTAAGACAGAAAAGGGAAATGAAAACAAAACTGCAGTGATAACAAAATATATGAAGGTTGCTCCAAAAGTAATGCCTTCTATCTATTTACATGCAAACTATGGCAGCTATGAAGAGCACAGTTAACACTATTTGATAGAGTAAATTCTCAGCTATAAAGCACTATTTTTCAATGTATTCACCATCATTAGCTGTGCCTGCATGCAGTGCTCATAAAGATCTGCACTAGCAGAGGTGACCCTCTGCTAAACTATTGCTGTTTCCACTGCTGAAATGCAGCACCAACTGCATCACTATGCCAACATCCACTGTTTGCTCTTCATAAATGTTCAGCAAGCATTGATGAATGCCAATGGGTGCCATTTTTTCTGTGTAGAACAATTCAGTTCCACACCTTCGTTTCATATATACTTCCATGCCGGATGACATTTTGTTAGACTGCCCCTCTGCTGCCATTTGTCACAACAACAAAATGTAACGAAATATTGCTGGGAAAGTTCACCTCTACTACCATACCACCAGCATCTGCCGCTGATGTCATGGGCCAACATGATAAAATAGCAGACATTACATTCAGAGCAGACTTCATCTTTATAGACATATTTATAGACATGATTTTAATTTAAAATATTTTATTCTCATTAGATGTAGTAGAACAGCCAACATAATAAAATAGGAGGTATACCCTTAGAGCCGCCCTCATGCACATACACAGACACATACATATACTTAGTTGCCACCCAGTTAACAATACAACTGCCCACCAACTGATGGCCCATCACCAGTGCAACACCAAGCCAATCCTGGAGCAGTGACTGTCTTCCAATCAACTCCCCACAGTGATATGACCTTCCAAATGGTGTCATGTGGTATGGAATACCCTTTGGCCTAATTCAGGCACTCTCCAGGCTCCATCCCACTTGTTGATTTTCTGTTGATAATCCTTCTAACAAATGTCTTTTTTAGTTAACTCAAGACTTTCATATCTAAATTACTGGGCATATTAATCATTATTACATACTTATTATGGATCGTGTATGTGTACAAACTTTTAGCCTTCTTTTTTTACCACTTTTTTTCTTTTTTTCTCCTGTGGTTCCTATGCTGTGCACAGCCTTGTATCTCTGATGAATATTCTCAAAATGGGAATGTACTTTCTGCTGTGAGAACTTAGTGGCAATCTCATATCTGACATTGTGGCTCTCTTGGAAACAATGAACAGATACGAAATCACTGAATCACAGAATCGTAGGGGTTGGAAGGGACCTCCAGAGATCATCGAGTCCAACTCCCTGCCAAAGCAGGGAGCCTACACCAGGTCACACAAGTAGGTGTCCAGGCGGGTCTTGAATATCTCCAGAGAAGGAGACTCCACAACCTCCCTGGGCAGCCTGTTCCAGTGCTCCGTCACCCTCACCGTAAAGTTCTTGTGCACATTTGTGCAGAACTCCTATGCTCCAGTTTCTGGCCGTTTCCCCTTGGCCTGTCTCCACACACTCCTGAAAAGAGTCTGACCTCGCCACTCTGCCTCCCACACCTTAGATATCTATAGATCTTCTTTCTTTCCCTTTTTGAAGACCAGAGTGACACTGGCTATCCTCCAGTCTTCAGGCACCTCACCCATTCTCCAAGATCTCTCAAAGACGATAGGGAGAGATTCAGCAATCACCTCTGCCAGCTCCCTCAGCATCCATGGATGCATCCCATCAGGTCCTATGGATTTATGAACATTGGTGTTGCCTAGGCGCTCTCGGACCACCTCTTCCCTGACTAAAGGGAAGTCTTCCATTCCCCAAACCCTCTCACTAACCTCCAGGATCTGGAATTCCTGAGGGAGAGCTTTTTCATTGAAGACAGAAGCAAAGAAGGCATTCAGTATCTCCGCCTTCTCAGCATCCCCCGTTACCAGAACACCCCCCCTACTAAGTAGGGGAGCCACATTCTCCCTAGTCTTCCTTTTACTGTTAACATACTTTAAAAAAGCATTTTTTATTATCCTTTATCACCTCTGCCAGATTCAATTCCAGGTAGCCTTCAGCCTTCCTTGTCACATCCCTGCAAGCCCTGACAACGTTTCTATATTCTTCCTAAGTGGTCAGACCCTTTTTCCACATTTCATGGACCTTCTTCTTCCCTTTGAGTTTGTGCATGAGCTCCTTGCTCATCCACACAGGTCTCCTGCCACCCTTTCCTGATTTCTTGCTCACAGGGATGTATTGATTCTGAGCTTGGAAGAAGAGCTATTTAAATGCTGACCAGCTCTCACAGGCCCCTTTACCTTTTAACACCATAGCCCATGGGATAGCTCCAAGTAGGTCCCAGAAGAGATCAAAGTTGGCTCTCCTAAAGTCCAGGATAGCAATCCTACTTCTTGCTTTGCTTCTTCCACTCAAGATTCTGACCCTCGTCGGTTCCTCCACCACCTGCATCAGAAAGTTGTCTTCAACAGATTGCAGGAACCGTCTGGTCATGTTGCTCATCCAGCAAATATCTGGATAATTGAAGTCCCCCATAAGCACCAGCGTCTGGGATGGTGATGCTATTTCCAGTTGCTTATGGAAGGCCTCATCAACCTCCTCCTGATCAGGGGGTCTGTAATACACACCCACAACAGTGTCACCCATACCAGCCTGCCCCTTGATTCTCACCCACAAGCTCTCCACTGCTATGCCACTCTCCCCCAGATGGAATTCAATACATTCTAGCTGCTCTCTCCCATAAAGAGCAACTGCCCCACCCCGCCTTGCCAGCTGATCTTTCTTAAAAAGCACAAAGCCCTCCATGACAACATTCCAGTCATGTGAGCTGTCCCACCACATCTCCGTAATTGCAATGAGATAATGGCCATGTGACCGCATGCAGATCTTCAGCTCTTCCTGTTTATTTCCCATACTGCACACAGTAGTGTACAGACACTTTAGGGAAGCAGCATCCCCCTGCCCCTCTCCATCCTTTTGAACTCCACCTTTATCATCCATCAAGCTCTGTTTTGAGCCTCAAACTACCCGCTCAACCCCAGGCGCCCTCATTTTGCCGCATACTCCCTTCTCACCTAGTTTAAACATCTTTCAATGAGTCTCACCAGTTCCTGAGCTAGGATCCTTTTATCCCTTGCAGACAGGTGAGTTCCATCTGCAGCCATCATGCCAGATGCTGAGTAAATTGCCCCATGGTCAAAAAAAAACAAAATTCCTGTGTTTGCACCAACCTTGGAGCCATTTCTTTATGAGGAGGGATTTTTTGATCCTCTCAGTATCCTTCCTTGCCACTGAAGGGATAGAAGAGAAAACCATCTGCACGCCCGCTCCATCAAGTACCCTCACCAGTCCCTTGAAGTCATTTTTGATAGCCCTCAGGCTTCTCTCATCAGCATCATCACTGCTGACCTGAACTACCAATAAGGGATAGTAATCGGATGGGCAAACAAGACCAGGAAGCTTTCTAGAGATATCCCTGACTCGTGCCCTAGGGAGGCAGCACACTTTCCTACAGGTGGGGTCAGGCCCTCCATCCCACTCAGAAGAGAGTTGCTTAGGACAACCACCCTTCTTTCCTTCCAAGTGGAGGCAGTCTTGAGGCATGGGGTCGACTGCTTCACCCAAGACAACCTTGCAGGTGGACCTCCCACCACACCCTCATCCACCACATGCTCACTCACCTCACCCTCAAACCTATTTTGCAGAGGCATCAGGGGAGCTGTGTATGGTCAGGATGAGGGTTTCCTATGTCTCTGAGCTGTTACCTGCTTCCACTCTTCCTCTTTTCTCAAACTGCCTCTCTCTGTTCAGCAATGGCAGGGCAGGGGATCCACCACTGCCTGGTGGGTATCACCCAGGTGTCTCTCTCAAAAGGAGTTACTCTACCAGTCTATCTCCTGCTCATACTCTCAGATGGTTCATAATCTTTCAACCTCCTCCTTGAGTTCCACCACCATACTGAGCAGGTAATCCGCGTGCTCACACCTCACACAGCTGGAGTCCCTCCTTCACTGGCAGCAACAGACTCAGGCACTTGCTGCACTCAGAGATTTGAACTGCCACATCCTTAATCAGGGACTCACTACGAGTCACCACCGTCTTTCTCATTAGACTTTTCTGCCTAGTGGAGACGATGTTGGAGTACGTTGACCGCGAGGCAGCCAGTAGGTGACTACGAGTGGGCTGAAATACTGCACCCTGCTCACCTGCCCAGAATGAACTGCCTGCACACACTGTCATGCCTTGCTTTCCTGCTGTGCTCCAGAGTCACCACACTCCAGAGTTGCAGGCTTTAAGCACAGAGGGCAAGGCCACCGTTGCTCCTGGCTCTGCACCCCTGGGCATCAGAGAGTCACTGCCACATGGAAAGCAATGGCACCCAACAGCTGCTCCCTGACAGAGCTAGCCCTCAAGAAGCAGAGGCAAATTTGCTGCTGCACTGCAGTGCGCTTCTCTGTAACGAGTCCTGAGCCAAACAGGAAATAAAATAAAATAAAAAATAAAAAATAAAATAAAAAAAAGGATTCTTTAAATACTTGACTCCTGGCTGAGATATCAGCTGGTGTGAATCAGTGTAGAACTCTTGATTGGTTAGAGAGGCAACAAATTAAATTGATTGTGGATTAGAATCATTGTCTTTAACTGAGAGAAACGTCTATTGGACAATTATGTTATTAAAGATTAGTAGTAATTAGGGGAAGTAGGAAAGCAGAAAATGCTGGTAAGAAAATGAAACCTGCTTTCTTATTGCTGTCATAGAACAGATAATTATCTGCTAGCTAACACCCAAAAATTTACTGCTACCGTCTGTTTTGTGTTCCTATGTGTTTTTTTGGTTTTGGGTTGTTTTTTTTTTGTTTGGTTGGTTGGGTTTTTTTTGCTATCATTTCATTCAGAAACCACTCATATATTACTACAAAGAAGCAATCAGTCTAACTGCAGCATCCACATCATATTCATTGTTTTCTGTATTTGGTGAAATATGTTTATTCGTTTCTTAAAGGGCTCTTCATGTACTAAGCAAATAAAGCACTGGTTTACTTGCAATATTTATTAATGTCTTAGTTTTCTTTGCAGTGTTATTTTTATAAGGTGGAAAACCCACTAACGCTTTCATGGAATGGTCTGCTTCAGAACCTCAAGGGGGGGCATCAGTTTCCCTTGGTCTGTGAAATAATTGCCATTCTGAAGCAGACAGGTATAAGTAATGGATGTAATGCGCTCTTCCCTGCAAGATACCTGTTATTCATTGAAACATTAACCAAAATGCCACTTGTCTGCGTAAACATGCTTTTTCCCACCTAGCTAATTGTGTTTTTATTTCTTTGCTTTACCTCAGTTTTAAGAGCTGCTGTTGTGATAAGAAGACATTGCTTTTTTCTCCAGGGGAGAAGAGATTATGCTTGCGCATAGTAATAGCTAATAAGATGAAGGACTTTGATATGGATAAGTTTCAATTTAGATGGCTGAAGCATGACTTTACAATACTGAAGAGAGTTATCTAAAATGAAGATATCTTTAAGAAAAACTTTTAGGTTTTCTTTGTATGGAAACCAAGAAAACTTCAGCCTAAGCACTGTTTGCTGCGGAGTGGACACTGTTCCAAGTCTTGTCATCTCCTCTTCCATATCTGTGATTAGCATAAAATAGGGATGACGTACATGTGTGGGATACCATGACACTTTCCTTGTCTTCTGAATCGAGTGAGATGTATACACATAGATATATTCAGTAAAACCTTCTCGCAGCCTTTTCTCATCTTCAGTTGAACCTTTCACTGTCTGCTCTTTGTCATCAAGAAGGCCCTTCTTCCTCCTACTTGTGTTCTACCTGTCTGCAGATTCCAGCTGACAACTCAATGAGAAAGAGGACCATCTGCACATCGTCTTTTTTTTTTTCTTTTTTTTTTTCTTTTGTCAGTGAAGTTCTGCATAGAAGCACAACAAAACCCTCCACCATGTTTACTACTATATGCTGTGAAACTGCTGTAATCAGGACTCAACAGGAGCAGAGGACCCAGAACTGCAAGCTCTTATTCCAGAATTGTTAAGCCATTTTAAGAACAGTTGCTTCTACAACATATAGCCTCTTTTTATGTTGTATAAATATTTATTTCAGGATTATTGGAATTGTGGGATAATCCCCCAGGAAAGAGTAGAAAATCCTTCTTACAAAATGAAGAGGCTGCAGTCTTAATTGTTTACATTCTTCCAGATCTGCCACAATGTTCATAACATGGAATAGAGATTGGAAGTGAACTAGTATGTAAAAAGTAAAAGATACTTTATAGAAAGTCCATATATGTTTAGGAGATGTCTAAATATCTTTTCTTAAAATTGTAGTTAAAAGGTGCCAGTTTTGTGCCTGCCTAACTTTGGAAATGTATATTTCACTCAGGCCTTAAAGAAACCTGCTTTTAATCACTGTATACACAAACCAAATTTTCCTAGGTGAAAGTAGCTGCTGCCTGCCTATAGCCTAAAAAGATCAAGAAATTAGGCACTTAGGTGTCCTAAGCTGCTCAGTGTTCTCTGGAGTATTCTCAGCTGAATTAAAACACAGACGTTGCAATTTCTTTCCTTCAGAACTTCATATGGAAGAAGATACTGTTTGTTGTTGTTGTTGTTTGTTTTGTTGTGTTTTTTTTCCTCTAAATGCTGCATGTCCTCTGAGCAAACAAGATCTATCAGTCATCACGATACATTTCTTCTCTGATTACATGATGCTGCAAGTCTCAAAAGAGCCTGAAAAGAGAGAGCATGATTTTGTAATTCACTGCTGGCTTGCTAAACTGGGAGATAGTAATCGTGAGTTCTGCTCCCTGCTTTCCAGTCCCCTTAATTACTATATTATAAAGAAGATACACAAGTAATACAAAAAAAAAAAAAGAAAATGACACATCACCTAACTTAGTATCACAGCAAATAAACTCTTGCTAGTTGCCTTTCTGACCTCTGAATCATGTATCTTATTGGGAGAAAATAACAGAAACAGTGATTAGCACTTCAAGAGAAACATCTGATCATAGCCTATTGATGGGAGTGTGGCGTGTTAACCTTGACCAAGAACCAAATGCCCACACCCCTCTCCTGTGAGATGGGGAAAAAATAGAATGAAGGAAAGAGGATTTGCAGGTCAAGATAATAGCAATTCAGTAGAAAAAGAATAAGGTTCATGTGCAAGTAAAACAAAAAGAGAAACACGTTCACTAGTTCCCAGCAGCAAGTTTAATCACTTACTGGAAAAGCAGGGCCTGAGCATGCATACCAGTTTCTTGGGAAGACAAATACCATAGCCACAAATATTTATCCTTCATTCTTCTCTCATTGTTGGTCAATTCAGTCACCTGTCCCCTTCCAACATATGGCCCACACCTAGCTTACATTTGAGGGGAGAAAAGTGCAGGGCAGAATGTGAAAGAGTGAAAGCCTTGACGCTGTGTAAGCACTGTACAGAAATAGACAAAATATTGCTATTATCAAGACTGCCTTAGCCACAAATCCAAATCAAAGTGTTTTATATAGGCTGCTACACAGGAAATTTTTAGCCAAACCCAGCAAAGGGTGGTAAAATGGTAATTTAGCAATAGGAAAAGAAGTAAGTTCTCATGTTTACTACATTCTGCACAGGCTGTTATCATCTACATTATGCAAGTCATTCTCCCTCTTCTTGAGTTCAAATTTTAAAGGTTGAGATCTGTTCCATTCATTATGGGGCTTCTTCATGGGGATCTGACTCTTAAGTGGCTCGAAGTGCACTTTAATCCCTAGCTTTATGTCTAGCACTTGAACTGCAAAGAGCATGTGGTTAATGTGAGACATTTATTTCCTCACTCTCATTCCTAATTGCTATTTTGTTTGTTTATTTGTTTGTTTTAATTCACCCTTTCCATATTCCATTTCTAGATATCAGGCCTAGGGATGCAACTCTCCTTTGAACTCAAGATTAGGTAAAAAATGTGTGAATTAGAATTATTTCAGTTTAGGACTTCACATGGAAGAAGGGCCGACTGATCAAAACCTGCTTATCTACAGTTATTCATGGTATGAGAATTCATGGCACATTTTATAACTTCAGAGAATAAATCAGTTCTATGAACCATTTATGTATTTTATAAACGAAAAGCATAAGCAAGCAAATATTCACTTAATGAGACATATTTCTAAGCTAATATGTTACAGTTTTATTAGATAATTAAAGATGAACAGTACAATGATCAAATAATGGGCACATTTAAAATTGAATCAATAAATCAGTCGGGCCCAATTATTCAGTTACTAAATTATTGCTTTGAATAATCAGTTCAAGTTATGAGCTTGACATGGAAAGAAACTGTTCTGTATTAGCTTTGTCTTGAGAGCCTGACAAAGATATAGCTTCATTTCTGCTCTAGAACCCACCCAAGTTCTTCTCAGTATAAGACATATTCAATATATCTTTTTAGCCTCAAACTAAGATTTAAGCAGGAATTTCTTGCATTCATGGAAGAAAAATTTAAAATTCTTTTACTTCCAAGTGAGACACTGGAACAGGTTGCCCAGAGCGGTTATGGATGCCCTCTCCCTGGAGGCATTCAAGACCAGGCTGGATGGGACTTTGAACAACCTGATCTAGTGGGAGGTGTCCCTGCCCATAGCAGGGTAATGGAACTAGATATCTTAAAGGTCCCTTCCAGTCCAAACCATTCTAATCTATGATCCTATAAAAGTTTGTAGGTAGCTGTTTTTGCCTTGATAGCCCTATAGGAACAATGAAAGCTATGATTATGACTGAATGCTCTGCACAGACTGAGCATGTAACTTTTCCTCCCACATTTAAGTATTCTATAGGGTTAAAATTACAGGCTTTGATACTCTTGTAGAAGGTTTGCATGTACATCTTGCATCTTCCATGAAAACATTTTTAGGATTGGGCTCCCAGCAAAGCTGATGTCTTTGCTTTCTGTTTAGGCCACACCAATCTATAAAAAAGGAAAATTCAAACTTCCTGGGAGAAAAGGATATTACTCATCTCAAGTCTTCTGAAATATTTTAGGACTGACACAGTGAGACTTAAGACCCAGGATGAGAGGATAAATGCAATACATAACCTAAGAAAAGGGTGGTTTGAAGGCTTTGTGAAATAATTTTAAGCATACTGTCAATCAGATTTTTCTATATTAGACAGCTTGAAATACTGGACTATCAAGGCATTAACTACACTTCATGATAAATTCACATATATCTGGTGCACTCTCTTTTATCCATAAAAAGTGTTTTATTGTAACATCAGTAATGAGGGAATGGGTTCTGAGTTTCTGATCTTATTTTTGCTCTGGTATTTTTGCATCAAGCCATATGTGTAGTAAATAAATAATCTCTTACACATAAATATTTTGAATAATACTGCCATTAACATAGGAGAATCTAACAATTAACTCATTGGCAGTTTATTAAACTTAAGACATATTTTTTTATACACTAATCTCAGTTGATAGTGCTGACTTAATTTCCTCCAACATACAAATATTTTAAATAACTTATCCACAAAACAAATGTAACATTCATTTTCTGTAAATCACAACACTTGATTTCAATGTCTTCCCTTAGCTAAAAAATAAATGAAAAGAATGTATTATATGGTTAATGTAATTATGTGTGTATATTTATGTGTATTAAAATGTGTGTGGACAGTTAATATGCATACAAAACCTTCCAGATTTCTGTTCCACACTTAACCAGAAAAACATTTATAGAGCATATTTAATAAGACAGTCCCTAGAGGAGAAAGCTATTTATAGTTATTTTTAGACATTTCCTTTAAACATCTTGGACTTTCTCCTGTCAGAATTACAATAAAACAAAATATGGGCAATTATGCTAGCCTAAATCATAGTTTCTTTCTTGTCGTTGTTCTAGAAATACCTATTTAAGAACACTATACCTGTTTTAGCAGTCCACCAGTCTCGATAGTGTGTCATGAAACCTGCTGAGTACTGTGTGTCATTTTGGGAAAACAGCAAATCAGATTCCATTAGAAACAGTATCAAAATATCATCCAAAACTGCTTACCTAATATTACCCTACATTTTACAGAACCATCCTTGGGGAATATTTTTTTTTTCCTTAGTGAAATAAAAGCTTACTTGTCTATGGGATAAATAAGATCTACTCAAAAATAAGCAGTAGTAACCAGTGCTAGCTCAATGACATACTTCATGCTTTCTGACACTTCCTATTACCATGGAACAGTAACGACAAAGGTGTTGGATTAGGTAGTTTCCAATGATGTGCTAACATTTGAAAATTAAATTTTGGTAAGATTATTCAAAAAGAAATAAAGAAATCTAATGGCAGCTGCCACTTGCAAAGGGACCTATCATTCATGACTTAGTTGAGCACCCAAGACAGTTTGGGGTAAAATTTGTGTGTGTACTGGTTTTATGATTTTTGGTTATTGGTATTCCACATCATAACATCATATAGTGCACTGGGAGTTACAGTGTTAATGCTCAAGTTCCAGGTACCTGTCTGAAAGAGAACAACTACATCCTCCAGGGGGCTTTGCAGGCAGAGAGGAGATAAAACCCCTGGCAAGATCACCTGATGTGTTTTTCTTCATCAGGCACTCCTCCCTGCTGCTTAACCAGACTGCACATCTCACCTCAGTGTTATGGTGAGGCCTATCCACCTTTTGGATACTCTCTCATTACATTTGATTTATTAGCTTCAATTCTAATTACACTGTATTATAGTGTGTTATCTTGCATTCCGATACCATATTTAGTAAATGAGTTTGTTTCTTCTCAGATTGTTGCTGCTGTTTTTAATTAATTTAGGGTCCGTTTTCCAGAGGCGCAAATTTTGTGAAATCCCTCCACCCAGCTAGTCACGGAACTGGGCCGAACCAGTCTATAAACCATTGACAGCATGGTGGGAAGTACATTTATGGATTTTTCATGCTGATCTAATTGATTTGCGGGAAGGCTAACAACCTGCACCTGGTTTGACAATTGATGCCATCTGGTTCATTGGATTAGCAGCTGTAGTTCACAACTTCTATCAATTCAAATATGTTTGACAAGAGTTCTGCATCTTTGGTCTCTTCCAATTCATTTCCCTCTTTACATGCTGAAATCTGCAGAGCTCCTTTACTGCAAAACAAGATTTTCTTAATTTATAGCACAGGGATAATAGGATGATGATAATTATTATTCTAGTTTAGTTAGAGATGGGAAAAAAAAAAAAAAAAAAAAAGATATGCATCTTTCCTACAGCAAACACAAGGGGATAAATTAACACTGAGGGCCACATCTGCATTTTATTTACTTCAGTGGAAATGAAGGGTGCTCAGTATCTCAAAGGACAAGAACATTCATCATGAGGAAAATAAATGTAATTATCATGTTTTAGAAATTAGGATCAGATCTACATGATTCCTTGTTCAATGTCTCATCTGCCATAACACACTGACTCCCCATCAGTTCAGTAAATATTTCAGTATGACTCTCGTAATAAGAGAAATGAGTAAATTTGAACATGAGGTTTCCTTTATATATTTTAGAAATATATACCTTTATATACTTTTAGAAATGAAGCATACTGCTCAAGGGACACATTGCCTTGCTCTTAGGACAAATCTCTGACCTTAATTCTCTTATCTATGAGCAGAACTGCCTTTAGTGTATCATTTTATTTTCAGATTACTCAACTCCACACCATGATAAGCTATAACCATGCAAATGTGGCCAATTAAATTGTGTTCCCAGATTAGCAAAAAATAAACATATGTTTTGGGAGAATTCCTAGTGGGGGTAGATATTTCACTAGCATCTATGGTGAACTAAAGTTGATTATCCAACAGTTGGAAAGAGCATAAAGGGGGAGGAAAGTAATGCTATAATCATTCCCTGTTCTCATATCTACTCTGTTAGACCTTTAAAATTTCTTAGTCCCAAGAGAAAAAATAACAAAAACAAAAACAAAATCAGTACTAACAAAACAAAACAGCAGGTTGAGGGAGGTGATCCTACCCCTCTATTCTATGCTGGTGAGATCTCATCTGAAGTACTGTGTCCAGATACAGCATCCTCAGTACAGGAGAAACATGAACTTATTGGAGCGCATACAGAAGAAGCCCACAAATGATCCAAGGGATGAAACACCTCTCCTATAAGGACAAGCTGAGAAAGCTGGGACTGCTCAGCCTGGAGAAGAGAAGAAACCAGAAAGACCTCACAGCAGCCTTTCAGTACCTAAAGGGGGGCCATAAGAAATTAGGGGACAGACTCTTTAGCAGACTCTGCTGTGACAGGACAAAGGGAAATGGTTATAAACTAAAAGAAGGGAAATTTAGGCTGTATATAAGGAAAAAAGTTTTTTACAATAAAAATGGTGAGGCAATGGAACAGACTGCCTAGGGAGGTAGTAGATACCTCATCCCTGGAGGCATTCAAGGACAGGCTGGACCAGGCTCTGAGCAAGCTGATCTAGTTGTAGGAGTCCCTGTTCATTGCAGGGGACTTGGACTGGATGACCTTTAAAGATCCCTTCCAACTCAAACGATTCTGTGACTTTATAAATAAAGAGCAAGAATTCCTACCCTCCATACAACAAACAGAGACACAAAAAGGAGAATTTCGGTTTAACTGGATATATCATAGGCAGGAACATTTTCCTTTTCACTGGCTGAGCACCATATAAGGCCATTTTTGATCAGTGTCATGCTAAGTTTTGGTTCAGTTGAGATGTTTTTTCTGTAGGTGTATAATTTTTTAACAGATATATATCTGTTGTTGAAAATGTTGTTGAATCCTTCAGAAAATTGAAGGAGTTTCTGGTATAGTATCCTGCATGAAGCTTCCTGAAGACAAGTGAATATGCATGAACAGGTTGCTATTTCAAGATGTAGCTTTAACAAAGAAAATGGACCTACATCTAATTCATACCTACATCTGTTATTTTTCATATAGTGAAAATATCTTGGCCTTTCTTACAGGTTTTATATGCTCTTTGGGTGTCTCAGTAATGATTAGATGTAATAAGATTTCCACCATTTGGTACTGTATATACGTGTACTCACAAAAAAATCAAACAGATAAATATAGAAATATACATTTATAGCTGTACATAAATGAATGTATGTAGAACCTCCTATCAACGTTAATTTTGGCAGAAGCTAGGCTGAAAACATGTCAACAGATGTCATGATTGAGCAAACAATGACAAAACTGCAATAAATTATCCGTTTGTTCGAGATTATTGTCATCAACATCGTAATAGTTATGTTTTCCATGCACAAATTGTATCCCAAATATTATCCAATTAAACCTACAATGTTTGATTAAAAAGGACCTTGCTAACGTACAAGGTGTTATACATGACCCATTAGTTCATTTAAAAGACTTGGATTAATATTTTCCAATCACTGAAGAATAAATTTCTTAGCAGGGTAAGTTGAGAGTAATGAAAACTTGGCAATATATTTTCTCCTAAATAATAAAAAAATCACATCTTGTGAGTGCAGGTACCTAGCAACCTTCTCTGCTTTTGCAGCTCACTGTCAACAGTCAGATTGTTGAAAACATGTTAATTAGAAGTACTGACATTTCCTGGGAGAGAAGGCTATCTTAACTGCCAGCTAATATACAGAAACCCATTGCTTCAGAACTATTTCAATTAGAAAATAAGATAAATGAAAACTCAAGTTTTCCCATGGTGTATAGATATATTCTATTGCAGGATTTTATAAATTGCTGTGACAGATGCAGCAGAAACATCTCTATTAAAATTTGCATAGATTATAAATAGCATGTTCTATGAATTCATATACTTACTATTTTCCACATACTATTAAGCAAATAGGAGAGGGAGTATATTATTTCTCACATACAAAAAATTATATATAATTGCATATGTATACGTTACATAGAGACGTAAAGAAACAGAGTCTAATGTCTAGCTTTACTTTTTTATGCAAGTGGAGAAAAAAAAAAGATTTTCTACCATTCTGATTTCATGTTTACAATATATTTACAGCAAAAATTGACCCACTCAGCTTAAAGATGAAACAGGAAAGCTAACCTCATGGGTAATACCTCATGGGTAATACATCGTGAAAAGATCACAATTTAAAATCTCCTCAAAGTATAAGTTTGTCCTTGCTCATAATCTAAATTCATACTTTTCAAAACTGACAAGAGCAATAACATTTTTCTAGACCAGCAGGCCTAGAGGAATGGTAGTACTTTATCTATAAGCACCACTTATTTGATATATTTTGAAATGCAGAGATATTTATTCATAAAGAGAGCAAGACTTCTGGTATCTATGCAAATCCAGTGCAATTGTAACAGAATATTCAAATCAAAATTTCTTCCTCATATGAGATCAAAGATAAAATTTGGTTGATAGTTTCTTACAGAGAAGCGTTTCTATTATCTCTGTACTACAAGGATGTATGAGAGTGGTATGGAGGAGATCAAGATCTGTGCTGCAGCAGACCGTTCAGCCAGGATGCTCCAGCATTCTAGAAGGCTTTCTTTCAGTCAGATGCTTGTTGTGTTCTATAATTAGAAAGATACACATTGATGTCTGACCAGAGTATGCTTCAAACACACCAGTGAGACTAAAACATATAGAAGTCAGTGGAAAAATTAGATGGATAAATTCAGAACACATAGTTTAGTTAAAGAATTTATAATTGTTGTGACTGGGAGATTCAGTGCAATAAAGAAATTAATGATGTAATTTCCTTGTTTTTTTTTTGTTTTTTTTTTTTCCTAAAAGATCTAAAAAACTAATCTTTCTTTTTATCTGTGAGAATTTTAGTCTTGTCAATTGTATTACATATTCTAAACTATTTCTCACCTAAAATGCAGAAAACCATTAGACATTAGGTTGTTCACAATCCATTGGTAAATACTTGTATTGGATAACCAAGGTGTATTTTCTACTTTTGGTTGGAAAAATTTCAGTTTGGAATAATTTAACTTAATGACTCATTTGCCCAGTTGAAATGGGTTTATGTGGCATGGTTTTAGTAGTGAGGGGGCTGCAGGGTGGCCACCGTGAGCAGAACCCAGTACTGCTCCATGTCAGAGCAGAACAGCTCCAGCTGCTTCAACAGAGTCCCACTGATGCCCGAGCTGAGCCATGAGTGACACTGTATGTGCTCTGTGAGAGCGGAGATAAGGAAGGGAAAATCTGCTGTGCAACTGCAGCTGGGAGAGAGGGATGAGGAAAGTGAGACAAACAGCCTTGCAGGCACCAAGGTTTATGTAGAAAGAGGACAGGAGTTGTTTTTTTGTTGTTGTTTTCTTTTTCCTCCAAATTAGCAACTGTACTAAAACTACCAGTAGGATTTCAGAAAACAAAAATAGTTGTTTTCTGGCACCTTGGTCTCTAAAATACATGTTTAACTATGAAACAATGTGATTTATAACTGGTTGAAATAAAAAAGGTCATTTTTGGTTGTTTATAAAACTCATAAGCATTTCTGAGTTTAAATTTCAAGGGAAAAAAAACAATCTCTGAAAGACTCAATAAATTTCAGGTTCTTGGCAGTACTAATTTGCAAAATGACTTCTAATTGCTTTGCAGTTTCTTTATGAAGGTGCGGTTCATAAGGGCAAATGTTTCCAGAATGCAATATCCCTTGGACATAGGAAAGCTGGAGGAATTAAATTCACAGAATTTAACAAGGACAAATTAAAAAGTCTCTTCTTGGGAAGTAATAACCTTTTTTTACAATACAGGCTGGGGACTAACTAGCTGGGAAGCAGCTCTGCTGAAAAGGTCCAGTGGGTCTAAATGGATAGCAAGTTGAGCATAAGTCAGCAGCCTTCTCTGGCAGCAAAGATGACCAGCAGCACCTTGGGCTGTATGAACAGCTGATAATTCAAAAAAAGGGATTACTGGCATCTACTCAGCACTAAGCATGTTCCATTTTTGGCCCACCAATAATAGAAAGATGCTGATTAACTGGGATGAAATCACTGGGGTGCCACCATGAAGGGAGAGCCACTATGATGAGAAAGGCTAGAACGCTTGCCATATGACGAGTGACTGGGTGACTGAGACTTGTTAAGCCTGGAGAAAAGACAACGTTGGGAAGCCTGACAGCTGCCTGCCTGTCTATATTTACCGAAAAGACTCAGATAGGCTCTTTACAGGGATGCTCAACAGGAGAAAAGATAATGAACGTGTGTTCAAATGAGGGATATTCTGACTGGATATAAGGAAAAATTTTCCACCCTGAAAACATTCAAGCATTTGAGCTGGCTAATAAGAGAGATTGTGGAAGCCCATCTTTTCAAATTTCAAGCATCCTGATCTGAAGCCAGAGCTTTCCCTGAGTTGGGAAAGAGGTTGAACCAGAGTCCTTCAGGACTAAGAAGCTCTGGGATTCTGGACTTGTGTAGATTGCTGAACAAGTGAAGTTCCCCAGTATTGCTGAAAACATGGGTAGAAATATGCAGTCCTTCAAAATGCTTATTCATAGAATCACAGAATGAATTATTCATTTCATTTTATTAGAAAAAATATATAAACCAAGAAAAATTTCCACTCAAGCTATTACAATCAAAATCTCTCTGGGGAACACAATTTTAAATACTTCAGCTGAGTGATAGAAATCTGTAAGATTTTTTGCTGGGACTGTGAGAAGTGCAGACATTTCCTTTCAAAATCTCATCTAAATCTTATACCACAAAGAAATATTAATGAAAACTGCAGACGAACCTGATATTTAAAACTTAGTTGTCATTTATTCAGTTATCACCCATCTATATTTCTTTCAATTTTAACTTCTTTTAAATTTTTTATTCTGAACTTCTCCTGATTCAGATGAGATTACACAAATCATCTAGTTTTGTAGTAGGTACTCTGAAGATTAATCTCTGTTTCCTGTAAACCTGTTGTGACCTGCTACATCACATCTGCTGTTTGGGAGCTGCAAATGTTCCCTGCAAGAACATTTAATTGAACAACATTGATCGTTGGACTGGATGATCTTACAGGTCTTTTCCAACCTTGGTGTTTATGTGATTCTGTGATTAATGGAGTAAATTAGTACTGATAAAGAAAGAGAAACTACAGAATGAATAGCTCTATATTTTCTTTCATCCAGGGTAAGTAGCAGAGAGAACAAAAATCAAAAATCCCTATATACTTACTTTTCCTTATGTACACTTTTAAAATTTCAGTATTACTTTGCACGGTTTTGTGAATTTGCCCCGTCTCCTCTACTTCTCATCCTGTATTGCTTCTGGAGGGAAGAGACTGTCTCGGCATGCTCTCAGCATGTTTTTCTCTCCATGGTTTTTTGTGTGCTTGACAGCTTTATCTAGTACTTTGTGGGTGTTCTGATCTCCTCTAGCATCTTTAAAGTTGGGAGTTTTGACGTCATGCCAGGCTCGTAGGAGGCATGTAGTTCTCCCCTCAAACCTTGTTCCTTTGAGTACCTTTTCCCTATTAAATCAGTTCCATTTTGCTTCTTCTGTACCAACCTCATTTAACACCTTATAGTCAGATAGATTAGTATCATGAAGATAACCTTTCTCCTTTCCTGGTATTTATACTGACCTATATGTTTGTGCAATTAAGAATATAAAGGATTGGTGGGTAACCATTCCCTTCATGTGTAGATCATTCAGTGACAGAAGTATATTTGTGTTATTTATGCATCTGTACACTTCAGGAATGTTCTGTGAAGAAAGAAGAATCTGTAAATATCACCAACGTATTATTGCAAAAGCAGTCATTGTTCAGAATTAAACTTCATTAAATTTATGTTGCATGCAAGTGTTCACCATTTTTACTTTATAGAGATTGGAAGGAAAGGAAAAATCAGTTCTGAGCTGGACACTAAGAAAAGTCATTGTTGCAAAATGGTGCACAGCAGAAGAACATAGAAATATATCTTGCTATGTATCTGAATAAATCAAGATAAAAACAATTAAAATTCACATTTTTAAATTATCAGGTTGTTTCTGTAAGCTAGTACAAGTGCATATCACTTTCATATGAGAGAGACAACGTATCTTACCTTTGAGATGAGGGAGATGCAATAAAGCTGCGTTGATCCTTTGATCTGAAGTCATTCCATCATGTATTCCATATTCCATCTGAATATGGAATACAGAGAGGAGGTGTCCTCACTTGCACACAGTGTTGTTGGATGACTATGAGTGCTCCCACACATTATCAGGGACTTGCTCTTTTGAGTCTTGGGCAGTCTGCTCTGCCTCAGGCAAAAGTAACAATCCAACTTGGAAAGAATTCTTCTCCTTCAGGAACAGCAGCAGACACCTGTATCTCGGGTGTCTGGGAAATATAATTCTGGTTGGTTTTGCCTTAATAACACTAAGCATCAATAGCATTGCATTGCAGAGAAGGTCTATTTACTCATCAGATATTCATCTTCACCATTACAAAGTTTAATTCTAGATAAAGTTTAACATTTAGTATCTTTAAAGAAAATGTAGGAGAAAATCACGAAGAAAATAAGTTCAGCAAAGAATAATACTTTCTCCTTAAAATCCACAGGAGAAATGAAGATCCTTTCATGCACCATTTCCTGTGCCAATCTCTTGTTAAATATCTCTTGTAGCCAGCAAGCCGTGGGCTCTGCTACCACCTCTGTATGTCCATGCATGTCCCCTCTCCTCACCCATTCCTAGACTTCTGCTGTTACCTTATTGTAAGACAGCACTTCTAATCCATCCTTTTACAAACCATCCTGGTAAAACTGATGCTTGCTAAAGCAGATGTTTCATCTAGCAAAAAAAAAACATTCTGAACTGAGAGCAATCATTAGTCCAAGTACTTTACTAAAAGCATGCAATTTTCCCAGTGCCTGCAAATAAACATTGCTAGAAACGGTATATTTTCTCATAAGTAATGTAACCTTATTGGCTAGGCTTATTTTCTGCCATTCTTGTAAAAATGCAGAGGCAGCAGATATGTAAGAGCCTGAGGCAGATACAAGGGTCAACAGTATAAGAGTTATATTGAGTGCATTTTCAGAAGTATTTTATGCTGCTTTTATGTCACTCACTATTTTTGCATGTATTATTGCATGCATTATTGCAAAAGCAACTTCATTAAATTTATGCTGCATGCAAGCGTTCACCATTTTTACTTTATAGAGATTGGAAGGAAAGGAAAAAATCAGTTCTGAGTTGGGCACTCAGAAAAGTCACTGTTGCAAAATGGTATTCTTTTTCAGAAAAAAAATCAACAACAAAAACAAACAAACAAACTGTTTTAATGCTCTCAGAATAACAGTGTCATTCAAAAATAGTGAGTGACATAAATTTTTAAATTGACAAGCTGTAAAATTCCAAAGGTGCTGCCAATGCTGTTGACTCACTTTCTGATAGTGTGAAAATGGGTAAAGACAATATATGAAGACTAAGAGCATCTTAACTCTTCATTCAGAATTCTCTTTTACCACATAGAATAACAAGGAAAATGAACAGATTTCATACAACTAGGCAGATCTGTATTACTTAAAAAAAAATAACGATCAACATTGTATTATATCAGTTCATGTTGTTTCAATTCACAAAACACTTTCAAAATGAACAGGTATGCCATCAGTAAAATAGTATGTTAAATTTACCAAAATTTAGCAGGGTTTCTATGCAGAGATTAAATTATGTAACTTGCATCCTGCCTATGGAAATTAAAGCTGTTTTATGGTTCCTTTCTCCCCCCAAACTTGAATGAACTATTTGAATGGAGTGACCAACTCACTTTAGTTGGGTCATATGTATTGTGTGGTATTACAGAATCATAGAATCACAGAAAGGTTTGAGTTGGAAGGGACCTTTAAAGGCCACCCAGTCCAGCTCCCCTACGATGAATAGGGACACCTACAGTTACATCAGGTTGCTCAGAGTCATGTCCAGTCTGACCTGGTGGTCTGCAGGGATGAGGCATCCACCACCAATCTGGGCAACCTATGCCAGTGCCTCACCACCCTTATCATAAAAAACCTTTTTTTTTTTTTTTTTTTTTTTTTAATGCAGTCCAAACCTCTCCTGTTTAATTTTGAAACCATTTCCCCTTGGCCTATCACAACAGATCCTCCTAAAGAGTCTGTCCCCCTCTTTCTTACAGCCCTCCTTTAGATACGGAAAGGATGCAACTGGGTCTCCCTGGGGCTTTTTCTTCTCTTATCCTGATTCTGTGATGGCATGTCATGATGAAGAGCTCCGTAAGAGAAGAGATCCTAAAATCCTAATTATGTCTCTGGATCAATAAAAAAAAGAAAAAAGAAAAAAAGAAAAGAAAATAAAGCACAGGATATTTTTTTCACACATTCTGTAACATGGTCCTTAGAATACCTAACCACAGACAATGTTTATTTTGTTGACTGGACTGCTCTTTTGAGATAGTAAAAGAAAGTAGAAGCTCTCATATGAGATTTGTATAGCCAGATACAAATAATTGTTGCCTAAATTCTGCAAGTTTTTGGGGTTACCTGGAAACATGATATAAAATGCTGATTTGAGAGCAATCCCTAATTTTAGCTTTTTACAAAGTGCATCTATCGTATAGTAGCTAGATTTAAAATAGAACAGTTTAATGAATTGCAAACTTATGCCTTGCTGGGGGAGGTTTGCACAATGGTTCCAACTCCTAAACTGTTTTTATCACTCTATAAAAGCTGATCTCAAAGGTTTCTTCCAGCTGATTCTTCTGAGCCCAATGAACACAGAGAAGAAAAGCAACAAAAGGAAATTAATCTTTATGTGCATAAAAGGCAAAGAATAATTTTAGTTCAATGTAACTGAGATGTTAAAAATAAAATATTACTACATATTTAACCACAGTTCCCCTTTAAGGAATTCAGCTCTCATTCTAATCACAGTTTGGAGTGTTGAGATAACCACTGTACAAATGAAAAAAAGGAGTCAAGCATAAGAGCTACAGTTGGATAAATGGCCTAATATCTTTTATGAGCACAAAATAATTTACAAATTCACATTAAAGATTATTAGACTACAATGCAAATAATTGAAAGGAAGAGGTATCAGAGAAAAAAAAAAGACTGATACAGAAATGTTAGGTCAGATGTCCTACAAAGTATATGCAAATAGATACATATACCATATGATGTCAAGGAATATGGTAGTTAAAATGTTCACTTAAAAGAATTTTCACTTTAAAATCACCATGTGATTTTGACTGAGAAAGATTTTATTAAAGTACATATATATGTATTTATTCAGTACAAAATTATAAGGTATTTCATCCTATCATATTTCA
The DNA here is from genome assembly GCF_987193195.1 of Phasianus colchicus. NCBI lineage: Eukaryota > Metazoa > Chordata > Aves > Galliformes > Phasianidae > Phasianus > Phasianus colchicus. Next base: position 103,332,044 of record NC_143436.1, read on the forward strand.
AACAGCACTAATAGGTGTTTCTCTTCCTTTTTATGGCTACCTACCTCTTTACACTCATAATCCCTTAAAAGAATTTCTAAGATTCTATTATGTCCCATCTTCCTTTGCTCTTTCCCCCCCCATTCCTCTATTCCCTTACTTCTTCACACACAGGTGCTAGATAGGAAGGGTCCATATTTTAAAGGGACTTCTTTTGAAATGTCTACTTCATGTATTATAACCTTTTTCTCCCTGTCCTCTCCTCCCTTTCTTGACAATTCAAGTTCCTAAGAGCTCTTCTACACAATTAGAAATTTTAACTATGTCATTTTTTCTTTTCAAGAATGAAGGAAAAATGATCCCCATCAATTTCTTATTCAAAAAGAATGTCGAAGAACAAATTTTTAATCTGTGACATTTTCCTTCAAACTGTTCTTAATGTTTGTTTTCTTCATTGAAGACCCTATATCTTATCATTATATCAAGAGAGAAGAAAATTCTTGCTTACTTTCAGACTGATATGTATTTTAATATATGGGAGAAAAGACTGATGTGTTATTGTTTCAGATAACATTGAAGCAATAACAGGAATATCTGATACAAAAGGTAATTCTTTACTGAAGAATCATAGAATCCAGTTCCAGTGCCTCATCACCCCCCAAGTAAAGAATTTCCTCTTAAATTCAAACATAAATTTTATCTTGCATTAAAGAGAAAAAAAGAGAACAAGATAACATAGACTTTTCCTGTTGAGCAGGCATACACTGTTTAGAAATATCTAAATGTCTCACAGTCTTTCATTTCTTTTCTCTCTCTCAAGGTATTTTCCGTCCTTCATGTAAACTTAAGACAACACAGAAAAATAAAAAAGGTTCCTTCGTGAATTATTGAAGAAGTTGATTTAGATGTGGTAACCATCTGGGGAAATGTGGTTGCGGTGGTAATACTAATTGATGATACTAAGTGGCAGCAAAATCTTGTATTTTTATTTTTCATATTATCTCATGTATACATGAAGCAAAGAAATATACAGTATTTTCAAAGTATCATATAAAGTACTCTCCACAAAGCTGGCCTTAGTGAATTTTGCTTACCAACCTCACATTTCTGTGATGAAAAAGTTACTCAACATGTGTTTCTCAATTTTTGACATTATACAGTGTATTTTATTTGATTGATAATGTCTATATGTATTTATCATCTTCTGCACACAGACATTTGAAAGAGAAAAACAGTGTTACTGGTGATGTTTTTCTGAAGTAGCTCTATAAGAGAGAATTTGCATGCAAACTTTAATTTATCCTTCTAGCTTCAACAAAACATAACTCAAAATTCAGTTGCTGGAATGCTTCTTAAAGATTTCTGTCATGACAGCAAAATGATCAACAGCTTGTCTTTTCTGAAAGAACATTTAATCTAATCGTGTAAATATTACTCATATTATTCTCCATATTAATGTAAGCGGTTGAATTTTGGGCCAAGTACATGTACAGTTGGATCCAAAGTTCAAGTTACATATATGTAAGTACTGAGAAGTTTGATATTTTGATGTTCTTTTTCAAATAGTAGAGATTGTGAGATTAGGCATGCTCTATCTGCACTGATTTCCTGTGATATGAAATATAATTAGCAATTAACAACTGACAATAAATAACTTCCAGAGTAGAGGGAAGAGAATAAGCAAAATGAAAATGAACAACAATGAAAGACAGTACAAAATAAATCGCCATATCTTTAAAAATTTTAAATAATCAGTTTCAGAGATAATTAGGCAATGACTTTGAATTAAACAAAATTCTGGTTAGATGATTGCTATTAACTTTTATATAAGCTTATCACAGAACAAACTATATCTGAATTGATAAAAATCTGCCCTTGTACAACAGAGGCCATTGTAGAAATCCTGTTACACCAGTTAAGCTCCATTTTATATCAAACAGTTAAGAGCCATTTTGGATAAGCCTTCAGTAGAAGCTAAATGGAAGAATGTCAGCAGAGATGAGTCTGTATACCCCAAGGAAAGCTTACTTCAGTTTCCAGGGTCTGATATTCCAACCAAAAGCAGTTTTGAGGTGAATAAGAAAGATCATCATAATTTACAACACATTACAAAGCTGAATTTCTAGTCTGGGACCTAGTGACATGATCAGACACTGAACAGAGGGCTGTCTAGAGTTCTCATATTACTTGTGTTGAAGTATTTATAGAAATATTTATTGTTTACCTTAGTTCTAGCTGGGCTTTGGCTTTTCTAATTTTCTCTCTGCACACTTCACTACATACCTATTATCATGTAAGTAGCTTACCCACTCTTCCAGAGACTATGAACTTTCCCTTTGTTCTTGAGTTCCAGCCAAATGCCTCTGTTCAGCCAGTTCGAGACCTTTCAGTCTTACTCAGTGCCTGGGAAAGTTATGGAACAGATAAGCTCAAGTGCCATTATGGACCGATTAAAGGTCAACCAGGGGATCAGGCCCAGTCAGCACAGGCTTATGAATAGTAGATCCTGTCTGAAAAACTGGAATTCATTCTATGACAACATGACCTGCTTAGTGGATGAAAGTAAGGCTGTCAATGTGGCCTACATGGACTTCAATAAAGCCTTTAACACTGTCCTCCACAACATTCTCGTGGAGAAGCTGGCTGCCCATGGTTTGGATGGGCATATGCTCTACTGGGTGAAACACTGGCTGGATCCAAAGAGTTGTGGTCAATGGAGTTAAATCCAGTTGGCAGCCAGTCATGAGTGGTGTCCAGTGTACAGTACTGGGCTGCTTCTATTTAACATCCTTATTAGTGATCTTGGTAAGGGGATTCAGTGTACCCTCAGTAAGTTTGCAGATGATACCAAGCTGGGAGGAAGTGTTGATCTGCCTGAGGGGAGAAAGGCACTACAGAGGGATCTGGGTAGACTGGATCAATGAGCCAAGGTCAACTGTATGAGCTTCAGTAGGGCCAAGTGTCAAGTCCTGCATTTTGGTCACAACAACCCCAAGCAACTCTACAGGCTTGGGGAGGAGTGGCTGGAAGTCTGCCTGATGGAAAGGGACCTTGGTGTACTGATGGACAGTCAGCTGAATATGAGCCAGCAGCGTGTCCAGGTGGCCAAGAAGGCCAATGAAATCTTGATTTGGTGTGTGTCAGGAATGGTGTGGTGAGCCAGACTAGGGAAGTAATCCTGCCCCCATACACCTCACAGGTACTCGAGGCCTCACCTCGAGTACTGTGTTCAGTTTTGGGCACCTCATTACAGAAAGGACACTGAGGTGCTGGAGCAGGTTGAAAGAATGGCAGCAAGACTCATGAAGGGCTTGGAGAATATGCCCTATGAAGAGAGATTGAAAGAACTAGAGCTGTTCAGTCTGGGGAAAAGGAGGCTGAAGAGAGATCTTATTGCTCTCTTCTAATATCAGAACAGTGCTTACAGCAAGACTGAGGCTGGTCTCTTCTCGCTGGTGACAGGACAAAAGCAAATGGCCTTAAGTTGCACCAGGGTAAGTTTAGGTTTTACAGAAAGGGTTGTTAAGCAATGGAATAGGCTCCCCAGGGAAGTGGTTTAGTCACCATCCTTGGGTGTGTTTAAGAACCGTTCGGATGTCGCGCTCAGGGACATGATTTAGCAGAGGACTGTTAGAGTTAGGGTAGTATGGTTAGGTTGTGGTTGGACTCTTTAAGTTCTTTTCCAACCTGAGTGATTCTATGATTCAGTAATAGATTAAACTGTGTTTTCAGCTGTACTTCTTTTTGAAGGCACTGTCTTCAACTACTACAGTCCAGATCCTTTTTTCATTGTTCTTGTTATTTTTAATACTCATCCTTTAGGATTTTCTTATAAAATTTTAAATGCCTTTCATTATAAAGTGCAACATACGAAGAAAAAGGAAAAAAATAATGTTGCAATTTTGGTGTCCAGCTTTCTTACAAAAGCCTAGCATTAGTACTTCCATTTGGAGAGTAGGGTGAAATACTAGAACTGAACTTTGTATATTAAGTTTGTTCAAAGGTCAAATTGTAAAGATTAGTTCAAGTACATTAAGAAAAATCCAGTCCCTAGCTCCTACCTAGGCCTAAGCTAGTTATGAAATCCCAGCTGGTAAATGCCAGTGTGGAGGCACATGCAGAAAGACAACTCTACAATGCCTGGAGGAAGGTTATGCAAATAGGTCATTCTATGAACAGTGGAAATAAGAAAGTATATTTCATCGGGAGTTTTCCACTCCACAATGTGTCTAATATTTTGCAGGCACATTCCACATCCCTTCAAAAAAATAAGTAAAATTGACATTTTACTTATGTGGTAAAACTATTTCTTTTTAAAAATTGTTTTTATAAATCTCTTTGATGTTATTTTTTTCCCCCACAGTATTTCTCTGAAAGAATAATCCTCTACGGTCAGAATTACGCACTGAACCAAATGAAATAACTGAGATACCTTTTGATATTACACTCCATTGTATTACATAATGCAGTTACTTTAACTGGATTCAAATCACCCACCAATAAACATTAGACCAGAAAAGTTCAAAAGTCACTTTGTTCTGTCTCGAAAAAGAATCTTACAATTTTTTTTTTTTTTTATTTAAAAGAAAACTTACAAAATTTTAGGTACTGTTGTCTTCTGAGTGAATGCAAGTTAAATATTTTTATAGGTAGACTGTAAAGTCAAACTAATCAGAAACTGTGACTTCAACTAAATTAGCAATTCAAAAGTTTCATAACTCTAAAACATATTCAAAGTGTCAGACACCACTAACACTTTTTTTAAAATTAGTAGTCTCACCAGTCTGTGAGTTGGTGGTTAAGACACTCAAAGGTGTTGGCTTATTGCAAATTAAAATGGAAGAGAAAAGCTAAGGAATATGAGTAGGGATGAGGGGATTACTATGGCTTTTTTGTTGCTGTTTTTTGTTGTTGTTGTTTTTATATTTCTGAAAGTTAATTTCAGAATGTAATCTCGAACTGGTAACAACTCAGAATTAAGATTTCTCAATAACTTGAAATACTAAAAAAAAAAAGAAACAACATCCTTCAAATATGTCCGCAGAAAAGAAAAGTGGGTCATACATCCTTTTAAGGAATGAAGCAACAGTTTTAATTATGACCAGATATCTTAACAGAAATGAATTTCTATTTCACTCATTCGCCTACAGTAAGCTGAGCTAAGTCCCTACTGTCTCATGTAGTAAGATCTTAGAGCCCCATTACGCAATTTTTAAATATATTGAATAAAATCAGTACAAAATCAAAATGATGTTTGTTTCTGGTCTGTAGTCAAGTGTAAGAGGTTAGAAATATTAAAAACTTACTCTTTTCCTTAAAATGAAAAAAATAAAAAACATTTAAACAAAGAAGCCCAAAGCCATCCTCTTTATCCCTTCTCATTGAATGAAATTTCAACAAAGGATTTAAATTTGATTGAGAATATATTTAAATTTAGGTTCATACAATTATCCAATAAAAGTTTTATGTAGTTTTATGTACCAGATAAGCTGACCATTTTCAAAGGTAGACTTCATACATGGAGTATATATATAAACATATGAAATGGGAAATTTTTATTAATAAATTAATGCAATATTACATGACTATTGGAATGACTACAGAGATGACTGTGTTAAAAATCACATGTATTGAGTACTAGTCTCTGTAAATGCTTTGTCAGAACCAATATTCTTACGGTAGTATATTGTGTTGCCATGTTTTGCTTTGATGAATCCAAAATAGCATGGAAATATAGCACTTTACTAGCAATGACATCCTTTTATGTTTTACTAAGAGGTTTAAATAAACAGCACAATACTATCTAAAACAGAGTGCAGAACAGAGTATAGATTTTCAAAGGCTGGCAACTCCATATTCTTATATTTTTTTCAACATGTTTGTAAAACAATATCAGAAAAAAAATGTAAAATAATAAGAGTAGACTCTTAATCTAGAAAAATTCTTAGTCTAGAACAATAAAAAGGCAATCAAGAATCTGTCTTAATTCTAGATCATCTATCCTAGATGAGGAAATGAACTTGTTTTTTCCCCATGAAATATGGAAATCTATGCAGTTTAATAAATCTGAAACACAGATACAGGAATCTTAGTTATTATTTTTATTATAGTAAAAAAAAAAATATGCTGTTCACTTTTCAGTATTGTTTTGTGTATGCTTTAGTCCTTATTCTCATCATCATGTAAGTATTACCTGAATATGTACTGCAAAATAGAACACAATTTATTTTGAATTTTCTATTCAGTTAAAAATACAGATTTCCTTAAAACCCTGTCTGATAATTTAAGAAGGTAAAGAGATCAAAGGAATTGGCTTTTGCAAAATAACCAAAGATCAAGACTGCACTTTGTAATTGTAATAATTCTGCATAAAGCTGTAGATATATACAGGTTGATTTAAAGAAGCATCATTTCCTCACCAGGGAGTTCAATTCTAGGAGCAACTTCCTGAAATCTATGTCCCCTGTGATATAGCTAGTACTGCCTCTAAAATCACTATGTATTCAATAGTGAGAGCATAACAGAAGAAGCACCAATAATGAGTTCAACAATTCTGTTTGTACCATAAGATTAAGAACAAAGTCAAAGCATGACTGAAACAAAAGGTAGGCTTTCACATTTTATAGCATCAGAATAGTTCTACTTAATTGTGTTCAACATACATCTTACATACCATTCACTTACAAGCAAGAAATTCTATCCCTCTAATCAGTCAATTGAGCCTACCTTCTCTCAAACAACAGTGATAAAGGACAAAAGGTTTCTTAAGTGTGATAGGATTAACACCACATACAAGAAGAATCTCCTGTTTACCTTTAGACACAAACAGATATCATTTGCTCTCTGTCTTACACTCCAGACTCCCAAGGTTTCACAGTGATAGGATCTACCAAGGAGTCTGATAAGCTCTTTGGCAAGTCACTCACAGTTACATCTTCACCCACATCTAGCTATTTAAAACCCTTATTCTTTTGAAATGTTTTGTCTTGAGTCATAAAATTCTCTTCCTGTTGCTAGGTCTGCTTATCTGTTGTATAATACTGGAGAACATCACGTACACTGGAGGAAGAATAATTAGAGTAAGCCATCATATAAGTTACAGGAATGTGTACTTGTTCTTGTCACTTCTTGCCACTCATGATGCCCTGCAACCTGTCCTTTATATGAGGACATATATACATAAAATATAGTACATCCTATATGAGGTAATACTGGCTGTCTTCTACCAACGTTGTGGTCATTTTACCTAAAGTAGACAAGAGCTCTCTATTAAACTGCTTCAACTAAAAGCAAAACCATGTGTAACAATTAAATTGTGTAACTGCATTTTGTTTATTTGAAAAGAAATGACTTGTTAAAGCAAAGTCAAGTTTAGCTGAATTTCTTCCTTCCCTCCCTCACCTCCCCCCATCTAGCTTTCCATCACTGGTATGCAACATAGTAGAGACTCCTAAACTCTACTGCTGCCCTTGATAGTGTCATTCAAACTCCTTTTGAGGTTCTCAACAAAAGAGACACTGAGCTGTTTGACAATGAGATTTAAAAGGCACAGAGGAAATAGCAGTCCATAAAAGTGAATGACACCCTCAGCGAGACTACTAGCTTTTTTTTTTCCCTGAATGGAGAAACAAAAGGATGACTGCAGAGAGGAGGGTATAGGTATAATTAACTTGTCATTTGTATTAATTATACAGTTTCAGGCCTGCATACAGTTAAGGTCATGGACTAAAATTCAGGTTCAATTCTTTTTTCCTTTTAAACTTCTCATGGGATGTTGCTCAATCAATTTATGTTTAAGTGGATGTATTCCTTTTAATGTTAATAGGAATAATAGTATATTTTCCCATTGATTTGAATTTTCAACTCTGCTTTAGTTTTTTTTTTTTTTTTTTTTTTTTAATTATAAATCAGATCTAGTAAGGGAATTTAAAACAAAAAACCTCCACATTTAATTGACCAGAAAATACCAACTTTGGAGTAAGAAATATTAAAGGAGTTTCCCAATTTTATTAAAAAATATTTTTCACAATTAAAAGTGTTTATAAGGTTTCTCAATTTAAGTTCAATTGATATAAAATAGAAGTGTGGTTTTTTTTTTTTTTTTTTTTTTAAAGCAGACATACAGTTTTCTTCGTAATTCTTCATTTCAGTGTAAAACAGTGTATAGAAAGCACTCAGGTTGTTGAAAAGAAAAAAATATTTCACTTTTGAATTTGTTGCAGATTCAGTAATTCACCTGTGATCTTGAATTACATTACAAATAAATGGGTAATGAACAGCCACCTATAGTAATATGCAATTCCCAATGCATTTATATAATTAGTTAATAAAGTCGTAAATGTCCTAAGTCTTACAAAAATACTTTTTTTTTCCACATTGAATGTTCATAAAAAACCATTCAGATTGCAACTAATTTCAATAGTGGTAGTGTAAGCAAAAATTTTCAGTTTCAAGACAGCTTAGAGAGTTTCACTGGGAATCACATATACTAGATGAAAACGTAAAGAAAACAGGCATCAGAATCTATACCTAATATTAAGATCAATGCTGAAAAATTCCCATAATATGAGAAAGGCTACATGTTAAAAGAAAACAATAGAAATAAAAAATACATATTATTTATTCATTTATATGGCTCCATTTGATAGAGTTTTGTCTTCTGTTAACCATTATATAGTTACCTAATCTCTGACATACCATTTTTTTTCAGGTAATTTATGTATACAGTGAGACAACACCTTTATTCCTGGTTTTTCCTTTAAGTCTTGGAGGAAAGATCAAATGGAGTTAGTGAAAGTGATTTTTGTACTATTCCACTTAGTTACTTCAAAAAAATAAAGTTAAAAAAACCTACACTACACTTTCTTTAACGTGGTCAGTCTAGAAGAAGCATTTGTCATACTATTTGTCACTAACATAATCCCATTTCCAGGGTTTCCAGTTGTGTACAAATGAAGAGAAATTTAATTAAATATATGACACTGTAACATATTACATTACCTTCTTGTGATTTCTTAACCTTAGAAGTTACAAGTAGAGCTTTGTATACATTCTGACAAGTTATTTTACATGAAAAAAAAAATCTGATTCAGGTGAAAAAGATGATTTCAGATTTAATGAAAAAAAAATGATTAAGTTCACTCATTAGGGAAAAAAACAAACCAAAAGACTTTATTTTTTTATTTTATACATATTATGTATAACATATATAATATAATTGTATGATTAATGAATATACAGATGTTATAATCAAGAAATACACAGGAAAGTTAGGCTGAATAGGAAGATAACAAATGGAAAATGCTTACCAATATTGTAGACTCATAACACTCCCCACAAGGAGCAAACTCCAGCAAAAGATCCTTCCTTAATGGCAGTGAGCATTAAATGGGATCTAGGAGAGGTGAAAACAGGTTCCACCCCTCCTAGTAGCACAGGTGAATTACCTCCACCTGTGCTCCCATGGTTGACTCATTGCTCGCCTCAGGTGATTAATCAGAGGTTCAGGCCGTGATTCAGCAGTTCCCATACAATAATATAAGTATATAGTAATGTAAGAATTTATATTATAAATGTTTCAATTACAAACGTACTCCAATTCTATTAAACAATAAATAGACTGAAGAAGTTTGACCAAATGAACCTTTTAATTTTTTTCTCTTAGAACTCTAGGCTGACCCAAGGATGTGTTTTCATATGTTTGGTTTAATGAGACATTTTGTGTATATATATATACACGTATATGTGCAAACCTACATATGTTTATATGCCTGCTGTGTGTCTATCTGCTATAATGAAATCAGAACTCAATTTCCAAGTAAAGGAATAGAAGTCATTGGTTTTATTGTTGGAGATTTTCTAGTGTTCAATATCTTAATTACTCTAACATGCAACCTTGCAAACATCACTTTTGACCCTTCTCCTTGTAACTAGCTATTGACTTTGAAGGTAGCTCTGAAAGCAATAAAGGAATGGTTTAGATTTATCATCAGCTCTACTGTATAACAGTATTTGACAGCATGAAACTATGAAATGGATAGAATGATTAAAATTTAAATCCAGCCACACTTACAAAGTATTAAAGTCAATGTACTTTCTAAGCCAAAAGTCATTGGCAAGAGTTAAGACAGAAGTACTGAACCTTTTGGGGTCCATCAATTTCAATTCATTTCCTCTGATTTAATGGATCAGTACTTGGTCTCTTCAATCTACTGCCTATGAAATGTCAGTCTTTTCAGTGACAGCTGCTGAATCTATAATAACCTGAATATGTAACAATAATTTCAACACTTTTCCAGCATTGGAATATTTAACCACGTGTACCTATGAGATCTAGGTTGATGCAGCAGTACTGAGTACAGCTTACTTCATTTTGCTTTAGCACTGCAAATGGCAGAAGATTAGGTCAATCATCTTTATGTGGTGCATTTCTATACGTCCTGAAGGAGTTCTGGTTCTGTAGAATAGCCATGGTTTTTTTCTTGCCATATATGGTTTTAATAAGCATATATTTATATTCAAAACACCAAATTATTCAAAATACATCATAATTATATCTTGAAGCAGCTGAAGTTACTATACTAACAATGCACCCAATAGAAACAAGGAAAATACTGACATGAAAAGCTAATGATCAAATGATACATTGTATGTGTTCAGCACAACTAGAATGCAAATCTTACATTATCCACAAAAACTCTAAATATGACATAACACCAGGAAGAGTGCCTTATTTTCTATGCAGAGCATACTTTCAATGACTAAACGCGACATGACATTTCCTATAGACTGAAACAGGCTACAGCTGTTCTACTACATCTAGTAAGAACGTTTAAAGTGAAAATCAGTACAGTGAAATATAACTTGTCATGTTTTCAATCATGTCTATAAATATGAAGTCTGATCTAAAAGTAATGCCTCCTGTTTTATTATGATGGCCCACAACATCAGAGACAGAAGTTGGTGATAAGGCTTTAGAGATTGAACCTTCCCACCGATAACCCCTTACATTTTGTTGCTGTGCAATAGATGGCAGCAGAGGGGCAGCTGGCAAACTGCTGTCTGACATGGAAGCGTGTAATGAGCAAAGGTGTGTAACTCAATTCCTCCGTGTAGAAAAAAGCGGCACCCGCTGACGTTCATTGATGCCTGCTGAATGTTTATGGAGACAAAACAGTGGATATGAGCACAGTGATGACAAGCCATGTTCTGGATGGCCATGCAGGTATTTAAGACGCACCTGCTGCTGTTAGAGTTGAGTGGTGAGCGGCGCAGGGTGCTCTGGGAGAGCGGAGTTGGGAAGGGGAACTGCCGCGTCAGCCGCAGCCGGGAGAGGGGTGCGAGATGTGGGAGGAACGGCCGTGCAGGCACCGAGGTGAGCGCAGCAGGAGGTGCTGAGGGCGCACGGCAGCAGCTCCGTGCAGCCCAGGACTCTGCAGCTCGCGGGCACCGTGCGGAGCTGAGCTCCCCGTGTGGCTACGGAGGCGCCCGCGGCACGGCGGTGGATGAAGCCCGTGCATACTCACACGGGAGCGGCCCGGCCGAAGTTGCAGACCGTGGGGAGGGGCTGCGGTGGGGCAGGAGGACTGCAGGCGCTGCCGCCCGGGGGGATCCGCGATACGGAGCCGTGTTGGGGCGGTGCTGGGAGAGATGCAGCTTGTGGGAAGCCCGAGTGGGACCGGTTTTGCGAAGGACGGCACCCCGTAGGAGGGAACCACCTAGAATAGAGGCAGAGCGACCACGGAAATGCAACAGAGGCAAAGCATTATGGCCTGACCACAGGTGTGTGCCTTTATGATGAGGAGGTACAAGAGAGTAAATGGAGATAAAGAGGTTTTAGTTTCATTTTTAGTTCCTCACTAGTGTAGGCTATTAGTAATAAGCGATACATTGTGTTAATCTCCTTATGCTGAATCTGTTTTGCCCACGATGATAGGTGGCAAATGATCTTGGTGTTCTTATCTCAGCCTTGGAGCCCTTTTTCATAGTATTTACTCCTCCTATTGCATTGAAGTATGGAGTAATGTGGTAGAGTTTAGTTGGCCAAAGATGTGAAACCACCACATTAATTGAAGAGATTCACAGAGAGATTCCTTAGATATGTTTTGTTCCTTCTTTTAGTTCTAAAACTAGTTGTCTGTTCCATATGGCTAAAACCATAATGTAACTAACACATGAGGAAAAGTTACAGCTTACATCCCATTTGATGTGTGGAAATATGTATGGAACACATTAAAATAACATCTCAGTATAGAAAAAAGAGCTTGTGTTAGCAAAGCAAGGTCATTAAAAGTTTTATACTGTAAGCAACTTTTTGTTATTCATAAGAAAAAATCCATTAATAATTTGCAAAAATGAAAAGTGATTTGTCCTCGTTTTAAAGGTTAGGCAATCCAATCGAGGAAGAAATAAAACTGACTTCAGTGGCCCATCACATTTTAGAAACAAAAAGGATGAAATGCTGTGCGAGTGTACAGGAGAAAAAATGTGGGGTAAATTGTCTACAAATTACATCCAAGTCCAGTGAATGCAAACACAGAAGTCTCCAGCAACTGCTGTTTTGTTTTGATAGCTTAAAAAAAAAAAAAGTTAAATTACTTTCTGAGTAATTTATTGTTAAAATAATTGCATCCTTAATGTAATCCAGAGTTATAGTTCCTATACAAAACCAGACAGTTCTAGGTTAGATTTTCCTGGTGTGAAGTAATATTGCAGTCACCAAAAGACACCATTTCTATTTATCTTAAAAAAAAAAACAAACTGTGGGATATCTAAATTTGCAATATATATAAAGTAAACTACTAAATTCCATGCAAACATAATAAAAATTTGCAAAACTATTTTAGAAAGAAGGTAAAAGTTCTAACAGAAGGAGGCTTTAGGCTTGTAGAATTATGCCCCTGCCAAGTTAAATAAAGATGAAATTATCTTCTCCTCAGTAGAAGCACTAGTAGCTATAATAATCATGTGAAGATTTAGTGTAATGAGTCTTTATCCTATTGGCATCACTTACCATTTTTATCTCTATTCTACTTCTCCCCTGCATTTATTTTAAAATACTAACAAGTAATTCAGCCCTGTCTCCTCTATTTTCATTGGATTACAAAAGAAATCAATGGAAACTCCTGGAATATGTTTCCAGTGGGATGCACAAATTTGCAGTTAAAAACAAAACAAAAAAAAAAACACCCTGTAGTCCAAGAAAATAAGATAATAAAAAATATTACTAAAAGTCAGGAAGGGGTGAAATGTCATCTTCATTTTTCAAGTAAAAGATTCTCAGATCTGGCACACTATCCTTCATTGAACAAATACTAGATCAGAATGGATTCAGCGGTGTTACACAGATGTGTGGAGTTACCATACCAGTGACAGATGCCAGGGGGCAGTCTTGTCTGCTTTTAAGGCTTGAAGTGACTTGCCATGGATTTTATGGTGTTGATGGTTTTGCACGTTGTCTCATGGAATCTGGAGTATTAACATGACACTGAAAGTGCGATTTCCAGTTGTCTATAAACATCCCAACGGCCCATATGCAAAAGGAACTGGGGAGTAAAGACTCCTATGTTATTAATCCTTGCTTATCTTCATAGAGTTCAATGTTTCTGTCTTAATGTGGGATATATTTTTTTCATTATGAGAGTAAATAAGTTCAGCTGTAATGGTGACTGTGGTGTACTTTTAGCAATTTTGAATTAAATTTGCTATCTGAATGAGATGGGGGGGGGGGGGGGAGGGGGAAAGCCCTCAGTTTAAAGATTTTTGAAGAATATGACTATATCACTTCTTCAGTGATAAATCAAACTATATATTGTACACTGAATTGAGGCAATTGAACCGAAAAGAGAATCAAGACCACTGCAAGAAAAGCTAAAATACTGCAGTTTTCTTTCTTTTTTTTTTTTTAATGACCATTTCTAAAATCTTTTTTTAAGGCCTTCTAATTACAACTTTCCTTAGTAATTTATCAAACATTTGTCATTGTGTGTTGTTTTGGTCCAGAATTTTAGAGGATATTCTCTTTAAAGTGAACATTTAAAATATACAGACAATGCAGTACAGAAGCTCATTCATCCATTGTGTTCATTCTGCCATTTTAAAGGATCCCTGACTAATGGATTTCTGATGCAGATGGAAGTTTTTGCACCGGGATATTGCTTTGACAGATGAGGGCACAATAGCTGTAAATGTTAGTCTTTCAAGCCTGAAGAGTTTGCTTTCTTGACTTCTGTTGAAGCCTTTCCAAAGCAATGCAATGTTCACAGCAACTAACTTTTTAATAATGAAAAAAAATTTGCCTTCTATTTTTTATTTATGAATGATCTAAGCTTACTTCAGTGCTGAAGGAACAAGTCATCTTAGTTAGAAAAGAGTAAAGAGAAATCTTTAAAGGGCAACTAAAAATCCACAAGGTCCAGATAGCAAAAAGTCAACTTTTAAAGTAAAATGAAAAAAATAGCTTACAGTTTGAAAAATCCTAATACCTTGCTTTTTGAAGCCCTACATTCTTTATCTGCTTTAGCATAGTTAATGTTGTTCTTAGTGAATTATCATGGGAAGCATCTTAGTGTTTCATTTAAACTTCTTTGTTACCATTTGTTATCATGAATTTAGGGTTTTTTTAGGCTAGTTTAATTATGTTCACATTAAAGGACTGAGGTTTTTAAGCCAGTAGTGAAGAGGAGCAGAGCACTGACAAAAACCTGAAATTATTTGATGTTGTTGTTGTTCTTGTTCATAAGAATATTTGCATCATTTGCTCTTTCGGCCCTGTTTTGAAGCCTTTTCAAGCTTTGTCAGAATTCAGGTATTCCCTCTCCCTCACCTCAAAGTTGCCAAAATGAGTGCTAAAAGATTGCTTCATGAGAAATTAATGGAAAAAAGAATGAAGAACTCAGAATTTTATTTGAACAACTACATTTTAAACTCTTATTTTAGATTTGTCTTATAATTTTGTTTTGGTTTAGAGTCAATCCTGTTTGTTTCCATGGAGAACTGTTCCTTAACTTGTAATTTTGCATTTGGCCTTTTATAATCCTATTTCCGAATTCAAGGTTTTCAAGTCACTCTGAAAATCACTCTGCTTCTTTCGTAAACTTAAACAAAGCTCAGTTTCATGTTAACAGACAGAAATGTAGTCAGAAAAGCAATCTCATTCAGTTTCAATAAATAGTGCTACTAATGATAGCCTTTGAATTAGCTGTGCTCCTAGCTTTAAATTCAGTCTTTAAGAGAGAAAGATTTCTCCATACAGGAGTATTACAGAGGTGAACAGGCCCAGGAAAGTCCTCTCAGCCCTACATGATTTTGCCTGTTACTACTTTCTTCACAAAGTGCTGCTCCTTGTCCTATTACTGTCAGATATGCCAAGGACAGCAGCAGTGAGACAATTTGTGTTGCTGTGTTTGCAGCCTGTGCTATGTCAGAAGAGAACAAATTGGATCCTTCTTCCTGTGAAAGTCTCACAGAGTGCTAAAAACTCAGGGCTTGTTACTTCCCATCCTCAAATTCAAGGCCAGGCTGGATGGGGCTTTGAGCAACCTGGTCAGCAGGGAGGTGTCCCTGCCTATTGCAGAGGAGTTGGAACTAGATGATCCTAAAGGTCTCTTCCAACTCAAACCATTTTATGATTCTATGATTTAACTCAAAGTTGGCTAATTTCTACTCTCTTAATTCAGAGCAGGATGTTTGGCTCAAGAACTTGTGCAAACTTCAGTAAGATTGTCATTATGATTGCAGGAATTTATCAGCTGTCTCATTTGGGTAATGTCCTAAATCAGGTGGGTTTAATCCTAACAATAACATGAATGGCGTTAATGTTTCAATCCCACACTAACCACCTATATTTCCACAGTGAGATCTGGTTTTAATACATTTAATTAATGTACTTTCATGACATTGACATGGAATGTAAGTGCTGTTATCAAGTCTGTCTGGTCAATGATCTTTGATCTAAGAGAGATTTACATAGAGTCTCTGATGAAGAGTAGAAGCTGTAAGTATGTGCGAGTGGGACTGTGTGAGGGGGGTTAACTGAGAGTACTTTTTTTATTGCTTACAAATAGGAGATTAAAAATTAAAACCTTGTATTGAATTGAACATAGTCACTGATACAACATAATGTGCCCATCAATACATAGGGTGTAAATAATGTGTTTGCCAAATATGTGTGGATGTAGAACAGTGATTTCAGTGAAAACTTCTTCAGGGGCCACAAGTATCTCAAGAATGTGCTTTAGTCAGACTTCTGGAATATATTACTTTATGTAGTTACCTTTTTACTGAAAGATCTAACCACATCAGAATTGTGGCTGCTTGCACAGGCTTGCTAAATTTTAAAGCTCATTACCAAAGGGTGAAAACTGCACTGAAAAGTCTCTGATTCACAACTAATAAAAGAAGGATATGAAAAAAAAGGAACTGCACATTCCTTAATACTCAAACAGATCCATAATACAAAGCTAAAAGATGTAGAATTAAGGCTGGCATATAAAGTACATAGTTGACCTTGTAACATATTTTTAGAAGTATGCAATTTGCCACAACATTAAAAGGATGCAAAGGTCAGATTATCAAATCAATCTTTACTTTTATCTGTGTAACAATATTTTCATTAAGGCTACTGAAATAAAGACTTTGACTAGTCTGCAGTGTGCACTTAAAATAAAGTCTTTGCGCCCTATTTCCGTATCTTTGTGATGCTTTATCTGCACTGTTTTACTGAAGAACAACCAGCATTTATAAATTTCCTTTAATAACTCAGAAGACTTCAATCAACTCTACATTTTTTCATTCATTTGCCTTTGAAGTGCTATTCTTTATGCACCAGCAATGTACATTTGTCTGTCTGCACTGTTTGATGTCTGCAACATGTTACAGACATCACCACCTGTGAGGTAGTACCAACTTTAACATAAATGTATTTTTTAACTTTCTGATTACAGTTTCAAACCCAGGGCTCTTCTTGAAAATTAAGTATTTCCTGTGTTGCATACTAGTAACAAAATGGCCAAATTTAAGTCTGATTAAATATATATATAAACTAAAAAGAAATTTTATGTCCTTGATTTTTCCTTTTTTTTTTTTTTGTATCTTTACAGGTATTTTGATATAGGTTTTGTTTTCTTGTTTTTCTTCATCTGAATGAAGGCAGGAAAATAGAGGTTCTGGTGTAACACCACCTAATACCTCCCAGTCTTTGAGAATGTTCAAAACATTATTGAACAGGCAATAAAACTGCAAGATTTAAAAACCCTCCTGTGATATTTCCTCCTGCAGCATGTCAGGTACAGTCACCAAAAAGGAACTTTCCTTCTTGACACCTTTGTAGTCTTCTCTTTAATGGAGTTCTGTTTATTTGCACTGCTTCTCAGCCTATTTAACTTATCAAAACCAACACCTCAACCTGATGCTGCTTTAAGTTCTTCAATTTTCTGGTTAATATAGATCTGTTTTTGAGTAGTTTTTATTCCCTGAAATAAGATGTTACAAATGGAAAACTTGTAAATATAAGCCATGTTTACAGCGTTGACAAGCTTTGTTTTCTTTCTAGCAGGACATTAAAATTGTACTGCTTGGTTGCAGATTCTCATGCTGTGCTGTCATCTTCAGAAGCCATTATCTCTGTAGGAGCTAATAGCAAGTGGATACATTAGTTAGGATTTTTGCACAATAATGATGAAGATAAGATGTATCTACATCTCTATGTTTTGCAGCTGTGTCAATCTGAATAAGTAAAGAATGACATAGCAATTCAAACCATTTCATTTTATTGTAAATAAATTAAGAATGTGGCTAGCAAGAGATACCTTGAAAAATATCTGTAAGTGAGGTTATTTGACACTGAATTTTGTATGAGAGGCTTTCTACTCACACACCTTGAACAAGTCACTAGACTGTTGAAACTTCAAAGCGATACTGGGGAGAATGTTGATTAATGAAGACAAAGCTACTAGGGTGCCTATCCGCTTAGCCTTATTATCATTAAAATTTGTAGACTGAATTAAAAAAGATAAATGATGTCACTTAAAAGCAAATCTAATGGCTTAAGACTATTTAAAATTAACAATTGACCTAAGTTGTTTAAATCATTTTTAACAAGCTATTACTGAAGAAAAAGGGTGCTTTTGAGGGGATGGGGGGAGAAATCTGAAGAGCATTACTAGACCAAGCTTGAAAAAATTCACACAGCTTCAGACTTTTTCTTTCCTCAAAGCTGTAACTCTTTGTGTGCAGGATGCTGAAATACCTATCTTACTCTTGGTACCAGACCATTCTTCTACAATGTGGCTATCAGGTAACATAAATATTACCAAACACTCAGTATTTTTGTAATGAATTTGGCTGCAATTGAAATTTAAAATGAAAATCGTCTCTCACGTGAAATGTAAATAAAATCAATATGATTCTCTTTAGATTTCATCTGGTTTTAGCTAAAATTTTGTGTCAAATGCAGGAGAGTGAGACTCTGTGAGCTGAAACAGGATAGTTATGATCTCCCAAATACAGTGTGGGAGAAATGCCTTTAGAATTCTATAAAATATTTTAAGTTATACATTGTAAATAGAAGAAGCCAAGGTCTCTTCAAGAGACTAATTATTAAAATATCAAAAATTATGATATTAGAGAGTTGTCTAAATCTTGAATTTTTGTCAGAGATAAAGTCACTGTCTTTGTAGATACGTATACATACAGGTATGCATGTGTGTTTTCTGTATGTGTGCATGTAGGAGATTTCTCTATCGCAAAATGCAGTCATGCTTTTTTTTCCCTTCTCCATAGTTCACCATATCTGTATTGTGTATAAAAGAGAAAAAAGGGGGGGGGAATTAACTAACATGAGAGATACAGCATGACTGACATCTTACATTTCAACAATGTTTTTTACAGTGCACCTTAGTCCTACAAACTATCATTTAAGCATGTGCTCAACTTCATGCACTATGAGTCAAATAGTTAACTTCATTTTTCCAGTAGGCTTGTATTACTACTTCTTACAGCCACCAGGCATTCAGCTCAACTTATATAAATAACCATATGTACAAAAACTGCAGGGTATCTGCAGCACCTCAAATAACACAGGTAATAGAAATGAATGAAATCATTTATCTAACTTTCTTTTTTGCATAAACATTGCAATGTATAAGTGTTAGCTTGAGAGAATTGAAAAGCATCTAAAAATATTTTGTATTCTTGTGGGAATGCAAAACAAAAGAAGAAAATATAAAGCATTAGTATTAAATGAGGAATTCTAGGCAACATACTAGATAGGTATGTATTAGACAGAATACATTAGATAGAGAGTTGAGTGACTAAGAGAATGATCCAAGACACTATGGATCATTTGCTGGCCTTTACTATGCACCCAGTATTTTTCCACTGTTCCCACCAATTCCACAGTGAATTGTAACAGTTCTTCGTGAGGAGACTTCTAGTTCCTGTTTGGAGCTTGATATTATGTAGTTATGACAATTTGAAATGTTATGATGTTCAAGAGAGACTGAAGAAATATTCATTTAAAGGGCTATCATAAAAGACACTGTGTTCTGATTTTTGTCAAGCAGTTAGTGCAGCGTAGGCTGAAATGAGGTTTGTCCTGTCTGAGAGGAACACCTTAATCATCCAGCCAAATGATTAAAACACCGTCCCTTGGTATTTTTTCTAGAGTACTCTCCCTGTACCTCCCTTTGGATTCAGGGTTGCATCATGCTCCTATAAAATTTCTACTTTCATTTGGATAAAAGTGATATCAACTTCTAGCTGTGCCTCATCCTTCTTGAGTTCAGATGAAAACTTCAGATGAGGAGACAGAAGATATATAGAGACAAGGGCAAAACCAGAACTTTGAGTGCCTGATTCATTGTCAGTAATGTAAGTATCCTTAGTCTATAGGCTAATAGCTGTCTTGTGTGAATTTATCTAAAGTAATTTTGAACCTGGTAATATCAGAATATGATGCAGTGGTTGCTGTTTCTCATATGTGATGTGCTGCCTGTCTTACACGGAGTTAGACTTTGCTTACCCAAAATAGAAGAAAGTTAGTTTGCATCTATATTCAGATGTTAATGCTGAAGTCCGTATTTTCAGCACTAGTCAGGTAATAGCAACTTCAGGAAGCTATACATATAAAATACTGTTTCAAGAGTTGAAACTTACACCTCAGCTCTTCGGGTTACTGGTCAATCTTTTTTGCCATAACCTCTCAAATATATTGAAAGAATAAGAAATGTTATTGTTCAAAACTATCACAGCCAATTCATACAAAATATTCATCACCCTTACTCTATTTTCATGCAGTATCTTTACTCTTGTTATGATTCCAAGTTTTTGTTGTTTTTCTTCACTGAAATAAAAGCGGTTATTCATTAGGTTCACTTATAAAAATGTAAGGCTAGTTATTATTTTTATAGTACATTAATTTTATATTTAAGAGTGAAGATGGAGATTATGGCTGACAGCATTCACAAGCTCAGCTTCTAATTCTTTGATTAGCCACTGTCAGGAAAACTAAAATATCAGTATTTTGCCATTTGGGAATGGTGCAGACATGAACAGAAGCTACTGGACAAATGAAAATCCAACCCTAAGTATCCACTTGTGGCCCCACAGACAAAATTATTTCAATCTAACTTGTAGTATAATAGTTATTAATGTGACTTACCAGGAATTATATAGCAATAAAGAACAATATTTTACAAAAACAATAGGATTTAAAAAATAATTCTTACTGTATTTCATGGGAAACAGTGTCTAAACTTGGAAATGTTTGCATTCATTTCTCTGAATATTCTAAGATTTTCTATTTTCTAGGTAAATTAAATGTGTTTGCCTCAGTTCCCGTGGAAATCAGTGCTAATATATGTGCAATTTCAAGATAATGATTTTCCCTAAAATATTTATCAATCCAGTGAACAGTGGTCTAGGTAGAAAGACATCTGAATCCTATGAGATGGGAGAAGTAGCAACAAAAAAACAAACAAAAAACTTTTTTTTTTTTTTTTACTTCATTTAGCTTATATACATATATATTTTGTTTGGTAAATGAATATACCTTTGTTATTCACATGTTCAGTATCAAGTTACAAGATAGTTGTTTTCTCAAAGTTTGAAGATAGGATCTCTACAGTTTTTCTGCAAAATCCTTCACTATAGTTTCTTATTTTTGCCTTTATGCAATCAGGCTTCTCTCTGTGCTTAAAGAACTTTGCAACTTATCGATTTAGAACTGAATATACCCCATTAATAAAAGATAGTTTATACTGGCTAGTATAGAGAAAACTAAGTTAGTCATAAATTCACAAATGAAGATTGAGAAAATGAAATTCAATACTAATTCAGAAATCACAGTGGTATTAATATAACACTATGTTATATAATTTTAAATGCTTCAATTTCTGTGGTCTACAGCTTTTTGTTATTCTCCACATACATTTGAAAACTTCATTATTCTTTGTGAAAGGAGAGGGAAAAGGCATGAAATTGTTTGTAGGCATAAATTTTATGACTATGCTTGCAAATTATAAATTGTTTGCACAAGGGATTGTCCATAGTTCTACGTTTATATTACAATGATAAGATTTCAGTCTTGACAGCTGCTTTAGCATTGCTGCAGTAAACATGATTTATGTTTAACAACAGCATATATAGATATGGATTTTACAACCTCTCTGGACAACCTGTGCCAGAGCTCCATCACATATAAAATAAAAAAATGTTTCCTGATGTTCATGTAAAGAAGCCTGTTTCAGCATGTGCCCATTGCCTCTTGTTCTGCCACTAGCACCAGTGAAAAGAGCCTTTCTTCAGGTATTTATAGACCTTGATAAGATACCTCTCCACTGAAACCACACAATTCTCTCATCCCTCTCAGCCTTTCCTCACAGAAGAGATACTCCAGTCACCTCAATCATCTTAGAGGCTTTTCATTGTAGTTTCTCCATTAGCTCCATGTCTCTCATACTAGGAGGGGTTAGAACTACATGCAGTATTCCAGTAGCTTTTTAATTGTTCTTTAATTGTTTTGTTGTTGTTATTGTTGATTTTTGAATCAGAACAAGTCTTTATGCAAATGTTTT
This sequence comes from Phasianus colchicus, assembly GCF_987193195.1. NCBI lineage: Eukaryota > Metazoa > Chordata > Aves > Galliformes > Phasianidae > Phasianus > Phasianus colchicus. The sequence goes on from NC_143436.1 coordinate 103,354,096, forward strand.
TTTCCTATCCAGTCATCTTCTTAAATATATCTATTTGTAAGTTTTTTTTTGTCCCTAGTTACAGGAGTTCAGGAGCTTTCTCTTCCCCTTGTTGAACTTCATGAGTTTTGTACCAGTTTATCTCACTAGTCTTTTTAAAGTCCTCCTGGATGGCAGCGCAACCTGCTAGCATGTCTGCCACAACTGTCAGTTTTGTGTCAGCAGCAGCTGAGGATGCAGTCTGTATTATCATTCAGATCATTGATTTTTTCCAGTATTAGAATTGGAACTAATATTTATTCCATGAGTATTCACTGGCATCCAAGTAGGCTGCACAACTGATCACCATCTGGGCCTGACTGTTCAGAGAGCTTTCACTCCACATCACTTTCTGTGAATCCACTGTACTTTACCAACTTCCCAATGAGAATGTTGGCTGAATTTGACTTCCCTTGCTGACTCAAGAGGTTCACCCATAGCTATACATGCCCTTGCGATGGCTGGCCTTCTGGCTCTTATGATGGGAAGGAGCTAAGAAGCATTTGTTACAACCATTCAGGTTGACCCTAGTCAGTTGCAATGGTATGAGCATTACCATTTTGGCCCTAGTTACCAAGTCCTTTGGTTTAAAGTCCACATCACTAGGCTAGCCAGTCTGCTGCAAAAAATTGCTCTGCCTTTTCTAGAAAGAAAGGTGGATCCCATCCCTCCATAACAGGTCATAGTCTTCATAGAAAGTTTTATTGTCATAAACACCAAAATCCACATGCTGGTATCAGCCATGTAGCCTGGAGTCAGTATGCATTGTCTGCTTCTTGCTGCCCTCTTTCCTCCAACTGGCAAAATTAAGGAAAAAATAACTTGGGCACCAGTATTTTTCACTTACAATCACAGAGCTTTGGAGTGTTCTCTGATGCATCCCATGTTCCAAATTCCAATGTAATTCATGCCCACATGAAAGAGCAACAGTGGATAGCAGTCCACACTCCTGCTAAGCACCCTCTTGGCAGCATCTTGAATATTGGCTATTAGGAAGCAGAAAAAAACATGCTTACTGACATTCCCATTTTTTAAAGATAGAGTGGAAAATACTGTAGAAATGTATCCTATACCCTCTTTCCATGCACATGAGAATCACAAAAATGCTTTCATGCATTGTTGTAAAGTTGAAGGTTATTGTTTTTCATTGAGGAGGTCCTTACTTGTACTACTTGAATACATTGTATTTCTAATGCTGTCTATTTTTTGTTGGGTCTTTATTTACTGACTGAATATTAGATCTACGAACTGCCACCATCAGACACTTTAATGGAAAAGATAGAAGATTGATTTCATTGACATTTACCTGACACAGATGTCACGTATCCATGTCTGAGAGGCCTAAAGCTGCCATCAAATTGGATTATAAAAAGAAGAGAATGTAATCAGCAAGAAATGGATTCTAAAGGCTTTATTAATGGCTTAGATGGAAATCAAATTTGAGCATTTATACTGTAATTATATTGTCTTCACCTTCTAGCTACTGTTAGTTTAAAGCTGACTTTAAAAAAAAAAGTTATATAAAAACTGATTTTTGTACCAGGATCAATTACTTTTAATAATCCCAAATCCTTCCTTTTGTGACATTGCTCTCTAGATGCATAGCAACTGAAAACACATGTTGTAACTTGCTGTTGTTCCCAAAATTTGGTCATATTACATGTTTTAATAGAAGTGAAATAGTTATGCATATTGTATGTACTTGGAGAAGAACTAAATTGTCAGTAAGAAAGCAAGCAGAAGTGGTTTGAAAAAGAAATTCTGTATTGTAAAGTTTTCTGAAAGTATAAGAGGTTTTTCTTATTCTTGTTGACTTTTCTTCTTGGAAGATCATCAGTTGGAAATTTACCATAAATCCACTAAAGCATTATTCCACATTTCGAAGACTCAAAGCTGATGAGAAAGAGATTGTGAAAAATTATCCAGGGTAGCCAAGGTATACAGTATGGTAAAAAACTTTAATAATGGTGACTGAACTCTGTTCTAGTTTTGGCTGAGTTAATGCTGATAATGCACCAATTTTTAGTTGTTAAGTGCTTGTGCTAAATCAGTGACTTTTCTGCATCTCATCTGCCCTGCCAGCAAGGAGGCTGGAAGTACAGAGGAAGCTGGGAAGAGAAACAACCAGCACAGCTGACCCCAACTGGCCAAGGGATATTTCACACCAGACAGAATGCTGAACATATGCTAAACAATAAAACCAAGGGAAGTTGTCTGAGAGGGGCTGCTGCTACTTGAGATCAAGCTAAGTATGAGTCAGTGAGCAATTACACTGTATATCACTTGTGTGGTGTATTGTATTATTATCATTACTATTACTATAATTGTTATTGTTTAAACTTTTTGTCCTATTAAATAATCTTTATCTCAATGGACCAGTTCTACTTTATTCCTACTCTCTCCTATCCTACTGTGGGAGAGTCAGTGAACAACTGTGTGATGCTGAGCTGTCTATGGCTTAAACCACAACCACCTTGATGTCACATTGGGCCTATCATTTTGGTTATTGTAATATTTTCAAAGGTACTTTAAAACATGCATTGAAATTTATCTTTCTAGTGTTTTGTAAATCTGATTGGTCATACCTGAAGAACCCAGTTTCTCAAAACACAGCAAGTAAAACTGAAAACAAGCAAACAAAAATTCTCCCCCACCCCCCCAATTTTTATTTTTATTTTTAAAGTTGAAGAATATGAATTGGCTGAGTGAAACAAGTAATGCTCCAACCTTAGCTATAATTAATTTTTTAACTACAGTATAGATACTGGCACTGTAAGAGCACCAATCCAACTTCCTAATGAAGAAAGCTGCAATCTGTAAAAATATGCATTTCAGCCCAATATTTCAAATTTATAGCTCTATTAGAGGCTAGAAATTCTGCAATAGAGTTTTTCTGCAAGTAGCGTTTAGAATGAGAGAAGATAAATCCGTAAATCCATCTGATACACTTCTAATAAATGAGATTACTGAACACTAATAAATGTAGTTAGAAAATAGTCATGAGACTGATTGATGAAATTATATGCTGTTCACATAAGCATGAGAAATTGAAGGAAACAAAAACTAAGGCTGATCATCTGTTTTTGTGAGCAGATTTGAAAGATACTTTTAACAAAAAATCATGCTTAGTGATAGGTGTTAAAGAGAATTAAAATTGCATTTAAGCTATGAATTATTGACACTTAAAGCAAGGGAAGTAGCACCTAATGATTGCCCTGTATTTATACTCTTCCCTAAGTATGTTTTTGACCATTATCAGTATGAAGACACAGTAGTATATGGATTTTTCAACTATTCTTACATGCCCTTCCTTCATTTGAAGGCAGCATGAAGAAAGCCACACAAAACAATTAAGTCATGTGCCTAATATTAGACACCTAATAGGTACAATAAAACTGCATTTGAGGTTTTCTGACTGCCTCTTGATCAACTTGTTCACTTTCAAACCTGACTCCTTTATTTAGACTTGCCCACAGATTACCAAGCCATTTGTTTAAGGTTTAATTTTCTCATATTCCTGTAAGACACCACTGATTTTTTCAGGAAACCTTTATTTAATAGCACAATCAATGAAGGATAAGAGAATAGCTCTCTCAGCACTGAATTATTATTATTTTTTCAGTATGTTCTTGATTTTCTTCTATATTTGAATGACTTGTTGCAAACTACAAATACAATTAATGTCAGATGCCTTCTTCTCAATGATATTTTTTCCTCTAATATTGAATATTATGGATTTATTTTTCCCATCATAGAGTTTGCCCAGTGTGCGCATATGGTTACAGTGAACCTCCATAAGTAAATTGCTATAATAAAATACAATGACAAAAGACAAAATACTTTTTGACTTAACTGATAAATAATGCTATCAATGAAATGGTCAGCTTTTTCAATAGCTTTTTCAAAGCAACATCTTAAGAGTAGATAGTCATTGATTACTGTATTAGAATGGTAAATCACTTAGATCTTGTTTTTGAAGTTTTATTCCTGTTTTTAATAATTGTTCTAATAATTATTTTTACTCTTTGAAATTAAGGGGAATTGATAAGTCCTGCAAAAAAAGTTTGTATTCCTGACTCAGGAAAACCAATAGTTTATTCATAATATTTGCGTCAGAATACCATTCACATATTGAACAGCTTGTTTTTATAGATGCCAGATGTTAAGTGTCAAGCAGTTAAAATAGAAAAAATAATAATCCAAAAGTATTGTTACATTACAGAAAGTAGTATGCTAGAATTTTACATTCATATTTTTTCTACCTGCTAAAAATCCTAGAAAAAAAATCTTATTTTACTTATAAAATAAACTTTCCAGACTTTTTCTGTCCCCATATCTCTGCAATAATTAGGAAACAACTGATACATAACAGCACCAGTTAAGAAAAAGGAAACTGAACAAATGAGTGGAAAAAAATATCTTTTAAGTTATGAGGCAGCAAACACAGATTTGTAAAGCAAAAAGCTCTGCCATTTTAACTAACTTCTCTGACATGGCACTATGTTTTGTGGATAGGAAAGTAGCAGCAAATGCCATTTTTTCATGCTAGTAAGACTTCTGACATTATCAAATTCTTATGTGCAAACAAGGAATCATGGTCTAATTGAAAATAATGTATTGGGTTGTACTCATGGGAAATCTGAGTGACCAGTGTTTTGCTATTAAAAACGGAAGATTATCAATCAGAATCAGGTTTTCATTAGTTTTTAATTGAAGTATTGAAAACAGAATGATTAAATGTGCTTATTCAACTCATGGCTTACATCATTTTGGAAAAACTGCTCAGATAAGGGAGGGATAATTTGGAATTGAAAACAAACTTGAAAAATTAATGATATATGATATGAAAAATGCATGATGTTCTTTAACAGAAGAAAGAGTGAGGTCTTGCCACTCAAATTCAAGTAGCAGTTAAGGAACCGCACAGAGAGCAGATATCCAGTAAAGGGATTGAGGTACATAGTTGGATTGCAAACTGACTGTGAATTAAGAACATTCTTATATCCTGAAGAAGAATAATCTCATCCAGTCAGTTATCAACAAATAACAGAATGGTCAAAGGTGAAAGAGAGGAACAGCTGAAAGCTATTTATGAATAAGCAGATGTGTTCCATATGCAACTTGGGCTACTTTGGCTACATGCCATATTTCAAAAAGTTGTAGATCAGCTAACTGCAGAGATTATGCAGAAGAAAGAGAAAAGAAAGATTGATCATGAGTTAAATATATCCTGCTTTTTTTTTTTTTTTGATAAAAAAAAAGACTAGTACTGAGAATAGATAAGGTACAGATCACAGAATTATAGAATGGCTTGCATTGAACAGGACCTCAGAGATCATCAGGTTCCAAATCCCCTGCAGTGGACAGGGTTGCCAGTCACAAAGTCAGCCACTGGATCAGATTGCCCAGGATCTCATCCAAACTGGATTTGAACAGCTCCAGGAATTGGGGCATTCACAACTTCTCTGGGCAGCTTGTTCCAGTGCCTCACCACCTTCTGGGTGAAAAATTTCCCCCTACCATCAAGTCTAAATCTCCCCCCTTTTAAACAAAAACTGTTCTCCCTTGTCCTATGACTATCTGATCATGTAAAAAGTCTGTCTCCCTCCTGCTTGTAAGCTCCTTTCTAGTGCTGGAAGGCCGCTCTGGGGTCTCTCCAGAGCCTTCTCATCTCCAGGCTGAACAGGCCCAGCTACCTGAACCTTTCTTTGTACGAGAGGTGCTCCAGCTCTCTGATCAGAGGAGAGCACTACTTACACTCACCCACTTCTTGGATGGTCAGTGTTTCAGTCTGCTCCCTCTGCTGGTCCTGAAAGAGAAGAAAACAATCAACTTGCACCATCCCTGTATGCCTTCCCACTCTCTTAACTGCCATGCAAAGTGTACCGCCCACTAACTGATGTGTCACACCCTGTTTGTGCATCCCTTCCACTCACTGAGCCTGCCCTTGTGTGTGTGGAGGTGTCATGCCACCAACACCTGCTCCATATCTCTCATGAGGGCTGGGATCAGTGAGCAGATCTAGGCAACTCTTTCCTAGGGACTCCTTGATTTCAGGACACCCCTCACACTCTATGGTCCCCTGTTCTGTTGCAGTGATGCTGACTGCCTCAGAGAATTGAAGTAGACTGGTTTACTTTCTAATCCTCCTTATCCCATGACAATCTGTCAGTAGAAGTAGGCTAACAAGATGTAAAAGCATTATCAATTTATTAATCTCTATATTTTTTCTTATAGAAAGATTTTAATGAGTGATTTTTAACCTGTAATGTAACTAAATAGACATTTCAGTGTGTTTACATATTTGTAACAGAAGTATGCCTCACTAAATTCTACCTGGCTCAATTTTTTTTTTTTAAGTTCTGTTTTGTTGTTTTCTTATTACAATGGCCTTACTTCAAACCAGTCTTACATTCAGAAGGTTCATTTTGGAAGGATTTTACAGAAATAGCAAAGAATAACATAAAAACACTTATGGCCTTATTCTTCTTTCAGGTGTTAATTATTCTTCCCAATTATTAAAAAGTGACCATTGGTAATAATTATTTTATATATATTAATGCTATGTTGTGTTATTGGTTCAGTTAGCTGCATCCAGAAAAATAGCAGGAAAACACTCAAAGGGTTATTCAGTGATGCTTCAACTTTTTTCATTTAGGTTAAAACAGGATTAACATTTCTCCACAGAGCTATTGTATGATTTATACAGCCTGATAAAAACTTTAAATTAAACAATAAATATACCTTTTTTCTCATTTCAATTGTATCATTGAACGACAGATTTGTTTACCTTCTACATTCATCTAAAAGAAATGCAGTTGTGATCTTCTCTATTTAGGCCATATGTGCCCTTCAAATTCCATTCTTGCTCAATAACTCCATAAGAAAAGAAAAAAGTTAAATTTTTTTTTTTAGAAAATAGCAGGTTGTCCTTTGTGAGCAAAACTACAAGAATCACCACTAAAGACAAGTCTCCCTGACAAATTCACAGAACATATTAATAGAAGGGAAAAAATATATAGTTAGCTGCCATAGAAATAACGGATAAAGTTTGAGTTTTATTTGTCAACCTTCAGAGATACTTCATGGTTTGTCTACTTGGAATTAATTAGGTACTGATAATATGATGGCACAATAGAGAAGAGAATACTGCTGTGTTTTTTTTTTTTAAATTAAGATAGCTTCAAATAGCATGTTTCATTTATTTAATTGGCTCTAGATCAGGTTTCTTCCTATGGCTATTTTGCAATCCTAATCTGGAAGTGAGCATTGGAATTATGAACCCCAGGGCTAGCCAAACAGAAGTCTTCCTAGTCCTATTTTCTTCACCATTTCCCAAATCTTAATCCAAGGCATGTTCCACAATTATCTTCAAGTGTACTTTTTTCTTTTTTTTTTTCCTCTCTGTTTAAATATGAAAAGTCTTATAAATCTTATAACAGGAAACTACCTCACATCTTTCATCATTAGCAAGATCTTTTACTACCCTGGTTAATCTCCTTAGCAACTATAACTTCAAAGAAGTTATGCAATATTTGGCATAAAAATTAGAATTACACATCCCTCCCCACTGACCTTTAAGTTTTCTATTGATGTAGAAGGAAATAAGAAAGCATATAACACCCCTAATAAAATTGAGTGACCAAAGCTTTTGCCCTACAGGATGCTTTTTTTCTGTAGTTAAGATTGATACTTTGTGGTAAAGGAAGATATTTCTATAACCTTCTCACAATTATTCAAACATTTAGTAATGTAAGTGAACAGTCAAAGATTCAGATGTTACCTAGAGTTTCCTAGAGCTATGATTTTGAAACTGATAAAGTTCAGGTAATTTGTGAAGATTTTTAACAAATTAAGAATATTTTCTTCTAGAACCATAGAATGGTCCAGGTTGAAAAGACCTTAAAGGTAGAATTGCTCAAATTGGAAAAGACCTTAAAGACCACTGTATAATCAATAAAAATTAAGATGTTCTAATTACAAAATAAACAAGAGAGCTAGGCAAAGCAGGTTATAACAAAAAGAGAATAGATAGAACACTTACCTGTATCCCAGGCTTGCATATGAAACTCCAGCAGAGTGGATCTCCAGAAGAAATCCTTCCCTACTGGTAGTCAGCTCTTAAATGGGTCTAGGAGAGGTGGAACCAGGCTCCACCCCTTCCGGCAGCACAGGTGAATTGCCTTCACCTGTGCTCCTGTGGCTGACTCATTGCTTGCTTCAGGTGATCAATCAGAGATTCAGGCTGTGATTCAGCGGTTCCCATACAATCATCAAGTCCAACCATAGCCTAACCATACTACCTTAATTTCGAGAAACCTAGATGCCAAAGATCATCTAGTTTCAACCCCCCTATCATGGGCAGGGTTGCTAATCACTAGACCAGCCTGCCCGGAGCCACATCCAGCCTGGCCTTGAATGCCTCCAGGGATGGGGCATCCACAACCACTCTGTTCGTAACCTAGACACTCTCTTCCCTCCTCCCCCAACTTCCCCAGCAAGAAAACAAACCCTAAGAAACACCCATAAGTAAGTAGGTGTTTGCTTGCTCCTATGCTGGTTGTATGAAGCATTTATAAAACTCTCCTCCTCTTGTTCTGGATCTTAAAGATCTTGTTAAGTTTTAAAACCTATGGAGAAGAGCTTGTACAGCACAAACATTACAATATGTCTTGCAGTAAGTATCAAGAATCTGACAGCTATTTGTCACAGGTTCTTGAGGCAAGCCCAGAGGAACATTCCAGTAAATATTTGAATTTCAGCAATTAAATAAAAGGTAAACACTGATTAATTCCAGGCTTAATATTTAAAAACGTTAGATGAAAATTTAATTTATATATTAGATGTTTAAAAATCTGATTTATATTAAGAATAATTCAGGGAGAAATATGGATCATATAAATAAAGCTTTCCCCACCCTTTTTTTAAATGGAAAATTCCCAATTTATGTTCTCCTTCATAACAGGATTTGGCATCATTCAAAACATCCTTTATAAAATATTAATCTGCAAAGTGAACAGCAGAGAAAATCAAGCTGTACCATATCTTGACTTCAGCTTGGAATCCACATATACCCCAAGAACTTAAGAATAATAGAATTAATTTTCAAGTGCATAATTTTCCTCCATACATCATTTAATCTATTCAAAAACAAGAAGAAAAGAACACAGGAGTAACTGCACAGATCGGACAAGAAGAAGAAGAAGAGGAGAGTGTGGTATTTTCTAACTGATGACCACAATGGCACACCTGACAGGGGGCATGCAGAATAGGTGCTGCCTAGGGGGGGAATCATGAGCTGGGATAACGAAGGCACAAGCAGGCTCTGAGCACGGTGTGTGGAGTTAATGGCAACAGGGGGTCCCTTGGCATTCCCCAGTATCTTACAGGGAAGGATTGGGCTTGTGCCCAGCAGCCTGTAGACTTTAATAGATAATATATCTAATACCATACATTACCATATATTACCACATAGTATCCTTTATTTGCCATCAGAGTATTTAATAATTGTAATGTTTATAATTTCATAGGCAGATTCCAAAAGTTGCTGAATTTTGTTGCCCTGAAAATGTGTGAGTCGAGTAAATGCTTTGTTTGCAATCATAACAGATTTTTCCATGATAACATTTTAGTGAGAGTCTGTTCAACTGTGGAGATATGACAGAACAGAGAAGAATCGTATTTTGTTTTTTTGCATGGACAACTCTCTAAATGTAGAGACAAAACAAAAAAAAAACAAAACAAAAAAACAGGACAACCAAAACTGGTGCAGTAGGAAAAAGTTTAAAGTGTGGGGGGGGGAAAAAAAAAAAATTGAATGAGAGAGTGGAAGTCAAAAACATACAAGAAGTAAGAAATGTGGAAGACTGGAACTAGAACCTAAGAGAACAACAATATTGATGTACAAAAAGTCTTAGCAATAGTCATATTTCTCATATTTACTGAAGCAGAAGATAGTGTTTTGCAGATTCTAAGGAGAATGGAGGGACCTAGCTAAAGTACAGGTATCTGAAAAGAGTAGTTTGGTGATGTGGAATGTTGTGATAGGATAAGAAAAATGTTGTCAACCAGAAGAGTCAAGGGAAAAGCTAAGTCTCTTTCAGCATCCAATGCATATATATGTCTATGTGAAAAGGACTTAGCTGGAATCCTGTTTTTTATTATTATTTTTATTATTATCATTTCTTAATTTAAAAAGTTGTCTCTGTATACTCTATACCAGTACTTTTTCCCAACATAATTAATTTGATAATTAATTATATTTCATCACATACTCTAGATCAACAAATTTTCCTAACCAACATTGGTAACACAAATTTGACCTGAGATGATTGCTCCTTTAAGTGTCATGTTCACCTGATCAAAAAAGCAGATCATTAAGAATTTTGCTTGCTGACATAGCTGAGTTTATCCTCTAAAGATAGAATTCTGCCTCATAAAATGTTCTACCTTCAGTTCTGTTAAGCCCTTGTATTTAATCTGATAATACCAAGAATTTCTACAAATGTTTCAATATTTCATTGTTGTCAACAGTTTTTTTATGGATGAAGAAGAAGCACTCAATAATTATTTGTTAGTGTAACTCAATAATCAGTGCTATTCTAGATCTAATTTTTACAGAAAATGAAAGAAAATAATGCAGTTAAAATTGTTACATCATGTCTGCTCATTTTCCTAGAGCTATGCTTACCATCCTACTTCTCTTCTGTGACCTAAGATCAGGAGTTTCATGCTTATGCAGTGAGGAGTGTCCTCAGCATCTGCAGTCCTTTTTCATCAGGGGAATGATGCTGATGTTGTCCATCACTAGGATCTGTTTTAGGTTCCATGCATACTTTGCTGATATACTTTTACACCATTCTGTTTCTTCATGGGTTTGTGACTCCATGTTACATCTGAATTTACTGTACAGGTTGCCTATTACAAAGGCTAGATGCTGCATTTTTGTCCAGGCCTGCATTTCTGTAATGGATGGTATGTGAGCTACGTGTAGCCACAGGGCTACATGCTGGCCTCCAGGGCTGCCCAGCCAACCATCCCACACCTTTGCACTGTGCTGTGGTATCAGGACTGTGTCCTGCATCCTTGTGTTTGTCATAAATACCTCATTCTGCACAGATTATCTGTATCTGCCACCTATTCTGCTTGTATCACACAAACAGAAGTAGAAAAAAAACTAGACCAGGATGACTGGTTGATTAGTGAAGCTGCTGTCACAGATAAATCAAATACTACAAAGCTGCAGGCAGGTCAAGAAAAGTTCAGGGCTGACAAATCTCACACAAGCTCAGCACAGTGCTTGTGACCCATTACTAGCAATGCTGATTCTGTGCTACAGACCTACAGAGTTGTGTTGTGCAAGCAGCTGAGTGGAGGGGATCAAGAGATGAAAGTGGCTAAAGCACATTTTAAAATTCAAGCATGCAAACCAGTGTTGCTTGTTTCAGTTATAGCAACAGCATGTTAGCTGACATAAAGTCACTGTTCATGTGCTTAAACAAATTCTGCTATAACATTAGTGAATCCCCACTTCATTGCTCAAGTAAATCTGAAGCTTAGATTTAAACAAACTGTTTAAGGACTTTATAAAGTAAGAGTAAAGTGCTCAGCATAATAAGGCATTAAATTGATTAAAAAGAAAGACATTACAGCTTTATGCCAGTGAAGGATTGCACTACTTTTTTTCTTGTGTGTAAACATGTTAAATACAGTTGGTTGAGGACAGAAAATACTGTTTTCATAAATAAAAACTGAAAAGACATTTTCACTTTTTTTGAAAGAGGTTGAATTTTTTGAAGTGAAATTTTGAAACAATATTTTTTCAGAAGACTGATGTGAGTCTTCGTTTCCCTTTTTCCCATTTACTTTTTCTGAGGTCTTCTTTATCTAAAGGTTTATTTTCCTCTGTAGAATTAGTAAGGAGCAAGGAAAACAGAAATAGTACCGCGGACTCAAAGAACAATAAATAATTAAAATAAAAGGAATTAAATGTAGAAATTATTACATAAGTAACAGTATTGGTAACTTCATGGTTTCTTTTTTTTTCTTTTTTTTCTTTTTTTTTTTTAGTAAATAAAGCCCAAATCAGTTTGAAAAAGAAATCTTAAAAAAAAAAATTCTGAAAATGATTAGTTGTAAAAAATATGTGTCCTTATGTCAGTCTTAGATTCTGTGAAAAAAAAAAAAATCATTTCCCATGTATGTGAATTTATATGAATATATGAATTTATATTGACTGCTTAAATGATTGCTGGTATTTCAGACAGTATAAAATATTAATTCCATTACCACCAATAGTCTTCAGTTATGTAGAATAAGCAGTGTTTAGGGACCAGCGTAGCATATATATTTATATGTATCTACATATAAAGTGCATATGTAAGGTGCAAAGAAGAGAGATAAAAATCACACTGATTACATGTGCCTTTTGGAGAAGATTTCCAGTCTTGCTATAAAGTGTCAAGAAACAATGGGGAGGACCATCAACAATTTAATTTTTTCTCTTTTCATTTTTTAAATTTGAGAACCAGATGAGGTTTAACAAAAGCAAGTGTAGAATCTTGCATCTGGGGAGGAATAATCGCATGCACCAGTACAGGCTGGGGGATGACTGCTGGAGAGGAGCTCTGTGGAGAGGGACCTGGGTGTCCTGGTTGGCCATGAGCCAGCAGTGTGCCCTTGTGGCCAAGAGGGCCAATGACATTCTGGGGTGCATTAAAAGGAGCGTGGCCAGCAGGTCGAGGGAGGTGATCCTCCCCCTCTACTCTGCCCTGGTGAGGCCTCATCTGGAGTACTGTGTCCAGTTCTGGGCTCCCCAGTACAAAAAAGACAGGGATCTCTTGGAAAGAGTCCAGCGGAGAGCCACAAAGATGGAGAAGGGCCTGGAGCATCTCCCCTATGAAAAAAGGCTAAGTGAACTGGGTCTGTTTAGCCTTGAGAAAAGAAGACAGAGGGGACCTGATCCAGGGCTATAGATATCTAAGGTGTGGGGGGCAGAGTGGCGAGGCCAGATTGTTTTCAGTGGTGTGTGGAGACAGGACAAGGGGAAACAGCCGAAAACTGGAGCATAGGAAGTTCCGCACCAGTGTGCGCAAGAACTTCTTTACGGTGAGGGTGACGGAGCACTGGAACAGGCTGCCCAGGGAGGTTGTGGAGTCTCCTCTGGAGATATTCAAGACCCGCCTGGACGCCTACTTGTGCGACCTGGTGTAGGGAACCTGCTTTGGCAGGGGGGTTGGACTCGATGATCTCTGGAGGTCCCTTCCAACCCCTACGATTCTGTGATTCTCTGATTCTGTGAGAAAAAGTACGGTGAGTGATTACAACCAACATGAAGTAATTAGGAAAATAGGCCAGCTAAACTGCAAGGTAGCAGAAATATTCATGAGTTCAGCAGAAGCTAGTGCAAGGCAGTTTATTTTCAGATTTAAAACAACTTGGGAGCTTGCTCTTAAGTTCTAAAAGCTTAAGTGTAAAACTGCATGTTTGTAAGCGGAGGCTTAAAAAACTAAAGATGATGAACTACTGGTGGCAAACATACATTGCTGTCCCTGCTAACTGTTATGTAAACATGTGAAAAGGAAAGTACTCCTAAGAATGCCAAGGAGTTCTGCTGCACTCAATTAGGAAGAGTAATTAGACAGTTCCACTTAGCTCACAGAAGAAATTTGTTGTACCTTGCAAGACGTGATTTAAATAAGCTCATAAAGGAGCCTGCTAAACAGTTGTTGACAATATGCAGAATGTGGTTTTCAGTCTGCTATGTTTCCTTTGCCTGTTTATACATTCACAACATAACTGAAAGATACATAAACTGAAGTTTATGATGGTGCATATTAAGCAGAATCCAGCAAATGGACTAACACTAAAAAATACTTGGAAACTAAGAGAATTTGCCACTAACATTTCTGGAGTCTAGCTTGTACTAGATTGACATTAAAAGTTATGTAAAACCTTAAGTCTCTAGAGCAAGAGAGTGAAGTTTGTAGTTTAAACCAGCATCTGACAGCTATTTTACTGCTAGATTTTGAAAATTCCCAAGGAGCATTCCATTTGTGATAAATGGTTTTTTCTCTCAAATTTTTAAAGACAAATCCCACCTAAGTCCTTGCTTGATGTTTTAGTATAGTTAAACTGTATGTTTATCTCAGAAGCTGATCCAGTCTCTTATTCTGATTATATATCCTGATAGGAAGTTGGGAACAAAAGAATATTCTCAGCAGTGACTGAGAACATGTCAAATGTTAATGTGACTGGGTTGAACAGCACTCAGATGAAAGAATTAATTACTTAATCTATATCCAGGCATGTTTAGCATTCATATGTATGCATTTAGGGATCAAAACCCGTTAAAGGGAAGTATAGCTTGTTCCCTACAAGCCAGAAGTCCCCACTCTTTTTCTCCAAGGATGGACCTTTCAGCTTACAAGAGGAATGAAATTTGTCTGGACCTTTAATATTTAACTCTACTCATATTCTTTATTTCTCAGGTCCTACCATCAGCAATACAGTGTGTATAATGTTTCTGCTTCATATCACAAGTGCCTGTCAACTTGTCACCAAAATACTTTTTAATACCAGTCAGCTTGACATCAAACCCTCTGTCCATGGATATATACTGTCTTCTATAGACTTGTCAATGTATTTTATTTCCTCAAGCATAATCATACTGCTACTGAAGTTTATGGAATCATGTAAATGAGAGTTTCAACGATTTTGATAATGTGCTCCAGTGATTTGCTATAACATCCATCCTTCCTTGGTTGCATTGCTGATAACTGAAAACAGATCTCAAATGATAGATTGATGAGCAAGTTGATATCTCACCTTTTCTTCTTTCAATTCTCTACCAGATAGGTTTTCAAAGTTGGTGTCCTCCATTTGAGCAATCAGGATACTGGTTGCTGTTTCACAGTGTATGGGGAATTTGTATAACTGAGCGAGGAGATCGTGAACATTAAATTGCTCTAGGACCAGCCAGTAGCTGTCTTGTACATATCTAAAATAAGTATAACAACTTGTACCATGAAACAGCGAGACATGATATATAATGTTTGGACTCTGCTAATGAGGTAATTTTTAGAATTTCTCCATTCTGTTATCAATGCATGCAGTGAGATTACATTCTTATTTCCAAAATGGCCTTAAATAAATAGATATAAAATTTTAATGAACATTGAGCTGTTTACTTGTTTTTGTTATACATGTTGTCAGTTTGATTAACCACTCTACGCTAGAGATCAAAACCATCTATTTGTGTGTTTTTAATTTCCTGTCCTAGAAAATTGTGGCTACTAAGATGAAGACAAATTCTCCAAAGTTTTATATACTGGATTTAAAAGTTCTTGGAGAACTTTTGAAATACTACAAAACTTTATTTTACACTTTGAACTCCATTTCTATTGCATTTGAGAACCTTTTCTCTCCTAAATTCTGAATGCTGCAGTGCAAGTACACTATATCAAAGAAGCAAACAGATTTTCAAGTAATATCTCACAGGTATGTTTGCTCTTCCATTTGTGTGTGCTGCTTCAGTGCCTAATTTGAATTCCCCTTCTTGGCGATTTTCTCTTCAAAGCAAGTCCAGGCAGTATTTCAGTATAACTTACCAAAATATAGCATACTGAAATATAATCGTTTCTCTTTCTATCAATAATCTTGCCTGAAGATTGCACTCATGGAAACAATCTTCTCTTCTGTTTTAGGATATGCAGTTGCTATTCTACTTTGTCTGAACTTCAGAATATTATCCTGAAGGAATACTCTTTACATGCCTGTTATTAACACAATTGCATGAAAGGTAAACATTCAAACTTATGGATGTTTACTGGCATGCCTGAAGTGGAACATGCATTGATTGGAAAAAAGAAACTGAGTAAGGAATGTGAAAAAAAATAAGTTGTTTACTGTGATTTAGTATTTAGTGGTTTAGATCTTTAAATCTTATGAAATACTTGTGTCAGTAAGGGATATCTGTGTAGAAGGAGGAAGGGTAAAATGCCATGGTGTGCATATTTTTAAACATTTTCTTAAAGGATAGTGGAAAGAGGAACAAGGAGTAATACCCCATCCCTGGAAGTGTTCAAGGCCAGGATGAGGACCTGGGCAGCCTGGTCTAGTATTAGATATGGAGGTTGGCCGCCCTGCCTGTGGCAAGGGAGTTGGAGCTTGATCCTTGAGGTCCCTTCCAACCCAAGCCATTCTGTGATTCTATGATATGATTCTATGAATGAGGGACAGAAATGAGGACAGGAAGATGAGAGTGACTGAGAAAGATATAGCAAACATGAAAAATCCTATCTGATATAGCTAATCTGAAAATAGGAAGTTTCGAATTAGCCCAAATGTGTTCTGTTAGTGAAAGTTCAGTTCATTTCCTGGCAGTGAAAACTAAATTGGATTACTGGGGCTAATAAACACTGTCTAAGTGTAAATCACTTGAAAGGGATCCAGCTTTTCAACTTACCTTGGGACAGCAGGTTTTGTTTCATTATCTACAGCGTCATAATAAGCACCATATCATAAGACTTGCTCTGAAATAGTCTGTGTTTACAGTAAGTTTCAGATGAAGCAATGTGGGCAAGGTTAGGATACATCAACTCTACAAAGAAAACAAATGAAGCAGTAGTGTCAGAACAAGATATGGCTTGCATTCTAAGATGTTTCTGAAGATACTAATAGATACTAATGAGTGCTTTATATTAGGCCTTGTATGAAATGAAGCCAAATCTGAGAAAGTGTTTTCCCCTCTGGCAGGCACAAGCATATATCTCTTCCACAAGGAGAAAACAGCTGTAGGATACTTTCCAGCTCCAGGCAGAGCTGAAACTGAGCTGTACAAAGGGAATCCCTGCACTCAGACTGAAATAATTGTGCTTTACAGAAATGCCATATGGATATTTTATCTCCCTCACATTAACTCTGATTGGTTGACAAACATTTAACTAACAGAAAGAGGAAGATTAGCATAATTACACTGTATTTTTAAGAACTATACAAGGAATATGCATGTTTTGCTTTGGGTTCTAGTGTAACTTTGCATTTCTTGGCTCCTCTTTTTATATCTCTGAAGCTGTTGCCCAGCAACAAAAATGTCACAGAAGTTACTCACATCCATGTAGTGGAAAAGTCTGTGTAAGGAGAGAAAATAAGTTATTTGAAGAAATCTTTCTCATTCTAAATAGATCAAATATCTATCTGCCTTTCTGTCTATCTCTCTATCTACAGTCTATACAATCTATAGGCAGCTGTTATCATTCTTTTTGTTTCTTTTCCCTATCAGTCAAGTTAACTGCCTGCTATGATGACCTGCTGGAGAGGAGCTCTGTGGAGAGGGACCTGGGTGTCCTGGTGGACGAAAGGTTGGCCATGAGCCAGCAGTGTGCCCTTGTGGCCAAAAAGGCCAATGGCATTCTGGGGTGCATTAAAAGGAGCGTGGCCAGCAGGTCGAGGGAGGTTATCCTCCCCCTCTACTCTGCCCTGGTAAGGCCTCATCTGGAGTACTGTGTCCAGTTCTGGGCTCCCCAGTACAAAAAAGACAGGGATCTCTTGGAAAGAGTCCAGCGGAGGGCCACAAAGATGGTGAAGGGCCTGGAGCATCTCCCCTATGAGGAAAGGCTAAGTGAGCTGGGTCTGTTTAGCCTTGAGAAGAGAAGACTGAGAGGGGACCTGATCCAGGTCTATAAATATCTAAGGTGTGGGGGGCAAAGTGGCGAGGCCAGACTCTTTTCAGCAGTGTGCGGAGACAGGACAAGGGGAAATGGCCAGAAGCTGGAGCATAGGAAGTTCCGCACCAATGTGCGCAAGAACTTCTTTACGGTGAGGGTGACGGAGCACTGGAACAGGCTGCCCAGGGAGGTTGTGGAGTCTCCTTCTCTGGAGATATTCAAGACCCGCCTGGACGCCTACCTGTGCAACCTGGTGTAGGGATCCTGCTTTGGCAGGGGGGTTGGACTCGATGATCTCTGGAGGTCCCTTCCAACCCCTACGATTCTGTGATACTTCAGTAATCACATAGACTTAAAGGAGATTAAGACCCTTTTATGACTAGGAGGAAAATAATGTTCTTAATGTTATTTAACATATTATTTCATGAAAGTAGAGCAGGAATCAAAACAGAAGGACTTTTGGATCTGAAAAATAATCTCAAATTCTGTAGCTGTTAAAAGACTACAGAGACTGTTAAAAAACTGAGCTTTTCTTTTTCACATCCCAAAGGGCACATTTTTCAGACATGAAGATCTGGGCTTTAGTTAACTCAGATACAACTTCTCCTTGGAAAAAGTCAATAGCAATGAGTAATAATGTATTTTTTTTTTTGCTGCTTCACATTTGAAAAGAATGAAAACCACTGGACTTACTGGCTACATAGAATGGCTCACCCAATAAACCAATGTGTACATTAAGGAAAAACAAGCAAACAAACCACTAACAATAAAACTTGAAGTTGCCTATAAGGCAGAAAACATAAGAGAGATACTTTAAAACATTACTGATTTTGTTATGAATCTTAAAAAGAAGTGTTTTATGCCAGAACATAAAGCATATTTCATATTTTTAGATTCTTTCTTGTATACACACACGTAATAGAGGTTTGTTTCCAGCAGTTGAAAATGATAGCAGAACCTTGGGATTAATTTAAGGTGCATGAAAAATACTACGTTCTTTTAAATGGCATATATAGTAAAAAAAAGCAGAACACTTCCAAGATCATGGCTTCAAATACTGTTTTAGTAAAAAAGTGTAAGTCATAAAGGTGTTTTCACTTGAATTTGTAGACAGTTGACAGAGCAGAGCAATGAAAAGAAGTCAGGTGATCTGTAAAAAATATATGTCCATTGAGAAATGTCATTGGTTTATTTACTTATATAGATAAATGTACAGATGCATACGTAGGTATAGCTATAAAAATATGTAGTTTATATAGTTATAAAAATATGTAGAAAGCTATAATTATATACGTTAAATGAATATCCAGTTAACAAGCATTTCATCACAGTCTAAAAGCCATTTATCACAATCAAAAAACATCTAATGGGTGGAAGAGATGGTTGTTTTATTAAATAGAACATGAAGTATGCAATCACTGAGTACAGATTACACCAAAATGTGTCCTCTTGGATTTCCTACAGCATACAATGAGGTGGTCATTGACCTAAGACTTTTCTTCAAGAAAAGGTAGGCTACTAATCACGTTTAATATGTGAGGATGTGTGTTAACTGACAAAATATAAGACTGGCAAGAAAGACTGATGGAGGAGGACTGATTAATGTGTTACGCTATGAAATATAAGAGACTGAATTTTTACATGTCTCTGAAGTCTCCTGACTTCAGTGAGCTTGGATGGAAGGAATAAGTGGGAACAAATATGTTTATTAAACAGGTTACAATGACAACTCGCAATAAAGAAATATTTCTCTACTTTTTGGAAGTAAGTAGGCCATTCCTCCAAGAGCATTCTTGAGGGGGCCATATAAAATTTCCATTTTATTCAAAAGAAGATCAGGTAGGCCTTGCGTGTTCTATGTAATCTATCATGTGATTTGCAAAACAACTGACGGTCTTCATGGTGTTGAAGGATAGGACTGATAAATATATTGGTGTCCCTGATGAGCTTTTTGGTCTAATGCTGCTTTGACATTTGAACTGGGATGACATTTGCATACGCTGCTGTCATTGACAAGTTCCACAAACTCAAAAAAAAAGATTAAGGAGTTAGCCTTGAAATGTTTTCCTAAAAGTGGATTTAAATGGAACTACAATCACACTTTATCATATATTAGTTGGACCTGCAGTAGCGTTAACTGGTTTTCTGAAAGAAAGCACAAGATTTAAGCATAAGAAATTGTTTTTTGTGAGTCTTGTATAGATTTAAAGATTTTTAACTTTAAGGGTTTTTCATTTTATTTTGAACTAATATTTACAGTGTCATGTTTCTCTGTTATTTGTTAAAATAATGTGATTTTTTTCCCCACTTTTGAAATGAGAATGGCATTAACAAGATAACAGTGCAGCATATTTTGGTTTCTATTGTGGAAAAACTTGAGAAGGGACTTAAAAGATGCTATGGGTTTTGTTAATCTTTATTCACGTGGAAAAAAAAAAAAAAAGGTCTTATGCTAGTTTATCTGTACAACTACTTGATTTCTTTTAAGGATGGACAATATATTTCATTGTTGCAGTTTATATTCCCAGTTTATATGCTGCCAGACATTCTTAATGAACAGATTAAAAACAAAACAAAGCAACAACAACAACAACAACACACAACAACAACAAAATCCAAGAAGCTGCTCATGTCACTTTTCATTGGACAGTTAGTCATAATAGAAAGTCACCTTTTGGTCTTGATTGAACATCATCAAACTCTGAAATATCTGCCATACTCCTTGACCAGAGTAACTTCATTTGTATTGCTTTTTACCATCAGGAAATGCATCTACTCTCAGAAGGAAATCATTAGTCAAAAAAAGTGTGCATTTACAATTTGTCTAATTGCATCCTTTAAATGCATTTTTTTTTCCAGTTTTGCATTCAAATGTAAGTGGATCACACAAAATTGCAACATAGTACATCAATAGTAATCTGATTTTATTGCTTTCCTGTGCTTTATGCTGCAAGTTAAATTTATAAAGACTTTAATATTACCCTTAATTAAATTATGATCACTAGTTCACCTTTGTCTATTTTCTAAAATAAGAATTTACAGATTCTTTGTAATACTTTACAAAGGACAGATGGCAATGAGTTTATGAGGTTTTGCTTTTCTTAGTGGCATAATTGAGCTATTCTTAAATTACTTTCTCAGTTACTTTCCCCGGTAGTGAAGCAAGACAAGCATCACTATCTCCTTGCAAGATCTTTTCTCAAGTAGAGAGAAAAGGAACAGAAGAATATAGATGACAAATGGAGAGGGAAAAGCAGGATAAAAATATTAGCTTTAAATCATTTACAGTTAAAATATTTATAAAGTCATTGTAATCTTAAAAAGATTTAATAGCATCTTTATTTTTAAAGCTTCAGTTTAACATACTTAATGATTTTTTCCAGTAGATTTAAGTGGCAATTATCTTCATCTCAACACATAAACATGATTGTTTATACATGCAGGTAGGACTAATCTCCAGTAGTCTTTATCCCACAGACATTTTGTTATACAACATAATATTCATCAGAGTGTGAAAAAAGTTATATTTACCTGAAAACATTTATTATTTGTGCCACATTTCGCTGCTAGCTATTCCACTACCCACATTATAATTACACTTCCCTTTGATAATGTAGGCAACAGCATGAAACATCTGCAGTGCTAGCACAAAACAGAACTCTTCCTCCCTGGTACAGCTAGCTAGAGAAGCAGATCCTGAAATTGAAGAAATTGCAGGGCTGCCTTAGAGCTTAGACTAGTTCAGCAGATTCAGACTTCGCTTAAGCTATGTCTCTGGATAGTCAATATTCATTTTCTTTTCCTGATGTTGGCTTGGAACGTTTCAAATTATACCCTGAGGAAAAAAAAAAAAAGAAAAGAAAAAAAAAATGCAATTCTCAACAATAGAATATCTTCTCTCCCTTTTATTTTGCAACAGTGCGAGAAATAATGTGTACCTGTGCTGCAGCTCAAGTGATAAATCTTTCTGATTGTTTCAGTATGAGGCCTTATAATATTCAGTAAATTTCTCACTTCAGGACACCAGCAATGGCATAAAATAACACTTGAAAGTAAATGAAGGACTACATTGATCATCAGTACAGATGTAAAATTTCTGTGATTCAAGATTGTATCAGACTCAGACTCAGACAGTATCAACTGACTGCTAATATTCTGTCTTTTCTGAAGTTAGCTGACATGAGTGATGCCAATAGTTAACCTCATATGTTTCTTTTCAAAAGTTTTAAAATTTGAGTTCTAATTGCCTTCCTTCCATTACTTTGTTTTTGCCAAACTACTGCTGCTGTTATATGGTTATATATATAACCATATATATATAACCATATACATATATAACCATATATATATGTTTATATATATATACGTATACATGTATATATATGTATATATATATATACACCCTTGTGGAATATATATAGAACCAGGTGGTTCTATAACCATCATAGAAATACATCTTTATGCATTGAGGTTTTATTCAGCTGTAAAAATTGTAAAAATTTGCAGCTCTTTTCCAGTTGCATAATACAACAGTATGAAACATTTTTCAGTATTATTTATTGGTGGAAAAAAGCTCCTATAAAATTACGATTTTAAGCAAATTTTAACGTTACTTATAACTCCTAATATCTGAGCATTTGCATATAGATGTGTTTTTTAAATTCTATCACTTGTATTATAGTGTTTTGTGTAGTCTAAATGGAGGCCTCATTTTCCAGTTACTGTATCACCACAGTAAAAGCAAGTGTCTAGAACCTTAACAGAAGCAAGCATTTGTAATTATTGAACACAAAATCCTGGTAACTGTCTCACTTTTTCAATTCCTAATTCTCATTCCTGCTGTGAATTCCAGTGGCACCTGGAACTATTCCATGAATTTTAACTAAGTTATAACTTGCTGGACTGGGCAAAACCCTTTGGAATTTCCTCCTCATTTTTGTCCATGGACTATCTAGCACAACCAGGGGACCACTTGATTCAGATGTCCAACTTTCTCTCCATAATATTAATAAATTCTGCTATAATAAATTAAACTTAGAAAAGGTGCATGAAGCAGGACTCCTTTTGAAAGTACTTGTTAACTGGCTCAAAGGAGAAACTTTGATACATATATTTTCCCTGAAGTGTGCTCACTGAACCTTCCTGTGCATGTTGAACTACTTATCATTGTGACTGCCATTCCTAAGAGAAGGTTATAAAGAAATCCTCATAGGAAGGCTTTGGATAGGAAAAAAAAAAAAAAAAAAAGGAAAAAAAAAGAACAAAAAAAAAGGACAGTTTATAAAATGATATTAAAACCAAGTGATAAATATGCAAATTAATCTTGCAAGGTGCAAGAACTCTTTCAACATTCTTTTTCACCTTTAGATAGAGTTTGAAAGTCTTCTGCCAGTCTCAAAATCATTTTGAAGAAGACTCCTCATTAGCAAATTTAAAATTGAAAATTTATATTTTCAAGGGTGTTCTTGTACCTTAGAGAAAATGCTTTAAGAAAAAATGTAAAACAACTATTAATACACTGATAACAAAGAGAATGTCAAGAGCGAAGGGAGCAAAATGTCTACATAAGGCTGGTATTGAAGGAAGGCAGTTAAAGAAGAGTTAAATCTACCTGAAATCTTAGAAAGATTACCTGTTTTGGCATTTGTCTTTTCCTTACTGTGCAAAGGACAGTGCTCAGAATGAATATTCAGATGCCTCTTTTTTTTTTTTTTTTTTTTCTTCCAATAGATTGAGATTACAGTTTTAGTTAGCTAATAGAAAGTGAAAGATTTCAGTGGAGAAGTGATTTTTTTAAGTAGCATGAAATAATGGTTAAAATAGTTTTAATGCATGTACGGTAAGTGTGGCAGATTACAGTGACTTTATCACAGTGATACTTCATATGAAGGATTAAGAAAACATGTGCAATGTTTAAAGTATGCCATGTCTTTGGATTGCCTGCTTTTAAAGACCAATGAAAAAAAAAGTTAACCTAACAAGTATTATACTATTTTCATTATTACTGCTTTTGCTTTGCTTCCAGAAACACAGCTTACCATTGATTCTGTATAATTTTGATGAGACTTTCAATTGTGTTATTAAGGTCTTCTTGATTTGTTCAGCACTAGGCAATACAGCAACGAAAGCAGAGGAAGTAACACATCTGTGTAAATAACCTACTTATTTTCTCTGTCAGTGAGAACAAGAAAGTTGGGAAGTAAAATTGAAGCATTTACATGTGAAGAAATGACTGGACTAAACCTGTTTTATGTTTAATTGTCTAAGACTTCAAGAAAGTTGTAATGTATAGTTTAAAGATTCCTTCCTTTTTGAAGTAGAAATTCTGTTAAATTATTATCCAAGAGATTTTCTTCAAACAGAATCTATCTCCCAAATAGTTTGAGTGTCTTCTCTTACTTTTTTAAAAATTGTCTTTTCAAATGAAAATAATTTACTCTGAATGATAAGGATTTGTGGTGAGGAAAAAACTTTTGCCTCAGATGCCAGTTCAGTATAACTAAGCCTGTGGGACTTTTGCTTGAATGAAGAATATTTTACTTTTTCCACATTTCTAATTATTATTCTGAAAGTTTGTACTGCATGGGCAGAGAGACTATGAGAACCCCAAATGCCTACTGTAACAGCTCTAAATCATTTACATTTTTCAGCCATTCAAGATGTGTGTGTGCATTTATTTTTGTTTGGATTCAGATGTTTATTTCCTTCTTGAAAGGCTGATTTAATGTCCTCAAAAGCTGTTCAAATTATCCTCTGCTTCACAGGACTTCATCATCAATCATGACACACTGAGATAGCACATTACCAATAGTCATTGCTGCACTGTCAACAAAAACAACTGCTTTTCATTAGGGTGTGGCTAGATGCAGATCTCTATTCTTTAAGCTGCTGTTTGGCCTGAACAATTCAGCAAAAAAATCAAAGCAGTGATGTATTGCAAATCCTCTAGTGTGTGCACAATCTGTGTACAATCATTAGCAAATGGTCATGGGCCAACAGATCATCAGCCTTTGACAGAGCAGTCTCTGTAGGCTGAAAATTTCCATTGTTACTAAAATACAAATATGGATTCTTGTATCATTCAAAATCAAGAACTTCTGTATCAAAGACAGTTAAAATAACTCAATAAAAACAAATAAACAGAAAACCACAAACCACAAAAGACACTCAGAAAAGAAAACCCACTAAAAAAAATTAATCCCAAATCAATCAACTAAATGAACAACAACAAATAACACCAAGAAAACCATAAACATTAATTCTTTCCATTTAACCAAGAAAGCTCTAACCATCCACTTCAGGTCAGGACTCTTGAGCAGATGTCTGCCTCTGAGGACTTTTAGAACTACAATCTTTAACCATGGTCTAGATCTACCTTCTGACTTTTTCTTTAAACGGGCTGTTTGCAGAAATAATACTAAAGGCCTTTATTGGGTCTTGTAAATTTACTTAAAATGATCTTTTTCATATAATATTAAAGTAATACAATATATATATATATTCCTATACTTATTTATAACCATAGTGGAAAAAAAATTGAGGGCTTTTATGTATGCTAGTAATCAAGTTACTAGCATTCAACAAAACAGCAAGCCATGCTGATGAAGTGAGTGTCAGTTGCTTGCTATTGTGATTGTCACATCAGCAATGCAAACACGATATTGTATGCCAGAAGACTTGTGGAGTGATAAAATGCTTTCTAATCTAGCATACTGAGTTACATAAGGAAACATGCATAAGGAGTGATCTAAACCAACAGATACACTAGATTATGTCTAGACAAACATGTAGGAGTAGGAAAGTATTTTGAAGCAGTGTCTGCAACAGTGAGGGCTAGAATAATTTTATTAGTTATTTGTGATATTGCAATATGAATGTAACAGTTCAAATGCCTTCAAATATTCTCTCAGACCAAATGTTTTACATGTGCAAATTCTTTCTGGGAAGAGAGAATGAAATGGCAGAATATAGAAGGGGCATTGGACTTAAGAACTCAGGCTGCAAGAAGTCAATTACTTTTTCTTTTCAAATGTGGTGTGCCTTAAGGGTCTTAAGTTGGTTTCTGCTAAAGTTTCTTTATTTCCCAAGCTATGAAATCAAAAAGTGAAAGCTGCTGTATTTATTGACTTGCTTCTGAGAGTTCTGAGAGTTTGTTCTAAGTTTAGATCTAATAATTCATGTAGCTCATCATCAATAGTTTAGCTGGTTCATCTCTTACTCTGCTTAACTATTTTCTTCTTTTTTTTTTTTAATGAAAAAGAACATTTTAGCAAATTAGAGCTTAGCATCACTAATTTATTCTTATGTAGAGTGAGTAAAATGCTGTGGTAAGAAGCAATTTCTGGAAAATTATGAATTTCTTCAGTATAACTGACCTAACCATTCCAATTTAGGTAAAAAACAATAGTTGCATTCAAATCAAAGGTAAATTAGTTGTCTCCCTACTGTCATCTCTCCTATGCAGTTTTATGTTGCATCATTCTTTCTCTTTCAATTTAAAATATAAAAAAATCATTGAAACTAAATCTTAGCGCACAGAGAGTTGATTTAAACTAGAGGCAGAGCTCCAGAAAAACCTTGTATTTCTGAATCATTTGGTATCAGTTAATGGACTCTTTAAATGAGACAAAAAGTAATTGTATACAAACCTTGCACAATTGTTCTGTCATATTCATGCAGGAAAATGAGGGGGAGTGAACTAACAATATTTATTATCTTTTAGTTTACATTTATTCAAAAAGCCAAAAGGCTGTACAATAAGTAATTGGAATTAATTATTGTAGAGCTGGCTCCATATCAAGCTAGGATTGAGAATTAAAGAGCATTAATTATTTTGGGGGCAGCATTCAAAACTTTACTCAAACAGGATGAAAAGCCAGTTACTTCTGGACATCCAGAGTCTGACAGTATTTCCTGTTGGAAGCAGTGACCCACCACATTCTCAAGAGAAATATGGCCTCCAGCTTTCCCAAACAGCTATGGACAGGAACTTTTTTAGTCATCATTCTACTGATCTTTCACTCTTTTCAGTGGCATTGTCCACAGCAGAACAGCAGCAGAACCCACAGGGGGAAGCTAGGAGGAAGCTAGGTCAGCAGGCATTGCAAAGGCAAAGCTTGTCCCTTTAGTTGTCCTTGACTCTTCACCATCTTTCCTGTAACTAAAAATATGAGAGGTTTCAGGCTTGGGGAGTTGCTGCTGTAAATAACTACTAAGTATTGAGTATTAACTACATATATGTAATTAAGCTATTTATCCTACAGAGAAGGCACAAAGCTGTTATCAATTACCATACTTAGGCATTCATATGTGGTGCCAGATATTACCTATAGCAAATATATTTTCCTGATTATCAACAGGACAGCAGCTTTCTTGGACAGTATCTTTGGATAGCTACTAAATTTTCTTACAGAACCTTTTTTTTTTTCTAGCTATATTTATATACCTTTGCTGCTTCTTATGCTTTCTGCTGATGTTCAGCAGCACAAATAACTAACAAATCCTGTTATTTCTTCATTCTGCTTCCTGTTTACTCACCTGTAATAATAATAAAAAAGTTACAAAAACTTGATTGACTAAATGGCTAAAACTTAAATGGTTGTATAAAGTCGCCTTTTGCCAGTCACTACTCTGCCAAGTTTTGTGTTTCACCTCACGTGAATAACAAGTTTCAGTCATTCAAACAGAATGATCAAGCTTTAGACTCAGAACCAATAGCTCATTACAACAACAGGAAGAATACTTTAAGGGAATCTCCTCTCCTCTCCTCTCCTCTCCTCTCCTCTCCTCTCCTCTCCTCTCCTCTCCTCTCCTCTCCTCTCCTCTCCTCTCCTCTCCTCTCCTCTCCTCTCCTCTCCTCTCCTCTCCTCTCCTCTCCTCTCCTCTCCTCTCCTCTCCTCTCCTCTCCTCTCCCTCAGAGATTATTTAATCTGACCACAAGTTGTATGTAAATAATGAGTTGTTTCCTACTGAAACTATGACACAACATATAAACTGTATATTGTCAAGTAATTCATAACAAATTATAATAATTCAGCCTATGTGCTTCCTGTAAATAAAAGCCTATTTCATGAGTGAATTTCATTAAAATCAAACAAACTAACCAATTTTGGACTCCAGTTTAATCTGAATCATTACCATGGCCTCTGACAAACTGTGTGCATAAACTCCTGATCAGTAGCTTTTTAACATTTGTATTTTGTAAATCCAGCTGTTTTGAGTAAACATAGCTATAGACTCTATTTATTTTATTTAATGAACCAACATCTTATAATGAGTTTTCATGTGGAAATAGTGGTGTATATGAATGTTGGTTTATTCCTCCAAATATTTGGCAATACATGGATAAAATAAATTTTACATTAGCATTCATGTCAATGAACAAATTTGCTCATTATTTCCAGTGAACAGATAGAAAGGTACAAATACAGTCAAAGCAAATGCAATTAAATTAAAAATTTAGGGGAAAAATGTGGTATTGGTACACCTGCACTTATATTAAAAAATTCCTAAAAGATTATTAAAAAATATATTCTAATGACAATCTTATATTCCTTTAAAAAAAATCAAAGGCATACCTATTCGTTTGACTGCCATATCACTGTTTAATCTTTGATTTGAAGCAAAATTATACAGGCGTACATTATAGAAGATGGTCACTATCTATGTTATAAAAATTGAAACCGTTTCTACCAAAGGAAACATCAGTTGAGTATGCTTCATTCAAAAAGACCTGTTACATATCCAATTTTTGTCATCCAAAAGAGTGAGTCATATGGAGCAATCACAGGCAGAACTAAAGAACTGAAAAAAATTGTCCAATGATTATGAAGAGAAGCTGCAAATATCCCATCATAAAAATTACAATCCATTTTAAAGACTTAAACAAAATTAGAGGTATTTGTAATATCTGTTAAAATCCATTTTATTGGAAAAAAATGAATATTTTTACAACTCATTTTTTTTAATTCATGTTAACTGAAGTTTGTCTTGACAATGACAATGACAATGACAATGACAATGATAAGATCTACCACAACCTCTTATTCTTTCAAAGTCCATTAGAATGAGACAGAACAAGGACAGCAGAAAACTCTGCCCCTAATTGTGTTTTCACTGGCTGAAGTCTCAAAAGATGAGTAAATCCCAGGGAGCTGCAAATCCCAGTGTTCCAGCTGTTTGGTGAATAGTGGTTTGTAAGTGCTTCTGATCACTAGGAAACAGTCCGGCACCTATCAAAGGATTCTCAAAAAAACAAAAAACAAACAGACAAAAAAACAGCCATGAAGAGACCCTCCTAAGTAGATCAGGAATGACAGACAGAGAAAACAGTTCAAGCTTAGATGGGCCCCAATGACTGGAAATAGGTGGATGTCTTCTGAACATTTTCATTAGTTTGCTACAATTGTTCCCCTTGGAAAAAGTCTTCTCAAAAACACAATTGTATTTAGTAGATATATAGAAAGGACTACTTCTGTGGATGAAGGAACTATGGTTCCAAGACATCTAAATGAGAATTATGGACAGTTTTGAGACAGTTTATACCCTAAAGCCTTAAATTTTTCTGGAAGGAGTCATGCAAACACATCAGTTTATATGTGATATAAAATTATATAGATTTATATCTATATAATTCCAGCTCAGAAAGACCACCAACATGTAAATATGCCATGTACCATGTCACTGCAGCCCATGATGATCTTAGGTTTTCCTGGGAAAAAAACAAGGCAAATCATAGCTGTCTGGACAACCTCTCTTACTATCAAGTCTCTAATTCTGAAACAATTCACATACTTTTCACTCTCCAAAAATTACACTTACCTCCAAAAGTCAAATTGTGCTACACATCATTCAAAGGGCATGTGAAGGGAAAAATAATTAAGGGAATGAGAACAGATCATATTTGCTAATTATGTAACATTCTACATCCTGTACAATTGTTAACTGTGGTCATAAACCTGTACTAGCAGCTCTGAATATCATTAGCCAAAAAGAAAAGGAAAGGACAATATCAATGTGCTGCAAAATTACTTACCTACTGGGGAGAGTCATATGCTGTCTTCACCTGTAATGAAATTTTCATATGTATTAATAGAACAGAATAGAATAGAATAGATCAGTTGGAAAAAATCTTCAAAAATCATCTAATCCAACTGCCTGACCACTCTCGGGCTAATAAGAAGTGAGAGCATCTTATTAAGATCATAATCAGAATGCCTTTTGAGCATTGACAGGCATGAGGCATCAACCACCTTACTAGGAATTGTCTTCCAGGAATTATCATACTAGGAACTGAGGGAGTTTGACCACCCTTGTGGTGAAGAAGTTTTTTCCGACTATCCTGTCAGAACTTCCCCTGACACAGCTTTGTGCCCCACCACAGGCTCCAAGGAGAAGTAACACCTCCCTCTGTGCTCCCCTTCCTCAAGAAGTTGTAGAGAGCAATAAAGTCACCTCTGAGCTTCTTCTTCTCCAAACTGGACAGCCCAAGCGATTTCAGCCGTTTTTCATAAGGCATGCCTTCAGCCCTGTTACTGGCTTTGCTCCCTTCCTCTGGATGCTTTCAATGACCTTAATATTGTGGAGACAAGAGCTGCACATAGTATTTGAGGCTACGCTGTACCAGTGCTAAATATTGCAGAAGAATCAAGACTTTTGACCAACTGGCTGTACTGAGTTTACTACATCCCAAAATGTGGTTTGCTCTCTTGGTTGCCAGGGCATGCTTCTGGCTCACATTGAGCCTGCTGTCACCAGCACTCTAAAGTCCCTTTCTTCTGAGTCGCTCTCCAGCCACTCATCTCCCATTTCTACTTGTGTCCATCATTATTCCATCCCAGTTAGAGAGCCTAGCATTTTCCTTTGTTGAATTTCACACTCTTGCTGATTGCCCTGTGTCCTAATTTATCTAGATCCTTCTGCAAGGCCTCTTGTCCCTCTGTGGAATCAACATTATTAAGTCCCTTATCTCAGTAATTAAAATAAATTAAATGTTTCAATGAACATCATCCTGCAGTGAGTATGTGTGCCCTGGTTTTGGATAGGATAGAGTTAATTTTCTTCATAGTGGCTGGTGTGGTGCTGTGTTGGATTTAGGATGAGAATAACATTGATAACACCAATAAACGCACTAGTTTTTGCAGAACAGTGCTTACACTGAGAGAAGGACTTTTCTGCTTCTCACACTGTTCTGACAGTGAGGAGATTGAGGTTTCACAAAACATTGCATGGGGACTGAACCAGGACAGCCAATCCAAACTGGCCAAAGAAATGTCCCATGCTACATGGCATTACGCTGAAAAATAGAACTAGGCTGGGAGGCATAACACTGCTCAGGGACTGACTGGGCATCAGTTAGTGGGTGGTGAGTAACTGCAATGTGTATCACTTGTTTTCCATATTCTTCTTATTATTTTATCTTCTTTTTTCTATCCTATTTAAATTGTCTTTATCTCAACCCATGAGTTTTAACTTTTTCCAATTCTCTCTCCATCCCACTGTGGGGGAGTGAGTGAACAGCTGTGTAGCGCTGAGCTGCTTGCTGGGTTAAACCACAATAATTTGTTAGGCTTCACTTCTTCCTAGCAGTCCTATTGTACTATTTTAAAGTAAGGTATATTTAAAAGTGAATTACCTAATTTATTTTCCACTACTATGTTTCACCATTTCTTAGTGCAGGAGGCAGGACAAACTCTGAAGATATAAATATAGGGAAGATAACTGTGCAAATTCATAACAGTGTAAGTAAAATGTATATGTTTGAATGATATTGAGAGAGAGTTCACATTAAAGTTTAAGGCTTGATCCAGAATATGCTTCTCAGAAGTCACAGAGAGAGCATCAGAGAATATTACAGTGTATGCTGATAATTTTCATCCATTTAGCAAAATTCCTAAATAGACAGTGACAAATATTATATGTAAAAAACCATCTAGGTGTTTCAGCTTATCCTTTATATTTTTTCTGAGCTCAACCACTGCAGTATTTCTGCATCTTAAAATACTGGGAAGTACCGTACTGGGGAAGTACAGGATTTGATTCAATGATGTGTAGCCAAGTACAGAAGATAAATGAGGACAAGCACAAGAACCATGCAAATCTGAAGACAAACAAGGCAGTTAAATTCTAACAAAAAGAAAATAGCAAGAGTCTGTGCCAGAAAGTGGAAGAATTCCTGAATGAGGGAATGAAGAGGAAAAAAATATATCAGTCCCACTGATGATCCAGAGGCTTAAAAAACAGACCATCATTTACGTCTGTCACCTGAGATTATGAAGGCAGATTCAAAATGTTACAAGGTATCAGCTTGGGCAGAAGCAGTGCAAATGTGCATCAACACAGATGCTGGTTTAGCAGGAGCCACAAGGGAAAAAGCAGTGGTTTGGGAGATGCATGTACCTCAAATGTGTGAAGGGACTTGGGCAGGAGCTCAGTGCTGGTGGTGTGATGGTGGTACATGCTTGGAGTGCAAAGGTTTGGTCTGAAACAGGTTGGAAAGAAAAATGTCAATCTAGAGCATTCTCCAGAGTAGAAAAGGAGCCTAATCTATGCAAAAATTATACCACGTTACTCAGTTTAGAAATATCATAGTTTAGGTGAGAGGAGAGATCACAGAAGTACCATGAAATATAAAATAAAACCTGATATCATGATTGTTTTTCACTTTTGAATAAAACAATAACCATTCAAATGAGAGAAGAAAACACAGAAGAAATAGAGAACTCTGCTAGAACTTCAGAATTTCTGCTCTGTCCATAGCAGGGGGTTGGAACTCGATGATCTTTTAGGTCCCCTCCAACCCGAACCTTTTTATGGCTCTATGATTCTATGACTACTTTTAAACTGGGAACGTTTATGTTCATACACACTGAGACTTTCTAGGTTCAAACCATGTTTTGTTACTTTCATTTGTTCTGAAATGCCAAATCGTAAAAGCTGAGGATTCTCAGCTTTGCATATGGCAACTGTGACTGCTCAGACTGAAACATGAATCCAAAGCTGCAGAGAGCTGGATTGTTAAAAATATATTAAGGAAGCTCAGAAATTTTTACCTCCATTCCAATTAAGAGTTAGTCCTGTAAAATTATCAAATTGAAGAACTATTGTGACACTGACTGAAATGACAGAGGCAATTTATTGCCCAAAACTGAGGAGCACTGATAAACCAATGCAATAAATAAGAAATATATCTTTAATCATTTTAATATTTTCATACTTTCAAATTCTACTTGAAGTACTTAAATCTGGTGAAAGCCTAAAATTCTACTCAGAGATGCTATGAAAACTCATATTTAGATAAATGTTTTTGTATTGAATGAAAAAAGACAAAACATTAAATTATATTTAAGCACTAGTAGTTAAAAAAGCCTCTAATGATCATTCAAATTATTAATTATTAGAACACACAGGCAGTCTTTAAGTGAACGTGTGACTAAAATATCTACAACAGAAAAAACTTGTTTTATTTATCAGGCCATTAAGCATGGCTTAGTCATTATAGAATACTCGCACCTATTTAACCTATATGATAATAACATCCACCACAAGTGGTTATACACTATTGGTAAATCCATATATAAAGCTCATCTAAATTTTCAGTTTCACTTATTTAAGGTATTGGATATGATTGCAACTTGGAAACTTCTGGCTGGTCACGGTCAGAGGTCAAGAATTCATGATTGAAAAATATCACCACTTAAGGTATAATTATCAGATCCTTCCTGTTTTGCTACATCTTTGAGATACCGTAGTGTTAAAACTATAATAAAAATGTTTACACTGTATTATAAAAGATCTCTCTTGTGCTTGGACATAGAATGGTTTTGCACTGTAAAGAATTATTATACCATAGCATGAATCCTGAATGTTTCCATATTGCTTACATTGTTACATTTACTGTAATATGTAGTGCAAATAGAAAATTTGAGGCAAGATCAGTGATTCCATTTACACCAAGGACTTTGACTTTTTATAAAATACCTACTTATTTCAAGAATCCATTGCTATGAAGATGATTTAATGTTTGAATGTGTCTGAGGATTTCAAGAGGTCTAATAACTTTCTCTTTTTGTAGTCTATGAAAAATGAATGCCAAGTATTAGATAGTGGGATAACTTCACCTCTCCACTACCTAGCTGAGGGCCAAAGTGAAACAGAAGCCAGACCTTGCTACTGCAGACTGCTCTGTCATCACTACCAACCACACTAACTTGGAATATCCTTAAAAAAGCTGGAAATGCTTCAGAGAAAGGTGTTGGAAGAAATCCTTCTAGAACTGTGCATAACAGAATAAAATATGTATGAAGAGACCTTTATGCTTTTTTCTTATGGCTAGGCCAACAAATTTGTATGAGAAGTGCATATTGGGATATATCACTAAGATAGTTATAATAACTTAAAATTTACTGCAGAAACAGAGACATGGAGCATATTCAGAATCAAGATCTATGGAGTTATATCCAGTGCAAGTCTTGAGAGTCTCAATACCATCTGAGGATCATTACTATCCTTTAGCATATTTGAGCTACTTCATTTGTGTGGTGGGTGATAGATAACACCCATCTAGCTGCTTACTGTCTTCCAACAGCTGTGAGGTAGGGGAGAGAATCAGAAGGGCGATTGGGAAAAACCTCATGGATCAATGATCAAGACAAAGAGAGCTGAGTGAAGTAAACAGTATGCACAAGCAGAATGAAATAAGGCCTTAATTCACTACTTCCCAATGACAGGCGGATGTCCAGCCATTTCTCAACACTCAACCATTATTTGGGAACACAAACAACAACAAATTTTTGGCCTCCATTTCCCAAGATCAGAAATGCCTTTCTAAGAGATCGGAAGCGAAGTAAATATGCAGATTTCTTAAATTTCTTTGCATTTGGCTTGGCGTGTCACCATGCTACAAGGACAGAAACTACATTAGCTCTATTGGGGATTATTATGATTGATTTATGGGAAAAAAAAAAAAAAAAGTAGAATTCCTTAATTACTAAGAGCAGGGCTAACATGCTGTCTAGAAGTGATAAAGCTGTCGTCAACACTGAAAGACTGATTATTGTAATGTGAAAATGAGGGCTATAATATGTCTTCAGCTGCATAAGGAAGGAATGATTTTGAATTATGTTTAGTTTCCCAAAAAATATCTTCTTGCTTGATTTCTTTTTTGAGAACATAATTTAACTTCATATGTTCTTTCACTTCATATATTTTACCTCCTTGTTAACTAGGACAGGAAAAAAAAGAAAAGATTTTGTAAGAAACTTCTGTAGTTATAATGAATTCACTTGAAGACTATAGTTTCGTATTAAGGGCTTATAAAGATGTAAAAGGAAAAAAAAAAAAGGGTAAAATAGAAAAAAAAAAAAAAAAGGAAAACGAAAGATTGTTTTTTAATGCAACTTTGCTATCTTCCTGGAGTTTTTGAACTAAAGAATTTTCATTCTTCTTGTAAATGCTTGGCAATATTGATAATAGGACAACAGATGTCACTGAACCTGAAGAGTTAATAGGACTCTGTAAGCTTGTCAGAAACGATGAGAAATGCAGTCTAGACAGATGTCTAAGAGAGAGATGTGTGGGCTGGAGACTGAAGAGAGCTCAATTGACATTCTGAGATAGAGTTCATCAGATTACTAAGCCTTTCTTTTCCTCTATGTTTTTCTGTCTTTACCCCTAAACTAATTCCAGTTTGACTAAAAGCCATTTTGATTTTAACTGTGTGGAAGATAGCTATATTCTTTGATTCAATCTCTTTTCACCAGCTGAAGAATAACGTCTTCCTATCAAAATGAGCAAAGTTTTGCAAATATTTCACAGTTGCAGGACAGCAAGACCACCGATATTAGGTATTATGTTACTGTGGAATAGCAAACTATATAGCAGAGTATATGAATCTGTGTTTTTTTTCTTCTTTTAATTGTATAGGCATACATGCATCAATACTATACAGAAACACTTCGGCCTGCCCAGGGAGGTGATGGAGTCACACTCCCTGGCAGTGTTCAAGAAGTGTCTGGATGAGGAGCTACGAGATACGGTTTAGTGGCTTGTGGTAGCAATGGTATGGGAGGATGGTTGGACTAGATGATCTTCTAGGTCATTTCCAACCTTGTGGTTCTATGACTCTGTGAACACATTTTGGCAATTTGTATAGATTTTGTTTCCCCTATACCAAACAAATTTTTAATCATCAGAGGTGAAAAAAAAAATTCTTAAAATGTGCATATATACAGGAAGCAAACTTGGATAGATGTGTGTACTGAGTTGGAAATGTCCCAAACTGAACTCTTGAACTTACAAGCAGAAGACCAGTACTTGCTAGGGACTATTGTTATGAGCTGTTTGTAAATTTTGGTAGCATCTGAACTAAGCAAAACTGACATAGCCTCAATCTTCCAATTAATAAAGCAATGTAAGTCAAAATGACTGATTAAGGAGCTGGTTATGTTTCAGCTCATAGGCTGTTCAAATTGAAAGATAACTATCTTATGTATTCGAAAAGAATGGCTTGCACTGCAAAGAAGAATTCCTGAAAGAAGAAGTACTCTCTGAAGGAAGAAGGAATCCTGGAAATAAGATGGAGATTATGGCTTGAGGAAAAATCCTGGAAGTGAAGCAATATCCTGGAAATCAAGGAGCTATATGAATAAGAAGGCTTTTTTTTTTTTTTTTTTTTTTTTTTTTTTTTTTTCCTGGAAGGAGCAATAGCAACTGTGGAAGCACCCTTATCAGGTTTATTTAAACATTTTGGCCCTGGCTTAGAGCAATTCATGGGACAGGCACCCCTCTCCTCTCTCTGTTGTAGTGTTTCAGGAAGTCTTTATGTTCTTTATTGCAATCATATTCCAGTCATTTCCCTACATTACTGTCAACTGATATGTGAGCAAACCACCTAGTTGTTATGAAGGAAGAGGATTAAGTATGCAATGGTAATTTTTCATATGACAATAAAAACTATTCATTTTTTTTCTTTTTGCCGCTTGTACCCTGACATGACAATATAATTCAGAGATTTTTGTTCTCAAGTAAAGGCCAAATTTATAAGAGCTATGAAACAAAACTATTTTTCAAAAATAGTAAAAACCAATATTTAATCATAACTCTTCTATGAGATATATATATATATATTTAACTTTTCTTTAGCAATTCTGAATAAATGTTTCTTTGATAGAGTTCTGGCACACATTTAAACAACAGAAATAATATTATTTCTTCTTAAAGAACAAACATTAATCTAATTGGCTAGTGTTTTTCCTTTGAGTGACCTGTCAGCAGCCTTTCTTCTAACATATGCACTAAAAGCAAACATGGTAGGTACATGCATAGAAAAACTAACTAAAACTTCATATGGATCTACTAAGTATATTTTAACATTCAATATAAAGAGGTCAAAACCTGCTGCTGCAATCTTCTGGGCTTCTGAATTTTTCTCCTCTTTTTCACAGTAGTGTTATAGAAAGCCATTACTTATATTACACAGTGTGTCTTGTTGAGAGCAATGCAGATCATATTACAAAATAAATAAACAAACAAACAAACAAACAAACAAACAAACAAATAAATAAATAAAATGAAGCAAGTGGCTTTGTTTTTCTGTTTCTAAATGGACTGTAGAAATCTCAGAGTTCTGCGTCATGGAGATAGCAAGCTGAAAGAAGTAGCAAGTAGACTTTATACAAATTCTAGGTTCTGCTTCTTTTACAAGCATCTACAAGTACTATGTATTTCCTCATTGTGCTTGAGACATTTTGCAGCAAGAAAAAGGAGATAGGTACATCTGCATCGCAGATTACATGGACTGGTAGGATGAAACTATTGCTCAGTGCCACGTCCACAAGTATCGTCCCTAAGGCTCAAGATTGCTAGGCTGGAAAAGTTCAGGTACAGCTTCAGAAACAGTGTAATCTGTTCAGTATTCATATCATTATTTTGGTGTTTTCATCTTAGTACTGCACCTAGGAAAAAAAGTTCATTTTTTGCTGCTCAAGTCTTAAAACCAGAAATAAAGAGGAAAGAGTAAAAGCACAGAGTATTCTCAGGAGACAGGTGAAACATGTAAATTCACAGTGAGTTTTGGTTCCCAGAAGACTGATCATACCAAACTTTATATCTATTTCTTCAGATAATCTGTCTTCAATTTAAAGTGCAGTTTAAGTAATAAATCCTTCTAGGATACTGAAAGTATGACCCAAGACATTCTGTTTCACAGCTGTTAAATAAAGCAATGTCTGCAATTATCATTTCTACCAGCCTACTGTCTCTGGCACCAAATGATTTAGTTTAAAGTAACTAATCCAGTACACATTGATCTAAAGTGAAGTGCCATCACTAACTAACTAACTAACTCATTTTGTCCAGAACAGCAATGCCTATTATCTAGATAGATTGATGTAAGAATGTGACCTTGACCCTAAAGCTTACTGTAGTCTTAATGTCCACACTGACTGTAATCTGTTACCAGCAGTCTGTAACATCCAACAGCAGTGTAGGCAATGGTGGAAAATAAAATTATAATATTTAAATATCTAATTATAACCCACTCTTAAATTATATCAGTGTGGACTCTGTCTGTACAACTTTAGAAATGAAGGGCTATTATATCTAAATCACATAGTCTGGTCTATGTATTGGCCAAAACTGTACTGTAATACTTAGTCTGATGATATGACAATGGGATTGGAGACTATAATTTGAAAATCTAGAGAATTACTGGGCAATGGCATATGATTTAGTTGGTCAAAGAAGAAGCATAAAATGATACTTCAGAAAAGCAGCATTTCTATGACTGACATAACAAATATTATAATGAAAAAAAAATGGTTCCACAAGCATAAATTTTTAATACATTTACTACAGCTGAAAAGCTATGGGCACTAATACATCCTTTTTTAATTACTGCTATGGCAATTTTAGTGAAAGTACTGACTAACCATTTCCTCTATTTTTTGAAAAAGTGAGAAGAAATCCAAAGTTGAATAGTGGAAGGGACTAACTTTTATACTAGACATTTTTGTGCAATAACTTTGACTTTCAGAATGGTTAGCTGAACCCTTCTACTGCTAAACTAAACACATATAAGAGTGAGCCATATAGTACATACTGCCCTTTAACATCCAGTCTCAATAATCAAGCACAATGAGGTAAGGAAAAATAAGCAATCATGAAAACAGTTTTGAATAACTATGAGATTACTTACAATATAAACAATATGTATATTACTATAAACAAGAACAGATCCTAAAGCATACACATAGCTCTGTAATAATCATGTAAGACTGAGATTAAGTGAACAGGTGGCAATTACATGACTGCCATTTTTGACTTAATCAGCCCTAAGGAAAGAAAAAGTGAAAAAAGTAACATGATAGACATTGTAAGCATACAGAAATAAAAGCTAAGCCGTCATATGGCTCCACAAATGTCATTTTGTATCTAGCCTATTCTAGCCTGTGGATTAGGAACCATGATCTGAGCAACAAAAATGAGGTCCAGTTCTTTATGCTTTCTGAGCAACAACTTTGCTTTGTAAAAATAAAATGTGAAAAAAAAATAAAAAGAAGTGAAATTATTTCAGCAAAAGAAACGATGAGAACTAAAGTTTAGAATTTTTTTTTTGTTGTTTAAAGACTCAAAGTTACATATTCAAACATGAGGACTGAAAGAGACAGAGTAAGAATTTGAAATCAGGTATGTTTCAACCCAGATATGAATCACGGTAAAATTCTATTATTTAGAAGTTCTTTCAAATTCTCTATATACCATTCGAGACAGATCTAGCCAAGAACCTGATTTTCACCTCTGAGAATTATTTTTATTTTTGAGACACAATTTTGTCCTGATACAACATTGAAATCCAAGCACTGCCTTGCTTTCTTGTATTCTTTTGATGTTAAATAATGTTGTTTTTTTAATTATTATTTTATAAATAAAAAAGTTTCATGATACAAAAGCATGAAACTTCACTCTGTGAAGTTTAAGGTAAAGAAAAAAGGCAAAATTTAGAGAGGGTTAGTAGATCTTTCAAGAGCATATGAAAAGTAGTATGCTTCATGTCTATTCAAAGTACAGAGCACACAACAAATACAACAGGCATCCTAGAAAGTCAGCCAATATCTGAATGATTTTTGTGATGGTTCTCATAAATTTGAAGAGAAAGCTACAGACCTAAAGTTCTTAATGTTTGCAAAATAGCATCTAGGCAGAAACTGGATAATACCAAGCAGAAAAGAAAGTGTTGTCAGGATGGTACTAAAATGCTGAAAAAATTAACTCCCTCAAGGTAAACTATAAAACCTGCTTTAGCTTCTACAAAATACATACAAATTTATTCAAATAACTGGTGCTTATTTCCACACACACACACACACAAAAAGCATCTAATTACAAAATTTACCAAAAAAACAATGATTAAAATTCATCTGCATATGTATTCATTTACCAAGAACTGAAACATGCATGATAAGTTTGGACTCTACACAGGCATTATAAACACTAACTTATTAGAAACTCAAACTAAATCTCATTAATGCTTCATCTGTTTTGAGAAGATTGTTGATAAAATCCAATATGTTAGACAGATACATTTCTTTAAATATGTACTGGTGAACTATAAGATATGCTAAAAAAAAAAAAAAAAAAAAAAAAAATTAACTTGAGAAGAAAACAGCAATACAAACAGATTTTAAAGTTCCTAAACAATGTGACATCAGGAGAGATGTATGCCAAGGCTGCATATTTCATCTCCATCCAAGGCTGTATGCTTAATCTCCGTAATTATTCAATAAAGATGCAGAAAATGTAACAATATGTAGAACAATCAAGACCAATGTAAATGAATACTTAAATGAATGAAGTGAATATTAACAACACAGTGTGTGCTGGTGACCTTGCCTAAGTAGCATTGACTGGACCAGAATTCAGGAATTTGCCATGAATCAGCATGACTTGCAAAAGAATGAAAATTAAGGAAATCATGGCAACCACATGGAGAAAGAAATAGTAGTAAAAAAAATACATCTCAGTATAAACAAGAATAGAAAATCCTACACATAGCTGGACTGACTAAATATGTTTCTTTATTCAAGGTATTTTATAATAAATGGAAAATAAGCAAAACAAAACTCTAAAAGCCCACGGAAAATAAATCGTGGTTTTTTCAAAAGGGTCCACTGTTTCAAAATTCATTTATAATTCTCGTATGCTTGTGAAGACTAATACCAGACAGAGAAGAATTAGAACATTCAAAGGTTCTTCTAATAGCTGTGCTCTCTAGACACACTGAAAATAAGGGATAATATTGGGGCAAGATCATAATGTACCACTAAGAGTCCATACACATCATTTTCCATATCTTCTCAACAATCTCTTTGCTGGTCGGTCAGTAATAATTATTCATCACTGTGTTTCTTTTCCATGAGGGTTACTGACATAATTACATTTTCTTGTCATCTACTTCTCCTCAGGTAGTGTTGTTGTTTTTTTCCAAATTGTCTCATCAACTAATACTATTAGCTTAAACTCAGCAATTTACTCAACCTGTAAGAGGCTTAATTACTGATTCTGTTTTAGACCTGAAGAAAACTTGCATGCTCTTTAGCCTACATTATTTTCCCACCTACATAAATTTCTATTATAAAAATATGTTCTTGCACTAAAAAGTAACTATGCAAGTCAATCAGCCAATCAAACAAACAATTAAACACACTGTTCTTTCCTAAGGTAATATTCCTTAAAAGCAGAGAGAGGATAGTGCTGTTGTTTATTTAGAGGTGAAAAGATTTTAAGGTCACCTGTATTTGCAGAGGGACTCACCTATCTTTAATATTAGAATGAAAAAAAAATATGTGATATGAATTTTCCTGTTATTTACTCAGTAGTGTACATAATGATATTTCAAAAATCATAGAATCACTGAGGAAAAGACCTACAAGATCATCCAGTCCAACTGTCCACCTATCACCAATAGTTCTCACTAAACCATGTCCCTAAACACAACATCTAAACGTTCCTTGAACACCTCCAGTGCTGGTGACTCTACCACCTCCCTGGGCAGCCCATTCCAGTGCTTGACCACTCTTTCGGAAAAGTAGAATTTCCTAAAGTCCAGCCTGAATCTCTCCTTGCGCAACTGGAGGCCATTCCCTCTTGTCCTATCACTAAAATCACAAAAGCTAAAAAATTTTCTCAACACTGCTGCCTGAATCCACGGTTCATAAAACAAACAAACAAACAAACAAAAAAACCAGGAAAACCTGTTTTAGGCACTAATGTCCTCTTCTGTCATAAAGCTACTTGAACGTTCACAAATTCAGTATATCTACATTTCTCAAATCCAAATGATGACGTGGACATACTGTTTAAAAGTACATGAACACATTAATGATCAAATATGTATACACATATACTTTAAAATGCCATTTTTAATGGAAATGAATTGACATCTAGGTTAGTTCTCTAGACCGTCTGAATAAAGAGATATCATGACACTTACCTCAAGAGAATGACTGAGCTGCTAATAACATGTTATTAGCTCATTCCTATGCCTTCTCTTCCAGAATATAGATTGGGTGAAAGGAATTAATTTTCCCACTCTTTAGATTTGACAGACTATAACTTGATCATTTATGACAATATTCTTAGGGGCAAATACCATTTGTAATACTTTTACAAATGTGTGCTTTGAAAACAGCTTAAAATATGT
Source organism: Phasianus colchicus (assembly GCF_987193195.1). Lineage (NCBI taxonomy): Eukaryota > Metazoa > Chordata > Aves > Galliformes > Phasianidae > Phasianus > Phasianus colchicus. The sequence goes on from NC_143436.1 coordinate 103,396,477, forward strand.
ATATCATAACTTCCTTTCTTAACTCTGGAGACAACAATATCAAGCATTTCCTTTTTAAATACTATGTTCAAGCAAAGATTGATGAGTGTCAAATAAAAAGTGAACAAATAGTCCTTTTCCATAGAATAATACTGGTCAAATTCTGCACTATAAAATGAAAGAGGACATTAAAAAACAAACATAAGAAAAAAAATGTATTACAAATTTTTAAACATCATTGTGATGGTCTTATGGATTGATGGAGGCCTTCTGTTCTTTGTGGCAACATTATGTGAGAAGACGATCAGATTTCTGTTTGTCGTACAGATACACTGGGGGCTGGTTTGAATTTTATTCTTACGATGGATGAAGTCTCATTTTAATGCTCCTATTCTCACTGAAGAGCTACTTGTCTTGTAAATTTTTGGAAATCATAGGAATCAGCTTTAGGAAGTGGAATTAGTGTGAATGGACATAGAATAAAATTATCCTAAATGTTCTAGCTGTGTTTGAGAAAAAGATATTCTTTCTTTCTTTCTTTCTTTCTTTCTTTCTTTCTTTCTTTCTTTCTTTCTTTCTTTCTTTCTTTCTTTCTTTCTTTCTTTCTTTCTTTCTTTCTTTCTTTCTTTCTTTCTTTCTTTCCTTCCTTCCTTCCTTCCTTCCTTCCTTCCTTCCTTCCTTCCTTCCTTCCTTCCTTCCTTCCTTCCTTCCTTCCTTCCTTCCTTCTTTCTTTCTTTCTTTCTTTCTTTCTTTCTTTCTTTCTTTCTTTCTTTCTTTCTTTCTTTCTTGAAAAAGGGTTATAGTTTGGCCTTTTTTTTTCTATTTTTCATTGTGGATAAATAAAAACAAAGTTAAATATGGAATAATTACTAAATATTTCTCTTTTTTGTTATCTTGCTGTTGTGTTTTTTCTTGGACTAAATTTAAATTTCGATTTGATATTTTATTTAAAATAAAGAGTTTAAAAGAAAACTTTAAAAATATTATTTAGAAAACTCCTCAAGACAAAGTATGAGAAAAATCATGAAAAATCATGGAGTGCAATTGTTGTTGTTGTTGAAAAATTTCTATCTCAGTGTGCTACTCCTCTGGTATATAATTGCTTTTGTCATCTGTAGCCTCTCGCCTTCTGCTGTTGCAATTTTCAAAATACTTTGCTAGAAATCATGAGTATCTTTGAAATGTATCTTCAAAAATAGAATTAAATCTCTCTCCTTACAGATACTGATTCAGAAAGGGTGGTCAAGTTTGCTTTTTAGTTTAAGTGGAAAACACTTTTCCTATCAAAACATTCTAACTGATAGTTCACAAAGTTCACAATCCTAAAACCTCCTCTTTGATGGTACCACAGATGTCTCTCCTCCTTTCTATTTGATATTTCTATATGCTATTTCTATTGGGCTGGTTTACTTGATATTAAATTGATATTTCTTTGATATTTCTGGTGGGATGGTTTAGCAGATATTAAATTCATTTTCTTTTATGGTGCTGTATTTTTTATTTGTGATGAAAACAGTGTTGATATCACAGAGATGTTCTAGTTGTTGCACAACAGTGTTTCTCACTCTGTCCTGAGAGTGGGAAGTCTGAGGGTGCACAAGAAGGTGGGAGGCAACAGAATCAGAACACCTGACACAAACTGGCCAAAGGGTCAGCAACAAAATCTAGGGGGAGTTGGGAGGAGGCTGTCACTTTTAACTACCCTTTTGGTAATCAGACTCAGTCATAACTATGAATAGCAGTTCAAAATGGTTTGCTGGAGACAGAAGTCAGTATCAACTTCCACAGTTTTCCAGCTTTTCTAGTGCTCAATCAAACTTTAAATCACAAGCACAGTTTCATTTGTATTAATCTGTTTGGTTGAAACTGTAGAAGCTGAAAAATTATTCCTTCTGTGTTTGCTGAAGTTGTATGGAGAATATTTCTAGCATCAAAAACAGTTATTTTTTTTAACGACTAAGATAAATATCAGCCTCATTAGATTGAAAAGTACAGCTGGCCTCATCCTACTGAAGAAACATGGGGAAAATGGTTATTAAGTCTTTTTAAATACAGTAGATTGAAACTAAAAACTATACTATAGCTAAGTCAGATAAAAATTAGTGCTTTAATATTAAACAATTTTCATCTAAATATCTACAGCTGAACACAATTATTGCCTCATTATGTAGACTGTTCAATTTAAGCAATGAATAGATTTGCTTCTTACTGAATGAATCAGGAAATGAAATTTGAGTACAAGAGAAAATAATCTTACTCCACATTAAAACAGCTATTCTAACTACCAAAGACATCTATGATGGACTTTTTTTCTCCTCTATATTGAGATAAATGAGACAGTGAAAAAAACTGTGCCAATTACAGGTGGACAAAATCACAAAAACAGCTTTGAAAAATCTATTACTAGTACTGATTCTAAGGTATGATTCCAACATGTTCAGTTTCTATATGGCTAATTTGCTAGGTTCTGGTCACCTTGTCCTCCAGAATAGTGCACACTGAAAGGAGATGTTCTGTTGTCTATAAGTATCACCCAAAAATTAGAAAGGAGAAGTTTTGCATTCCTATATGTAGTAAGTGAGACATTCTTTCCTGGTTACAGCTCCCCTTGTGGTAGAAACAGGTGAAAAGAACGAGTGATTTTTAAATGTGATGTTGGTTTACAAATTTCGCTTTTATACTAATATCAAATGCTGTCCAACTTGATGTACTTTTAAATATGAAGCTGGCAAAACTGTTAGGATTAAAATACTCTTCTGGTCTGTTCCTAAGTAGATGTAACTTTTAAATTTATGTTTATACATCGATTTCTAAAGCCAGTTAATGCAGTAACAAATGCATTAACTATCCTAATGGTCATATGGGAAAATAAATAGCAAAAACAAACAAACAAACAAACAAACAAAAAACTATTATGAAAATTAGTTAGAAAAGACATATAATCCAGGTAATATTTTTTTAATTGATATTTTCAGATATGAGGTTAAGAGACTAAATGATCACAGGTGTATTATTATTTGCAAATGAACCTTCCTGCAGATTAATACACAGTCTCTACTAAAGTGGTAACTTCAATTTAGTTGAAATCCCAAATTCAGAGCACAAAACAGGACGACTGCATTGAAGTTGTACTCACTATGGGACTGCACTACAATTTGTGAGATAGTGAAATGATTTTACAGGCAGTGAGCCATTAGGTTATTTTAATTTTCATCCTCTAACACAATAAAATAGTCTCAGAGAGATGAATTTTGCAGGTATTGAAGCAGTTTAAAAAGCCCACGGGAACTTAAACATAAATGCTTTTGGGAGGAGAAAAACAAGAAAACAAGATAAAAGGACTTGGAAAACTAGAGAAACAAAAGATGAAAAACAGACAAACAGAAAAAAAAAAAAAACCAAAACAGATTTCTAATACTAGCTACATCCTATCAACAAAGTAATACACTGAAGTATTAAGAGGTGCTACAGCCAAGAAATAACAGGAATGTCAATGTTTATGGGCTGGTTTGGCCCGGTTCCATGACTAGCAGGGTGGAGGGATTTCACAAAATCCGCGTCTCTGGAAAAGGGAAACAGAGGACCCCAAAATAATTAACAACAGAGGCAATGATCTGAGGAGAAACAAACTAATTTACTACATATAGTATTGGAATGCACGATAACACACTATAAGACAATATAATTAAAATTGAAGCTAATAAATCAAATGTAATGAGAGAGAGTGTCTGAAAGGTGGATAGGCCTCACCAAAACACTGAGGTGAGATGTGCAGTCCGGTTGAGCAGCAGGGAGGAGAGCAGACAAAGAAGAGCACATCAGGTGACCTTGCCAGGGGTTATATCTCCTCTCTGACCGCAAAGCCCCCTACGGTATTCTTCTCTTCTGGACAGGTACCCGGAATTTGAGCATTAATACGTTAAGTCCCAGTGCACAACATGATGTTATGATGTGGAATACCAACAACCAAAAATCATAAAACCATGACAGGAAACATTTTTATGTTGTTTGTTTCATTTTAGTTCCCACTGATGCAATGTCCTCTTGGGACTAAGATGCTTTCAGTAATCTTCTGCAACCATTTATGTTAGATGCATAAGATGTTGATAAAATCTTTTCATTTCTTCCTAAAGAAGACATTTCTCTCGTGGGTGCTTGTTTAAGGAAACAGTGTTTTTAAAATTACTCCCTTGTGCTCCCTTTACATATTTTGAATAATAATGTAAACTCTGTTTACAAATTCTGCAACGTTCAAAAAGTGAGGTTCAATGAACTATCCGTCAGTTGTGTGTAACAGCAAAATAGAGAACATCAAATGAATGAAGTTCCATGTTCATGCAAAGAGAAATATCCTTATGCTGTTTTTATTAGCCTCCCTGCTCTACAGTCTGAGCAGCTTTGGAGCGTTGGCTATTTTTAATATCTTGTAGGTGTTCCATTTCAGTCATCAGCCATGACAATGCAAAGCCTTTACATGATCCCATTCACAGATTAAACATTTTAGTTTGGTATTAACTACACTAACGATGAGTGACTATTGCTGAACATGTGATTCTCTCTCACATTTTATTTCAAAAACATGAGACTCATGACTTGCTCTGCCAGTGAAAATTTTCAGATTAAAGCAGGAAGATGCCACCCTGAAGACAGAGCACTGAAATGCATTTACATTTGCAGAGCAATGAAACAACTGCATTGTTATTCAATAATTAATTTTTACTTATAGTTTTTGGGAGCAAAAAAAGAGACAGGAGTAAGTCTTAAAAACAGTTGTATGTAATATAAAAATATTTTGTATATGTGTATATATAAGTATATATATACAATTATCTTGGCCTTTGCAGTCAAAATACCTTAAGTTCAAGAATAGGTATTTATAGGATTTAAAATCTGCTAGTACACAGTGCTGCAGAAAGTTCTAAATCTGTATGTATCACTACTGTAAATTATGGGCTCTGCTTTCTCTCAAAGGCTTTGTAATCAAAAACAAATATTCCGAGATCATGCAAGGAAGCATGATGACCTATGTCTTAACACATCCTTTTCAGAGAAAAAGACTTTTTGCAATTAGACTCCTTGCATGACCTTTTGCATCAAACTATCTACAGCTTTGTGATAGATTACATTTTGCAAGGATGTTGAAAAGAGAAAGATGGAATTGAGAATATTAGAAATATTCAGTATATCTATTCTCATTTCCAATCTGATTTGTTACTGCCTACTGAGACTCAGTTAATAATACCCCTTGTGATTCATTCCCACTACATGAATTCAAAATCAAAAACAGTATTGTCAGATAAGTGTATCAGTGCAGAGTTTAATTAAGTCATAAATTACAAATACAGTTTGTGATTTTAACCTCAGTCTCTTTTTTCCTCAGACTTCGAAGATTTTGTATCTCATTTTTTTTAATAATGCAATGATGACATTTGATTGATTTTCCATTGTGATTTATTGAGTATATAAAATGGGAATTAGCTGCTGTATCCAGGGTCAGCTCTATTTTGGAAGGACACATTTGTCAGAGAACATCTCTGCTGCTTGACAGTGAGCTGCTTAGACTATTAGCAAAATGAAATATATAGAGCATTTCAGTCTAACCTCCATCCTTCTGCTAAAAAGAGACAGAAGAGAAAATATTGGCTGAACAGAAGGGAAGTAGAAAAGTGAATATGAAAGATGGAGATTTGTAGGCATTTCAGAAACAGATGGGGAAGTATTTTAAGTTTCCAAAAACCACTGAGGAAGTAACGATGGATGGACGAATGGGTGGATGAAAAGTATATGCATCAGCACATACAATTTTGTGTTTCTTTATTATTAATTAATTAAATTAATTAAATTAATTAAATTAAATAAAATATATTTTCTGCATGATTTTCCATGGAAAATGAATATTCAAAATATCTGAATCATTGTATCTGAATTAAAGTCTAGTACAGAATTGAACAGAGGTGGACTTCAAGGTCCTGGTGGATGAAAAGCTGGATATGATGCAGCAGTATGCGCCTGTGGTATGAAAGACCAAGAGTATGCTGGGCTGCAGTAAAGAGTGGGGTCAGAAAGGCAAAGAAGGTGACTGCATCCAACTATTTTGCCTTCATTAGACCTTACTCTGACTACTAAGTCCAGGACTGGGGTCTTTGACTCAAGAAAGACAGAGCTGTTGGAGTGGTACAGAGGAGGGCCCCTCCTATGAAGGAGGGTTGAGACTGCAGGGCTTGTTCAGTCTGGAGAAGGGAAAGCTCCAGGGAGACCTCACCGTGGCCTTCCAGTACAGCGACCTTATAAACAGGAAGAAGATCAACATTTTACATGATCTGATAGTGACAGGAAAAGGGAGAATTGTTTTAAACTTAAAGAGACGAGATGTACATTAGAGGTTAGGAGGAAATTTTTCACTCAGAGGATGGTGATTGGCTAATGAATCTTATCAGGAAGTGCTTGGAGGAGTTGAGTTCTTTAACTATTGTTTTAGAATGTGCACTGCAGAATGCATAAGGACCACACCTTGGATGTCAACAAGTCTCTTCTCAAAATGTCCCTAGAAGACAGAGAATTTATCTATGGGGACACAGTAGTGACTGTTCAGACAGAACAGATGATGCTACTTGGTCTAATAGAAACAAAGCAAAAAATACTAAATACAAAATACAATACTAAATAAAAAAATAGCCATAGAATCATGAAATCATAGAATCACTCAGGTTTGAAAAGACCTTAAAGATCATCGAATCCAACTGCAACCTAACCATACTACCCTATCTCTAACAAGTCTCCACTAAATCATGTCCCTGAGCATCACATCCAAATGGTTTTTAAACACATCCAGGGATGGTGACTCAACCACCTAGGGAGTCTATTTCAGTGCTTAACTATCCTTTCTGTAAATAAGTTTTTCCTGATAACCAACCTAAACTTACCCAACTTAAGGCCAGTTCCCCTTGTCCTGTCACCTATCACCAGTGAGAAGAGACCAACCCCGCTCTTGCTGTAAGCACTGTAAGCACGTTTGTCTTCCAGTAATGACAGAGTTCTGTCTTTCAGTTATTCCACTTGAAACACACAGTTTTTCTGAAACTGGTCCTAAAAGGATTTTGCAAAAATAATTCATGATTTTTTTTTCTCTCTTCAAAAAGTCTCCAAATCACTCCAGCTCTTTGGTATCACTTCAGTGCTTCAGACTGCAAAAATGCTGTGGTTTTCCACCAAACTGTTCCTCCTCTTGCATGTCTTTTCATTGGCCCTTGAAAATTTCTCACTAATCTTTTACAGCTATTTAGATCTTTTCCAATGACACTGTGAAATCACATTTCTATTTTAGGCTCTCTAATTTACTTCAGACTGTCACAGACATTTCTACAGTTCTCTAATCCTTTCAACACATACATATTGTAAAAAAGCTCATCTGTGTCAGCAAGCCTGACAAACTCAGCAAATGCATGTTGTATTAATACAGTCATTATTTTTCTGTGAAAAAAATGAGCTCACTCACCTAAGAGATTATCTAAACTGGCTCATTTCTAATATAACTTTCACAATGCCTGAGAGACTGAAGTGCTAGGGCCAACAACTTACAGTCTTAGAACATATTTGTTTTTGTAACGTGGTCCCGACTCAGAAAATACATTCCTATCTTTAAATATGTAATTAATCTACTAAATTTAAATGGATTGAACATATTCTTAGAAACAGACATATTTTAACATCGAGTCATTTTTTCATGTCTATTAAAACTACTTGAAACTTGAATGATTTCTTCAAAAGTTAACTGACTGATTCATAAAGAAACAAATGTTAGGATCTCTCTCAAGCTGTAAATAAAATTACGCCATTGTGAACAAATCAAAATGGGAAAAAGCCTCCATATTCCTGAGATAAGCTAAAAAAAAAAAAAAAAAATACCTCTTGTAAAATTTCAAAATTTCAAATTAACATTATTTTTCCCAAAAGTGACATCATACAGATATTTGAATCAATATAATGAGATATATATCAAGATATTAGCAACTTTTGCTTTGAATGTGTGATTTTACTTTCATCAAATCACAGATTAAAAATCCTCCACAGAGAAATAAGCAAAACATTTGCAGAATGTCTCTCTGCAGATCAATACTGATGTTGTTTGTAAGTATACATTAGTTTCCTTGTCTTTTGGACAGCAAGAATCACTCAAATAGCTGCACTTTTGATTACTCTGTACAAATATTCTCATCACAGTGGGTTGCTAGGTCACTCCCTTTAAATTAGTCATCAATACAATAATTAGGTCATAAGCATTAAGTAATAGCAGTCAAACACCTGGAGATAGAAGTTAATATTCACCTTACAGTTTAGCTTGCATTCATCCAGCCGTGCAAACTTAATTGGATTATGTTCATTTCATTTTCAAGTGACATGCAAAGTTGGTGCTATTTTAAACACTACAGTAGCAAATAATGAAACAGGAAAAAGGATTGGGGCTGATTCTGTTGCATCTTGAGATATCTCTGAGGCAACTGAAAATAGAATCTACAATCTACTTTAGCTAAGAAGTACAGAATTTGTGAAGCAGACGGGTGTATTAGAGCAGCAAGAAGCTCAAATAGGAGTTTTGGATTGCACCAAGTCTGAAAGTATTTTAAGACATGTCCCTTAAGTCCCTTGTGCCTGACTAATCCTTAATGACATAACAACCTCTTGGGCTTACTTAACACAATTAAAAAAGAAAAGACCAAGGCCCTCTCTGACTTAAGGATCAAGAACTGCAAAGGACATCCATCCCTGGAGCTATATCTCATGTTCTTAACCTACGCACTCATATAAGGGATATTACTCATTGAAAAGAGAAAACAGCAACAAAACAAACAAATGAACAACAATAACAACAAAATATTACTTTAATTCAATTATGCTGAAAATAAACCTCAGAGGGCTTTACAGAGGGTTTAAGGCACATATTGAAACCAATTTGAAATACATTAATTATTTTCCAAATGCATTATCCTTCTCCTTTTTTCTTTGGAATGGGAACTGTAAATCCTCTTTTCCTTGTATGGCTCTTAAAGTATGGCACTTTGTCTGTTCAAGCAGTTTCTCAGACAAAGGCAAAGAGAAATGCAAGGGGAATGCATATCCAGACTTGTCTGAATGGCTATGGTCTATGAAGATTCTGCCGATCCAATTGTGTGACAGAAGTCTCACATGAAAATAATATAGTCTACCCCACCTTCACAGTAAGGAAGAAAAATAAATATTATGGAAGGTATAGCTATTCTTGATCTATTAGATAAATTAGAATCTATTGATTCTGCCTTTGCACCACTTTTCAGAAGAGAAGAATAGCTGGATTACTAATAGAATCAAGAGATTATGATCGTGAATGTATTATAAAATTTTCTGAACTCTTGAGGTTTCACAGCCATGGGCTGAAAATCATAAAAGAGAACTCTGCTAAATTTCTATTCCATAAATTGGAAGACTATGGAGGACAACTTGGGATTCTGGGATGTGTGGTATTTTACATATCAACTAATTCTGTCCTATTAAAGAAGTAAGCTTCCTCTGTATTTTTTCCATATAGGCCTGAAAATACTGGTTGTTTGATTTCTTACTGGGAAACTTGAAGAAACTGAAGAAGTTGAAGAGTCATTACCAGTTCAAGCATTGAGGAGTGCTTTGTCTGAAGCTGCAAGAAATGCAGTCCACAAGGACTAAGTATTCTCTGAAAGTAGTACCTAGTGGATCAGTATGTGAACCAAGACACTATCAAGGGAAGGCTCAAGTCTGTAACCTCATAATACACAGGAACACATAGGTTAGTGCAGGCATTTCCAGCCCATAGTGTGTGGGCCACTTGTGACCTAGAACAGCTAACGCTGTGGCTGTCCCCTGCCTTAAGCTATCAAGGCAGTGGCTCTGCTCCATCAAGCAGTCCAACCTGGCCATGGGAATACCCATTACTCGGCAGCAACCAGATAGTGTGTGATTGGCTCTATCTGGTCTGAAACCAGGGCACTGGGAGGGCACACTGCTGTGCCGATTCAAGTAATGGTGAATAATTTTGTGCAGTTTTGATACATTGGCTAAACAGTCCTGTGAACAGAAAAAAAAAAAAAAAAAAAAAAAAAAAAAAAAAATCTGCAGCCTTTCTTTTCATTTTTATAAAAGAACTCAGGATTTCTGAAATAATCATCAGGCTTTTTTGTATATTTGTGACTCAATTTTCAGTCGACTTAAATACGTTACCTGCATTCGATGGAGTATATAGGGTTGCAATCAGATATTCATCTCAGAAATGTCTCTTTACTAGACTTTTAAAAACCTCACCAGAAAGAAATGCCCCTTACTTCACAGCCAAGCCTTATTCTGTCACTGCTTCTGGCAGTATGTACATTTGTGAACAACTGTTTTCAAGGATGAAGCACAGGAAGAGTTAGATCAAAAATCTCTGATGAGCATTTTGAAAACTCACAAAAAGTGCAAACATTACCCTGTAACCAGACTGATGCATTAGTTTCACAAAAACAAGGTCACATATCCTAGTTGTTTTATGTTTTTGTTTTTTTTTTTTAAAGTATCATAGTAAAATTATATATATAAAAGATTTGTTGTTTATATACATTAACTATATTCTATATTATATATGCAGCCCAAGATAATTCTTCACTGAAGGTGACTCAGGAAAGCCAAAATGTTGGGCTAATCAGAACTATGGTTAAAATTCAAAAAAGAACAAATGTTCTCTACATACAAAGCAGTTAGGTTATTACTGAACAGATTTTAAAATATTAAAAAAAAAAAAAAAAAAAGAGTAGAGAGTGGTCTATACAAAATAGGAAAACAGGAAAACATAAGAAGCAAAAGATAAAGGAGAAACAGATATGACTGGTAACTTCTTTAGTTTTGATAGAAATGTTAGTAAGATAAGATAAGACCTAGTTTACAAAAGGAATTATAATGGCATGGTTTAAAAATATGATTAAAAAAAACCTTGAGATAGAGATATTTGAAAGCTGGGTTACACTGTTGCTGTTACTACCCATTGATAAGTGCACAATAGTTAAGATAAATAAATAGTTAAGGCAAAATTGTTCTAGCAAAGCAGAATCAACAGATCCATACATTGATGCATGCAGCCAGTAATTTCTTTGTACTTCTGCCCTTTTCCATAGAATCACAGAATTGTAAGTGTTAGAAGGAACCTCTGAAGATCACGATCCGAAGCCCAAACTCCTGCTAAAGTAGGTTCCCTAGAGTAGTTTGCACAGGGAGGTATTCAGGTTGGTCTTAAATATCTCCAGAGACAGAAACTCTGCAACCTGTCTGGACAGCCTGTTCCAGTGCGACTCTCAAAATAAAAAAAGCTTTTCCTCCTGTTTGCATGGAACTTCCTGTGTTCCAGCTTGTTTTCACTGCCCCTGGGTACCACCAAAAAGAGAGCCTGGCCCCATTCACTTAAAACCCACTCTTCAGATAGTTGTAAGTGTTAATCAGATACCTCCTCTGTCTTCTCTTCTCCAGGCTGAATAGTCTTAGGCCTCTCAGCCTTTCCTCTGAAGAGATTCTCCAGGCCTCTAATTATCTTTGTAGCCCTCCGCTGGAGGGCTCCAGTAGTTCCCTGTCTTTCTCGAACTGGGGAGCCCATAACTGGATGTGGCACTCCAGATGTGACCTCACATAGGCAGAGCAGAGGGAGATGAGAACTTTTCTCAACCTGCAGGCAACTCTCTTTTTACTACACTCCATGATGCCTCCAGCCTTCTTAGCTACAAGGGCATGTTTCTGGCTCTTCTATTGTTTTGTTAAAATAATAGTCTTGTAAACAACTCTTCTGATTTTCATGCTTATTACATGCTATATGTTTCTAATTAAATTAAAGTATTAAGTACAATATTTTAAAATAAAAAATGTAAATGCCAATTTAAAATGTGTCTCAGAGTAAAATTTTGCATAATCAAGTGCTTTGATTATTTATTTCCTCTTTCTCCCCCTCACATATATAGGTTGCTTTGAAAGTAATACCTCCTGTTTATATACACAGAAAATACAACAGATAGAAAGAGCATAATAACCCTACTCAAGAGAGCAAATTCTCAGGTACAAAGCACTAGTTTTCAATATAGTCATCACTGTTAGCTATGCATTTTCACCAGCAATGAGCAAGAGCCTGCATGCCACAGTTCTAAAAATCTGCACCAGTGGGGGTGACCCACAGTTGCTGTCACCACTTCTGAAACACAGTGACTCACTGTGCTCGCTATTTGGTCATGCTTCAACAAGCATTGATGAATGCCACTGGGTAACATTGTCTTCTGCATGGAACAATTCAGTGGCACACCTTTGCTCTCTACACACTTCCATTGTCAGACTGCCCCTTTTCTGCCATCTGTCAAACAATAACAAAGTATAATGGAATATTGGTGGGAAGGTTTAATCTCTGCTGGCATACCACCAACATTTGCCTCTGATCTTGTAGGCCAACATAATAAAGTAGGAGATGTTACTTTTGGAGCAGTCCTTGTAGAAGGTAGAGTTATTAATAATAATGTTTTGGTCATGAAGGACTTTTATTTCTACAGAAGGTTTTAAAGACCCTTAATATTAACTAAGGTAACTGAACACAGTAGTAATATTACAAATTTTACTGAATTCTCCATTACTTGTCTACTTATATATGATCCGGATTATCTCTTTAAACAAACACTTGAGGAATTAAAAAGTATTCAATCGTAGGAATTCCAAAAAGCAAACAAAACCAAAATAATTTAGCTGCCTTTTTTTTTTTTTTTCCTATCCACAATTGAATATCTCTGACTGAAAAATGTATTGCATATTATAATATGCAATATTGTAATCAGTATTGACACTGCAACTCTAAATGCAAAGTGTTGGTGTTTGTTCTGTAAGTTTACATGAAGTGATGACTCATGGGTAATAGCTTTGATAAGATTTTCATGGATCTATTAACTTTCATTAGAAATAACCAGAGGACTGCTAGAATGGGGAAAGGAGTAGATGGGTTCCACCACTTCAGTGCATTAGAAAATATAACTTGCCAATGTTAAGGAGGAAATTATCTGTTTCTGATAGCAGTCAATCTCTGCAGCACTCGTCATATGCACTTTGTGTTATTAAGGTCAGAGTGTGATTTGAAATCTATTCTCTGCATTAGAAAAAAAAGTTATTCTCCACATTCACATTTCAAATTGGTATTAATCACACTTTGTTTACTCTGCTAAAAACTCTAGCAATGTCGTTTTTAGAGGCTGTTATTTTGCTGTGAAAGAATTAAGATTCTAGGCAGCTCTTTCTGTATCAGAGGATAATATAAACAATATTTATGTTTAATGTTTAGTAAGAAGTTGAATGACATTTTACAAACAGAGGGATGAACATTTTGTAAGTCTTTCCTGTGTTAATTATAGCTCATACCTTGTCACTCTCATCTGCAACTGAGACTAATTGTCTGCCTTATAAAGAGACATGCTTATTGATTTTGCAAAGGCTGGAACAGTCTGAGCTGTACTCTCTTTCTATTGATATAAAAAGCATTGCCTGCCTGTATTGATTGCTTACCCCACAGAGCAATGGCAAATTGCTATTGAGGAAACATAATGATGCTGTACATTCGTTGCACGGATGATAGGGTAATGTTTAAATGTAGTGTGTCCTGTTCTTTGTAGATTTACTAATAACCTCCTTAATCATTTTTCTTCAAAATATCATGAATCCTGGAGCAGACGTTAACCTAATGATACAACATCATTTATAGAGCATAGCATTTCATAAATTCTGAATTAATTAAATCAACTATTTTTTCATCATCAACAAGACTGGATGCCAATTTTGCTTAATGTTTTCCAAGGTCTTGGTAAGAATAAAATAGATTAGCTAGGACAAGATTCTCAGCTCTTCTGAAATGCATTACTTCCCTTGGTGCCTAGTCTTACTGAAATCAGAAGACTTATTTGAGGAATTATAAGCTACTCACTGTAAGTGAGACAGATTTAAGTGTGCAAATTTTACATACCCAGTTGCTCTTTCTTAATGTTAGAGTTCTGCAAATTCATTTACACTAAAATTCATTAAAGATAAGAACTACCCATTTTCTGATAGTGTTATAAATCAGTCTTGAAATTAATGTAAATGTATGTTTCCTTTTTCAAAATTAAAGAATTCCATACATGGCATTTCCACACAATATAAAATTCCAATTGAAGAAATCAATTGTTGAAATGCTTTTCATTGTTTGCTTGTTTATACAGAAAAAAAAACCCTGAAAGATGTACTTGTACTGCACTTTCTCCCCTTCTCCATTTAGCAGTGTCTTAAGTTTCATACTTTGTCTGCTGATCCCGACTTTTAAGCTTTAAATTGGAGAGGGCTAAGAAGAAAAATATTGTTGGTATTTACTGATACTGAACAGCTCCCTTTCTTCTGACTGACTATGATTATAATACTTATCTGCTAAAAAACAGAGTCTCCTATAAGGCAGGGAAGTACTTGGGAAAGGAAACACTGAAAACAGATTGACCAAAACAGCAAAAGTTACTTGTCTAGAGCCATGTCAAATATTATACCTTTTTGATTTTTTTCTATCATAAACTTCTCATACATTCTAAAAAATCCAAAGTAAATTTCCAAAATCCAAAGCCATTTCCAAATTAGAAATCTAGAAATTCTTAGAAATCATGAGCATCTGTGGTAGTAAATATTGTAACACGAATAAAGGAAACAATCTATTCCAGGGCAGCAGGGATGAGAAAGATCCTTCACTTAAATTGAAAGTGATAAGGAAAAAGTTAGACAAGATGGAAGATGGACAAGAGTTTAAATAAGAAAAGGATGATCAAAAACCAGAATAAGAAAGGGATAGAGGTAATCAGGACTGCAAAATCGTTGATCAGAGAACAATGAAAAGGAAAGAAAGACATATCCTGTCAATGTTTGAATTCTAGTTGACTGTATAGCATAACTGGTTCATGTGAAAGCTTTTAAAGATGATGACTCTTCAAAAGATAAACCAAAGAATCATGAGTATCTACTCTATTTTTTCTTTCCTGATTCCCAGGTTGGCATGTGAGAGTGTCTGACTTTCAGATTTTCTCAGCACACCATAAACAAAATATTGTTGTATTATGAACACATATGTAAAATACTGAGCTATCTGAAATATCCAGCCATCGTCTTCCAAAAGTCATTCCAAATAAACTGATACTTTCTGACCTTACTCTGTGTTTCATATCTAGTTAACAAAACCATACTACTGTTACTGTACTACTGTGAAAATATGCAGATTGAGGGGGGAAAAGAATAATTTGGAAATTACAGATCATTGTTTTGTGTAGGGTTTTCTACAGCCAGGAACAATGCACAGGCACCCACATTAAATGGCAACGTAAAAAAGAATTACATATTCACCATTCTTTAAAGACTATATGTGTCATGCTCTGGAAAAAGTTTGAGGCAAGAGACTATGCAGACATTATCTCTGTAATAATATAATTGATCTGGGATTTCTTTCCTTCTGAATGTTTGGTCTTGTAAATCTGACGTTGTTGTGACAATGGTTTCTCAGTTACTAGAGGCCTAAGGTGGATTGAAGGGAGAATAAAAGTATTTTCTTATTGAAATAGGAGCTCAAGCTGAATTCTATGTATGGAAAGCCAGCACAGATCATAGAATCATAGAATCATAGAATCATAGAGTGGCCAGGGTTGAAAAGGACCACAATGATCACCTAGTTTCAACTCCCCCCTGCCATGTGCAGGGTCGCCAACCACCAGACCAGGCCCACAGCCACATCCAGCCTGGCCTTGAATGCCTCCAGGGATGGGGCATCCACAGCCTCCTTGGGCAACCTGTTCCAGTGTATCACCACCCACTGTGAGAAGAACTTCCTCCTAATATCTAACCTAAATCTTCCCTGTCTCAGTTTAAAATCATTCTTGTCCTATCCCTTGTCCTATCACTATCCACCCTTGTAAACGGCAGTTCCCCTTCCTATTTGTATGTTCAATTCAAGCACTGGAAGGCCGCAATGAGGTCTCCTTGGAGCCTTTTCTTCTCCAACGTCAACAAGCAACCTTTTCTCATAGGAGAGGTGCTCCAGCCCTCTGATCATCTTAGTGGCCCGCCTCTGGACCCGCTCCAAGAGCTCCACGACTTTCCTGTACTGGGGGCCCCAGGCTTGGACACAGTACTTCACATGAGCCTCACAAGAGCCGAGTAGAGGGGCACAATCACCTCCCTCTCCCTGCTGACCACCCCTTTTTTAATGCAGCCCAGAACACAGTTGGCCTTCTGGGCTGCAAGCACACACTGCTGGCTCATGTCCAGCTTCTTGTCCACCAGGACCCCCAAGTCCTTTTCCGCAGGGCTGCTCTCAAGATCTTCCTCCAGTTTGTATAAGTACCTGGGATTGCCCCAAACCAAGTGCAACACCCTGCACTTGGCCTTGTTGAACATCATTAGATTTTCATGGGCCCACTTCTCCTGCCAGTCCAGGTCCCTCTGGATACTTCCCTTCTTTCCAATGAATCAACTGCACCTCTCAGCTTGGTGTCATCTGCAAACTTGCTGAGGGTGCACTCGATGCCATCATCTATGTCACTGATGAAGATGCTGAAGAACACCGGTCCCAAGAACGGCCCCTGAGGGACACAGAGCCATTCATCACAACACTTTGTCTGCGTCTAGCCGACCAATTCCTAATCCATTGAACAGTCTATCCTTCAAATCCACACCTCTCCAATTTAGAGAGAAGGATGTGGTGAGGGACCATGTTAAAGGCTTTGCAGAAGTCCAGGTAGGTGACATCCATTGTCCTTCCTCCATCCACCAAAGCCGTCACTCCATCGTAGAAGGCCACCAGATTGATCAGGCAAGATCTGCCCTTGGTGAAGATGCTTTTCTAAAAGTTGTGAAGACTGGAAGCCTCAATATATTCTTATAGCAAGTTCAGCTGGATGTTTAATTAATCTATAAAATCAACAAATAAATAATTAAAAAGAAAATTCACTTTTCTACTGTTATTCTTTCAATAAATCCCTTTATATACAAGGGTTGTTCTGAAGCCTTCTTCAAAAACAGATGTTTGTGGGATGCCAGGAGAGGTTGAATGTTGCCACTATAATTCTGTTACATTTTGTTGTATGCAAAGAGATGGCAGCAGAGGAGCAGTCTGACAAAATGGCATCTGACATGGAAGTACGTATGAAGGAAAAGGATAGAATTGAAGTTTTCCACGCACAAAAAAGTTGCCTTTATTGTCATTCATTGACTCTTGCTGAACATTTTTAGAAATCAAATATTGAGTGTCAGCACAGTGAGGCTGTGGATGGTGTGTATTAGGAACAACGTCATCATAGCAGCTGTGAAACAGTGCAGATTTTTACAGAGTTTTACAGTGCTCCTCTGGTGCAGATTTTTATGATTTTAGGATCTTGTAATAATAGAATGCAGGCTCTTGTTCATTGCTGTTGAAAGTACATAGTTGCTGGTTGTGATGATGTTGAAAAGCAGTCTTAGAGTTTTCTCATTTGCTCTATCAAATAATGTTATTGTGTTCTTTTTATCTGTTGTGGATTCCATGGAAATAAATAGGAGACATTACTTTCAGAGTGACCTACATACTTAAAATATTGGTTTCTAAGCCATTTTTCTGAATTGTTTTGTTGCTTAGTTCCTTGTTAAGTGCAACATTGTCTGAATTCTTGAGATAAAATTCATTTTGCACTATAGAAGTTAAAATTGACAAAAAGAAAAAAAAAAAAAGTCTACAAGCACTAAAACTATGTGGTTTCTGCAATAATTTTATCACAGTGCTTGACTTCTACCCTCACTTTAGAAAAGTGCAGTGGAAGACAATCTTTCAGAATTGTCTTTCAATAAAAAGTTATTTCACCTTATTTTCTTTCCTCTTTATGCCTTTTTCAATGTATTTGTATTCTTACTCAAACACAATTTTTACCAATTTAAGTTTAGCCCAAAAACTGTTTACCTCTGCATATCTGGATGTACATGATTACTTTTCATTTGTTTTAGGCTTGTAATGTTTGAAATTGTTTTTCTCTGGCACTAAAAGTCAGCGAATGAAATTAAATGAACCACACTGCTCTACTATTTCTACATCTATACTGAAACTTGAATCCTGTAAAAGGCAAAAATATCTGGGAAACAAACAAACAAACAAACAAACATGCATAGGGCAAATTAATCATGTTGTATTTTCTTTTAGCTATTAAGGGTGATCTTTAGAATAAACATTATTGCTCATGTGTATGCATTAAACTGCATCTCCAGGTGAGCAATACATTTCTTGTCAGTGAAGCGTCAGCTGGTGTTTTTGTCTTCCAAAAATCTATTTAATCTGTGAAGAAAATATACATAAATAAATATTACCATGGGGGATGCTCAAAATATTTCCCTCAAAATTGCCTGTTATCATAATTTCTATTTTGTAGTGAAAGATTCGTAACAAATACTTTGGCATGGCTTAAGGTTTTTGCATAATTAGTTGGAAAAAAGGTTCATATAAATTAGAATGTTAAATATAATTGGTCTTTAAATAAGCATTGCTTCAGTGAAAGTTGTTTTTTTTTTTTTTTTGTAATGAAGGATCTAATTCAGCAGATGTCATACACTCCTTAATATAACAATATATGCTGATTTCATTTCAAAGCTATTAAGAAATAATAGTCTCCAGTTCAGACACAGAATTTGTTGAACTGACTACAAATAAAAAAGTTTGCTTTGAGTCCTGTTCACTTTGATCTCAGCAACCACATAAACAGAAGCATCTATACAAAGATGATTCAGATCCAGACAAAGCAGGCAAATTATTTTAAAAGATTATCCTTTTGTTAAAATGAAAGGGTGATTCAGTTATGTGCTGGGGTGAATGAGGATCATGATAATGCTGATATGTCTAGTTCTTGCCTGAAAGCTTTCCCTTCTTTTTTCACTCCCTACATGCTAAGGTATAAAATTTTTAATCCATTGCTGAAGAACATGTACTTAATGGTTCTGGGTGCATGTAAGATGTTCAGTAATTTTGTCTATATTCTCAGAAGTTCCAAAAACATAGATTAATGTCACACACATCTCAACATTGCAACATCTCAAGTGTTTTTCAGGAATTGTTTTTTTATGGCATGGCATCTGTACTATCAATTAGTATTTTCTGCTTTGGCTGAGTTTTGAGAGGTGTGGTGGAAGGGGAGAAGGCATGATAATTGTCCATGTGGATATTTTTATAGGGAGTGCCAGCTACTTTAAACTATTTTTTAGAAATTATAATTACAAGATTTATTCATGGTGGGTTCCTTTAAATATGAGACTAAACACAATTCAACACTATTTGCCTCTCTTTTCATTATCATAACGTACAGATTTTTATTTCACTAGTACCTAATCAGTGTGTTTACTTTGAGGTTAATTAAATCTTGTCAATTAAATTGTTAATTGAAACAAACTTCTGAGAAGTTATATATGATTTTTTAATGATTTATAAAGTATATGAATATTATTGCCTTGCTAAATTGCCAGTATTCTAATTTGATATACAATAGTGATACAACACACGCACACACACAAACTCAACTGTAATTCAAAATGTATTATATTTTTACGTTATATCTATGTATAATAATGCAGTGATGCAATGTAATTGCAAAATAACTTGCATTGGATCACATTTTTAATCACATCATTTAAATAAATATAAGAGTTGGAGGAGGAGTATTTTCTTCATAGAATCAGGAAAAGAGATACAGTTTTCTTGATGGGCAAAATGATGTGCCTGATTTATTGCAAGGAACACTTAGCTTCAGTGCACTGAGAAAAATACTGTATCATGAACCGGGATGAGCATATAGATATGAGTTGATCTTGAAAAGATTATTTTAAGGCAACATTTTAATCTGATTGATTGCCTAAGAAATATTTAACTTTTTCATGCTTTCTGATTTGCTAGTGAACCTAGCAAATCATAAAACAAGCATGTTTAATAATTTGTGATATAATATTATATTTCTATTTATTATTTTGAGCAAGAGAGGAACTAGTAACAAATAAACATAAAAGCAAATTTACATATCAGAAAATGGAAAATATCTAAATTTCTAACTTGAAGAGAAAAATAAACTGCATACAAACAGTTCTGTCATTTCTTGATAAGAAGAGTTTAATTTCTCTCCTCTGGCAGCAGTATCCTCAAGAAACTATTTAGAGAATGTTTGGAGAATATTCTCAAATCTGACGTTATGAAATAATGACATTTAAGAATTGGATATTTTATTTGTAAGCTGAAAATTAGCCTGGAGGTAAGGAATTTTATTCTTGAATTACATTTAGAGAAGCAGGAAATGCCAAAAAACAGATCAAGTAGAATGAAACAGTCTTACCATTATATTTGTGGATATCATAATACAAAACAACTATGTGTGCATAATACAGGTTTTCTTTAGTTTCATCAAATTATTTATTTATCCATTTCCTATATGAAATGTGTGGCACCTACACAAGTGTGTTTCCAATATCTGCCAATTATTTTTTTTTTTCTAGTGATCATATTTTAGTCTGAGATCTGCCTCTAATTAGAATATGATGATAATTATCCTAGACTGCAATATATGATGAAGTTACTCTCTCTAAAGCTACAAATAGAATCTTAAACCCATGCATTTCTTCATAATTCAGCCTGAAGAATTTATTTTCAATTACAATTTCTTTGATGTTTTCATAGCTATCCAAACAAAATAGAGACTAAATATATAGGTCTGTAACAGAAATCAAGAAGACAAAAAATTAATAAGATAAAATAATGCAACAAATCTTGTGTTATCTTTTCATTGCATTTAGAAAACCCTTCAAGGAATGGAGATGGGAAAAAAAAAAAAAAACAGCTAAAATTTTAAATTTCAGAAAAATGCACACTGTTCATTATAATACCTTATTGTAATGACATTCATCTGGAATTCCAAAGCACTTGGCATACATTAATTAGTACATTATTAATAGCACTAATGACTCACTGCTGCAGGGATTATTTCTTTAAGAATACTGAGAGTACTTCAAACATCCTAGTTACTTTAATGGCTGTTACTCAATACCTTATAGAATTCTACAAAGGAATACATAGATCTGTTACATATTCTCTTGTTAGTTTTGAAATCTTGCGTCAGTGCAATTTCACTATTTCTAGATGTGTCTTTTATTTCAGAGTGCTTATTTAAAACTAAATTTAAAAAAAGACACAAACAAACAAAAAAAGAAACAGATACATTCTCCTGTCTGTCTGTTTTCTGGTATCATTTTAGAGACAAAGAAAGGTGATTATAAAGACTGGATCAAGGAAGGAATGAAAAATATTGCACAACATAGTCACAGGCACCCTGACTGGCAGACTTGGTGCAACTATAAAAGTATGCTAGAATGCTAGATGAAACAAAAGTTCTTTAATCATTGTCATGAGAGAAAAAAAAAAAAAAAAAAAAAAAAAAGAAAGAAATCAAAGCACATAATTTCCTTAGATTGTATTTGACAGCAATCCCGATTCAATCTGCCAGACAAAATACACTGCAGTCACTTTATTAGTGACCTTTGCTGTTAGTGGCTTTGATCTCTGAAATTAGTGAGAATGTTTATTTTAGTTTTTTTTTTTTTTTTCCGTATTGTGTTTTGTACACAACATTTTTTTTTAATTTAAAATTGCAGGTATTCAAGCCATATTTTTCTCTTTTCTGGAATATATCTTTTGCTCTTACTTTTACAATAGATGTATGTTAGTGTTTCCCTCACCTTTTCATTATAGTAGCATCATTAGATTGCCCCCACTTTACACCAGAATTTACCCTGTACACAAATCTAAATTTAATTTTCATCTTTGTTATCCTGAATGAAAATAAAATTAGAATACTGAAATCTGAAACTGACCATATGCTGCAGACCATTTGTCTGATGAAAGAGTCTCTCTACTTTGTGTCACACTATTAATCATATTGTATCTACAGTTTGGTACTGAAAAGTAAGAAGTGAGTCTATATGGATATGATGCCAGTTTTAGTCACTTACCCATAAGTGGCTCATTGCCTTGTTACAGTCACTAGAGGCCTCCTACAACTTTTACAATACAAATGAATTAAGATAACTTCTGGGTAATGAAGGATTTGAAAATGCCCTTTGCATGTTCAGCTAGAAAATAATTGATCATGTATGGTGATAATCCTTTATCAAGCCAAGGAACATAACAAGTGGAATTAGACTGTGGGATCGAGTGCACCCTCAGAAAGTTTGCAGATGACACCAACCTGAGTGGTGCAGTCAATATGCTAGAGGGAAAGGATGCCATCCAGATGGACCCAGACAGGCTTGAGAGGTGGGACCGTGTCAACCTCATAAAATTCAACAAGGCAAAGTGTAAGGTCCTGCACTTGGGTCAGGGCAATCCCAAGCACAAATACAGGTTGATTGGAGAATGGCTTGAAAGCAACCATGAGGAGAAGGATTTCAAAGTGTCCATTGATAAGAAACTCAACATGAGTTGGCAATGCGCACTTGCAGCCCAGAAGGCTAACTATATCCTGGATTGCATCCAGGGAAGCATGGCCAGCATGTCGAGGGAGGCGATTCTGCCCTTCTACTCTGTTCTCATGAGATTCTAACTGGAGTATTGCATCCCTTCTGGGGTCCCCAACACAAGAAGGACCTTGAGCTGTTGGAGCAGTTCCAGAGAAGGGCCATGAAGATGATCAGAGGGTTGGATCACCTCCCCTGTGGGAACAGGCTGAGAAAGCTAGGGATCTTCAGCCTGGAGAGGAGAAGGCTCTGGGGGGACCTTATAGCAGCCTTCTAGCACTTGCAAAGGACCTACAGGAAAGCTGAGGAGGCACTTTTTAGAAGGGTATGTAGTGATAGGATGAGGGAAAATGGTTTTAAACTGGAAGAGGGAAGATTTAGACTAGATATTAGTAATAAATTATTTACTGTGTGGGTGCTGAGACACTGGAAACAGGTTGACAAGGGAGGCTGTGAATGCCTCCACCCTGGAGGCATTCAAGAACAGGCTGGGTGGGGCTTTGAGCAACCTGGTGTATTGGGAAGTGTCCCTGCCTATAGCAGGGGGGTTAGAACTAGATTATCTTAAATGTTCCTTCTAACACAAACTATTCTATGATTCTATGAATAGCAGAAATGTTTTTTATGCAACACTCTTACATGTTCATAGAATCATAGACTGATCTAGGTTGAAGAAGACCATTAAGATCATCAAGTCCAACCATCAAGTCCAACCTAATCTACTCAATGTAGAATCCCATCATTTAACCATGTCCCTTAGTGCTATCTCTATGCATATCTTAAATACTTCCAGCGATGAGAACTCTGCACTCCCTTGGGTAGCCTACTCCAGTGCTTGAGTACCCCCTCCATGAAGAAAGTCTTCTTAATTTCCAGTCTAAATCTTCCCTGTTGCAACTTGACACCATGGTCTTTTACTAACCTGACTACTCATACTGAATTCACTGTTTTATGTAAGAAGATATTTGTTATTCTGAATTCAGATTGCACAATCTTTATATAAAATCACAATATGTTTCCTATACTCAGTTCTACATAGTAGGCATATTTTTTTAACTCCTTACAGAGCACCTACTATCTGATTCTAGAGTTAGGTTACATGAAAAAATGACTAATTTCTAACTTGCATTTTTTCATACACATTTGCCTATTAAAAGACATATCAGCTGATAGCAGTCCAATGGGATGTCTCTGAAGTTCAAAATTCTAATACAATTAATTTTATTATCTCTGAGATAATATTAAACAATAGGAGCAGTGAGTCTCAACAACAAAAAAACAAGTGTCAAATACTTCATTTTTTAACGTATGCTTACTGTTTAAATGATACACTTAAAGAAATAACATCACTCAATTTTGAAACTAATGGAGAATTGATTTTCCAATGCAAATTCACTTTGTTTATATTAACTCATTTTTTCTACTACAATCCATTCTTTCCTTTCACAAGAAATGCCAAAAAGCCATGTCTTAATATGCAATTCTTGAATAACAAAATATAAAAGGAGACAGTATTTGTTTCTTGGAAGATGCTGGATATCTAGCACAGCTTTTTCAGAAGCAAATTACTGTAGGAATTGAAGAAGAGGAAGACTGAGAGATCACAGGAAAAATGTAGCGGTCTCCATTCTGTTCTTCCCACCTGCAAAGTATTTATAAATTACGCCTGTTGCATACAAAACAGTGAGCTTTTTTTTCTGCCTCCTGCCTTCACCGATCTCCAATTTAGGCAGCAGAAAAAAGTAAAAAAAATCAATTGTCTTTTACTATCTACTCTAGTGTCTATGACTACACAAGTCTATACTCTCACAAAGCTTTTTCTAGTCAGCAGTGGTATGACCTGCCAGGTGTGCAGTCATGGGCTGAGTAGTGAAAAATTAGGAAGAAGTAACAAAGGAGAAGTGTGGGTGGGCTAGAGTCAAAGATTATTTTAGAAGCATTGTGTATATGTGTAGAGAGATCGGGTGTTGAAACTGGTGAAAGATTCTTTCCAATTCTTTTTAAAAGGAGTGCACCCTATGTGTGGAGCTAAGAATTTACTGGTAGTCAAATTTAAGTCTATAGACATAAAGCAAGCAGTTACTTTCAGCACGCCTTTGACTAGTAGAATTCAACATTTTTGAAAGGTAAATGAAGGCTGTTGGATAAGATAGATCATTACCCAGCTCAGCCTGGACCCTATAATCTTTGTAAGACTTTGATTCTGTAATAAGCATCAGTTTTACTCAATGCTTTGCAGTTCACACATAAAATTATTCTCACTAGATATGTATAGGTTGTGTAAATGAGTACTCTACCATTTAATCTCAAATTTTATACTCAGCATATGTCCACTAACTAACTCAACTGACTTTTGTCAGGTGAAGAGCTACCCTGCTACGTTTTCTTTTGAGAAAAATTGAGATTCCAAGTCTGCCCTTGATTTAAAGTGTTCTACTAGAAAGAATACTTTTTAGCCTTCTCTAAATATATATCCTATTATATGGGTTTGGGTTTTTGTGTTTGTGTGTGTGTTCATTTTGTTTGTTTGTTTGTTTGTTCATTCCCTTCATTTGTTCATTTTCCTTGAAATTAGGACTTAGATGGGAAGGACGTGGTTAAAGAAGAGATAGTACCTCGACTACACAGATAGAAAATTACATGTGTGTGTGTGTATGTTTGCATATGCACACATGCACATACATATACTTTCAGGATGCTAATCCAAATGTTGGATATTTTTAATTTGAACTGTGTGAAATGCTATGTGGTTTGAAGTCTTTCTGAAGAGTTATGCAGGCACACTCGAGATCTTAATAAATATATCACAATAAAAACACCACGGACTAACACTGATGTCATTCAAACACTTGAGTATATTCAATTAAAAGTGTAATTTCTTTCTCAGTTGTGTTAGTTAGGAATGTCCTGATGTTTGAGCTGAGTAAAATTCAAGTGAGACCATGTAGGAATTTTCCTCTAGACATGCTGCAGTGTCAGAAGAAATTAGACTGTGGTTCAGAACACTGAATTGCTATTCTGCTTTTAAATATGAAGAAACGTAAATAAAATTGGTGTAGATTTTTTTTTGTTACTTTTAAAACACTTATGTTACAAGGAGAATAAATGCAGCTTGACCAATAATGAAGATGATAGTGCAGATAGGAAATAAAAGTTAAAACAAAACAAAACACAGCATAATTACATTTGCCATATTTCTGAAGAAAGGTCAACTTCATTATTTTTGTTCTAAATTCAGTGTACAAGGTACAAATAGATTTACCGGGACCAAAACCCACAATTCATAGGTTATTGACAGATAATTATATTGTGTCATCCCTTCGTGCATTTGAGTTCAATTAAGTAGGCTGTTCGTTGATGTACTATTTTGTCATGAAGTGACTATTAATACATGGGTCAAATCACTCCAGACATATTGTGAGTAATAATTCTTTTTTGTGATATTTTTTTCTAATCTTGAAATACATATAAAACTATTTTAATTAATATTTATATATGAAGTGTATATCCCATACAGATTAATATTTATTTTGTGTTTTCTCAATCTTCCTTGCCTTAGTTAACATAGTTTTAGGTATTTTAGATTGAAATAATTGTTAAATAATAACTGACTGTTGAAAGTTTCTAGAGCATTTGCCACTCATGAAGAATAAAAAAACTTAGAAGGACACAGGGAAGTTTGAAATGTTAAGTGGGACTGACTGCTGAGGGCAGTTCAGGAATACCTCTTAATGTACCTCCTGCTAGTTTCAATGTCTGAGTAACGCAAAGGATGGCAGCACCTG
The DNA here is from genome assembly GCF_987193195.1 of Phasianus colchicus. NCBI lineage: Eukaryota > Metazoa > Chordata > Aves > Galliformes > Phasianidae > Phasianus > Phasianus colchicus. The sequence goes on from NC_143436.1 coordinate 103,422,801, forward strand.
CAAATGCCTGAGAATGCCAGATGTAATCAAATCCTAGACCAAAAAGAAGCAACGCGCTAAAATGAAAGCAGAGAATTCTGAAGAACACATGGATATGCACATTCATTCATAAGTTGTTAAAAAGTGAAAGGTTCTATGAGAACTTCTGACACCAGTTTGAAATTAGGCTCTGCAGCCTCTTCTGTGTTGTAGGTTAACTGTTTAACATTAAGAGTTTCTAAAATTTAAAATCAGGGGGTTTGCACTATACATCCAAGACATATAACTTAAGATCATTTCCATTATTCACATGTATCATCTAAATTTTTAGAAAACATTTACATTAAATAAAAAGAAAAAAGAAAAAAAAAAGCGGCAGAATTAATGTGGTAGCTGAACTAGTTTGGACTAGCACTGAAATATTTCAGAGCTTTGTGAGATACAAGGTGGCTCTAAAAGTAATGCCTCCTATTTATTTCCAGAAAAAGTACAAAAGATATACAGAGAACAGTAGTGCTATTTAACAGGGCAAATTCTCATCTACAAAACACTAGTTTTCAACATAGTCACTGCCATTAGCTATGCATTTTCGCTAATGATGAGCAAGAGCCTGCATACCTGCATACTGCATTTAAATCAGTAGAGGTGATGCTGTTGCTGTCTCCACTGTTGAAATACACCACCATCCCTCCACTGTGCTTACATCCATCCAATAAAAATATAGCCATTACAGCTGCATAGAGTGGTTAAGTTGGCAATAAGGAGAGCATGGTATACTTCTAACTGTTAGGTCTCTGCCTCACGTCCCATTTGTAAGCCTCCTGTAAAATGCAGATTTCGGATGTTTTCTTATGTGTTAGTCTAGGTTTCTGCCTAATTTTGCTGGGTAGCTAACAGCTGAAGTACAGAGAGTTTGGGGTCTCTAGATGGTTTCAATTTTGATTTCCTAAATCCCTTGAAAATCAGCTAATTATAACTCACTGATTTTTCATTTTCTTGTATGTAACCTACTGAATCTAGTTTTTAATTATGTCCTGAGATAGTCATACATACATACATACATATATATATATATATATATATAATTATATAATTTGTGGAAATCAGGATGATACATTTTTCTTCTAAGTACTGACTGATAAACTTCCGCCATCATTAGGGAAAACAGTAACATAACATACCTTATGGCAAGCTTTGTTAAACATTCCTTACTTTTTGTACATACATAAAATATTTTCTAGCTTATATGAAATTATGGGAAATTTAATTTCTGAATTTTAAGTATTCTTGTATTCCTGATGGATGTGAATGAATTGATCGTGAAATTCATAAATTTTCTGCGGTCAAGCTGCTATGTTATTGTGATATTTTAGTTAAGTACTTTAGCACTTAAGTCTTGAATTCTGTGTAATTTAATAACTAATTGTGAAAGGATACATTATTTTTTATAGCTCTATCTCTCATAAAAAATTGTGAAAAGTTGTGTAGTATCATTATTACCTATTCTTGTTCACTTCAGGAATATAAGCAAAAACAGACAAAAGAAGAAAGAAGAGACTGACGTGTCTTTTAAACAATAATTGTGAATGCTAACTAGAAATGACTCTGTACTTTTTTAAGCTTAAGCTTAGTTGTTCTGTGGTGGAGTGGCTGAGATATCTTAGGGAAAAAAACAATTGTGTAATACTGTATAGCCAGTAGTCAGCTTCATGTTGTGCCGGTTGCTACAAGGCTACTTTCTCTGGATCTGTCAGGCCTGTAAGGTGGGCTGAGAAGAGGAGACTGTGCTGTGGCACCTGATTCTTCTATTGTTCCTGCAGTGTCTTGTTCTTCTCTCTCTGTGTTTTGCCTCTGACTTTTTGTTCCCTTTTGATACAAAATTTACTATATAATTTGTGGAAATCAGGATGATACATTTTTCTTGTAAGTACTGACTGATATATTTACTCCATCATTAGGGGAAAAAAAAAAAAAAAAAAAAAAAGCAACAATAAAGTATTTGACATACTGGTGCTCTTAAATGATACTGATAGTGTGAAGAGTTTTTGTTATTTTTTTACAAAATGTATTTATTACTAAAAGTAAGCTTCTCAACGACTTGAAAATATGTGTACTGTACCACTTGAAACAGTTTTGAATAACAGTAAAGACAGCATAAAGGAGAATATAAGAATAGAAGTAAAATGTGATTTAAAGCTCCCAGTCTTTCTGCGGATATATGAATGATTCGACTATCATAGTTACCTAATTGGAATTGTACATAGAAGGGGAAAAGGAAGCTTCACCTTCAGGTAGAAGAAAACAGTACGGTGAAAACACTAGACACCATACCAACCATAGTGAATCAAGACAGTGCATTCTTTTCTCAAATAATTTCTTGAACGTTCCGAAGCTTCCTGTGAAGCCACTTCTCCTGCAGTAGTCACACGAAATCTTCACGTCAACCAGCTGTTAAGATGGTAGTGATATTACTTTAGAAGTTGTTACCCTGATAAGCACCTTAAATATCAAATGTCTCACATGTGGTTTTGCATGTGAGACATGGAATGATATTAACTAGAAGTTATCTTATAGGTAGGAATCTACCATTAAGCATACTCTCAAGAAGTATTTAGCTCTCTACATCATTCAGTTGAATCACATTAAAATCTCAGAAATACAAGAAAATATTTAACAACAGTATTATTAATCTGAAGGAAAATTATTGGTACTACTAAGCAGGAGTATTACTGCCTCTGTTATTCAGTCTACAGTGATAACTTTAGGTTACTTACAGCTGTATTTATGTCAGATATTGTATTCTCTTATTCCTGAGTTGATATATTGTATAAAAGCCATTCTTAACCACATTGTTGAAGAAAAAGTTCACTTCAGTTTTTCTAATCTGATAATGATTAGTTTGTATATAGCCCATCAAAAAAGCAATGCATTGTTGTCCAGCATGGTACCTCCATTTTCTCGTAATAGTAGTTCTCTTTCCAGTTTAAAAATTATTAAGACAAAAATTAAGCTATGTCACAAATCCTTTCAATCCCTTCGGCTTTTTGTTGGTCTAGATACTGTGCTGTCATCTAATAACTCTTTTTTTTTAATTTTTTTTTATTTTGTATCCGTCAATTTTTCAGTGTTCAAAACACTTACTATTATACATAAATTTAAAACTTAGTTGCCTTAAGTGAAACCTTGCAGAACTTTAAGAATTGACTAAATCAGCATTGATTTTCTTACACTTAAAAATATTACTTCGATCCATTGTCAAATCCATGCAAAGTCTACTACCATTGTGGATGTAAAGCCTATGATCAATTGACTAGAAAGAAAGTGAAATCATATTTTTACATTAGTGTAATTCAAATAAATGTGTTACTGTGGCAGCATGAAATTCAGATTTCTGGTGTGGTCCTAAAAATAACGGAAAAGATTATGGTTCAAGGATATCTGTTCATTTTTATCTTGGTTGCCTATAGTTCTTTTATTTAGGTTTCTGTTTGATGCCTGTTAAGGCAGCTAATGTAACTTAACCATGCATGTTTCATCAGACTTGTAACTAATCATGCCAACAGCAATTTATGTAAAGTCACTATGAAAATTAATATTGTTAATCCGGAATGGCTATTGTGGGACTGGGACTGAAACTCCACCCACTCAATATCTTCTGCCCTGAACAGAAGCAATTTGAAAAAAAAAGTTTAGCTCATGTCAGTAAGTGGGGTGTAGTAAGAAGGAAGTATGAAATTAATATCCATTATGACAATTATAGCAGCCTAGAAATTCCTACCAAGTGTAGCTATTGGTCTGTATGCTTTAAGAACATGGGAAAAGATTAATTAAGAAATACTGCAATGTGAATAAATGAAATGCTGCAAGTGGTAGAGCAAATTGAGGGAACTGAAAGTAAAGAACACGGATAGCTGGAAATCTGGCTGCATGTTACCAGATATTACCTATAACATTTTTAAAGAAATAATTGATTGTGTAGGTACTTTCAGTTAATGATTTATCAGGTATGATTGCTGCCACAAAGCCATGGTCTCCCTGTGTGCTAGGGAAGTCTGGGAAGGCTTGCAAGTGAGTTCTGTCCCACTCACCTCAGTGAGCAACAGGGTGTGCAGGGGAACTAGGGCACCTCAGCGCTGGCCACCTCCTTAGGGTTGATGCAGGACTCAAGCCAGACTATGGGAGAGAAAGATGGCTGGGCAGGTCAGGTCAGGGCTGTAGGGTACTGCAGTCCTGCCCTGCTAAAGTTTCTTTGCGCAGGGGCTGGAGGCCCCGGGGGCTGGCTGACATGTATTCCTGAGCCCTGGGTAGGTGAGAGAATTTCAGGAGTGATCATGAACTGTTATGTCTGGTGGTCCTCAGGGCACTGAGAGAAAAAAATAATGTTGTTGTTTTATCTGATTGTTTATAGCAAGTAATTTGCATGTATGTGCCACTGTAAGTTTGACAAATGCAGCTCACTTAAGCACATACATATTTTATTATTGAAGGGATACCATTTTGCAGCTTCAATACCACTTTACATTTATCATATTTTTATATTAATAATCCTTTTATTTTTTTTTACTGTATTAGTGCCTAAATTAATACTTGCCATAATTCGGAATCATTATCTTTAATCTAATATGAATTTATCTACATAAGAAAAAAAATATAAATATAAAAAAGAAGAAAGATACTGATGAAAAAAGTAGTATGGTCTTCAGGAACAAAGTAGTAGAAACTATTACCCATCATCCTACACTCCACACTTGTTCAATCTTCACAATCTGATTCCCATCCAATTCTGCTACCGATGAAAGAAAATCAGAGTAAGAATGGCAAATTTTGATTTTCGTAGCATTACTAAGTGGAAAGTAGAACTTTATCTTTGTATATCTGAGTGAATATTGGTCATATAATAATGGCATTTTTGTGCCTTGTCAGTTTTGATGGCAATATTGAGTGCTTTACATGTATGCCAATATAAACTGAGAATATTTAATAGCATATAAGCTGAATTATCTTAATATGAGTGAGAACACAGACTCTCCTCTAAAGCTGTAACATCAACACTATTTTAGCTATATATTAATATTCTGTTCATGAATTTTAATTAGTAAGAATCCAGCTAAAGAATTATTAATTACTACCAATTGTTATTATTTGTCACAAAGGTTTCATAATTATTCTGAGTGGCTGAAATCTAATTAGTTTCATATCTTACTTCATAGTTAGCAGAGAAATACATTTTCACTTATATACACCAAGAGCAAAAAAAAAAAAAAAAAAAAAAAAAAAAAAAGATAACGCTTATTTGCAATCAAAATTTAGTATTGATGGAAAATATTTATTTCAGACATTTCTATGTTTTTGCTGCTTAATTTAGAAAAAAGCAAATTTCTGGTGGTGTGTTCTGAAGGGGATCAGGGCATTATTATAATATAATAGTCTATGGTGTTTGTCATTTAATCATAATATTGAAGATAAACTTCTCTTATGCAAATCATAAAACTTTATCTCCTATCTCATCTTGAATGCATCAGTTATTTGAAGAGAAATTGCTGTATCAGGGCCTTTTTAATTCTGCATTGGATCATGCTTCTGTCTTTCATTTCATGCAATAGTAACCACACTTGATGTTTTCATAATTTATTTATTTATGTTTACATACAGATTAGTTTATGTGAAATTTACTCTTGATTACTTAGGTAAGTTGAAAATTTAACTAATTATTATAAAGCTCTCAGTTCAAATAGATTTTTCAATTCAATTTGCAAGTTCCCCTTCCACATTCATATCTCTTTCAGGATACAGGGGTCTGAGTAAATGTGATTTTGGCACATTTGATCTAAATTTCTTCTGAAGGAAGCTTTTCAGAAAGTCCCCTAGCATGTGCCTAATACCTCCATACCTCTGTTTATTTAGCATTCCCTGGAATCCTGTGGAATAGTTGCTTAAGGTACAGCATTGTTTGCTGGAAAATAAGGTACAGATCATTCACAGAGGTCTGCGAGCAGAGTGTGGATTGTATGCAATATAACAGCACAAAAGGGGAAAGAGAGTGTAGACTCCATGGCCAAGTTCTGTGATCCATAGTGGTTCCCTAGGCAAACTTTGGCGTTGGCAGCATCAGGAGAATGTGATATTCTAACTCGAAGAATAATAATGCTGGGATGAGCAGGTGGTGCCAAGCTGCTTACCTGCTACCCCTTGGCCAAAAGTCTGTCATTCTTTTGACATAATGCCATCCTTTACTGAATTTGTCTCATTATAAGCTCATTAAAACACCAAAACACACCTCTATCCCAAAAGCTACCCACATCTAAGGTACAAACACCCATTCACTGAGCATGCGCTTAGAATTTTTTTATCCTATACCTTTAAAAGTGAAGTGAGAGAATTTTACATCAATTACAACAAAGATATGTAATGACTGGAATCACTCAAGCTTCACCTGTAGAATAAGAAATAGTGTAAAACTGTCTTAAGAGAAAGAGAATATTACGGAAGATACCATTGAAGAAATGTCAGACTTGGACCAGCTCCTGGGATCAGTTGATGGGCTTAACCTCTCTTCCTCTTCCCATAGGGACACCTACCTTGGTAAAGCTCACGCACTTGGCTATGCTGAATGATTCCCTGGGAAACTTAGTAATTTCTACAGAGTTTGTTTTATAACTTAGTGCGCTTCTGGCTAGGCTGAATTACTGTTAGCTTTTTACATAGGCTTTCTATTGCTTCTGGTTAAATTCACATACTTTGCAGATAGTGAATTACTCACCATCAGTCTAAAAGAACCTGCAATCTGTTGTTATTAAACTTCTTAATTCCAATGATATAGCTGTGTGAGCTCTTTGTGGACACAGCCAATGGGCTGTGAGTAAGCTCTTGAAATTCCATGTGATGAATTCGGCAAGACATTATTTGTGAATTCATAATTGTGATAGTTTGTATGTTGAACACAATTGGACTTACAGTGCCAAACTGGACATCACTCAGAATGTTCTCTTTAACGCAACAGATTCTCAGAAGGTCCCACATCCCTACTGTTACAGAAGCACTGAAGTGCTGCATCCTGCCTTTATTTTCAAATTCCAGATCCTCACAAAAAATTTCTCTGTAGTTCTGATCACTATGTTGTTCATTTCCACCTATTAATTATTTTTTATTTATTTATTTTTTTATTTCCTAAACCGCTGCAAGCTACTGGTTCTTACCTTTCATTTTTTTAAGTATTTTTATTTTTATTTTCTTATTTTTTCTTCTTCTAGTAGAAATGCTTCACTATAATTGTCTTCAATAGCTTCACATTTTACATCTTCAGCCAACACAACCATTTTCAGCCAGGATAAGCATCTGGCTTTGATATACATACTCTTGGCAGAGATAGGTAGGAGCATATATATATATTAAAATAATGGATTGCTAAGCTTGGGAAATTGGTGTATGTTAGGAAAATCAAAAATCACAGCAACTGTCAATAAAAATACTTTTCCAGAAGCCAGATCGTGCAGAATAAACTTTTTTTGGCTACTAACTGAAATTTTCTGTCTAGCTCTTACTTTCTTTCTTTGAGCAAGTGACCCAACCAAACTGCACAGGTAATGTGATACGATGTTTAAGCCATCTTTAATACTTCACAAAGTAGCATGTAGCTCATATATGCAGAAGTGCAGTTTCAAACATATTAATTGATGTTACTTGCTTGTCCTGTAGCTGTTTCAGCTACAGTGCTATCACTTCATACGTGATTTAACTCATGATGATGAACGCTTCTTAGTGATCATAGTTTTCCTTCGTCATACTTAGTAAGGCTATGTTGTGTTCTTTGCAGAAATTAAATATGGAAAGTGTCATGGCCAGATGCACACCATCACCCAGAAGCTGCATAGATAAGTAAATAAATAAATAATTTCCTCATACTCACTGCTACGGGCACTGTAGCAACAACTAAGCCGGAAGCACAATCTAGGGACAGTCTCCTTAATTTTTCTTGTTAATGGTTAGCAGCTCAGGCTTTAAAAAAGATTTTAGTGAAAATAGATGCATGAGAAACTCCATCTAAATTACCCGTGTCTGTGAGGGATTGATAAATGTCAGAAGGTCCAGGAACTTGCTACTCTGTACAAGCTTTGCTTTTGTGTGGAAAGGTATGAACTAATCAAGATTTAGTTACAGAGATGGCTACTTGAGGGAAGACAAAGTAGCAATGAGTAGAGGTTAATTAGGCCTCATTCCTCCCAGAACTCAAGGGCAATGGCATTTAACATAAATAGAACAGCAATTCTTATTCACCTGAGAATGCTTGGGTCCAGCTAGTATTTTCTGAAGGTTCTTTCTGTCAACAAAATGTCAAGAATGGAGCATTGTGCCATAAGTATTAGTGCTAATTGATACTTGTAGCCTTAGTAGTAGTTACTAGCCAAGACAATGTGTACTATGTTCACTCAGGTTTAAAATTTCTAAATACATCTAATCAGATAAATAAGTTTAACTATACACAGTTAATAGAAAACAAACACCTGACATCAAATAGGACAACCCTCAATCCAAGAGAATATTACGTGGCCTGCCCTCCATTTAGCAGCAGCACCCTCCCAGTTCACTCAGAGAAAACTTCTACAACCACTTTACCCTTAGAGTTATAGTGATTCACTCTTGTTTTCAAACACATTCTGTTTGAGGGGTGAAGATCTATATTACTTTTTGTGTTGGACATCTTATATAATTTTGACAGATGGCACTCAGATCCACAAACAGTTCACAGCTGTTGAAACTCTACTATTAAATCTCATGCTTGAAAATCTGAAGGAATGTTAATTCTTTTAATAAAATTCTTTTAATAAAATTTATCACTTTAAACACCAGCAAATGTCATTTAGCTACTGATTCTATCAATCTTATCTGCTTCATTGTTATAATCAACAACCCGAAAATAGATTTGTAGACTGAACGACTGCATTTAAGTTTGGATGAAAATTGATTTATTTTCCTCTTATCCTACATAAACACTTATATATATAAATTTTTTTTTAGCAGAATATCCAGAATATTTCAATTACTTTTCTTTCTTTCTTTTTTTTTTTTTTTTTTTTTTTTTCAACTTCATTACAGAAAAATGATGAGATATTGTGTTGTTTAGGAAAGGGAGAAAAAAAACATCAAAGGAATATTCATTGCCTATTTGATAACTTCTTTTTTAGATTTCAATTCCAACTTAATATTAACAGTTACAAAAACAGAGTAGTTATGAATATCCAAAAGAAGGCTAAGATCAGGGTATTTGGATAAATGAATCTAGTCACATTCACTTATTTTCTCCCTAAGAATCTTTATGCTTCTACCTTCTTTAAGATTCTAGTCACCCTACTTATTGATCTACTTTAACAAAACTGGCATATACATCATATTGAGAGCACGTGATGTATGTTTTCTTGTGAAATCTATATTCTGTTGTAATTAAGGTTACAAAAAGGCAGTGGAGATGTAGGATAGTACTTCTAGTCAGGTTCTAATTCCTAGCATTGATTTTAAATATGAACATCTGATTAAAAACCCACCTGAGTAATCTAAAAGCTTTGTAGCATCCTCTTGAAAAAAATTCCCATACAGCTGCCTTAACTGGAAAGATTGCTTTATGCATACAGATTTCCCAAATAGGGAATATTATAACAATTCTCTATAAGATTCAAGATAGAAAAAAAAAGAAGAAAAAAAAAATGATATCAAGGAGAATGCAAAATGGTAATAAATTACATTATTGAAATCAACTCCTTAATGAGAATGAAACAAAAGTAGAAAATTCATAAATATCACTCATTTTCTATTCTGTTAACGTGGAAGTTATTGAGAGCTCTCCCACTAGGCCCACTGGTACATAATTTTATCTACAAGCTTTCTTTAGTCTTATCTCCTGTAATGTTGTGCCTGAGGAAAATAGTTTGTTTCTCTTAAAAAACTGAATAGACAGCCTTGGAAATAAATCCTATCATGACAGCTTAGCCTTCTGAATCTTTGAAAATACCCCCCAGAAAAATCTCTCCTCCTTTTATACCTAATATAATCAACTGAAATCTTACCAGACTCACTTTTCTCTTTCTATGTAACTCAGTTTTACTTCCTTTATATATATTGTACATACCTGACTTGATTGTATGGCATTGTTGGCAAAAATCTGTGTTCAAAGAGAGCCAAAACATAGGAACTTGTAAAATATAACTTTGGGAGATTTTACACTTTGACTTAATGGGAACTTTATTCAGTAACGTAACGTAATATTTTTGTACATGAATGGAAGTGAAATTTTGTGTAACATGTTAAGTGATAAAGAAGATGATGTTGCTATAGTAAGTAAACAAACACTGTTTGATTCAAAAGAGAACTCAAAATCCATCTCTCTGTCAAATGTCACTTAGTTAAACTGCTTGCACTTACACAGTTGCTTACATTCTGTACTAAATAAATCTCAAGAGTCAACATTATATGGATATAGGTTAATGACCATGAACCACATCTAATTGATAAGAAAACAATTGAATCAATATCTTTTCTGAAAAATTTGCATAGCTACACAGAATCCTGAAACATCTTAGATCAGATCTTTATAGACTGCAGTATCAAAGTGAAACAAAAGAAAACCAACGTCGATACAACTTGTGACTGAAAAAAGTTTATTCTGTATATATAACAAAAATACATTGCTAGGTATAAGATTTTGTGAGCAGTTTCAGATAGTTACTTTATTTGCTGGTTAATTACAGGCAGTAACTTGAAATTATTCTTATAAGCAACTATTAAAGCCAAATCCCCTTTTCAACTTATAGTTTCTCAGCAATTAATATCATTGACTAGTTTAATACTCAAATGTGTACTAGAGTGATCCTCTCTGTTCTTTTTTACAGGAAAGCATAGAAAGCAGCTCTGTATGTATATAGTATTACTCTTCTATGTGCTATTTAATTACAATCTGTACATTTTCATTTGGATAAGAAATTAGAAGGAAAAAACCCACAATATTAATGCAATAAGATATTTGCCATCTTCTGTGGTCTCCCTCTCTATATATGCATATAAAATTATCCAATATGGTTTAGCAATTCATCACCATGTATGGAGAACCCAAATTGCTCCTAAAGATTTACCCTTTTCTTATACAGCTTAATTTATACATTATTGCAGTGTTTTAAGAGAAAACAGCAGGCTTTTAACATGCAATCACTTTTCATACCTACTTAAAATTTCAGATACCTTTAACTTTTGCTGACTTACTCAGCAGGAGCTCCAATACTCATTTTCTTTCTGTTCCATTAAGAATTGGGAACTGCATTAGCCCTAAAGCTCTAAAGCCCAAGCAAGATGATGGCACAAACTGAGATATAAAAGTTTAAAAGTTCCCTTCCCCTGACCCACAAAGTGATGACTTCTTTAGAAAAAAAAAAAAAGAAAGAAAGAAAGAAAAGAAAGAAAGAAAAAAAAAGAAAAGAAGAAATATAATATCTTCAATGTAGAATTTAAAAATGAATTTTAAAATGAAAATAAGCTATAACAAGTCTTATGAGCATTTTGTTGTTGTTGTTGGAATTTATTCATTGGTTGTTAAATCTTTTATGTTGATTTTCTCTAGATTTGGTATCACAAAGGATTGCTGCATCTTCATAAAATGCCACTTAAACTCATTAAATCCTACACTGTTGCTTTTATGCTTGTTTTAATAGTACAGTGCACTTCACACTTTTTTTTCTGAAATATTTGCAAGTAAGAGTAATTAATTAAATATTCTGAAGTTAAATTAGGCGGTCATTTTCCTGGGAACATACCTGTCAGTCAAAGGGAACTTAGCATTTCAATGAATGCACTTAGTAACTGGAGGCTTTTATAAATGCTTATTTATTAATTTGCATTTTTGAAACGTTATGCATCAAAGGAGCTTAGAGAAATGGGTTTTGCTCCTATGGAAAGTCAACGACAAAAATCAGTGGCTTCCACTAAGAGAGATTATTAGAAGTAAAGGCAGTTTCCTTTCAAATTGTAAAGCAGTTTACTTTTAATTCTAAGTAAATAAATCAATAATTGCTTGGAAAATAAATTTTAATGGTTTCTTTCATAAATATTCCTATCATATTCTGGCCCATTTTTTGATGTCTCCTCCTGTCTTTGTCCTGTTTACTGCTCGTTTCCAAACAAACCAGACTTGATTTTATTCTGACCTAAGTAGATATACTACTAATGTAAGTGAAAGTTTGAAGTCTGTAACAATGGCCTTGATGCTTATCTATAAATAAAACAGGGTTTGCACTTGTTTAGAAACCTGATATCACCTTTTCTGAGTGGGACAGATTTTTATCTCTTTCTTTACTGAATAAGAAATTAGACTCTGTGAATGTCATGTTTCACTGAGCTCTTTCTTAAGTCCTCATGGTGTATGATATTTTCTTCAAAAATACTATCTAAATCCATCTCAGTAAAAAGACTGGTTCTTTTCCCCATACGTCCTAGACAATTAAATTATCTACTTTGAGTACCTTTGCTTTTTTTAAGATATTTAAATTCTTCATTCTTTCTCTTCTAGAAATACAAAGCTTAGTTCAGTTCAGTGACTAGAAGAGAAGTGTTGGACTTTAATTAGAAAAAAATGAAAACAAACTAAGAGCATATTGATATTCATTACTAATGACAGAACAGCATCTGGTGAGAAATTAAAATATGGAATGACTTAGCTCAGGATAAAACATTTTTTTAACATATGTAGTACTTTTGGACACACTCCTTTCGAAATACTAAAGCTCATGTATACCTTGCACTTTTGATATACACAATAGGAAATAGAGTTAATTGAAGATCATCGGATGATATAATGATGGTGCTCTCTACTAGGCCACAAAAGAGGTTCTGACTAAATATTATCAGCAGTGTATGCTGTTGTACTTACAGAATCATGGATTTTTTTTTTTTTTTAATAACAATGAAAATATAAGCTTTGTTTCAAACAACAAATGAAAAGTTTATTATAATTTATGTTTTTCCACACAATACTTTAACCAGGGATTACCTAAATTAAAGTGTATCAACAGAAAATCTAGAATCCAAGGATCACTAAAATAGGAAAAAATAACCACTTTAACCAAAATAAGAAAGTATTACTTGAATATAAAATCTCCATCTGTAGTGTAAGAAGTTTAGATGACTTTGCTGGCAAATTGAAGCAGTCCCAGGATATTTTATGTTTAAGGGATGATATGTACAGAATTACTATAAATGTTTTTTAAGATTTGTTTTATGCTCAGGCACACCTAAGATATTTCATAACTACAAAACAATATATTGCAAATACAATGCAAGTAGTGAAACACCATAAACTTCATTCTTTTTTTATACCAAATAAAAGTTACAACATTCCATAAAAAGGACACACAAAGTGTTGTAGGATTTTATTATTTTTATTATTTTTAATCTTGCTGTGGCAGAATATAAAAAAATCTGTCTGATACTCAAGGAGATTTGCTATTGGTGTAACAGTAAGGCTATAATAAATAGGAATATCCATTCAAAGGTGTAACACTTAAAACAAGAACAAAAATTCATAAATAAATAAATAAATAAAAACTTTTAAAACACACTGTTTGTGTATCTGTCAGATATTTATATACATTAAAATATATTTTCTTTACTTTTTTTTTTTCTCATTTAAAGCAAATATACTTTATTATAACTTGTATCTTTCACATGTTTCAAGTGTGGTCCCCTGGCAGTCAGTGAATCTCTCGAGAGATTATGTAGGTGGCAAATTGGTGTCCCAGTTCTCTTCAGCACAAAATCCCCAGTTACTGAGTCCCTTCACCATTTTTTGGGTGGCACTGGCTCTGGCTCATGTCCTTGTTTGGACCATCTTAAAATAGTTGCTCATTTCCAGTTCTGAATCACTATCCATATCCTCTCCCTTTTTCCACCCCCAGAGCTTCTTATCTGTTGCTCTGGTGCACTGCAAAGGCAATGGGAGAGGCTTCTCCTTCTGCTCAGAGCACAGATGCAGATCTCCCACATCTTGTGTGTTTTTGTCGTCTCTCCACAGGGCTGGAAGTTTTCTTAGGTTCTTCCCCTTAAAGGAACTTCAGACAAGGCTGTTGATCTGCCCATGTCACTGCACGATGCCATGTATCAATCACTCTGCTGGGTTCTTCTCAGCCTGGTGGTTTCCTCTCGCAAATTGTCCATCTGCTCAAAAAGTTTATCAAGCTGGGAAAACTTTCACCTATGACACCCTCCACTTTCCTCAGACCTCTGGGGAACTTCCAGATTCTGGATTTCCCCACAACCGGAGGTCTGGGCAGCACTTCAGGAGGATCATTTGGGTTCATGTGTCAGACTAGGAAGATTGTGGCCCCTCTGTCTGGATTTCTGCCTCATCTCAACCACTGTGACAGGTAGTCAGCATGTTTGTTTCAATAGTGCTACACGTTAGTGTTCCCAGATGAGAAGAAAGTGGACTACCTTATGCCGTCCCTCCATGAATTGCCATGCCATGCCCTTACTGCTATAAACTGGAAGAGAGTAGATTTAGACTAGATATTAAGAAGAAATTATTTATTGTGAGGGTGGTGAGACACTGGAACAAGCTGCCCAGTGAGGCTTTGGATGCTTCCTCTGGGGCTCTGAGCAACCTGATCTAGAGGGAGCTGTTCCTGCCAATAGCAAGGGGATTGGAACTAGATGATCTTAAAGGTCCCTTTCAACCCAAACCATTCTGTTATTGATGCTATGATACAAAATAATGCTGAAAATAACAGACTAGAATAATCTAAATAGACAAAATGGAGTTTCAGTAGATTCAAAAAAGGATTAATGGCATCAATCATTTAGAAATTATATATTGATCTATTGTAAGAGTTTATGGGCTTTATTATACCATCATGTGGTCCCTGAAGTTCTGAAAACAAGAGTTGGTCCAAAATCTGCTAAACTGCTTGAAGAGTGCAGGTTAATATGGAAAATAGTGTCTAGAAAGAAGAGAACAGAAAAAAAAAAAAAGAAAAAGACGAGGGGAGGGGAGATGAGATAAAGTAAGAAAAGATAGAATGAAAGAGAAACTAAGAAAAATAGAGAAATAATGAAGAAAGAAAACAAGTATTTTACTTTAATCACTTACTTTTTATAATATCAATTTTACTTCTGAATTCTGAATGTGAAAGGAAAATATACTAATTCATGTTATTTTGTAGAAATTATTTTTTTTTCCAAACTTCTTTTTATTTCAGAAAAATTGTGAAATTCTTAGCTTCCTTGCAATACACTTCCTTTTAATTCTGCATGACAATTATAAGGTAATTTCCTCTTTATATAAGTATGAAAATTTGATGTAGTCTAAGTCTTAAATGTATATGTCAGTATAGATACATATGACACAAAACTGCAAAAGTGCATATAAAGCTCTGCGAACAATGTCACTTGGCTTTCATTAAATTACATTTGAAATATTTGTACATACTTCATTAAGGGCAGTATTTTAGTATTTAGGAATAAATAATTTGTTAAAATACAATACCTATTAGAATTGAAATTGTCAGCAGAAACAGCTGTTAATATTCATGGCTATCCAAATACATTTAGTTATGGAAAAGTGGAATTATCAAAATTCATTTGAAATTGTTACTAACTAATGTGGGGCCTATCAATAAAATGTGAAATTGAACTGATTAAAAAGCAGTATGAGTAGGAAATTTCATACAACTTAGAGCAATGCAATAAAGTTAGACGGTTTGTCCATATTTTAAGAAATAGGTTGATTAGTTGACAGAAGATTGCTCTGAAAAAAATCTGCCTGGCTTTCCAAAGCATGGCTTGTCTCTCACATCTCTGTCACCACCTGTAATGGAAAGTGTCAAATTATCTTAACTGCCTTTCTAGTATGGTTATTTAATTGCCTACAAAACTATTATTTTGTGAGAACATGTAGCTCTTTTTAGATGAACAGAAAAAGAAAGAATTGACAAATGAATATACTTGTATTATTAATCTGTGTGTTTTTTTTTTTTTTTTTTTTTTTTGTATGGATATACATGAATTACATTCAGATTCATTCTACCATTCTCAGATGGCAAAGATGTAGAAGATACAAAACTAACTTTTGTTCATCTCCATGATTTCAGCTTATTAGCCACGTATAATCTTGTTTCAGGAAGAACAAAAAAATGCCACTTCACATCCAGAATTTGTAAAGAAGGAAAAGAAGGTAACTGATCAAAGGGAACTAAGAACAAAGAAAATATTTTCCCTGGAGAAAAGGTGAAAAATATAAAATAATCCAGTTACTCAGTACCTTAGTACAGGAAAATTAACAGTGTGAGAGACTTCTTGAAATGTTCTGAAATACAAAACATCTGATCAGCATGAGATGGTCTGCATTGCACATCCTATTTATAAATTAAGCTGTGATAATTCTGTAATCTACCAAGGCTGCTCCAAAAGTAATGCCTCCTATTTTATTGTGTTGGCCTATAACATCAGAAGCAGTCATTGATGCTGTGGCCATAAAAGTTGAACCTTCCCAACGTTATTTCATTATATTTTGTTGTTTTTTCCTAGAACAAAAATATTCCATCATACTAGACACTCTGAAGAAAACAATTCTACCCCATCTGAAACTAAGACACTGTGACACAAATGGTAGCAGAGGTGCAGAATTGAATTCCTCAATGCAGAAAAGATTGCACTAGTTAACATTCATGGATGCTTATGGAGACCAAAGAGTGGATATGAGAACAGTGATGTGGTGGGGGATTCATTTCAGCTGTGGCAACAGCCATACAGGGTCATCTCTGCTGGTGCAGATTTTTACAAGCGCAACATGTGGGAATTTCATCGCTGGTGCAAATGCATAGCTAACAGATGTGACTGTGTTAAAAGCTATTATTTTGTTGCTGATAATTGCTCCGCCAAATATTGTGCTGTTTGTATCTGTTCTAGTTTCCATGGAAATAAATAGAAGGAATTACTTTTGGAATGACAAACATATTTATTTTTTTCAAAACAAACTTAGTAAAATCCTTTCCTTTCTTCATATCAGTCAATAAACAGATCTTACAAACAACAATGGGAACTTTGAGGTTGACCATATTTTCCCAATGAAATTTGAACTTTGGGTGAAGTGGTCTTGCTAAGTCTTCCTAGCTTACCTTGTTCGTGCCCATTAAATGATGTTAAGAACTACTCACATATTCCCCAATAGATTTAGAGTTTCATTATCTTGTTAAAGACAATGAATTTGTTAGGGATTTCATAGAATCTTTATGTGGGGGTTGGAAGACACCTCAAGAGGTCATAGAATCCAACCTTCCTGCTAAAGTAGGTGCCCTACAGTAGGTTGCACATATAGACAACCAGATGGGTCTTGAATATCTCCATAGAAGGAGACTTAACAATCTCTCTGGACTACCATTCCAGTGCTCTACCATCCTTACCATAAAGAAGTCCTTCCACATGTTTGTATGGAACCTCCTATGTTCAAGTTTTAGGCCATTATTCATTATACTATTGGTATGCACCACCAAGAAGAGCCTGGCCTCATCCATTTGACTCTCACCTCCCTTCAGATATTTATAAACATTAATCAGATCCCACTCAATTTTCTTTTCCCCAGGCTGAACAGACTCAGGTTACTCAGCCTTTCCTCGTATGGGAGATACTCCAGGATGTTTATCACCTTTGTGGACCTCCGCTAGGTCACTCATGTCTACAGAGATTATCTTATATTCATTCCCATCTCAGTGGGGAAGAATTGAGGGATCTGCAATAACCAAGTGGTCTTACTGACTACAATCTGCATTTTCTGTGGAAAATTAAATATATGAGAGCATAGTTGAACTGTGTCACTACGGGTATGTACAACAGATCTGAATTCCTGTATTTCCTAATATTCAATTACTTCACTTTGTAATCTAAATATTCTTTGAAAATATAATTTATTAATTTCCTTCTAAACTGTCTAGATATGTCACCTGTACTATGGCAGTTATGTACATATCTGATCATGCTTATTTAAGGAGGTATATTTTATGGGGCAGTTTACAGGCAGCAGCAGGCCTGAGGTCTGCTGATGGGTCTCACCTGTCTCAAAGGCAGAAATGGATCCTTTCCTGGGAGCTAGCAGGGCTTGTAGAGAAGGCTTTAAACTATACATGAAGGGGAAACAGGCCTGCTAGAGATTAGCCTAGGGGAGTGATAACTGGATTAAGGGTGAGGCAAGGGGCTCAGCTGAAGGGCATCTACACCACTGCACTGAGCATGGGCAACAAACAAGAAGGTGGAAGCCAACGTGCTGCAGGCAAACTGTGACTTAGTTGCCTTTACAGAAACATGGTGGAATTGCTCCCATGACTGGAGTGCTGCAGCGGACGGCTACAGCTCTTCAGAAAGAGTAGCAGGGAAGGAAGGGTGGTGGTGTTGCTCTCTATGTTAGAGAGTGTTTTGATGGTATTGAGCTTGTGGCTAGGAATGATAGGGTTGAATCTCTATGGGTAAGGATCAGGGGAAGGGCCAACAAGGCAGGCATCCTGGTGGGGGTCTGTTATAGACCACGTAAGTGGGATGAAGAGACAGATGAGATATTCTACAGGCAGTTGGCAGAAGTTTTGTGACTTCCAGTCCTTGCCCTCATGGGGGACTTCAACTTCCCTGATATATGCTGAAATATAACACAGCACAGAAGAAGTAGTCTAGGAAGTTTCTAGAGTGTATGGAAGACAACATCCTTCTGCAGCTGGTGAGAGAGCCCACCAGGAGAGGTGCCCTGCTAGACCTGTTCTTTACAAACAGATAAGGTCTGGTGGGAGATGGTGGTCAGCAGCTGTCCTGGACATAGTGACCATGACATGGTAGAATTCTCAATTCTTGGTGGAACAAGGAACCCTTTTACAAATATATTAACAGTAAGAGGAGGACTGAGGAGAATCTCCATTCTTTGCTGGATGTGGCTGAGAATGTGACCACTGAGAATAAGGAAAATGTTGAAGTTCTAAATGCCTTCTTTATGTCTGTCTTTAAAAGTCAGAACAGTTATCCTCAGGGTACTCTACTTTCTGACCTGGTAGTCTCAGATGGGAAGCAGAATAAACCCCCTTCCCACAGGAGGAAACAGTCAGACCTACTATTCTACCTGGTCTGCCAGAAGTCCACGGGACCAGATAAAATCCATCCACAAATGCTGAGGGGACTGGCAGAGGTGATAGCCAAGCTGCTTTCCATCATCTATCAGTGTTCCTGGTCAACTGCAGAGGACCCAGAAGACTGGAGACTTGCCAATATGATTCTCATCTACAAGAATTATAATAAAGAGGATCCAGGGAATTACACAGCTGTCAGTCTGACCTCAGTGTCAGGAAAGGTTTTGGGGCAGATCATCTTGAGGGAGATCACCCAGCATATGAGGGACATTTGGGGATCAGCCCTTGCCAGTATGGGTTCATGAACAGTAGGTTCTGCTTGACTAACCTGATCTCCTTCCATGATTGAGTGACCTGCCTGGTGGATGAGGAAAAGATTATCGTTGTGGTCTACCTCGACTTCATCAAAGCCTCTGACACTGTTGAAGCTGGAAGCCCAGGGCTTGGACAGGTATGCTCTTTGCTGTATAAAGAACTGGCTGGATGGCCAGGCCCAGAGACTGGTGGTGAATGGGGTTAAAACCAACTGACAACCAGTCATGTGTCGTGTTCCCCAGGTGGTCAGTGCTGGAGCCTGACCTGTTTAATATCTTTATTGATGACCTGGATGAGGGCATTGAATGCACCCTCAATAAGTCTGCAGATGACACCAAGTTGGCAGGAAGTGTCGATCTGCCTGAGACCCTATAGAGGGATCTGGACAGGATGTATAGCTGGGCTGAAGCCAATGGGATGAGATTCAGCGAGACCAAGTGCCACGTCCTGCACTTTGGCCACAGCAACCCTAGGCAATGTTACAGGCTTGGGAAAGAGAGGCTGGAAGAATGTGTAGAGGAGATAGACCTAGGGGTTTTAGTTAATGCTAGGCTGAACATGAGCCAGCAGTGTTCCCAGGTGGCCAGGAAGGCCAGTGGCATTCTGGCTTGCATCTGAAATAATGTTGCTAACAGGGGCAGGGAAGTAATTGTCCCTCTGTACTCAGCCCTGGTGAGGCCACACCTTGAGTACTGAGTTCGGTTTTGGGCCCCTGTGTCAGGGGAAATTCAGGCTGGATGTTAGGAAATACTACTTTTCCAAAAGAGAGGTCAGGCACTGGAATAGTGTCGCGGAGTTAACTAGATCAATCTTTTACCAGATGATCTTTTATGTCTTTTCCAACCTTTGTGATTCTATGATTCTATGATTCACTCTTTCTTGTGAAAGACAAAACTGTTTTTCTTCTTTGTCTCAAAACTTGTTTTGTGAGGCCTTCTTGGTAATAATATTCTGACAACTGCAAATTATCTAGGGTGGTGGGTGTCACTGTGGCACAGTATTTCTGCTCATGGTTGTAAAGATAAGCAGAAGAAGTGGGACAAGCAGTCTTTTTCGGACATGCGGCTTTTAGGAGAAGGCGATAATGCTTGTGCATGGCAACAAAGGCACCACTCCCTGCTGGCTTATCTCTTGGGCCAGGTTTGCCAAACTAATAGAGAGAAAAGAAGAAAAAAAAAGCCCGAGTAACAACAGACAAAAAGCCCTCACTAAGCTGAGGACTGTGGAGAAGAACTCCCAATGAAAAGAAACCTTTGATGGAGAAGAACTCCCAAAAAAACCTTTGATGGAGAAATTCCCTGAGTGGAAAAACCTCTCTGTAAGAACCCTCCGGGGGCCTGCTTGCTGCTAAACTTCCTGGCTTTCTTCCATCACCCACAGTGATTGGATGAGTACCTGAGGTCAACGGATGTACTACGAACCTTGCTGGATGCATGATGGCGTCTATCTCTCTTGCTTTCTACAAAGACTCCTTGCTTTTATTTCCTATCTCTTTTCTAGTGCCCATCTTTCCTTCCTCATATCCCTAAAAAACTAGGACTTGCAATAAACTGATCAGGCTAACATTTGACCTGTTGTGTCGCTGTTGGGTACACATATATTAAAAGAACCTCCTCTCCCTCCTATAAATTGAAGTGAGACATTCCTCAAAGAATAAAATCACTCTTTCCCAATGCTAGGTATAGAAGTAAAATGTGATAAATTGTGCATCAGAGCTACAAGTGATGTTAATATGTATTTTTAATTGGTAGAAATATTTTAAGATCAGTTTAACTAGGACAATATCTCTGAATCTCATTTTAAAAATCTTATGTGTTCCTTGTAATTAAACTTTACAGTGTCCTGATACTTTTTCCTATAATGTTTCAAATGTTCATATTAACTCAGCCATGAATCTTCTGATGAAGTGAAAGATTTTTGTATTTTTGCTAATATATATGTTTTTATTATTTTGGTAGTACAGTGCTGAATAAGGTTTTCTCATTCTGTCATAGAATATAGTACAAACATTGTTTATCTGAGATAACAAAACATTCTGTGAGTACTCTTTGGGGGGAAAGTTTTGTACTTAAATATCCATTTTGTTTTCACAGAACAATAATATTGATAATGCTCAATAAATCATTCAAAGCTTACTCTGTGAACCAAAAAGTATTGTTCTACAACCATTAAATTCTAATATCATGGTTTCTAGTTTTCAGATTAAATTTCCACAGTAACTACTTTTTTTCTACCTGGCTTGTCAAATTTTTTCTTCTTTACTGAATTAACTTCAAAAGTATCAAATTGTCCTATTTCTGAAATAGGTCTCCAGACACCAGAATACCAGCAATAAATGGAGAAATCTTTGTAGTATTATGAGGAAGGTGAATAATATTTTTTGAAACACAATTTTAAAAAGTATCTGGTTCTGTAAAAAACAGTGCTGAAAATTGGCTAAAATAAAATTGAGACAAAAACTGGATTTTACTAATAACTACAACTCAAATCCACTGTACTAAATAAGCCGCTACTCATATTGATTAAAAAGAACCCAAACTCTCCATTCATACTATCTGAATATTATAATCACAGTATGTGATTTCTAGTCTATGTGTGGTTCCTTTTAGTATTAGTAGAATACAAACAAATGGATGCATCTAGTAGGCAGCCTCCCTGCCCAGAACAGGGGATTGGATTAAAATGATATTGAAGATCCCTTCCAAACCAAGCTGTCCTATAAATAATTCTATGATCTATGTGAAATTTAGACTGTATAAATATATAACAGAAATATAACAGAGTATATAACAGAAATAGCATAATTCTGTCATATATACCATGTTGCATCTGCAAATTTCAAACATAATCACATTCTTTTTCCTTTAATTTTCAATTATTTGGCAGCTCAAATGCAAATAGTAGATATTCAGTGAGAATGGAATTATTTCTTTCAGGATCACTTTCAGTATTTAGAGGTTCTTATAGGAGCTTCAGGTTTGAATCCCTCCAACATATTCTTGCTTTTTTCACTTTCTACTTTTCACATAATCATTTTAGTTACATTAAAGCCACGTATTCTCTGAATATCCTATTAAATTTTTCTTAATAATCAAAATCATACCAAAATCTATACAATCAGATTCCACAAACGATTTGAAAGGCTTAAGAGCATCTGATGGACTGCATTTATAGGCATGAGAAATCAAAAGAAACAACTACCAAGCATATTTAAACTATTGCCTTAAATGACAGATTAGCTTTATTACAAAAGTTTTCAAATATTGCTGGATAATTACCTGCAGCTATTAACAAAACACATACGTGAAATATTTTAATGACTTACAAAAACATATAAATACTGAAAAAAAGGAGAGCCAACACTGATTTTTTAAAAGTTATTATTATTTTTTTTAGTAGGAAAACAAGGGAAAAATGTTGGTCATGATTCTTAGCTTGTGGCAATACTTTGTTACTGTAAGTTCTAAATTTTATTTCAAGCAAAATAATTTATTAATCTATGATTTTTTTTTCTACATTAATATAATGGCTTTGTGTTCCATAGAGAAGATCAAATTTTCATAATTTTTTCCAGATTGTCTGTTTCTCCTAACAATAAGGGAAGCACCAACACCCTGAAATGTTATTAAAGTCCCTTATAGTCATTATAAGATCTTTTTACTGGATACATGCTGAATTGTACTCATAGTGAAAGTAATACTGACAGTACAACTATGTAACTGAAAAAAAGAAAATCTATTAAAAAAAAAAAAAAGCAAAATTCACTGAGCTTATAAATAAACAAAAAAAAACAAAAGTCAGTAGAAATATGGGACGCTGTTAACGAAAATATGATCTTCAACAATCCTGTTAAGGAAAGTGAATGAAATTACAGTTATGAAATAGTGACAGATGTAAGCCTCTATGCTCTCCCCATGAGACTGATTTAGTCACAGAAGAAAATCAAACATACAAACAAAAAAACAACTCACCGCCCCCCCCCAAATAATAATGCACCAATGCCAGCCAACAGAAGAAACACTCACAAAAAGAAAAGAAAAGAAAAGAAAAGAAAAGAAAAGAAAAGAAAAGAAAAGAAAAGAAAAGAAAAGAAAAGAAAAGAAAAGAAAAGAAAAGAAAAGAAAAGAAAAGAAAAGAAAGGAAAAGAAAAGAAAAGAAAAGAAAAGAAAAGAAAAGAAAAGAAAAGAAAAGAAAAGAAAAGAAAAGAAAAGAAAAGAAAAGAAAAGAAAAGAAAAGAAAAGAAAAGAAAAAGGAAAAACAGAAATAAAGAGAACTAAAGCTATCAAAATGATATAAAGTGAAGAAGATAAAGGTATCTCCACAATTTGAAATGATTATTTGCAAATTGTCTGCAATGAGAAATTGATCTTCATTTATCAGTTTAAATACCTTTCACTGAGTCATGGTGAACTTTAACTGAAGTGAAATTTTTTTACCATCACATAGCTGACTTTCTGACTAACTATAAAACCTTTAACAATAACTACAGATTTCCACTGAAAATATGCAAAAAATTTCCAGGGAGAAATAAAGCAAAAATATTTTCTAATAGATTAAAAACTTGAGGCCACAAGTGCAAATGAAGTATTTTTAAAGCCAAGAAATCTTTTTAACAGAAACTGAATAAATAAGGCATGTATACAGTATTTTATACACATATCCTACTGCTAAATAGAAAAAGATGGGGCTTTCACATTTATTCAAAGTTAGTTTATTTGAATTTTCTTCAAGTTACCAAATTAACCATCTGTGTTGAAGTTGCAGAACTGTGCAGTTTTAAAACACTGAGAGTTTAAAATTCTGCTGAGTTGAAAACATACACTGTACTGCTTACTGTATGCATGATACACACAAAGTAGTTATATGTAACCTTACTCCACTGTCATAGAATCATAGAATCATAGAATGACCAGGGTTGAAAAGGACCACAATGATCATCTAGTTTCAACTCCCCTGCCATGTGCAAGGTCGCCAACCACCAGACCAGGCCCAGAGCCACATCCAGCCTGGGCTTGAATGCCTGTAGGGATGGGGCATCCACAACCTCCTTGGGCAACCTGTTCCAGTGCATTACCACCCTCTGTGTGAAAAACTTCCTCCTAACATCTAAACTAAACCTCCCCTGTCTCAGTTTAAAACCCCCTGTCCTATCACTATCCACCCTCATAAACAGACATTCCCCTTCTTGTTTTTATGCTTGATTCAAGCTCTGGAAGGCCACAATGAGGTTTCCCTCGAACCTTCTCTTCTCCAAGCTAAACAATTCCATTTCCCTCAACCTTTCCTCATAGGAGAGGTGCTCCAGCCTTCTGATCATCTTAGTGGCCCTCCTCTGGATCTGCTCCAAGAGCTCCATGTCCTTCCTGTGATTCCTGTACTAAGGGGCCCAAGCCTGGACACATTACTCTAGATGGGGCCTCACAACGGCCAAGTAGAGGGGTACAATCACCTCCCTCTCCCTGCTGACCACCCCCTTTTTAATGCAGCCCAGAACACAGTTGGCCTTCTGGGCTGCAAATGCATACTGCTGGCTCATGTCCAGCTTCTCATCCACCAGGATCCCCAAGTCCTTTTCCGCAGGGTTGCTCTCAAGGAGATCTTCCTCCAGTTTGCATAAGTACCTGGGATTGCCCCAAACCAAGTGCAACACCCTGCACTTGGCCTTCTTGAACATTAGGTTTTCATGGGCCCACTTCTCCTACCAGTCCAGGTCCCTCTGGATGACTTCCCTTCTTTCCAATGAATCAACTGCACCTCTCAGCTTGGTGTCATCTGCAAACTTGCTGAGGGTGCACTCGATGCCATCATCTGTCATTGATGAAGATGCTGAAGAACACCGGTCCCAAGAACGACCCCTGAGGGACACAGAGCCATTCATCACAACCCTTTGTCTGCATCTAGCCGACCAATTCCTAATCCATTGAACAGTCTATCCTTCAAATCCACACCTCTCCAATTTAGAGAGAAGGATGTGGTGAGGGACCATGTTAAAGGCTTTGCAGGAGTCCAGGTAGGTGACATCCATTGCCCTTCCCCCATCCACTGAAGCCATCATTCCATCATAGAAGGCCACCAGACTGGTCAGGCAAGATCTGTCCTTGGAGAAGCCATGCTGACTGTCTCAAATCACGTCTTTATCTCGTATGTGCCTTAACATAGCTTCTAGGAGCACATGCTCCGTGATATTCCCAGGCTTTCCAATATGCGAGGAAGTTAATGAGAATAAAAAGAATTCTTTTTCCCTTTTTCATGAGAATGTTGCTTTGCATTAAGTTGTACCCCTGTAATTGCATTAATATACATTGATTAAAATGTGTGCATAATGTTACTTGTACTTGTGATTAGTCTGAAATTTTAGCTCACCCAGAAGCTTTGTTAATATCAAATAGAAATTGCACTTAAGCTGAAGTCAGAGTATTCAGAAATTGTGCTATGTTTGTTTATGTAGCCTAATGTCTCTATATGTACAAAGACACTTAAAATTTGGATGGAAACATGGAAGTTAAATCTGGTTATGGGTCATTAAGTCTTCCAGAAATTCAAAAGCTAATCAAAGCTCTACAGCGATAAATTGAAGTAGTGGTATGGAAAGGAACTCTTGCCAATTTATTCTTTTTATTCAGTCCTCTGAAACTAAGATTTCCTTTCTCATTTAAATAGTTTAACTAGAAATAACTGTAGATGCCGTGTTCTAATATGTTCAATAGTACTTACTCATTAATTCCTCCAAATTAATGATAAATAATAGGATGATGTAATTGGACATTACTACTTGGATTTCAATGAAATTATTACAATTTATATCAGCTATGGATCTGAGTATTTCACCTGGAGCCACTGTTTAAGTATAATTGAAATTGTTTTTATTATTTTCTTTTATCTTGGTTTGCACAACTAATAAACTCATTAAAAATAAATCACTTCACTGAACTGCACAATATTATTAGTAAACAAATGCCTAAGGCCAGAAAGTATTTTTCTATCTCCATCAACTTCCACATATTTTTACTTTTTTTGACATTGAGGAAAAACTAGTCTGAATGCTAAGCAAATTGAAAATGCCACAGTGACACAATGTCTATGCTCTTTTGATATATAACTGTAGAATGGATGTTTCTAAGAGGAAGGAGAAAGCTTCATACTCATTGAAGATAGAGTGTTTCAGGATTTTAATTTATTTTGTTTTACTTTCTCCTAATCTCTTGAGAAAGTTTGTGTTGTTGATAAGAAATATTTGACATTCTTCCTTTCAATCAGATTATCCAGCATCAGCATCCAAATTTACTCTGTAACTTCAAATATACTGGTATCCACTACTGACCAAATTTACACTTGGTTTCACCAGTTTTTAGTACTGCAGTACCATTTTTTCCACTTTGCTGATAAAATATTCAATAAAGCTAAAAATTAAAACCAATGAGCATAAAAAAGAGTTTTGCAAATACTGATATTGGTTTTATAATAGGAGAGGATCACTCATTAACTGTTTTTCATAAAGCAGGATGAATAATGTGATGGAATAAAAACAAAAGAATAAATTCAGTCCTACTGAAAAGGGAGTGTGATACGCTGGTTGAGAAAAAGCAATGAATAGAAGTAGACATGTGAACAAATGTCCATCTGTCCATAATTATCTTTAAATGTACATTTCTGTCAGAAACTTGGTGGGAATTAGGAAGGGCTACAATTTTACTAGTTGAAAGGCAGTAGGAGGGATTAGAATTACTTTACCCCTCAAGAAGGTAAGGATTTAAATAGGTTAGTGAAGAAAGATCTGATTTCAGGCAAAATGTAGGCTGAAAGTCATGCCCAGATGAACACTTGAAATCCCCTTTGGAGACTTTCCAAAGGAAAACTCAGGGATGTATTAATCAGAAAGATCACATCACAATCAAGAAAAATTTAAATTGCTCGGTTTTTAAATGTGAAGATGGAGTGGAAAATAAATTACTTCAATGACCTCAAAATAGGTTATAGTATGAGTAGGAACATGCTAAAAGACTCAGAAGAATGAGGATGTGGCAACGATTTTATGACAGATTTTTTCCATGTTCTTTCCATGAAGGAGTACAAGTACTGTAGGAAAATTCAAGTATTTTATAAAGATGACCATCTACAAATTAATTTTAAAAAGTAAAAGCTAAGATCTGCTTTCTCAAGAGTGAGAACTAGATTTAGCCAATAAATACTTAAGATCAATCACAATTCTGTTTTGAATACTCTCTTAACAGCTAACAATTCTTAGTTAAAATTTACTGCTTTTAGCTACACACTCATAGTCCAGTAATCATCTCTTAACAAATGCATGCATTAGGACTGCAACATCTCTGCATGGTTCATTACAACAGTTTCTTACTCAACATTTCTTCTATTCTGCAGAATAGCAACAGGGCATTTTTGCTTCTTAAAAGAAGAAAATTTCTTGCTAGATATCACAGTTTATTATGAAAATTCATCCTTAGGGTTAGCGCAGTTTTAATGAGTCAGTTTATAAACTATTACAAAGGTTTGCATATTAGTTAAGACTTCCTCAAGAGAAAGAGGTTTGTATTTTTTGGTCCTGCAATCTCTACTCAAAGAAATAATATAATATAATACCTATGTTAGAAATATTTTCTGGAAATATTCCCAATATATATCCTTTTTATATTTGTGAAAGTAAACCTTTCAAATACGTTGCTGAAAACTTTATGATCATTTTCTGAAATAATAATAGCACTAATTGTGATACAGTTTTAAAGGGGGGTTGCATTTCTCTTTTCAAGAAAGTTTCCATACTTGAAACGAAGCAGCTGGTAGACCCAGCACACTCTGCCCATGTTACCCCACAAAGTTCTGTACAGATGTTCGTGGACAGAGTGTTTGTTCATACAAGCAGAACTGTATATCAGGTATCAGTCTGTTCAGGCAAAGAAAGCAATCTAACAGTCTAGTATTAAAAGTGGATGTTGGTGGCCCTGCCTGTGGCAGGGGAGTTGGAGATTCATGATCCTTGAAGTCCCTTCCAACCCTGTCCATTCTGTGATTCTGTGTGATTCTGTGATATTTAAGACCAATAGTTTTATGTTATCGTTATCTAAATATATTTAGATATAAATTTTGACTAGATTGCTGTACCATTGTAACCAATCTTGCACAGAATAGATTTGAAGATTAATTAAATTCATTTCAGACAACATGGATAAACATTTTTATTTACATGAAGATTTATTTTGTTTTATTTGGCTGCTGTGCTAGAGATATATAGTACTATTTGTAGCAGTAACTAAAGTTATTTTCATGCTATAATTATTGTTCATACAGTACCTTTTTTCAATATGTTTCTATGTAGTCCATTTGAAATGTATCCAGCATCTAATTATAACACAGTAATTTCAATATTTTTTAAAAACTCTGCTGCTAACTTCTTTCACAGCTCACTTTTGCGCAGAGGATAAATCCAGCTCGGTGAGATTAATCAATATTCTGCAGATTTCTATTATCACTGTGGATTATAGCTGAGAACAACTTAAAGCCCTTTGTTATAGTTCAGAACATACTTATCAGCTAGAATCAAGATAGATAAAACTCTTCTCCCTTCAATAAAACATAAACATATTTTGTAAAAGATACCAGTGTAAATAACACAGCTATTCACATCAGTACAGTGAGGATGAGTAAATGCATTTACTAGAGTATATGGAATTTCACTTCTGAGGAATCTGAAAAAACTAGGTAGTATAAGAGTGCTTCAACTCATCTATTTTCATAGATCATGTAAACAGCCTGTTATCAGTTTCTGGGCATTTTTTCCTTGAATTAAATGAGCTTAATTCTCATTACATAGTTAGCCTTGGCACAAGCAAAAGGAAAAAAATAAAAGAAAAAATTTGACAGATCTTTCTGTTCAATTTTCTGTAGGCTATTAGCATTAATGTGCATTCCAAATTTGAAAACACAAAATATGAAAGTAGTTCACCTAAAAAATTCATTTTTAAAGGAGTTAAGCGTTTGTCCCATTCCTGTGCTGCTTTTCTCCTCTGCTTCTTCAGTACCCTTAATGAAGAGACAGTGCCCCACTGAAACAAGGTAAAGATGTATGTTAGGGTTATCAACTGTCTGCATGTGCTGACTCTATCAATCATGAAATGACAGCATGAAAAGCTGGACTTAAGCTCTCTTCTGAACTGGCAAATGAGTCAAGTTGTTTGTCAGGACAGAACAGGACAGAAAAAAAAAAAAAAGAAGGTTTTCTATGTGACAAAAATAAAAATTGCAGAACCGTTAAGTTAGATAGCATTGGGTTGTGCAGAATGAATGGCTTAATCTATTGGGTAACAACGAGAATGGCTGATTTAAGGAGATCCTAATGTGATGATGCTTTAAGTTCTGAATTATCTGAAGTTGATATGGAGGGTTAAAATCAGCTTGTTTTTGTTTGTTGATTTTCTTAGAAATCAGGCTTCTGAACTACAAACATTTCTTTCTAGATTCGTAAGAGAATGAGTGTTGTGAAACAGCTGATGAACAGGAAGATCATGGCCTTTGAAAATCAGTGTTTGGAGTAATTGATTGTACTGACTATCAAAATAATAATACCAGAAATATTTTGATTGAAATACAGGTATGTCATTTTCCCCAAACCTGTAAGGAGGTAGACAGTTTAAATTCTTTCTTGCTCATTTAACAGAACTATGAAGGTACCTTTTCCAGATTAATCAAGTAGAAGACTGTCCCTAATGCACTTCCAATTTTGATTTTGAGTCTGGCATGAACTTCCATGGAACCTACTGAAATGTTATTAGAGCTAAGTACCCATAATGATATTGACTTGGGAAGCCAAGACATGCCTGTGCTCTTCCTCCTGGCCAACTCTTTTATAAGGAGATATGGAAGTACCACAATCACCTCTCATAACGTAGTATCCTCAACTGTTCTGATATATGTAAAAGGTCTTTTCTGTTACTTCACACAAGGAATTGAAAAACATATTAGAAATTTCACTATTTCTATTGTACAGTTCAAGTTTTGAACCAAATGGGCTATAATAAATGGGTCTTTCTTAACAAGTTCTAAATATTGGATATAAATATTCAGTATTCCTTATGAGTGCATAAGACAATAAATTTACAAGTACTTTGTTTAAACTTCACCTTACTTTAATTTAAACTTCACTGTAGTTAAAACATTTTCTGAAATAATGGGCTTATTTGCATTTTTGCAAATTTGTAGTAACAGAGGTATGAACTTCCTCATTTTGTATGCTGCTGTTTGAAGCTGACAGCTGGTCCAACTCATGAAGGCCACTATACGTAGTACTGAATTGTACTTATTTCCTTATTTTGTCAAACTGACAGAAAATCATGTCAGTTTTTAACAAGTAGTATTTGTGACATAATGTCTCCTGTTCTCTGGAGCTTGCCAATTTTGGTGAAAGATTCAGACTGCTCATGAAAACAACTATTAAATTTTTATGTGCCTCCCAGATCATGTTTGCTGCAGAAAATGTTTACCTCCATATTTCAGCCTGAAAACTTTTAAATTCTATTTTAAGCACTGAAGACATCAGCTCAGAATCTTGTCCTACATGCCTAGAAGTTAAGCTTTTCAAAATTTGCTTATATATTTATATATTAAGAGGACAATTTTCTGATTTATAAGAAATCTGGACAGGAAGCAACACATTCCAATGGCACAAGGGGCAACTGATGGATTTGAATAGAAAAACAATGACATGAAATCTGATAAGATAATACATAAATAAAAAAATATCAAACCTATTGCAAAAAAATCCCAAACAAATAACAAAAAAAAAAAAAAAAAAAAAATACAGAACAAACAAAGAAGACACACAAAATCAACCACAGTTTTATGATGTTTCTAGATGAAATAAAAAGTCTTTTCCTTCTTTTCTATTTGCAGATGAAGATCAGTTTTATGGTAGAAGATATTAGGAAACCTACAGAGCATTTTGTAAAAAGTATAGAAAACAAATTACCTTAAGACTCTCAAAGAACTGTAGATACTTATAATTTATTAATTATGTAAACTAAAACAATATTGTGATAATATATATTTCTCTAAACATTTTAGATAATGTTTAGATAATGTACCCCAGTACTGGTTATTCCCGAATGATTTCCCACTGAGCCCAATTGGATTTTCTAGTATTCTACGCACACCTGAAAATTTAAAAAACAAAATATTTTAAAAGTGAATCTGGTATGGGTTGCAGGACAAATTGTTTTGCTCAAGGTTGTTTAGAACACTTGTACCTCTTGCCTTGACCTCTCTTTAATCACTCATTTTATAATGATGAAGCTTTTGTCTCTCAAAGTGATGCCTCTGAAGAAGTAAAACACTTGCTTCAAAACTATCCATGTGGTTTTGATATTAACCACATTCCATATAGATGACTATAACATTTCAACTTTTGGCCCTGTGTGGTATGTAAACATGATTTACTTGCATTTTAAATGAAGTGGGACTTCATTTCTTGTAACTTTGTGTGATTTTACTGTATTTGCTTACATAGCAGTACATTTTATTATTCTTACACTCTTATTTTGTCAGTAATTTTACTTGATATTTATCACTTAAAATTCAGTGAAGTTTTGTAGTTCTTATTTTTCTGGAAGTACATACTAGTTCTTTGCTAATGTTTGCATTGATTCTCAGAATCCTCACTGTCTTTTACATTTATTTTTCTCACAGTGAGGATTATGTATTTTAGACACTGTCTTTGACTAATGTTTTAAGTTAATCTGTAACATTTCAGAATTACTGTGCCAATACTGTAAATGCACTGATGAATCTACCTATTCTGGTATAAAACTGAGGTATTTTCTCTTGTGAACCTAGAATATAACATTTTATAAATCATCTTTACTCCCAACTAAGACAAATTTGCAGAAACTTAACAGAGAAGACAATTTCTTCAAAATAGGAGTGCTCCCAGGGATGTTGAACCTTGTGTATATTCTTGCTTATTTACTTAGATAAAGCTGATGTACACAAAATGAAAATATTAATAGGTCTAAGGTTAATCAAAATCCTTTAGTCATTTGAGACACAGTGAATGACTCTGCATACATTCTTAGCTTATACCTGTAATTAAATGCTTCATTTTAAATCGTGTATAGTTGTTCTCTGCTGCTAGCCTACAGGATTAAATTAATTCCAGTACAGTCCATTTGAATCGCTGGGATTTCACTGTTTTATTTAGTATTATGTTTCCTTACAAACTGTAGATGTAAGGCTACTCTTCAGTTAGCTCTTCCCATAACACTAGGACTTTGGAAATGAGAGAATAAGCAATGCAAAAGACAGGTGAATTTTCTGGCATGCCAGTGAGATCTAGCTAGGGAAATGCCATGGATTTTTTTAATAGTAACAGAATTTAAAGCTTCACTGGTAGCAATTCATCCTACATGGGAACTGTCTAAGCAGCTACTGAAGATGAACAAAGAATAGGCAAATATTTCCAGTGATTTCGTGTTGTTCAAGAACTGAAATCTGAAAATGTCAAAAATTTCCAGGCTGGAATGTGAAGAAAGAGGTGAGCAACAAATCCCTAACAGCCTAGAAATAATAAGATCAAAATATGCTCTGTTTAAAGGGAAAACTAATTACAAAGGAAAAACTGGGAATGACTTCCACTTGTGAAAGACTAATAAAAAGTATCCAACAGGAGAATCAGTTCATGACTATGAAGATCCTTGAAGATAGAATAAAGATAATGGCTGCATTGCACAGACTCCTACAGAAACTGTTTCTTCCAGATAACAAATCTATTATTACACAGCTCACTTACTATTTTCTAAACTATTTCTTCAGTCTCTGACTAATGAAAAGGATTTTTAGAATTCCCTCTGTTTTTGCCTTGTATTTCCATAAATGTTGTATTTTTAAATGAAAACAAGGTTGATGGCTAGTTTTTATGCCAATATGTATTCTAGTGTGCATCTCTTTAGTAGACGTGCACATTTATGCTGTTATTGTTTCTATTTGCATAGTAGTACAAAGAAACAAATTGCTTTTATTGTGAAACTTATGATTTCAGTTGGAAGGTTCTTTCCAATTGAACAAGAACAGTTGTTCTATTATATGTATTTCACTTCAAAAATAATGCTTCCGTATTTCCATGGAATCTGTAGGCACCAAATCTGAACCATATGGTGGTAGAACAGTCCAGCCAAGATTGACAAAGTGCTCCATGGTTTTCAAACTGGAATGGGGCCTGGCATTTTCATGTTGCAAGAAAAATGTTGTCTTCCCTAGCCTGATTCTGGAAGTTCAAGCCTTCAGTTTAGTGATCATTGTGATGCAGTGGTCATAGTTGTTGGTTTTTTCAGGTTCCAGAAAATCTAGGTGGATTAATCCTTTCCTTTAGCAAAGGATATTGAACATCACTTTGCCCTCTGAGGGATGCATCTTGAATTTTTTCTTTGATGGGCAATTCTTATGCCATCACTCCATGGACTACAGTTTTCACTCCATCGCACCATATCTCATCATCACTAATGATGCAGTATAGGAAACTGTCACTGCCAGCTTCCTATTGGTTCATTAGATTGCATACAGTGTTCTTTCTGTTCCTGTGTGAGCGTTTATGGGTCTCACTTGGCACAAATTTTGTGATGTTTCAACATTGCCACCATTCTTTCCATAACACTGAATCCAGTATTCAGCTCCTTACAGAGTTCTGTGGATATAATCAGCTGATTCGAGTGGATGAGCTGGTTGAGATGCTCTTCATTTTGTGGTGTGACAGTTGTGCATGGTTGTTTGGAATGCAACTTGCTTACCATGTCACCATCACCACTGTTGAAATGCACCACCCACTGCCTCACTGTGCTCACATTCATTGTTTGATCTCCATAAATATTCAGTAAGTGCCATTGAATGTCAATGACTCCCATTTTTTCTGCATGGAGGAATTCAATGACACACTTTTACTTCATGTGCACTTGCATGTCAAATACCATTTTGTAAGACTGTCCCTCTATTGCCATCTGTTGTACAGCAACAAAATGTCATGGAATGCTGACAGGAAGGCTCAGCCTCTACTTCCATAGCATCTACATCTGCCTCTGACATAGTGGGCTAACACAGTAAAATAGGAAGCATTAGTTTTGGAGCTCCTCTCCTCTCCTCTCCTCTCCTCTCCTCTCCTCTCCTCTCCTCTCCTCTCCTCTCCTCTCCTCTCCTCTCCTCTCCTCTCCTCTCCTCTCCTCTCCTCTCCTCTCCTCTCCTCTCCTCTCCTCTCCTCTCCTCTCCTCTCCTCTCCTCTCCTCTCCTCTCCTCTCCTCTCCTCTCCTCTCCTCTCCTCTCCTCTCCTCTTCCTCTCCTCTCCTCTCCTCTGACATTCTATGACATTATTAACAACATTAAAAAAAATAAACAAACAAACAAAAAAACCACAATATTCTGTTGAAGGCTGAGTTACTCTATTATGTCTAAGCTTGGTAATTATGGAGTGAATGTTATAATATCCTAAGTGCACATACTAGCAATATGGAAATTTTCTTAGTTCTAAGTTAGTTTATTAGGAGTGAAGGTTACTGGAAATAGAACATCTCTTTTGAACTTCACCATGACTACTTAGAGAGCAGATTGAAAACCATTTCAAGTCACTTTTAGTGTACTTTTGCTTATATCATACTTTTAATTTAGGTTTTCCTATCTTAATATACTGAAATTAGATTGATTTTTAAGTGAGAGTAAAAATATTGTTTCAGCTAATTTTGTTTTCCAATTGGCATTAAATTATATCTTATAAGGGTCACGTCATTTGAAATAGTATAATCTCTGTAAAGAAACATGGACTTAGCTAAACAAAGATTAGCATCACCTTCTATGTACATCTTAATTACATTGCATAGTATGTGATACCGTTTTCTTATGACCAGAATGGGTTTTTTGAATGCACTTCCTCTAGAAATAAGCATATGAGAAAATGAGCATGTGTAAATCTGAGTTCCTTGAAATACAGTGTGGCAGGTTCATTGCTAAAACAGATTTCTCATTCTCTACCAAGTCAACTATTTCACAGATATCATATATTTGGGTTTTTTTCCTCACAAGTGCTATGACTGTAAATACTTGCACATAGAGCATTAAAGGGGATATGCTACCGAAATAATAGTTCAGATTTTCTAGCGAGATTATTGTGGTCTCATTTTAGATACAGCTTAACTGTTTCACTCATAGGAATTTCTTCTTTCTCAGGAAGTCTGCAGCTCACAAATGAGCCACTTTAGCTGCCTTTTATTCTGTCTTTCTGTCTCTACTGATCATATCCATCCCTATCCAGTATCATGGCAGGCAAAATCGCACCCATATGTGGAACAGCTGCAACTCATTCTTTGTAGTAGACTACTTGCAAGGTATAGCCAAACAACTTCCGCCACTGTGAATATTCATTCTATTTCTGTACATACAAGCTGTTAATCATGTTTGGTGTAACTGTATTTAAAATAGAAGTCAATTTGTGGATAGGTTTTTTACTTTTGCTTCTCTGCAGTCCTAATCTCAGTGTTTCCTCTACCCTAGATACCTCAACTTGATGCCTTTATCTCCAATTGTCAAAAAAGATCTTCCTAGAACAGCAAAATGCCTCAAATGCTCAAGTCTGATCAGATCTTAGCAGGCTGTTTCTGTTGCTCTCTTGAGCTGTTTTGTCACATGGAAGTGATGGCAAAAAAGAAACTATGGGGAGGAAAACTGTCATGCACTTGCATCTTGCTTTTAGACCATTGGTTAATTATAAGGTAATGCATTTTTCTATAATTACAGAGTCATTTTTATGCCCCATCTGAAGACACTGAAGACACTGCTGGGTACTGTTTTTCGTTTGTTTGCTTTGTTTTTTAACATAAGCACATGAGGAATAGTTCTACTCTGTAAAAATATTCACACTGATATGCATATTTGGTATTTGCTATTTAAAAATACTCATTTCAAAAATTTCATCAAATTGAAAAACATAAACAAAATGACATGATTTTGACACGTTAAATGCAACAGAAATGAAGCAACAATGAATAAGCAGATGACCTGCATTCAAAGTAAATTTGTTCAAGACATTATGAACAGCAGTTACATTAATAAATATTGGCTTTGTCAGGAGAGAAATGAATGAAAATAGTCAGAATAGATGGATTAGCTTTAGTTTATAGAGAAGACTGAATATTAATTAAGACTTGTCTCCCATTGTCTAAAAAGAGATTAGGAAGAGCTGAGAGGCTGAGAAATCTCCATCCTTGCCTTTTCCATACTTGACTCGAAAAAGCTGTGGCTCACCTAACCTACTGCCTGCAATAGTCTTTCTTTGAGCTGGACTAAATGGCCTATAGAAAGCCCTTCCAGCCAACATTTCTATAATTTTATTTATATTATTCAATTTCATTTGATATTATTGCTACTATTTATAAATATTATTGCTATTCCTATTATGACTTTCGAAGGCAACCTGGCAAAGAGAGATGTCCAAAGTGCAGCATGCTTCTGCTAATCCTTCTAATGAAGCATGTTTCATTCTAACTTCTGTATTAAAACGATGCTGAAGGATACAGACATGATGGCTAGTTGTATCACTGTGAGGGAGACTTCCTTGCATCAGATAATCTTGGAGTTTTAGAAGTATAATGAAAATTTAGCTGAAATTCATTTGGATTAAGGTAAATTTCCAGGACAGTATCCAAGTGAATTTCAGACAGAAATTAGATTTATGTAATTTAAACGTACATCTTTTATGCTGAAGAATTGTAATTTATGCATTGAAATACTTGTTTTGGTTCAACTTCAGCAGGCAGCTTAGCAATACACAGCCACTTGCTCACTTTCAAGTGAAATGATAGAGAAAATAGAAAAGGAAAAAGTATGAGAGCCCCTATGAAGAAAATTAACTCTGTCCCAACAAAAACCATGGCAATACTTAAATGTATAAAGTTGCAGAATTAAAGCAACTTCCCAAATCCTAGGGTAGAACTTGATATTATATAGTAATTAAGTTTTCTCTCAAACCTTAAATCTTCCTTCCCCCAAAATAACATAAAGATCAGAGGTCAAGATAGAATTCTAAATGAAGATCTGGAATAAGTTAAGATGTTTATAACAATGATTAAAAGCAAATGTAGCTCAAAAATTGAAAATTTACAGTCCTGTATTCTCTCAATTCAATTCTAATATTTGGTGTTGTATTGGAGTAAACTAGCCGAGAAGTTTCCCTATGCCTGACTCCAAGCCAAATTCTGATATACAACATTTGCTATAAATGAAATACACTTATAGCAAAAGTTATAGAAATAGTTATAAGCATATAACTAATCACATGTCCCTGGAAGGGATTGCTAGCCTGTGAAATCTCAGCACTGTAGTTTGAGAGAAATAGATGTGATTTCTCTTTAAAATAGCATGAAGCATATGGTACCTGATCATCTGCCCTGAGCTGCCAGGTGTATTTTCTCTTCTACTTTTCTTTAATGTAGTGAAGGCCTTCCAGAATGTCCCCAGACAACATAATATTGAAGTAACTTGGCACAGGAATTTACAAAAACACAGATGTGTCCCTATTGAGAAATGTCCCTAATGGTTTCACCTGAAGTATCTGTCAGCTATCAAGTTATTACATCTAAAAATTGGAATATATTTTACCATCTACCATGTCCATCACTTAAATTAAGCATGTGGATGGAACAACCCAATTCAGTAAGCTAAAGCACTCTCCTTTAAAGGAATCTGTCAAGCTTAATGTGACAGATGTGCAAAAAGGCATAAAATGGTATCAGGAGAGTGTCATTTTTTAAGATTAGAAAAATGTTCATCACAAATACATACAATTCTCTCTAAACAAATGTTTGGGAGTTTCTGGTGTTTCATGACAAAATAATTCCTTTCTATTCTGGATAAATAGAATATTCATTTTTTTTTAATATTTGCTGGACAAAACTGTAGACAGTTCTCTCAGTAAAAATGTGTTGAAGTCAAAACTAATACTCTACATGTTGAGTAGAGCATTAGTCTCTACTCTTGCTTTATTCTCCATACTTCAGGGAACAATGTAGGGAATAGCTAAGGCACTCCTTATCTCTAATTTTGTCAATTGTAGAAGGTACAATAAAAAGAATGGAAAAATCATTTTTCTATCAGGACCACACTGATAGTGCTATTCTGAATTCAAAGCCATATTGTCACAGTCTTGCTGTATAAATGTCAAGCATCCAAATTCATAATGTATGCTTTGCTACTCATTTCACAGGGAGAAAAGGAGATTAATTCAGAACATAAAAAAGTGTAGAATGATCTACAGGAAGAGGAAAGAGAGCACTCTGAACTTGAGTCAGTTTTTTAAGCAACTAATGAAACAAGTTATCCTGAATAAGTGCTTTGGGGCTAATATAAAATAAAATAAAATAAAATAAAATAAAATAAAATAAAATAACAAAAAACCAACATTAGAATAATTGTGCAGTACACTATTTAGATCAACATACATACATGATGTATGTTTCCTTATGTCCAATCTATATGTCCTTTCTTATTGTTTGAAAGCATTTCCCCTTGTCTTATCACCACAGACCCTGCTAAAGGGTTTGTCCCCTTCTTTCTTATAGTCACCCTTTAGATACTGGAAGGATGGTATCAGGTCACCTTGGAGCCTTCTCTTCTCCAGAATGGACAACCCCAGCTCTCAGCCTGTGTTGAAGTTCAAATTCATCTGATTTTTGAGTCTGGAAATGATACTGCTTAATTATCAGTGAAAAATAATGTATCTTTTCTAATACGTAACAATGGCAACTTTATCTCATTTTCAGAATTGTCAGTGGAAAGTTTAATATATCATTCCGTGAAACCTGCTGAACGTTATTGAAAAAATTAAAGAGTTATACAACAGAAAAGGAAAAAAATGCTAGTGATCCACAAGCAATTGAATAGTAATTTATCTTATGTTCAGTCACTTGATTTTATTTCAACAGAAGTCAGCAAATGAAGCTTTCTGTTCTGAGCCTTTATATTGCAAAGCTTACAGAAAACGTATACAGTAGTCATTAAAGCACTAGTGTTACTACAGTAAATTCTTTCTTATTTGTTAATTTAGAGCTCTGTTTGCACAGTAAAAGATGCACAATTGTAAACTGAAGGGAGATTTTTGTTTTCATTCTTGAGTCAATTGGACTCACATCAGAAACTTGAAATAGGACAGATACTATTTACCAGAAAACATAAGGCTCTAAAGTTAGAAATGATAATGTAAAGAAGAGAGCACAACATGAAGGACTGCAGTCTGCGGGTAGGATCAACTCTGAAGTAGGAGAAAAGTGTGAGAAGGAAGGGGGGGAATAGAGAAGCTGTTAAAGACAGGCCACAGCTCCCATTCCCCATCCCCATGAGCTGTTTAGGGTGGGGGGAGAGAAGGAGGAGTAGGGGTATAGAGTGATGTTGATACTTGGAAAAAGGGAG
Source organism: Phasianus colchicus (assembly GCF_987193195.1). NCBI lineage: Eukaryota > Metazoa > Chordata > Aves > Galliformes > Phasianidae > Phasianus > Phasianus colchicus. The sequence goes on from NC_143436.1 coordinate 103,462,670, forward strand.
CACTGGGGAATGTGTTCTATTTTTCCTCTCATTTTTCTTTCTCATCATCCTCTTCTATATTCTAATTGGAAATAAATTAAATAATTCATATCCAGTTTCACCCACAGTGGTAACTGGTAATTCATTTCCCTGTCTCTTTCTCCTCCTGTTCTGTAAAGGAGAGGGAGCGTGAGAGCATCTGGGTGACTGCCTGGCAGCCAAGAAAGGTCACATCCATGACACCTCTAAAGAAGAAACTGGACTTCAGCATCAACCTCAACATCTTGAGGTGGGTCCTCAACATCTTCCCTTTTCTGACTGAGTAAACTGCAGAAAATTCAAACTTATATTCAATTCCCAGTTGAAAGCGTTCTCTTTTATGTTTGACTTTTAATATAAATTAATTTCTTTAGCAATGCCAAAATGTAGAGGAGCATGTTTTGTGAGAAATATGGTGCATAAAATTAAATAATAGTTCTTTAGCCTACACACAAAATACTCATTTGAATTAGTTGATTACTGACTTATTTTTTCACCATCAGAGCACATTTTACATTTCAAAACACAGGATTGCTCAAAATATGTGATACTTGTCCATATAATGAAACACTCATTAATAAAAAATTGGTCATCTGTTTTCAGATAGTGCCACACATCAGATATCCTAAAAGCACAAAAGTGTAACTAAAAGTTTCTCATTTATTCATTAACTGACACTAAAAGCAAGAAATCAGATTCATGCACTGATCAGACCTAAAATTCTGTGCAGCCATTATTGCAGATAATCAAAAACTAAATGTGCAGCAGTGTGGAAAAGCAACAAAGGTATTTATTATTGGTTACAATGAAACCTAACGTGAATCACAGAAATGAGATCCAACCGTGTCATAACTTCCAAAATGGACAAAACTTATAAATAGAACCCCGAGTCACTTTTTTTTTTTTTTTTTTTCCTGTAGGAATCCTCAATCCTGGGGGGGAGGGGGAATAAAAAAAATCAGGGGTCTGAGAAAGGGATGAGGCAATTAAAAAGAAAAGGAAAGCATAAAGGTTTCAGAGCAGAGAGAACTACTATCAACATTTCAAAACTGATTTCAGTATTAAAGGAATTTATTGAAATCTTATCTTTAATGGGCTTTGTGAATGCTTTCCAGAAAATTGAAAGACCTGGAAATTAAATTGATAGAATCATGTGAGAAAAAGAATGGTGCTAATACACCATTAGAATCACAGATGCTTAATATCAGGAAATCCCAACTGTAAGAGAGCAACTAGTTCAGTGAACATGATATTCTTCAGGTTTTCATATTTCAATCAGAGCACCCTGATTAGACTGAAGAAAAAATATATCTAACATACAGTACACATGAACTTACTTGCAGAAATGACAAAAGAAAATAATTATTCCCTCGTTCCCATTTTTATTTTCCTGCAGGGCATAAGAATGCACCAAATAAATAAATAAATAAATAAAAATAAAAAAATCATATGTAGCTATGCTTTGGTTTGTTAGAAGACATTTTAAAATAAATTTGTATGGCATTCATGATCAACAAAATGAGTGTCAGAGAGTAATCCTTATACTGGTTGCTTTCCTTGAAAATAAATGTACTTACTGGCTACTTTGCTTCCTTACTATTTGATGAATCATGAGAAAAAAAAAAAATTGTTTCTATCATTTTCATGTTCTAAGGATTCCAATTTGCTTTCTCATTACAGAGATAGTCATAAGATATAATTTTCTGCTCGTTAACGCATTTTCCTCTAATAAAAAGGAAAAAAAAAAAAAACCTCCTGTTTCTTCTTTCTTGTAATTACCATAAGAATATAGGAATGTATACATCAGTATACTTCATTCTCTTTTTGTCTGTCTACCTTCCTGCATTCCCCTTTTCCTCTCTCATATCCTTTACCCAGCATTAGATCTGAAGCTAGTGACTAATATAAAACAGTCATCAAGGTTACCTTCTGATAATTGCCTGAAGTAGTATATCCTTCATAAAAGTGTCTCCAAGAATAGAAAAATGAGGAAGATTTTAGATTACTGAAACAACTTAATTGTAAATGTCTTTTTTAGTTTTTCCTTCAAGTTAACCATATTTTATAGTTTTCCAGCTTCAATAAACCCTGATGTTTTCCTGAGAACTAACTCTGAGTTATGACAGTTTTCAGAATTTTACTTCTCTCTTGAATTATTTTATCTGAATTTACCACTGCTTCTCAGCACTACACCATTCTATCTGCTCACTGTCCTTCAGAATGAGACTGGGATGTTTCTGAAGAAAGGAAGGAAATTGGAAAGATATTTTATATGTGATGTGGACCAGCTGTAAATCGTAGACTGGAGTGTGTTGCATGAGTGCTTGTGCATGTGTATAAACTTGGACTGACACAACAGGCACATAGGCTTGTATCTTTGCCTCCCATTAACTCTGTATACGTGGAAAGAAGATGCAATCCTTTGGGAACAGAGCTGTTCAACTTAGTTTTTTACTGGAAATTCCCACTTACATACATACTTAAAAAAAAACTGCAAGCAGTAGGAATGATGAGTTATACTTTTCAATGCCTAATTTTTTTACATTTGCTTAATGAATGTCATTATTTTCCCTGAATATTATGTTGGGTTTTTTTACTTCATACTAAACAAAAACACTGCAGTGCCTTCTTTATGATGTTGTGCCAGCCAAGCTGCATCAGTGACTCATCTTATGGATGAGTTCCTTGAGAGATTTCAGCCACTTTATCAACATGGTACACCAGACTGCCATATCCTGATGGCCTAGCTTGTCAACAGGACTATCTTCCTAGGAAAGTGTGAGTCCTTACATTTACCTCTACATTTGTCATCATACCTGATAGAGAAGTATCCATATTTTCTGTTCATATCACCCCAAGACTTTACGTTCTTGCTGAATATCTGGAGATCTAACCTGCTAGCTCTTAGTGAAGTAGTAGTGCTTCTTCTACTGAAGAAACCACTCCATTTCATACTGTGTTGTTGTGTCTGTCATCTCACGTCTAAGCTGAAAGAATATTGATAGAATGTCTGATTTATCCTCCTTAAGAATCTATCCTCATAAACCTTTCCTTCTTCAGAAATCACCCAAATAAAATTTCTCATGTTTTTCCTTTCTGGTGGTCTGCTAATAAGATATCAAATTTTATATTTCTGAGTAACATCACCTATGTCTTTTTTTGAAACACTGAAGGTATGTCTGTATTGCATTTCAAGCTCAGATATGGTTGAACACTTTGATGGCAACTGCCCACACTTAAAGCCAGTTGGAAGCCAGCCACTTCCAAGTCAGAAATGATGTAGACACACTTGATAATGTCAAATCTGAGCTAATAAGCTGCAATGAGGAGCAATATGTGTTAGAAAAGGTTCATTGTCTGACATATACAGCTTCCAGTTAGGTTAGCAAACTGGCAGAGTAAATTCACATCTGCCTGCAAAAAAAAAAAAAAAAAAAAAATCACATAGACATACCTTTCATTAGAGCAGATAATAGAGGTCCCATTATGTGAGACTAGATTAGACATGAGGTCCTATTCCCCACTGTCTCTGTCCCCTCATACTGAGTCTGATCCAGTGGGAATACAGCCAACACTGAATCCTCTTCGTTCATCTGGTATTTTCTAGCTCATTAAGCTTGTCTTATAATTTTTCTCTCATACAATTCCATCCTGTTCAACAAATTGATTGGGATGTGCAGTGCAAAACCAGAATCTTTATTCTGCTTCAAAAATGAAAATTAGGCACTTTTTATAAACTTTCCATTTTTGGAAATGAACTTTTATATAGAAGAATAATTTACTTGGCTTTGGTTATGAATATTAAATCAGCAGATGTGTTTATCGATCAATAAATTGCAGATTACATTGCCGACATTTCATCTATTTTTTTTTACATTACGAAATCACTGTTGCTGTTTTTGAAGCCTATGTCAAGTTTGCACATTTGTAATGGTTCCAACTTGTTTGAGCAGGTGTGCTCCAGTCTCTACAGGGTAGTTTGGCAAACTACATTTGTAAATTTGCAACAGATGTCCTAGCTTTGAAGCATATGTATTATATAGTATTCAGACTGCATGAAATACAATTATCAGGACATGAGAAATTTATGAACTGACTTGCTGAAATTTTGACTGTCGCACAATCCATTACTGAAACTCTGCTGTTAGACATTATGCTATATTCAGATATTAAAAGGCATCAACAGTGCAACGTTGTTGCTTTTTCCACAGGTGTAAGTAGACATCTGCTAAAGATGGCAGTGTACCAGCAGACATTTGAACCCAAATTTATTTGCATGGAAAATAATTGGATGACTCTGGTAAAAGAAAAATACATCTTACTTCCTCCTGCTTCACTTGACTTGGAAACTACTATGTTGGGGTAAATTTGAAAATGTCAGATCTTTTCTGCACTTAGCTTCTATTTGTTTTGTAAATACTTTGTGTGCTGGTTCTGCCATCCTCTAGATAAGACTGGACATGATTCCAAAACCATTTCTGCAGTATTTGATAGCCAGATTTTGAGACCCAGAAGATCTGAATAGTCAAGATGTATCCCAGAAGGTATTCAGACTTTTTTATTTTCCTCTTTATTTACATTGAACTTACAATATTTTGGGGATTTACTGAACATTTGTTCATTCACATTTTGTCTTTTTTGTTGTGTTGTACTGTATGGACTATGACTACACAACATATGTGAGTCCCAGATGGAATAATAAATTTAAAATATCCTGTAAAAATGGTTAGCACTAAAGGCTTCATTATAAGATTTTGGTTTTTATCTTCATTAAAAAAAAAAAAAAGAAAAAAGAAAAAAGTGAACTACATGATTAACAGCTGTGTATATATACTATCAAAGAATCATAGAATCATTTGAGTTGGAAGGGACACCACAATGAATCAGAGATCTTACAGCTAGATCAAGTTGCTCAGAGCCCTCTCCTTGACTGACCTTGTATGTTTCCAGGAATGGGTCATCCACCACATCTCCAGGTAACTTGTTCATTAATTTCAATCTTATAATATATGCTTTTATCTGTATATATAGTATTTGGATTTTTTTTACATACATAAGTTTAATATAATTTTCATTATAATTTTAGAATACAAATTTAGTAGGTCAAGACCACTCTCCCCCAAACATAGTTCCTCACCTATTCAAAATAAAATTAATATTTATTTATTAGTACTGAAATAAACTATCTAACTTATGCATTAAATGCATTTCTCCCATCTCATTCAGTAAACGTATCAGACCTGGCTAGATATCACTTTCATAAAATGACAATTTTTCACTGTCAAAATTCAATTTACTGGTAAGAGGACGAAACACTTAGAAGCAAGCTACTCTTATCTGTTCTTACAACACTGCTCCCAACTTAATAATTGGATTTTATCACTGCTTATCTTTGTTTGAGGATAGTAAAACTGCTAGGAAAAAAACAAAAAACAAAACAAAAAAAACAAACAACTTGTATATACTTCAAGCTAAAACATTATCGCATATATTTTAATTTCCAACTAAGTTATCTGAGTTAGTGCTTATTTAGGAAATAGTGAGGCACTTTCAAATGCATTGAATCACTGAGGGCAGTGATATGTTCCATTTATCTTACCAAGGAGCTTTTGGTAATCATACACAAACTACTGCCAGACCTCCTCAGGCACAGAAATATAGTTGATTGTTTAATGGAACACTTCTTCCCCTTTACAGCTTTTCCTTGGACTCCAGGGAAGCTGTTTTTGGTTGGACAGTTGTGATCAATTCCTAGAATGGTTCAAGCCAAGAAGAGCATCTCAGCTGTTGCCACCTGCCACTGCCTAGATGTGTATCTCACAACTAGCCAGCACTCTCTTCACACAAATAATGTTGAACAGCCCTGCCTGGGTCTGCACAACAAATTTTATCTCTCCAATAGAGATAGATGACAGATGAAGCTGGCAATGTCCATATTACACAACATCTGGTTTATGAAAATTTCCCATTCAGAAGTTATACCTGATTATGGGAGGAACCTAAAATATCAAGGAAAATCAGAGTTTGTTAATTATCCGTTAATCTGCCTATCCAGTTACAGTATATTCACTTGCCAGTAGAATAAGGGTTGTCTGTGGTAAAGAGGTGATGTGAAATAGTTTTTGCAGATATTCTAAAATTTAAAGGATTTTTACTTTTGTTAACAATAATAACAAAAAGCAGTTGCCACTCTACATATGTAAGGAAAGAGATGCTTACAGATGAGCTCCAGTTGATGAGTAAGGAGCCATCTGTAATATATATCATACTTAAAAGATTAGGCCAAGTCTGTTTGAAAATCGTAAGCAAGAAAGAAGATAATTATTTCTTTCAAAATGATCTTATAACAGCCATTCCTTTGTTGTTTTTTTTTTTTCTTCTACAAATATGATTTCATCCAGTGCATCTGCTGTTCCTTGAATAAAGATTGTCTTAGACATGTTCCAGAAATAATGACAGTATTAGAAAAATCTTTTCAATAATCAAACAAGAAAAGCTCCCATTGAATTTTGAAATTGCACCTTCTGTAACTGACTATAAAGGTATATTAACCCAGGTTAGGCCATATGATTACAGCTTGAATGAAATTATTTGATGCATTAAAATTTCCATTTACTCTAAAATGATACCATTAAATATGCAATTCAAAGATCAGAGTAAAGCACTTAAATTTAAAATCTACTTCAAGCTTACAAAAGTAATTCTTGTGTATTTAATATTGCAGATATCACAGAATCACAAAATCACAGAATTGTAGGGGCTTGAAGGGACCTCCAGAGACCATTGAGTCCAACCCCCCTGCCAAAGCAGGCTTCCTCGACCAGGTTGCACAGGTAGGTGTCCAGGCAGGTCTTGAGGTCTCTGGAGATATTTCTCCAGAGAAGGAGATTCCACAACCTCCCTAGGCAGCCTGTTCCAGAGCTGCGTCACCTTTACGGTGAAGAAGTTCTTATACACATTTATGAGGAACTTTCTATGCTTCAGTTTATGGCCATTTTCCCTTGTCCTATCGCCATGCACTGCTGAAAGGTCTGGCCTAGTCCCTTTGCCTCCTGCACCTTAGATATTTATAGACATTGATCAGATCCCCTCTGAGTCTTCTTTTCTCGAGACTGAACAAATCCAGGTCACTCAACCTTTCCTAATAGGGGAGATTCTCCAGGACCTTTATCATCTTCATGGCCCTCTGCTGGACTCTTTCCAGGATATCCCTCTCTTTTTTGTAGTGGGGAGTCAATAACTGAACACAGTACTCTGGGTAAAGCCTGAGCAAGGCAAAGTAGAGGGGGAGGATCACCTCCCTCGACCTGCTGGCCACGCTCCTTTTAATGCATCCCTGGGTGCCATTGGCTTTTTTGGCCACAAGGGCACCCTGCAGGCTCATGGCCAACCAGTCGCCCACCAGAACACTCAGGTCCCTCTCCGCAGAGCTCCTCTCCAGCAGGTCATCCCCCAACTTATACAGGTGCATGTGGTTATTTCTCCTTAGGTGCAAGACTCTACACTTACTCTTGTTAAACCTCATCTGGTTCCTCCCTGCCCAACTCTCTAGACCTTTCAGGTCTTGCTGAAGGGCAGCACAGCCTTCTGCTTTGCAAGAAATTCCTTCCAGCTTCACATCATCAGCAAACTTGCTGAGAGAGGACACTATCCCCTCATTAAGGTCATTGATGAAGATGTTGCACAAGACCAGACCCAGCACCGACCCCTGAGGAGCTCTGCTAAATATAGGCCTCCAACTGGACTCTGCATCACTGATCACAACCCTCTGAACTTAGCCAGTCAGCCAGTTCTCAGACCACCTCACCGTCCAGTCATCTATTTCATACTTCCTTAACTTTGTTATAAGGATGTTGTGGGAGACATTGTCAAATGCCTTGCTGAAATCAAGGTAGACTACATCCACCCCACTAGTGATGACATCATAGAAGTCTACTAGGTTGGTTGAGCATGACCTCCCGTTGGTGAACCCATGCTGACCATAACATACTACTATATTTCATTTATTTTGCTTATTACTGATTTACATGAAGAATTAGTAAGATATGAACTTTGACTTAATGACACATACATATAACCCATGGAATTTACATTCTGAAATTAAATATATGAGGGCTGCTCTGAAAGTAATGCCTCTTATTTTATTATGTTGGCCCATAACATTAGAGGTGGGTGTTGGTGGTATGGTAGTGGAAGTTGAGCCATCCCACCAAATTCTGTTACATTTTGCTGCTGTGTGTGGCAGATGACAGCAGAGGAACAGTCTGACAAAATAGCATGTGACATAGAAGTGCTTATGGCACAAAGGTCTGTCGTTGAATTCCTGTGTGAGAAATAATGTCATGCATTGACTTTCATCGACACATGCTGAGTGTTTATGGAGAACAAACAGTGGATGTGAGCACAGTGAGGCGGTAGGTGGTGTGTTCCTGCAGAGGTAACAGCGACGTGAAAGACAAACTATGTTTCAGACATACATGCACACTTGTCACACCACAAAATGAAGAACATCTCAACTAGCTCATCATGCATTGGCAGATTACAACTAGAGAACTCTACAAGGAGTTGAATATTGGCATCAATGTGTTGAAAACTATTGTGGCAAGGTTGGAAAATCTCAATATTTCTGCCAGGTAGATACCACAAATACTCAAATGGGAAAAACAAACAAACAAACAAACATCTTATGTTGTCATGACCTATTGAATGAATACAAGGCTGAAGGTGTCAGTTTCCTGAATTACCAGTCATTGCCAGTGACAAGCTGTGATGTCATCAGCACAAGCTAAAGTCAAATCAGCATTCCATGGGGTGCTGCCTTCCCTATTGAAGAAAAAGTTCAAGATGCAGTCCTCAGTAGGTAAAGTGATGTGCACTGTCTTTTGATATCGGAAGGGGGTGATCCATCTGGATTTCCTGGACACTGAGAAAGCCATCAACTGTTACCACAACATTTTAACATTGACTAAAATGAAAGCTTCAATTTTCAGAGTACGGCCAGAGAAGACGACATTTTTCTTGAAACACAGTAATGCCAGGCCCCATATCAGTTTGAAGACCATGGAGCACTGTTTCCGCGTAGGAAACCCCTAGTTCCTCACATTCCTATGGCCCGGCCAGGGTTCACGCCGTCCCCGCTGTGACCCGACCATCTCACCACGTGCACACCAATGTGATGTTAGGCAGGATGGCCTTTATTGCAAGTGAAACAGCAACTTATATACTTTACATGCTTATCTATGTTACTACGTCCATGTGCATTTACTCATGTCTAGTACATCTATGCCTCCAAGCGTGCGTCAGTCTCTTATCACAGAGCAGGGGAGGTCCTATCGCGTCACAGCCCGATACCACGCAAATGCCTACTGCAACAGAGCACATTGCTAATTTTGGCTAAACTGTCCTACCATTCGCACCATATAGTCCAGATTTGGCACTTTCTGACTTTTGACTGGTCAGGCCAATAAAAGATGGATTGCATAGGCAAATTTTCCTCCTAACAGTGCTGTCACAGTAGCTGTGATACAATGGGCCATTTCTGCTCATTCAGATTTTTCTGAGTGCACTATATAGGCTTTTTCATTGCTCATGAAAATGCGTAGCTAACAGTAATGAATAAGTTGAAAAATAGTGTTTTATATTTGAGAATTTCCTCTGTCGATTAGGGTTAATTTTTATTTGTAATTGTAGTTTCCATGAAATTATATAGGAGGCATTATTTTTGGAGCAACCTATGTATACTTGCACATGTATAAAATAAATATATTCCTAAGTATAGAAGAACTGTGGAATATTATCATGAAAATACTCAGGAGTAAGAATGACTGATCTCCCAAAGAAGTCATTAGAGAAATTCCATTTGACATGAACAATACTGGGGATGACCTCAACAGACAACTTCATACAAGGCACTTCAGAGCAACAAAGATATAGCCCACTGTGACACATTTTGAAGTGGATAAAATAGGTTTTGTCTACCAATGGTAAGATCTCTATAGAGACACAAGGTTGTAAAACAATGATGTAACACTCTCTGCACTGTAGCATCACTGATCACATAAAGGGAAGTGATAGTGGCACAGACCAAATAGCATCACGTAGTAGGAAACAAAATGTGTGTGGCCTCTGTGCATGTGTGCACACTAAATATAGATGGAGAATCCTGCTAAATCAATGGCAAGACTCCTGTTGAACTTGTCATTATAGGTTAGATCATACTGTAGAAATTAAATTCCTAACAGTTCAACCATGAATGTCAATAACACATCAGAAACAGAAGCCAGTCTTCTTCCTTCCTTGGATACTTAGTGTGCCACAATGGACCAACCACATAATTTCACTCAAGACTAGCTGATAATCAGCTATGCTTAGCAATGATAAGCATAATTTCCTGATGACTGAACAACGCCACTGAAAGGAATGCAATTTAGCACTGTCTCTTTATTCTGTAATGGCAAATAAAACTTATTTATTGTAGTCTCCTAGAGCAGTAAACCACAGCATATAACTAAATAAATTACTTGTTTTTGGAATATACTATGTTTTTGGCATATATTAAAAGATGGAGCCTTGTATTCGCTTTTAAATATTTCCATGTTTTGGAATGAGTCAATTTTAAACTGCTATAGCAACAAAGATTTTTAAAAAATAACCCCACAAAGCAACTTCAAATGGGAGTTATGCAAATATAAATTGACTAGAATTGATCAGAGAAAATACAGTTAATTTGTAAGATGTTACTGTTATAAAATCAGATATCTCCAATTTAATAGTTACAAGCAAAAAGGCAAATTGTCATAATGGTAAAATATCCATCAACAAAGAATGCCAGATTTATGAAACTCTCAAACACAGCAAAACCACTGACAGTATCAGTGAAGCTTGCCTTTCAAAATTTGTCAAGGCAGTAGTAATTTATTTTATTACAAACCATAATTTTTCAGGGAAAAGCAATTATTTTTTCTTTTCTACAAAATTACATTTTAAAGAACACTGCTATAAAGACTCAAAGGTTTTTAGAGCAAGTTAAAACTGACAAGTATGTCAGGTTGAAGTTTTCAATTTATTCTATAACTCTGCTTATTACTCCTTTTAGGATTTACCTAATATGAAAGAAAATATTCGGCTTCATACAGCTATCTGGTTTAATTTCAAAGAGTTTTTTTTTTAAGATATCAAATGGAGAACAAATTAGCACAGACTTACAAAACAATCCCAGTCAATCCTAGAAGTCCATATCAGTGTCTATAAATTTCACTGCGGACTTCTCCATTTCTCTATGTTCAGTGCAGAGCCCAAAAGGCTCAGGTTTTTGGATTTTTATTACCTAAGTAACTATTATTGTCTATTAGTGAAATTATGCACTTACACTTTTTCAGCATTACGTATTTAAAGCAATATTTCAGATATGTCAGAGATGTGACTGAAACTAAATAAACCATTCTACTGTCACAAAATAAAATCAGTTATTCATTAATAAATGAAGGAATCTGTGTGGAGATGAACTCTTCATGAAGTTTCTATGTGCCAAGATTATTTAGCTACTCATTATAAAATATGACCAAGACTCAAATTCTAAATTTAAAACGAGAATTAAAAGATCAAAGATAAATATGCACAGGTGTCTAAGGAAACAAAAATTCCTGATGAACCTAATAGGCTTTGAAGCAACCAACCAGTGTATAAAAAGCAAAAAGAAGGAATTTAGGAAGAATACTCACAAAAATCTACTGAAATTTCCCTAACCAGTCTTGAAATGGGAAAGATGTATACCTGGAGAATTAATAACAGCAATAATGGGCTGATTTGAAGGATTCAATTGTTATATAGCTTAAATCCATAGTTTAAAAAGGAGCTTAAAATATCAGGTTTGCATTTGTTATAAACTAAGAGCTCAGAAAAACAACTACTGTGGTTGTGTTGGTTTGTCAAGCTTTAATAACTCATAGTTTGACAGATTGTTAGAGGGTAGTAAAGTGCTTTTAAAATGAAAACAAACACATTATGCTTGGCAAACTAGAAAAAAGAATCAAACCAAGGTTAATATGGTCAAGGTTACATACTAGGAAAATCAATAGCCATGACATTGACAGTACAACAACTTGTGCCAGTGTTTTGAGTGCATCCATTTGAAACCTTAGAAAGATTTCTTAATAGATACTCATCAGCTACCACTGGTAATATCAGATGCTGTCCAAATTGTGGGGTATTTCAATGTCCTCTGTAAGACAGCATATTTCTGACAGCTAAATAAACCCATAGCACTGCCAATCTTTGAAGAATCCTAAACAACTTCACTTTCTTCTAATCTTAAATTTATACAGAGTAGCTAAATAAATAAATAAGTAAAAGAATCAAGTCTGGGACATTAAACTGGCTCTTATTTTCCTAAAACTTATGGAAAATATAGTTTTCTCTATACACTCTAGTGAATGCATAGACTCCTATGTTATTGTATTGGCCCACAATGTCAGAAACAGATATTGGTGGTACGGCATTAGAGATTGAACTCTCCCACTGATATTCTTGCAGTCCAGAAGGCCAGTATTATCCTGGGTTACATCAAAAGAGGAGTGGCCATCAGGGTGAGAGGGGGGATTGTTCGCTTCTGACCTTGTGAGGTCCCATTTGGAGTACTGTATCTAAGTCTGGGGCCCAGTACAGGAAGGATGTTGAGCTGCTGAAGGGCATCCAAAGAGGGCCATAGGGATGATCAGACGTCTGGAGAACTTCTCCCATTAAGAAAGGCTGAGAAATCTGGGCTTGTTCAGATTGGAAAATAGAAGGCTCTGGGGGGACCTCATTGCAGCCTTCCAGTACTTGAAGGAAGGTTATAAACAGGAGGAGGACCAACATTTTATAAGGTCTGGTGACAGTGACAGAAGAAAGCAGAATGGCTTTAAACTGAAAGAGAGGAGATATAGTTTAGATACAAGGAAAATTTTTTACTCAGAGTGATGAGGCACAGGAGCAGGTTGCCCAGAGATTGTTGATGCCCCATCTTTGGAGGCATTCAAGGCCTTCAAAGGAGCCATTGGCAGTCCCTGTATGATCCTTAAGATCCCTTCCAACATGAGAAATTCTATGATTCTATGATATTCCATTTTCCAAAGAACAAAGCACCTTTCCTATGAGGACAGGCTGAGAGAGATGGGGCTCTTCACTCTGGGGAATAGAAGGCTGTGAGGTGACTTGTAGTGGCTTCTGAGTATCTAAAAGAGAACCACAGGAAAAAAGGTGGCAGGATCTCTAGTAGGGTCTGAGGTGATAGAAAAAGGGAAAATGACTTCAAGCTCAAATGATTCTATGAGTCTGTTCTATGATTCTGTGGTTCTATTACATTTTATTGCCATGTGACAGACGGCAGCAGAGGAGCATTCTGACAAAATGGTGTCTGATATGGAAGTGCTTATGAAGCAAAGATGTGTTACTGAATTCATCCAGTAAGAAAAAATTGCACTGTTGACTTTCACTGTCTCCATCAGCTCATCCATGCAAAATGGCTAATGGTGTCTGTGTTGAAATATAGTGGTTTGTAACTGAGAATTTGCTCTATCAAATAGTGTTGTTTTCTTTTTTTCTATCTGTTGTGGTTTCCATGGAGATGAATAGGAGACATTATTTTTGGAGCAACCTACACACATGCAAGTGTTGAAACAGGTGGTAAAATGTGAGAGTTTGGTAAATAATTTTGTTCGTTTTATCCTTTCCTTTCAATGCTCACACTGCTTGTAGGTTGACTTAAATTCATATTTGGAAGTTATGAGAAATTAAGTCTTGCTTCTTGCTTTAGTAATTCTTTAGAAGTGTAATTCTTGCTGCGTCAATAACTGAAGCTTGAAGATCTCAGTATTGAGATTTTGTAAGAAATTTAATGCCATTGACTCAACATAAATATTCTATTCTTTGTTTTTTGAAAAGACTATTGATTGCAAACTCAGAGTATAATGGCGACTAAAAGAAGCCTTTACATGAAAACAACATTTTTAAACAGGTGATGGAATTTCTTTAGAAATATCTGATAATATTGTTTTGCCATTTAATGCTTTCATACTGACTTGTCTTGTCATGGAATTGCCAAGCAGTAGTTAAAACATACTGTCATATTTTCTGCTGTGTGATTATCAGTAAGTTTCCTGAGTAGAAGAAATGACATCTTTTTGTTTTAAAATTTTCCATTAATTGGTAGTTAAAAGATACATTTAAAACACAATTTTATTCATTATTTCAAGTAGTAAATGATCATTGTTTTGTGTTAAGCACAGTGCTTAATACTGGAAGTATTATTAAAAAAACAAGCATTATCTTTTGTGTCTCATAAAGAATTCTCACTTGCAATTAATATTAAATTATTATTGCACTGTCATTGACAGTTTATATTCATTGTGAGGTAATCAAATTTACAGTTCTTAAATGACTTAATAGAGACATAAGATATTAAATATTCAGTATCAGAATTTTCAGCAGCAGGAGTGGAAACAAAATATTATAGCATGGAACCTTGCCTGTGTTGGTATTCAAAAACACGTCTCATATTCAATTGCAGGATCCATTTAAGACAGATATTTGAAAAATGAGTCAAAGAAGATAGTTGGAGTTTATTAATATGTTTGCCTTTATATTAAATGCATTTTCCTTAAATCACTAAAGGACAAACAATGAGAGTTGGGCAGTGTAGAATCTTAACGAGGTTAAACAAGGACAAGTGCAAAATTCTACCCCTGGGGAGGAATAACCACATACATCAGTACAGGTTAAGATCTGACCTGATGGAGAGGAACTCTGTGGAGAAAGATCTGAGCATTCTGGTGGGCAGCAGGTTGCCATGAGTCAGCAATGAGCCCTTGTGGAAAACCAATGGTATCCTGGGGTGCTTTGAAAAGAGTATGGACAGCAAGTTGAGAAGTAGATCTTCCTCCTCTACTCTGCCCTGGTGAGGCCACATCTGCAGTACTACGTCCTGTTCTGGGCTCCTCAGTTCAAACAAGACATCATTCTTCTAGAGAGCCCTGTGGAAGGTCACCAAGATGGTTAAGGGGCAGGAGCATCTCCCCTATGAGGAAAGGCTGAGATACCTGGGAAAGTTCAGCGTGGAGAAAAGAAGGCTGAGAGGAGATCTTATCAATGCTTATTAGTATCTAAAGACAGGAGTCAAGTGAATGAAGCCAGGCTCTTCTTGGTGGTACCCATCAGCAGGACAAAGGACAAAAGGCACAAATTAGGACACAGGAAGTTACATCCAAACTTGAAAAAACACTTTATTTGCTTTGAGGATCACAAAGCACTGGAAAAAGCTGCCCAGAGAGATGATGCAATCTCCTCTTGAGATACTCAAAACCTGCCTATATTCTTTCCTTTGCAACCTGCTATAGAGAATCTACTTCAGCGGGGGGGTCGGAATATGCAGTCACAAGAAGTCCTTTGCAAGCCCTATAATTCTGTGATTCCATGATTCCATGATTGTCACTCTCAACAT
This sequence comes from Phasianus colchicus, assembly GCF_987193195.1. NCBI lineage: Eukaryota > Metazoa > Chordata > Aves > Galliformes > Phasianidae > Phasianus > Phasianus colchicus. The sequence goes on from NC_143436.1 coordinate 103,478,163, forward strand.
TTTCAGCATATTTTTCAGTTCATTCCCATGTTTCTTTTTTTTCTTTTCTTTTTATTTTTATTTTTTTATTTTTTTTTTTATTTTAACAATTGCTATAATTTTACTTTGGAAAAGAAAGATCTTTTCTGGAGAGTGGTAATGGGTTTTCTGTACATCACTGGTTATAACATGCGTTAGAAAATTTGTTTGTTTTTTCTTCTTTTTTTAATTAGAATTTTAATTAACATTTTTATTCTGGGTTGTTAGATTTATATTCGTATATCACTTGGCAAGTAATGTCTCCTAATTATTTCCATGCAAACTACAACAGATACAAAGAGCAAAATAACATTATTTGGCAATATTCTCAGCTACAAAGCTCTGTTTGCAACATAGTCATCACCATTACCTGATTCTGCATGGCTGAGTTCATTGAGACAGTACATTTCATGGTGTGACATCCATGCATAGGTGTCCGGTGTGACATCCATGCATAGGTTTCCAGTGTGACTTGTATTTCATATCACTATTGCCACTGCTGAAACGCACTGCCTTCTGTCTCTCTGTGCTCACATCCACTGCTTGATCTCCAAAAATTTTCAGCAAGCACAAATGAATATCTGTGGCTGCCATTTTTTTTTTTTTTTTCCTGTGTGAAGGATTTCAATTTCACACCTTTGCTTCGTTTTCACTTTCACTTTAGACATTTTGTCAGATTTTCCCTCTGCTGCCATTTGTTACACAGAAACAAAATGTAACAGAACGCTGACAGAAAATGCAATTCCTGCTGCCAAACCACCAACACCTTCTTCTGATTTCATGACCTAATATAATAAAATAGGAGGCATTACTTTCAGAGCAACTCTTGACCATTTAAATATGTGAACAAATGTTTTCAGAGCAGAAGATTAGAAAAAATTAAGCAAAGACAAAATAAACACCAACAAATTAAAAACAAGCGTTCATTATAGATTTATATTATGTAAGAGATGTTTTTCTTTACAAATGCCTATATGATCCATACATGCATTTTATACCATTATGCTACATCACCGTTGATTAAATCTTGCTGCAGTAGCATAAGATTTCTCATATATTCTGTTCTAGTTCAATACAATTTTTATGATCAGAAATATTTTAGTACTGTCTTGCACATAGATGGCATCTATCTAGCAGGCACTAAGTTCCATTCCCAAAGAGTTGGCCTTTGTAGCTTTCACTGCCTTTAGGTTGAGATTTGATTGCACCAGCAGGAACAACAACAAAACTTCAAACTGTAATCATATTTTTTTCAGCAGTGTGCATCACTTATTAACTTTTATTTGATTTCCCTCTGGCACCCACAGCTCCAACAAATGTTATCTTCTTGTTCAACTTTGTCAAGATCACAAACCCAGAAATAAGTGCTGTAGCTGATGTTCACAGCAAATAAACAAACCTCTGAACTGTACTGTAGCTGTACAGGTGCAGCAAGTGTCCTGTATTAAGATGCCAAACTCAGATACTAGAATGAGTGAAAATACCTGTCTTGTTAATTTTGAGCCACTCAAAACAGAAAAGAAAACCTCCCTGTGTATTGTAACAGAATTTACATTTATATGTGCTGCACATTAGAATTGGGGAAGTTTTCCTTTTTCCAATGATACAAAAGGCTGTACATTGCATCTACTAGTTGAAAGTGGGAGTTTGTTCATTGCCTTTTGTTTTGAAGAAGAAACATGTTAGATCACATTTATGCAATTGTATTGGTTTGGAAGTATTGCTTTTCTTCTTGGGTAATGTTCTAAATATGATAATTACTTGCATTTCTTTTTCTCATTAGTGTACAGGAATGAAAGGTAGATTGATAATCTAGAGAGAGAGATAAGATTTGCAAATGCAACTAATATATCATTAACTAAGTTTCTAGGCAGATGATATAAGATAAAAATGAGTCTGACTTACAGGGGATAAAATTTTTTCAGACTGAGTCACCTAAAAATCTAAGTATTTTAGAAAGATTTTTCTTTCAAGCAAATGGAATAAATCAAGAAATACCTTATTAAATTAATTTGGTTTGTTTTTCTGCTCAACAAACGCCTTCTACTTCTTTGAAGGTTCTGTAGTAGTTGATATTATTACATGTTCTTTTCTGGGTCTATGGATAAACTTAACTCAGAATTCTTTATTAAAAATACTTTAATTAAAATTTTGAATAATTTAGAAAAAGAATGTGAGGAGAATGGAATAATTTACTTTCCCTGATAAGATGGATCCTATATCCAAGGATTATTCCATAAAAATCCTTTTGAATTTAAAATTATTTGAGAAAAAGTGCAAAGTACTTTTCTACACCAAGTATTTTTAAATTAATGAAGTTTGGAAACAACCTCTTGGTTGTCATTTTTGTTAATGTTTTTTACCATAGAAACTGTAGATTTATTGAACTCTTATGTGTTCTTCCCTTTCTCTGCCCTCCCTGTCCATAAATAAATAAATAAATAAATGGAAGTTAACATTGCTTATTGTTTGAAAAGAAACCTCAGATTCAAATACACTGAGGAGAGATTCCTGTTGTGTAGTTCTAGTTGTGCATTTATTTTTGTTTCCTTTTATTGGGAAATCAGAATATCTAGCAAAATTACACAAGTATAAAATATAAATGAAATATGAATGATTTTTTGCTGAATTTTTCTCACTGATATCTGAATATTTAGATTAAAGAAAATATCTGTGAATGTATGATAAATTCTTTATATTACCTTTGCAGGTGTGGTTTTTCTTTTTTTTTTTTTTTTCCTCCCAGATTTTCCAACGCAGAAAACTGCAGAAATGAATGAAAATCATGATGTAGATGCCATAAAATTTTCAATCAATACTGAATAGTTATAATTGGAGTAACATCTTATCTATTATAATTGCATTATAATGTTATTTGTATGCCACACATTAACTGAATTCATGCTACCTGTTGTGGAGGAAGGCCATTAATATCTGCAAGCAAGAGCAAGAAATGGCTGTTAAGAAGGCTGCCCTGCTCCAAGAGCGATGTATTGATCCCCTTAATAAATTAGTAAACCCATAACTGGGCAATGATTAGTGCTGCTCTGCTTGTTGTTGGCTTTTGTTTGTTTTGTTTTGTTTTGTTTAATATTCTACTCCTGGAGTTTCAGACCATGGCATAAGACTAAAGTTTCTACTTTAAGCTTCCTTGCCTGTTGGTTAAATAATTAAAAAAATAATAAACCCTAATAACGGTCATCCTAGTGTTTCAAAAAGTTTATGTATACCTTTTCCATTTCTGGTAAGCACTGTATGCAAGACATCACATCTCTGCACTTCTAAGGAAATTAAGAAATCAATTATTGTATAAGAAAGTCTCACAGTGACACAGTTAACCTCACAGCTGCACCAAATTTTCAAAGAGATTCAAAACAATGTTTGGGGGGAGGGGGTTTGTGTATAAGTCCTCCCTGTTTTTAAAAATAGATTTGAGTTACTAAGTTGCTGTGCTTTTCATGTCAATACTGGGGCCAAGAAAAAAGTAGACTGAACTTTAGTAATACCAGAGAACTGTGTAGTACTTTCCTTCCCTGTCTCCTCATTTCTATCTTTCACTTTGAGAAGTGAAAAAAGAAAACTGTGAGAGCAAGTAAAATGTTCTTATGAACCTTTTGAAAAATATGTCCTTAAAAGACTGGTGATACATAGTTGACTTGAGCCTTCAGTTATCAACAAGATTCTTATTATAATATTTTCTCTTAACCACTTTAATTTAGATAGGAGAGGAACTGGATATAAAATTGCAAATCTTAAAGTATGTCAGTCTACAAGTTTAGTGACTATTTAAACTAGGATTAGAGGCTGTTGCATATCCAGTAAAATTCTAAAAATCAGTGTATTTTGCTTGTTCTTCCACTGCTCCAAACTAAAACACACTTCAAAATCCACAAAAGTTGCCACAAAAGATCCTCTTCTGATCAACCAGAAAAAGCAATATATTGAATATATTAAATTTTGGCAGCCTCTGTAGTACACAAGTTCTCAGAGGTGGCGTTCTGGTTAAACCATGGAATCAGCTAACCATCTCAAGGCCATTTACTCACTCTTGCTCCACAGAGATAGGGGAGAAAATTAGAAAGGAAAGTGAAACATGTGAATTGAGAAAAGGACAGATTCATATGAAAGAAAATAAGTGTTTGGAAGGAAAAAGAAAAAAGAAAAAAAAAAAAAAAAAAGAGAGAGAGAGAGAGAGAAAGAGAAAAAAAGAATTTACAAAACCACTACTGTGCAATGCAATTGCTCACCACTAGCTGGCTGATGCCCAGATTCCAAGAAGCAGCTTCTTCAGCCAACTCTTCCACTTTAGTACTGCCCAGCACAACCATATGTGGTGTGTAATATTACTTTGGTCAATGTGCCATAAACAGGGCAAACTCTTTAAGTGAAGACTCCCTTGGGTGTAAAGGAGTATTTAAATTACATATCTAATGTCAATTTGGAAGCTCAGGTATAAACCTGAATACTGACACTTCAGTATTTGATTGTGTGCTCATATAAGCATTCTAAACCCTTGATAGATAACAATTTAGGGCTGGCCAAGCCATAGAACTCATGCTGCAGGTATGGTGGAGACAGGAGAGTGACTTGCTTTAACATGTATATTCCTGCAAGCATCTAAGATAGAAAAACTGCCTCATGTTCATAATTTGAGACAATAATCTCTTCATTGGTACTTCAACCTGAAAGCAGACTGTGTGTGAGGTCAGCCATTGCAGGTTAAGCATGAGTGCTCTCAAGTTAGGTGTAAAACTAAGTGCAACAGTAAGGAAGAGTCAGCAGAGCAGACAGACTGTTCAAGAGAAGCATGGATACAATTAAACAGGTGAGACAGAACAGACATTTAAATTGATAGATTTTTGACATATGCACTGAGGTGCAGATGGCAAAGATGACATTGTCATACTTGCTATTCTACTGAGATTACAGTAGACACTTATAAATATCTGCAATTGACTTGGATTTGCTTATGAAGATTTTCACATGCAGTAGATGGAATTGCAACCTGCTTCCTTGGTTTTAACCCCCTTGTAGGGTTTCATCTCTATTTTTCTGCCAATAAGAAAAATAAACATCTACAGAAAAACTCTTTGTTTGACACGTTTTCATTCTAGCTGAAAATACTTGGATCCTTAGCATCTGGTAAATAGACTTATCCCCATATTTTTAGCTCTGAGTTTCACTGCATTTCACTTCTTTCAGACAAATGCCATTCTACTTGACTTTTAATTTCATTTTTTACTGCCACTTCATTGTGTTTTGATGTTGCAAATATTGTTACTTTTTTCTCTTCAAGTAAAATGATTTCTTTGTAGCATCACATTTTCTACACAGATATCTGAGGAGAAAAAGCTGATCATTATCTCTGCCTATTTCTATGCTGTCGTCTGAAAGGCAGTATGACCTTACTTTCCATGTGTTTTCTTTTCCTCTGCACTTAAGGTAGTACATTTTAAGTTTCATAGCAATATTTTGTACATCTGTAAATATCCCTCCATGTTAATATATACATTGTTCATTGATAAAAAAGTGACGGTGGCTTCTCAAAACAGTTCCTTTTGTAACCGTCAAAGAAAGAATAATAAATTTTACTTTTCAGTCAGAAAACATTGTAGGCTTCATTTGGAAACTCAGCACTGGATCTTTTTCAAATTATATGGGATATATATGCATCTCTTTGCTGGTTTTACAAATGTTATATGAAATCAGTTTGGACTGCTGCTAAGTGGTGTGACATCTTTGTAGTAAGAATATGTCCTCTTCATGTAGATACTTGCTAACATGTAAAGCAGTTACAGTAAGAGAAACAAAGTGTACCTACAGCTGTCTAGTCTACTCCAGTGACTACAGAGTTCTCCCAAGAGAAAGATAGACTTACTGAGATTTATCAGACTCCTGGAAAGTGGCATACTGTTATTGAATAGGATTGAACTTTGCTATGTCTTAAAAGAAAGTCTGATTGTTACGTTCTTTTTTCATTAAAAAACAAACAAGCAACCAAAAAAAGATCAATTTTCAGATCCCTGAAGGATTCATACCTCTGAATATCAGAGAGACTTGCTCTATGGTATTTATTTTACAGTATTTTACAGTAAGAAACTCTTACTGTAGTATTGTGCACCAGATAGGAACTAAATTCTACATGCTCTTTTGTTGTTGTTATTGTTTTCTTTTTTTGGGGAGAGGGGGGGCTTTTGTGTGTGTGCATGGATGTATAATTAGTATTTAATATTTTCTGCAAATGTTTTGTCCAGGAGTTGATATGTAAAATTTATGGCTTATGGGCATGAAAATGACAGATGCATTTTGACTCAATGCACTGCTGTGGAAGTACAGTAACTTTGTATTCTCTGAGACATGGGAATCTTGGCTTTCATTAAAACCTGGGTAAAGATAAAGCCAGAACTAGCCTACAGCAATACTGTATACACTGCGTATACTCTATGGAATCATATATGTAACTTCACAATCAAGAAGTGTTGGAAATATTTGCATATGTGACATGGTGACTGGAGAAAGGGAAACAACAAACTCATTTTTAAGAAAAGAGAAAGGAAGACCAGGGAACTATGGACCAATGAGTTTTACCTCTGTGCTTGGGAAAAGCATGAAACAGGTGCTCCTGGAAGATACGTTAAGGCACATGTGAGAGGACAAAGTGATTCGAGACATCCAGCATGGCTTCACCAAGGGCAGATTGTGCCTCACCAATTTTGTAACTAACTATGATGGAGTGATGGCATCAACAAAGGAAGGGCAAATGATATCATCTGACTGGACTTCTGTAAGGCCTTTGACATTGTTCCCCATCACATCCTCATCTCTAGGTTGCAGAGATATGAAGTGTTGCACATTTGGTAGATAAAGAATTGTCTGGATGGTCACAGCCAAAGGGTTGTGGTCAGTGACTCAATGGAGGCCTATGAGATGTGGTGTCCCTGGAAGTTTGGCTTGAAACAGCTGCTCTTCAATATCTTTATCTATGACATACGACAATGGGATCAAGTGCACCCTAAGCAAGTTTGTTGACAGCAGTAAGCTAAGTTGTGCAGTTGGTATGACAGAAGGGCTACCATCCAAAGGGACTTGAACAAGTTTGAAAGATGGACACACATGAACTGAATGAGGTTCAACAAGGGCAGTTTGTAAGATATTGCACTTGGATCAGTACACTCCCAGATATGTGTACAGACTGGGAGAACTCCTTGAGAGCAGTCCTGTCAAGGACTCTGGAGTCCTGGTAGATAAAAACTGGGCATGATCCAGCAGTGTATGCTTGCAGCCCAGAAGGCCAGCTATATCCTGGACTGTATCAAAAGAAGAGTGGCAAGCAGGGAGGGTGTGTGTCAACCCTCCCCACAGCAGGGGTTTAGAACTAGATGATGTTTGAAGTCTCACACAAGTCATTTCATGATTTTATGATTCTACAATTCTATGATTCTATCATTCTATGATTCTATCTGCTGGGACTAACAACTCCCTTCCCTTACTGCAGAATTCGCAGGTTATTTCCATCTTCATTTGATTCTCTCAGGAAAAAGAAAATATTTTTTTAAAAATCATGCACTCACATTCTGAAGGTTAATCATCACTTTGTCACTAGGAACTGATTATTCAATACAAAACTGCCCCTGGCACCACATTCAAAAATAATGTTTGATTTACTTAATCAAGTTCAGACAAGACATACTTAGACTTAGTCTAACTGTAAGTTCAAACAAGATTTTGAGCTATTGAGAAAGTATCTTATTTATAATACAAAACAAAGCATTCAATGTGAAGAAAAGTGTCAAATGTTCAAGTGATATAGAATGGTTTGGAATCTGATTAGCAGAATTGCACTTTTTGACATTCCGTGCACTTTTTAGTGAGCAGTAGAACAAGACATGCTGTCATGGAGCCTCAAATATTTTATATACGTGTAGATATCTTTTTTTTGTCCTATGCTTTAATTTTAATGTTTTCTGTTAAGTAATCTTTTGAAACTGCTTTCTTTCTTTAAGTTTTAAAAAGATGTTTCCTAGTGAAACCCTTCTGAAAGACACATGATTTGCCAAAAGGCAATTAGAACTAGACTAAAAATATTTACACTATTAGCATTTGAATTATTGAGACCTAAAATATTGATCTTACATATTAATACTCTAGCATTCACATGAGTAAGCTGGCATTTTACCTAGATGATTAATTCACTTAGCTTGTTAACCTCATAACCATTAAACGCTAAATATCACTTTTAAAAAATGTGAGGGCCTCTAAGGAAGATTTTCCTTGAGAGATCTTGAGATGGATTAATTCAAGTGGTATGAATTTTAAAAATGATGTCCTAAGTGAGAGAGAACAAACGTATGTTGGTTTGTTGGGTTTTGTTTGTTTGTTTGTTTGCTTGTTTGTTTATTTGTTTGAAATTTTATCTCAAAGAAAATAAGCCTTGTTTGAAAATGGAAGAATGCTTTCTTTCTACTTCCAAGAAAACTAAGTAAACTACATTTCCAGGTAGGACAAATTTAGTCCAAATTTAAACAGTATCAGTAATATACATGAAGACACTTTAAAATTAGCAACTAAAAATATTTTCTTGTTTGAAAAAATCAAATTACAAATGTTTTTTAGTTTTTTAAGCTTAAAGGATGTTATTTGAAATTTTTCCTTTTTCTTTTTTATTTTTTTATTTTAACTTCTGAAAGTCCAAGAAGGAGAGGTAGAACTTTCTACTAAATAAAATAAAGGAAGTTTTCTTTTAACACTGTTTATGCACAACTGAGGATGACTGTTTAAGTCTGTTATTTGTGGAGACAAATTTTTCTGAAAGTTGATATTTTCACTATAAAGTCAGCTTCGTGCTGAACAAACTTCTGTTCATTAATTTGTGCTTTTCCTGCGTGAAACTACATCAATAATATACTTTGCTTTGATTAAGTCATCCCGAAGATTGAACTCTAGTACTAATAGTCAAATGCAGATATTAATGCTCCAATTCCATGGATTGCAGATAGTTCTAAGTATATCTTTCTCAGAAAAAGAAGAACTAAATATCCCAGAAAACTTTTGCTGCTCTGTTTCCATTTTCTGTTCAGAGGGGAAGATAAAACTCCTTGTGAGTCATGATACTGTCTCCTTCTTTTACTGCTCATCTCATCAGTGTGTGCTCCCTAGCCATCATGCCTTCAGCATTAGACTTAGGCCTTTGGTTTTGGACAGTCTCTCTCTCATTTTATTTGATCTATTACCTTCAGCTCCAATCACATTGTATTATATTGTGTTAACTTGCTTTCTGTTATCATATATAGTAAATTACATTTCTCCCTTAGCTCATTGCCGCTGTTTTGTTTTTTAGGCCCATCTCTCTACCTTTTACCATTTCCCCCACTCTGCTCTCCCAGCACATGGGCTCATGACTATCCTACCACATTAGTCACAGAATTGGGCTGAACTGGGCTTGAACCTTCGACAATACATTTCTTATTTTTCTATGCTGTGAAGGAGATTTAAGAAATCAAAGTGAATAGCAGTCAGAAACTGTAATCTTTTAAAAAGATGCAGTAAGATTGTCCAAAGATACGTCTTTGTTTAAGCAGGAAATTAATTTACATTATTAAATTTTTCTTCTTTCTGAATGCCAGAAGAATGTAGGAAAGAACGTTTTTGAATAAATACACTGCATACTTCATATAGATAAAGCATGCTCTAATCTGTAAAAATATTAATGAAAGATATTGAACTGAAAAATTAAAAGTTTGTTAGAGCTATATCAGTTGGGTTATTTATTTTCTGTCTTTCATCTTTGATTACTGCTGAAATTACAGCCTTTTTTCATATCACCACTGTGATTTGAAAATAAGTACAAAACTGACATTAGTATTTCTCTATTTCTAGATACAGACAAAAATTTAATAATCTGGAAGAACTGAAACCTTTAAAAATCTTTGAAATATCAAAAATATTGACCAATAGAATTTGCTTCCTTCTGAAAGGCAAGGAGGAATCTTGAGTCCAATAAAATAAGTCAGTTTTGCAATGAGCTTTACCTCATCCATGCCCATATCTAGCAGTCTCTGATCTCTGCACCTTTCATCAGTGTTAGCAAAAAATTGCTTTGATACTCCCTGAGTATAATACCGAAGTTCTGGCTTTGCACTGAGGTCAGTTCACATGGGCATATGTTATTAAAGTGAAATTAATGTTAACAGAGAGTTTTTACATTTCTTGACAGCTGTTTGCAAGGGTCTCAAACAAGATATATGAGAACTGTAATATATTATTAAAAAAAAAAAAAAAAAAGGATTAAATGGATCCTTCATAACAAAATGTGAATATATAGAAGACCTCTTAGCCTGGAAAGGAAAGATTTAGGTAGGATAATCAAATTCTATAAAAACATGAGAAGACAAGACAATTCATGGTTCACTGTCTCTTCTACTACAAGAACCAAGAAAAGAAGCCAGTAGACTTTCTAAACGAGTGAACGGAAGGATTTTCCACAGAATAGGAGCAGCAGTCTTGACGAACTTCTTGCCAAAACATGTCACAGATACAATCCATGAATTTAGACACTTGGTTTGTTTCCAGTCTTTTCCATCTGCTGATGCCCACAGATGGAGAAAGAACACTGGACAAGATGCAAATTGTAATCTGAACCTGAATGGCTGTTCTCAGATTCAGTTTGACACAAGACTAGAGATAATAGTTAATCTGGGGATACAGCTAATCTTATTTATGGCTAACTCTATTCTGTTTCAGAAGAGCATTGCTCAAGTTTTTGAGAATTAATTTCTTCCAACTTGTTGCAATGATCTGAGTGGTATCAGGAGAACAAGCCTTTCTGAACATTCATTCTTACCACTTAGAGAAAAGAGAGCAAAGTGTTTCATACAATTCATTTATTCATTAAAAGAAATATGCTCAAATCAGGTATAGATTCCAGACTTAAGAAATATAAACGCTTGATTAATATTACATCTAAAAAGGCTACTAGATGATCTCCAATATTATTTACTCCATAAGAAATACTCGCTTCCTTATGGATTTGCATACTTTAAATTTTGGTTGCTGTATTTCTTTCATTGTGTTGTTAGACATAATGCGCTATCCTCTTTCAGCTGTAAGTGCCACTATGTAGTCACTTTACTCCACTTTTTATCAGAAAACAGATTAAGCTGAAGTGCATCTGATTGCAAAGTAGGTGTACATAGTTGTTGATGTGGGCTGCTAGATGGAAACATGTTAGCATCTTAGCCAAATCTGCAGCCCATACTACCTTCCATTCTGCTTTGGCTAGATCGAGTTTTGTATGCAATCTAACTGCTCTAAAACATTTTTTTTCCCCAGTACTGCACCTATCTGATCAAAATCTCTCATTTAAATATAATTTAGAATGTTTCCAGTGATTTCACTTGCCTTCATATCCTACATAACCAAATCTATGTCAAATCTTCCCTTCTTTTCTTATTATTCCATTAGTATTCTGCTCTCATTTTAACATTTTCTTACTTATAAAATTTTATTTTCTGTTTTCTGTTCATCTGTACCTTTAATTCTTCTGAGAACACAATTTTTGCAGGCTTCCTAAAGCTAAGGAAAACATTCAAAATTAGAAAAATGCATGAATGCAATATAAAATTGATAGTCTTATAATTATTTTTGATAGGATTTAAATTTTAAAAAGGAAGCAAGAAATAAGAAATACCTTTTAGGATCTAAATAGTGTCAAAATTTATCTAATTAGTAAAAGCCACCTGTCTAACTAGACTTAAAAGTGTTACTCATGTTAGTTAGCCTGTTTTTGACAGACAAAATTCTGCAGAATAAGGCATACCTAAACTGCTCTGTAGATATTTGCTGTCAGCCATCAGCAGTCATATGGTAGTTCCGGAGTTCACTTTTGTTTTTGTTATATTCCTCCTCTCCTCTCCTCTCCTCTCCTCTCCTCTCCTCTCCTCTCCTCTCCTCTCCTCTCCTCTCCTCTCCTCTCCTCTCCTCTCCTCTCCTCTCCTCTCCTCTCCTCTCCTCTCCTCTCCTCTCCTCTCCTCTCCTCTCCTCTCCTCTCCTCTCCTCGACCCTCCCCTATTCTACCCTTCCCTTCCCTGCTTTCCTCTCTCCTCCCCAGAATTCCAACACATTTTATTATCAGAAGGATGGTAATATACTTTTTAGGCTACATAATAAATTATTCACACAGCTGTTTCATTTGAAATAACATTTCAGTAACAGATAATATTCAATATGAATAAAATGTAAGAAAATAGCCCTTCATCAGAGAATAAAGATACTGAAGAAATTCTTTGAATCAGGTAGTGAAACACATTTTCATTTTGTAATGTTATGACAGGATGAGGACATACATAGTTATTACTATTTAATGCTTATCAGGAGAATTTATTACTATATTGAGCTAAAAAGTAATACAACTTGAAAAGAGTTTGCTTATTTATATCCAAATTATTAGTAATTGACATGGATGTCATGTTCATCATGACACAGTTAGAAAAGAATATTTTTCAGGTTGCATTGACACACGTGGATAAGCCCCCTGTTCTCATAACTTTAAACATTCTCATACTTCATAATAAGAATTTATAAGGCATTTTTGTTTAAAAGCTAGAGGAGTTTTGTCATTTTAGTCAAACAGGTGATAGCTCAATAATACAATGTTTGAAATGTAAAATTATAATTGGAAAAATATGTAAAAACTTTTTATAAATCATAAATCCTGTACAAATAAGTTAAATATTCATAAATTCTCATGTGTCATATTAGAACTTCCCATAGAAATAATTAAAAAGTGACTAAAGGTTGCTAACATTAAATACAAGTATATTTTCTTCTTAATTTTTCTTTTCAGCAGCTAAAGTGGGGTTATAAGAAAGAAAGGAACAGACTCTTTAGCAGGTTGTGATAGGACAAGGGCTTCAAATCAAAAGAGAAGAGATTTAGATTGAGTATAAGGAAGACGTTTTTACAGTAAGGCTGGTGAGGCGCTGGCACGTGCTGTCCTGAGAGGCGGTGGAAGACCTGTCGCTGGAGATATCCAAGGTTGGGCTGGATGGGGCTCTGAGCAAGTTGATATATCTTTAGATTTTCTTGTTTGTTGCAAGGTATTTGGGCTAGATGGACTTTAAGGATCTTTTACAAACTCAAATGAGTCAATGATTCTATGATCAAGCTGATACTAAAGTGTCTCAAGATGCAATGAAAGACTAGAAGTTTTATATATACATTAAAAAAAAAAAAAAAAAAAAAAAAAAAAAAAAAAGTAAAGCATGTTCCTGTTAATCCTGTACTGGATACTGTGGATACTGTACTGGAAACCAGATGAAAACATGAAAACTTAATCAGACCCTTCTGAGAACTTCTTGAAATGAAATAAATTCTTCATCATCTCATCTTTTCCAGTTACTAAAGCAGTGATTTGTGTATATTGAATAATAACTTTAAAAGAATGTTTATTTTAAACAAGAAAAAAAAGCAATGAAATCTCCTCCTGTGCATATATGCATGCAGACATTCAAACTGATGGATACACATCTACTGCTCAATTTCTTTTCCTAAGCCCTATCTGCTAAACTCCTGTCTATATCTGAACTTGTATATAATTAATGGAAGATTTATTTCCCAATAAAATATAAGTGCAAGTTATGTTTTTACTATGCCCCCTAAACCACTAGGATCTTACTTGCAGTGCCACATGCACATTTTGACATGAAGTTCTCCAAGTAATACTAAAACACAACATTCTGTAGAAAGAGATGATCACTCTCATAACTCCAGTGGCTCATGGTCTAGTTGACATCCAACCGAAGTTTCAGCCATGTGTCCTTTGACCCATCACAGAAACTGCTGAGCAGCGTGCAGCCAAGCATTACCTTTGTCTTTAGGAAACAATGTTATGTTTTTGTATTGTAACTCAGTCATTCTACAAAGAAGATCCAACCCAAGACATTTATTTTCACAATCATATGATACCATTAGCTGAATGTTGTTCCTTCATGTAAATTTATTTAATTATAAGGATACTTGCAAATCATCCTCTCTTTCAAGATCCTTCTTGTAATTTTAAAAAGGCAGAAAATAATTAGCAAGTTACTTTGTGAGCAGTGTCAGAGGAAATAAAGTAATGTGTCCTTCATTACAAAGAAAAAGTATCACTGTATTATTTGAGATAACATCTGATAAATATTCATTAAAAATTAAATGCAGAAAACTCTCATCAGACCTTCACTAGCATTTATTTCACACATTTAATATGTAGGATGGTACTTCAGATTTGCAATATTTTGTTACACTTGATTATGTGATATAAGATTTCAGTAACGCGAAAATATCCATCTCTCTGCGTTTTGCATTGGTAGAGGGGAAGAGAGAACCTCCTGTTAACACGTCATTCTAAGTGGAGAAAAGTACCATTATAGATGCTTAGAAGAGCAGAATCCACACATTTCCCTCTGGAAAGAGAAAAAAATCTTGTCCTCACTATCACTTGAAAATAAATAAAATGTGACTGGACACATAGGCAATTTATGAGGCATTCTATCTTTGCATTTCTCTCCATGTTTTAGATCTGTTTAGCAGAGCTGAACCTGTGTGTACACACATTTGTATCTTCTCTGCAAAATCATATAATCTTACTCTCACATGTGAACATGTGATATCCCTAGAATCACAGAATGGCTTGGGTTGGAAGGGACTTCAATGCCTAACCAGCCCAAACCCACTGCCATCAGCAGGGTTGCTCCCCACCAGCTCAGGCTGCCCAGGACCCATCCAACCTGGCATTAAGTGTTTCCAGGGATGGGGCACCCATAGTTTCTCTGGGAAGCCTGTGGCAGCACCTCACTACCTTCTGAGAAAAAAAAAAACTTCCTCCTAGAGGTATTTATCACTTCAATTTGTTGTTATGCTAAGAAAATTATAGTAAGATGAAAAAAAAAGTTAATATCACAAATAGAAAAGCAAGAAAAGTAGGTTTGGCAAGGAAGCATGGCATTGTTTCTTCATTTCAATTAGTTAAAAACAATTGCTTCCCTTTATTACGCTCATCTCCTTCCTTTATTTTTGCTTTCCTTTCTCTGTACACTTTTTTTTTTTTTCCCCCCAGCAGAATGCTAGGAAATTTCCTTGAGGTTTAAAAAGCCAATAAAGCAGCCAGTCAATGCTCTTCAGCTTTTAAAACTCTTTAATTCCTGTAAGAAATTTTCTTGAGAAAGATTTACAAGATAAAGTAAGCAGCAATTAGGTTCCAAAGCGTTTCCTTCTCAAAGTGGTTCACATCATGCTTATCCTGCTGAAATTGATTAGGTGCATCTCTGTGGAAAATCTTTGAGTGTGAACACTTCTGTGTTTAGGGCACAATTTTTTCTGAGGCAAGCTGTTTAGTTTTTGTAAGGAGAAAGATTCTGGAAGAAATTTCTTATGTAAGAAAGAAATCCATTTTATGATAGGGCATTTTCCAATTAATATGTTTGTTGTTTGTGAGCAATTCCAAATTGTCTCAGTAAATCTTGATATGACTAATGATCTTCAGAAGATGTTAGCAAAATAGAATAATACGTTGTTTTATTATCCTGATCTCCATTTAATGTATTAGGTGTCTGCAGTACATGAATGTGAAAATCCTCTAACATGAAGGTCCTTGCAAGAATTTGAGACTTAAAAAATACACACAGAAACAAGATTGAAAATAAACATTTCCCATTCAAATAGCTGTTCAGACACTAAAAACAAACTGGAAATAGCATACATTTAATAGCTCCTAGTTATGCTCGTATCAGAAAGAATATTTAGGTAGGAACTGAAGCTGAAAAATTCTCACCCACTGGGATTCCCATTGAGATCACACACACATGCAATCAGAAAAATGCATAAGCAATGCAAGATAAATTATACAGGAATCTGAATAAGCAATTAACAGCTTGATTTGATTTGCTCAATGTAGGAATCAAAAATATCAGAGCACAACTTGCGACGGGAAAATTACTGCTGTGCTTCTGGGGAGGAAGAGAAAAGGCAAAGCCATTGAAGATATTAAAGAATGCATTCCCCTACACAGATTCTTATAGTGAGGTACTTTTTCAGAGCTCTTATCTAACTCAGGGAAAAAAAAATTATCAAAGCTGAAGAAGTGTAGCCAATCAATCAAAATCTGATTTATGTAAAACTTTGAATGAGAATGCACAAACTGCTTCTTCTGATGACATCTCTCAGACATGCTCTGACTATTCTTTAGGGTACTAAACAAAAATAGAAAAGTAGACTTTTCTTCAAAGGAGCTACCAAACTCACAACCAAACTATAGACCACTCATAAAAAACATGTGTTTTTCTCTCATTCCAGCAGACAGCTTCAGTTAATCTTTGCCTTTTTGGATACTGCTGGTACAGTGAAAAATTTGAAATTTTTCATATGACACCCGCTACCAAATAGCATACAAGCATCCGAACCTCTCATACTTTCCTACCAGTAGTTCAGATGTGCTAATGAGAAGCAAAATAGCATTTACGGCAAACATGTACATTATTAACCTCTCTTGGTCAGTACTAAGCCAGACTGAAAACTGGGGCACAATGTGCTAAAATATATATTTTTTCCACATAATTCCATTAACCTAATTGAGGATGTATTTCCAAGACCTGTTTCTACTGCTTTTCTATAGCACTAAAGGGGTCAAAAGAATTTTCACAGAGTAATTGACTTTGCATAAGACTACCTTCTTGTTAAAGCCCCATTCAATTTCTCTGCATGCTGTAAAGTGTTGGTAACCTATCTAGTTAGGTACACCACAGAGAAAACAGAAGGGAATGATGGTCCAATTATTATTTTAATTTAAAACTAAATTCGAAAATGGCATTGTGACAAGTATTTCATTATCACATGGAGCTTGCATTCTCCTTCCATTTTCAGTCGGGCAAGAAATAGGTCAGTTATCCATAAATCTTTTTCCTGAACAAATATGTCTGGTTTTCCCTCTTATTAATGCAACATTTATTGTTAGTCCTTTGATCATCTATGAAGTAGGCAGAACATAAAATGTGCCTTGGCTTTATTTTAGTAGCTGAAATATTAATAAACTAGAAAATCTAAACCAGAAAATCATTGTCAGTTATGAGCTTTAAAGCCTCATTAACCAGTTCCAACTTTGCATTTGATACTTAATTTTCCCTTGTAAATAATAGGATAGAGAAAGGAACATTTTAAACCGCCAGCAGTTTTCTACATAAAGAAGAAAAAACCCAAACCTTTTGAAGAGTGACCTCATTAAATTTTCCTCACAAACATTGGATTTGGTTCATTCTGTCTCTCCTCAATCTTACCTAATCACATTCTGTAGGTAGAATAAGAGTTCACTCTAGTCGTGATCACAGTTTATTCTTCTGCCTCCTAAATAAAACATGTGACCTTTCATCAGATGTACGCTTTTCTTGTGTGTTCACTGACTCTTAAGCTGTACAATCTTTTTCTGCCTTAGTAGTCACACAGATGCATTGTTTTTGTGCCAGTTTGAAATCCTGACCTTTGTGCTATTAAAATCATGCTCCTGACAATACAGTTATGGTTATTAAAACAAGCCCTGTTCACTTGCACATTGATCTATGCCTGCCATTCAACTGCTTTGATGATTGATGCAACATTCAAATTGTATTTTTCTGTAGAAGCCATCTAATCTTATTTTGATGAATGTTTGAGTTTGAAGGTTTTTTTGATTCCTCCAGAAACTTATCCAATAATGTTGCCTTACACAAATGGGAAACAAATGTCTAAGGCTGATCTTCAAATGAAATGAATTGTTCCATGACAGAATGTCCAAAGCTAATGAAAGGATATTCAAGATATTCTTGGAGTGAAAAAAGAGAAGAAAAGCAGTAAAATAGCAGACTGACTATAGTGCAATGAATCTACTGAACCGTGCATCATACTAATATTTTGTCTTTTTTCTAGCTACTCATTCTTCCAGTATTGCAAGTGAAAATTTTACAAAACTTGTATACTCACATTATATGTTCATGTTTTCCCAATCCGTATATTCAGGTGTAAAACTGTATCCTAAAAAACTGACTGATTTTCAGTGCAAACAATTTTTTCTTTCAGCACACTACAATTTGTATTTTCTTTAGATAAATAACGCAGAAATAATAATAATTAAAAAAAAAAAAACTGAAATAATCTCTATATACTTATTTTCTGCAAACATTTCTGATGCATTAACTACATACTGTAGGATAGAAATATGACAAAGCTGCTATAGCTTCCCACATTTTTAATAGAATAATCAATGTCATAGCAATCCCCATGTTGACTGCTATTTTAACATCTACAATGTTATTGAATAACCTACTAAGACTATAAAATCACAGTTACTGCTTTTTTTTTTTTTTTTTTTTTTAATTCATATTTTTCATAATTACTGCTAACCCCAAAAGCCAGTCAGATTGCAACAAAGAAGGACAGGATGATATTAATCCTTGCAATATACACTCTGGAAAAATGCAAAAGTGGGATCGGAGAACTTCCGTATGACTGTATTGCATACAGCAATGATGCTAATTCACCTATGTCACTCACATCTAGACAAGGGGATCTCTGTAGCATACTGGGATATTCTATTGGAATACGATCACTAAAACTGTGGAAAAAGTCTGGTAGGAAGGGACAAATTGGATTTTGTAATAGAAATCCTATCTCACCACCTGCTGACATTGTAGGAGAGGTCAATAATCAGGTTGATAAGGGGCATCAAGTAGACACAATCTGTCTAAGCTGTCAAAAACATTTGACAAATCACCGGAAAACTGAGGTAACATGGATCAGAGAAAATCTGCTTTCTTTGTAGGTGATATATTTCTTTTTCAAAGAGAGAAATTTGCTTAAAATATAGGAAGAAGTCTTAATGATCAAATTTAATAATATGGATGAGTCAACAGCTGGATCAGTTTTGGCTCTGCTTTATTCAGTATCTATATAAAAAACAAGGACAAGTCAGTACATGATGTAATTGCCATGACTGCTGATGATTAACTCCTCCAGTAAGTGAAATGCCAGAAAATGGTGAGAAATGGCAGAAGCAGCTCACAGAATTGAGCATGGCAAATAAGATGTAGAGCAGATGAAATAAGGTAACATATAACAAAAACAATCTAAAACATGTCTATGTGATGCTAAATGCACAACAGGCAGTCTCAGCCCTGGAAAGAGATTTGGTGTCATTGCTGTCAGTTTTCTGAAATCATCTGCTTAGTGCTCAGTGGCAGCCAAAAGAGCCAACAAAATGTTGGGTACCACCAGGATGGATATTGAGAACTAGACAGATGGTGCAATTTTGTTGCTATATAAAGCCTCAGTACACTGACTGATTGAACAGCTCAAATAATTCTGGTCATATTACTCAAAGACTTGTATTTTGACAAGGAAAGGTAATATGCCAAGTAGAAGAACACATTGTTTCTCCAGGTATTGTTTCAGTAGTCTAACAGTTCGAATTTTCTAATTGTTGTAGAAATCCTTAATAGTACAACTGTTACAATTTGTACATGAAAATCCCTTCCTACTTTTTTTTCTGGGCTGATCTATCCCTCACACTTTTGGATGAGACATTTACATGTTTCTGAGCCTCCATGATATAAATGAATGAATTTGAGAGTTAGGTGGTAGATAGTTGAAGGATAGAGATAGCTATTTTTCTGCCCTTGCACATTAATATACCTTATCAGAAGAAAACAAAACTATATAAACTCCTTACATTGCTTTTCTTTTAATATTTACCTATGCCATATAAATCAGTCCATCCTGCACTGCTTGCACTGTCCTTCTAAGTCTAATGTGCTCTTGTTTTTCCTATTAGGCACAAGTCATTGGCTGTTCTTGTAATGTAAAGTCATGAAAAAATATAGATTTCATTGTCTAGCACATTTCTCTAAAACTTTAAAATGTACTTTTGTTCATGCAAAATAAGGACTGAAAATTATTTTATCAGTTAAAGGAAGGATGTTTAAATGTACAAAGAAATCACTGGGCTTTCTGAAATTGCTAGTTCAGAAAAAAACAACTATTTAAAGGAGCATGTCAACCAATAGTAGGAAAAGGTGGAGGGAAAAAAATGTGAAAATACTTCAGAATTTTTTATGTAACTTTGGGAAAGCATCATTTTACTATATGGAAATTTGTGTTTGTTATTTATAACTCAAATGTGTTGAAATGCAAAAGAAAAATATTATTGATAATTTTTTTCTTCACTATTCAGGACATAATAAGAATGTTGATGTAGAATGTTCTATTATTAACCTAGAAATGGATTAACTCATAAATAAAACAAAAATATGCCTGAAAAATCAATGTTCTGAAATCTTTCAACCAAAATGATGTTTTACATTCTTTTTTTTTTTCTTAAAATTCAGAAACACTCTCATCTCTTCAGATAATTTTATAGTCTGAGCATATCTCTTACCCTTCCACCTTCAACCATGCCTTCTCCTACATCTACGTGCCTTGGTATGTAAGTATCCCCCAAAAGAATGCCTTCTATTTATTTCCATGGAAATTGCAACAGATACAAAGAGCAGAATAATGCTGTTTGATAGAGTAATTATTCAGCTACAAAACTATTTTTCAGTGTAGTCACCTGTATTAGCTATGCATTTTTACCAGTAATGAATGAGAGCCTGCATGTTGTGCTTGTAACAGTTTTCACCAACGAAGGTGACAGCCATCCACAAAGTGGCTTTTTTTTCATGTTGCTGTTGCCTCTGCTGAAACACAACACCAACTGTCTCACTTACATCTATTACTTGGTCTCCAGAAATGTACAGCAAACATAAATGAATGTCAATAGGAGCAGTGTTTTCTGCATAAGTAATTCAATTATACATCTTTGTTTCATATGCACTTCCATGTCAGATGTCACTGTCAGAATGCCTCTCTGCTGCCATCTGTAAAACAGCAACAAAATGTGGTGGAATATTGGAGGGAAGGTTCAGCATCTAGTGTCAAATCATCAACATCCACCTCTGACATCATGGGCCAAAATAATAAAACAGGAAACATTACTTTTGGAGCAGCCCTCATAGTTGATTTCATTTCAGTGCTTGTTCAGGCACTGACTCCCAAGCTGTACAGATTTCCAAACACATTTTTCAGCTAACAATACCTTGATGTAAAGCTAACTATTTGATGAATTCCATATCCATGAAAAAATTGAACTATATTTTACTCACAGTGTAGAGATTATGATTGCTTTTCTATAACTTACAAAACTGTTCATTTTCTACAGCATAGGCAGTTTAAAATCTCACAAACAACCATACTTTAAAGGAAAGTCTCTATAACATGAGTTTCTGTTCTGTTCTGTTACACCATTTCAGGAATGAAAGACATCAAACCTTCAGCCAGTTCAGCAACGGTATTGTGTTACTATTTGTTAATAAAGAAAAAAAAAACACAAACAATTATGCAAAATATGGCATTACAGAAAAGCAATATGTTTTTGAACTCCCTAGGAAAATTTATTTTGACTTTTCAAGACTCCCTTATCTCTGAATTCTTGCTTTTCTAATGGACAGGTCAAATAAATAAAGATAAAGGGACAGAAGAGAGACAAGTGAAAATGTTTCTTATTTTCTTCTTTCATTGAAAGCCAAGTGTCAAATACCAATTTGTGATGTTTTTTCTCATTTTTTAAAATGTGATATCTTTTATCATTCTAGTATGAGGTCTTTTGGGTAATTACATATGAACTTTATGATATAATTTTCATACTTTGTGTGTCTACATTTTTTTTTTTTTTTAAATCATGATTTGTTCTATTTTAATCAGAAACCATGAATCTACTCTTCAAATTACCACCCTCTTTGCAGATTGATAATAATAACACTCAGGTTTACCTTAAAGTCTAAAGGATGTTAGAAAAATGCAAAATAAATTATTTTGGAAGAAGCTTGTAATTCAAATTCTTTACTTTGAAATTCTCAAAATGTTTCCTCCATCTGAATGAAGCAGTAGAATTAGGGATGTAGAGAAGAGTCTTAAATACCATGAACTCCATTTACCATGCAAGATATAAGAGATAAAATAATCACATAGATAAAATACCACATAGAAAGTAAAGTGAACCATCACATTTTACATTAACTTCAACTTCAGATTTTATATATCATGGTTTGGGGTAAATTTAATTTTATGAACTCAGCAGTGCAGGAAAGTAAAATATAACTTTTGGCAAATGTTTTGAGATATTCAGTTATCAAATACTGGTTTTTTGTTTGTTTGTTTTTGTTTTTTTTTTTTTTTTTTATACAGTGTACTTATCAACAATCTTGACTTTCTTCAATGATAACAAGATGAGGCAGAGGTGAGGATCAGTGAACACAAGCTTTCTGTGGAATACTTACCCTTCTTTCAGGAAATCATACTTGAATCTGTATCAGTAGTGTTAATTAGATGAACTGATAGATTGTTCAGTTTTTGCTTTAGGCTGTTAAAACCTGCATGTGTAAAGTTGCTATTTTAGTGCTTTATATCCCTCAGTAAAACTGCTTACTGGAGATATCAGAATATTTTTGCTTCATACAAATATACTTTCAATTTTTTTCCAGTTTGCAAAGGAATAAAAAATATAATTTATGGTTTAAATTTCTTTTTTTTTTTTTTTAAATTATATTAAAATTTGGCATTACTTTTTCAAAGTAACTGCTTAAGAATAGGTGAGCTATAATACTATAAAAGCATAGAACAGCTTCAAGTATTCTCTGATACTCAGGAGATCCACACAAGTGCACATGCACAGTGCAACTGTTGATTTTTTTTACCCCTTTCTAACTTCTTATAAATTATACTGCTCCTGCAAATCTGTAGACAGAGGTGTTCAGGGGCAATAATAATATAAATGCACAAATTCTGCAAGAGATGTTTTTTTCTGCCAGCATTGCTGAAGCTTAGTTACATTAAACTATCAATTGAACTAAAGTAATCCCTGAGTTAGTTCCTAGCAAACAGCCACACTGCTGGGTTCAGCATTCACACAGCCATTCTTCGCATACTAGCAATAACTCAGGGCATGCTAGCTCAGAAGTCCCTGCTTCAGAGACAAACTAAGCCTATTTTGGATGGGAGAGGGGAACAGGCTGCACTTCTTCATAACTTTTAACTTTTGCATAGCAATTCAGGGAGATGAGCTGACTTTGGCAATCGTAATAGGGGAAACGAAAAGGATGATTTCTCTAGTCCTCCAAAGAGTAGAGGAAATCTTTATCTCATGCTCTGCTGGTAGCCATAAGACTGCCATTCTATAATATTTTCCTTTTTACTTCACCAGAACAAAATCCCTGACAATTCACAGGAGATGACCTGTCAGTCTGGTCTATTTTGCTTCAAGAGATATTGTTATTGGCAGAAAAAGGATATCAAATTAGGGGAAGAAAAAACAAAACAACATAGAAGAAAACAAGAGTGTAAATCAAACAGTAGCTGTGAGCCTCCTTTTATGGTTTGTATTAAAGAATAAAACTAATGTCCCTTGATTGATTTAAGAATCACAATGGGACCAGTACAACTGAACATCTTCTTTGCTGACATGGATAGTGGGATTGAGTTTACCCTCAGCAGATGCGCCAACAACACCTATCTGACCAGGATAGTCCACATGAAAGAAAGGGATGTCATCCAAAGGGACCTTGATAAGACTGCGAGATGGGCCCATACAAACAAGCGATTCAACAAGCCCAAGTGCGTTAGAGATTGTCCTGAGCACCTGGCTGAGGACAATCTCTAACATGAATAGAGCATGGGCAAAAAGTGGATATAGTGAATCGCTGTGGAGGACTTGGAGATGTTAGTGGATGAAAAGCTCAAAATTAGCTGGCAGCATGTACTTGCAGTACAAAAGAAAAACTATTATTTCCTGGGCTGCATCAAAAGAAGCATGTCCAGCAGGTCAAGGGAGGTGATTGTCCCCCTCTACTCTACCCTTGTGAGACTCCATTAGGAGTGCTGCATTCTACTCTAGGGACCCCAGTATAGACATGAATATATAAAACTGTTGAAGACAGTCCAGAGAAGTGCCAAGGGGATGATCACAGAATCGAAGCACCTTTCCTGTGAAAAAAAGGAGGAGAAAATTGGGGTCATTTAATTTAGAAAAGATAAAGTAGCCTTTCTCTTTAAAAAGTGCCTTAAAAAGTGCCTTCAGGAAAGATCGGGAGATACTTTTTGTAAAGGACTGTAATGAATATACAAAGGGCAATGCTTTTAAACTAAAAGAGGATAGATTTAGATTAGATATAAGAAAGGAATTCTTCCTTTTTCTTTGCATTGATTATAAAATGCAAGTACTGTGGACGCCAGATGAAATGGAATGTGGCTCCATTTCCCAACATGTTCCCTGGTGCAAGAGAAGGTAACTTTCCAGGGAGGAAGTTATATCCTGAGGGTTACTTGCACACAAGAAGAGACCTTTTTTGGTGCAGCAATAAATAAAAATTCAACATACCATTGAATTTTCTGATTTGAAGGAGCAATTAAAAAATATTTCTGAATTCATTTTCAATTGATCATGATTTCATTACATAAAATATTGCAAGAATGTTTTGTTTGGCTTTTATTAAATTTAGAAAGGTAGACATTTAAAAAGATCAAATATTTTTGAAATTTACTAGAAGCCTTACAGTAAGCACATAATGACAAGAGAGGTATTTGGCTGTCTTGCTTATCAGTGCTTTAGTCTTTCTTATTACAGAGAATTTTAGTAATATCATATTGTTTTAGATAGCAAAATACTAAAAAAAAAAAAACAACATTTTAAAGGTAGGAATAATTTGAAGGTAGTAACTTAAGTTTCTTCCAAAAACCTATCTTGCCCAACAGCTTTACTTGTTGCTGTGTGTTTAAGACCATTAATTATTTCTAATACTGTTATTATTTTGCTATTTAAAGCATCACATTGTTCTGAGAACAATTTAGCTAATTTTAGATTTTAAACTGTTCCCGTGCTTGGCTGTTATTAAGATGCAGAGAGCTATAATATGATGTGAATTAGGAAATTAATTCCTACTTAATCTCCTTTCTATTCTCTAAAATAATGGTACTAAGATTTTTAACTACAAAAAAATTCTTTTCAATCTCTATCAATCAAGTAAACATTTCTTAATACATAGTTCTCCTAACAATAGTTCATAACTCAGTTCTCTATTATACATTACATGACAAACGTACTGATTCCCCTAATTCTGCAATATTTAAAAAAATGCATTTTGCCTATTGATTTAAACATTTTTATTTTTTTCCTCTACAACATGAATTTGCTTTGGGAAAGAAGTTATGCTACCATGAATGCAGAGGAGAACATTTTCCTCTGGATAATCTTTGTATCTGAGAATAATTACAAATGCTTCATGCAAATCAGTGTTTTCTGCAAAAATTTCAAAGTTAAATAACTTTAATGACCACATGACGAATGAACCTTGAATACTGACTGGAATAGACAGCATGATAATATAAGACAAACAAAGTGATAACTAGAAAGTCATTACGTCTTTTTTTCTCCCCCTGCATTAGTGTTAAAAGCATCATTTGTATTATATTTTGTCAACCAGTTGTTCACCAATGATTTGTTGAAGAAAGGAAACTATTTTAGTGATTGATACTATTTTGCATTCAAGAAGGCTTGAAAACTGTTATTTTATTTAATTTATTTTTTATTTATTTTATGTTATTTTACTGTAAGAAATAGGTGCATTACTCTGGCTATAAAGATAATGGCAATATTTGAACTGTCATTTATGCAAGAGTTACGTGGGAAAGAGTTTTGAAGCCTTTCAGCAGGAGCTGCCTGAAACAATGATGCATAGATAATTACACTATAATTACTGCTGCCCTTGATGCTGAAAATGATTGTTGCATACAGATTGTTATGTTGGCAAGAAGAAAAATTGCTGTCTTCCACAGGTACTGATCTGACCCCAACGCGAGTCAAATTCTGCACAGAGAAAAACAAAGAAGTAGTGAAAGAGCCATATCTGAATCTACGTGTTGAGAAGTAGAGGCTTTATTCAGTACTCCTGCTAGCAGAAACCTAAGTGCAACCCTTAGGAAGCTCAATCCAGGTGGAAAACAAAAGGTTCAACGGTTGCAGCTGCCTTAGCATATTATTTACTATAATGAACAACTGATGATCAAGACATGAGCTATGCAGACCAGTGCATCCAAGAGATACACCAGATGAGCAGCACCTGCGTGTCATTCACTTGAAGGAACTTACTCTCCTTCTAAAAGTTCTTACTCTCTTACTAGAAGGAATTTCTCTCCATGACTAAGCTCACCCATTCTATCCTTTCTCTACACCCTGGCACAAAGCTCCCAAAGACAAGGTGTGGCATTACGGAGAGATTTTGCATATGCAAGTACAAATATTACTGTTTTCTCAGAGATCATGAAATTTCACAGATGGGATTGAACAATTTGTTCCTAGTCAGTTCACTTTGCAGAGTTCAGCTTACTTTTAAAACACTTTCAAACAAGGTTTTTGACAGCAAATATGTAGGATCATCAGGTTTCAGTGGAAGTTGTATACACCTCTTTCTGAGACAGAACAATTTACACTTAAGGCTTGATAAATTTGATGTATGAACATTAATGTATCAACAGAAAATATATCCTTAAGTAATAAAGTAAGCATAGATTATCCAAGACAGACATAATGCCTAGACATGTGTGGTAGGAAATAACATTTCTCTTTTCAAAGAAAGAGTTCAAAACTCTTTTTACTCACTGTGTTAAAAAAACATATGTCAGCTTGATAAAATAATCTGAAAAACATATAAACGAGAGATGAATGCATACAACCAACCAGATCTAGAGATATATAGCTTTAATTCCGCTCATCCAAGAGCATACAGTACAAAGATATTAGGCTACATGAATGTATCTGTTATTCTTGAAATATATTCCCCAAAATGGAGATCTCATACAAATTATTTAGAAAACACTCAGTGATAAAAATGATAAAAATAATTTTCCTTGAAGGCACACTAATTTGACAAGGTTAGCAGAGTGAATGGATGGAAAGAACATTGTTATTTTGACTGAAGAACACTTCAGGTCATACTGCAGATCTGTATTTGTGGGAGCTGAGATCCTGAGGGAACTGGGCTTATTTAGACTAGAGAAGAGGGGGCTTAAAGGGGATGTTATCGCTATATACAACTACCTGAAAGAAGGTTGTAGCAATGTGGCAATTGGCCTCTTCTCCCAGATAACTAGTGATAGGACTGGAGAGAACGGCCTCGAGGAACTGAACCAGAGGAGGTTCAGTTTGCATATTAGGAAAAATTTCTTCTCTGAAAGAATGATAAGGTGCTGGGCTGCCCAGAGGAGTTAAGTCACTGTCCATGGAGGTGTTAAAGAAATGTTTAGGTGCTGTAATAAGGGACACAGCTTAGTGGGGAAATATTGGTTGTAGGTGAACAGCTGGACTAGATGATCTTGGAGGTTCTTTCCTACACTGGTGATTCCATTCTATGATTCTATGATTCTCTGCTAAAATGAACAATAAAACAGAAATGTTCTATTCAACAAAGATAGACAAAAGAAGTGTTCCAAAACTGTAAGCAATAACTAAATTTCCAGGAATTGCAGCTTATTCATTATAATAGATTAGTCTACCGAATGAAAATCCATTTGCACTCTGTGGAAAAAAAAAAAAATCAATATATTTATCCATCAGGCAGATGTCCTTCATGTTATAATCTTCTGAATTAGTAGAAACGGTGTAAATTAAAGTAGAAATCCTGATGCTAAATGAAAAATTAAATAATCAGTATTGCTTGGGAGGACTCAATCTAGCATGAAAATATGCACAAAACTTTGAAAATATTACAGACCACACACACACACAAAAAAAGATAAGTGCCAAAATGCACATAAATCAATGGAAGTGTGGCTTGAAGCAGGAAGTTAAACTAATATATTTTTTATGTGGATCAGAAATACAGGGAACACAGAGCTGAAAAAAAAAATTCAGAAAAACGAAGTTTAAAATTGTCATGGCTAAGCACAACACAATCATTCACTCATTTCTCCCCTTCC
This sequence comes from Phasianus colchicus, assembly GCF_987193195.1. Lineage (NCBI taxonomy): Eukaryota > Metazoa > Chordata > Aves > Galliformes > Phasianidae > Phasianus > Phasianus colchicus. Next base: position 103,506,243 of record NC_143436.1, read on the forward strand.
CAGTGAGATGAGGGAGAAAACTGAAAAAGAATTCATAATTGTCCTGTCATTATCAGGCCAGGCAAAAAAGCTTTTCTCCCCCTTGCTTATAAGCTTCCCTCAAGTACTAGAAGGTAGCAATATTCTCCATAGAGAATTCTCCAGGCTAAGCAAATCCAACTCCTTTGATCTTACATGAGAGGTGCTTCAGTCCTCTCAGTATCTTCATGCCCTTCCTCTGAACCCACTCCAACACCTCCACAACTGTCTTGTGCTGGATGCCCCCTTACTTTAATCCAGATGGATGGATTCAGGAAAGTGGGATAGGCAATCCAGTTAAGGGTTTCTCCAAATGTCACTGTGTGTCCTCAGTGGCAAGGGGGAAAGTTCATTGTCATTAACATATTTTAATATCTCTATTAACTTTTTGCTACCGGGGCAAAGTAAATGGGCAGGAAACTTTCTTGTCTGTAAAAGCAGGTGACGACTTCTTACTGCTACCTAGAACTTGTGTGGGTTCTAGACCACTATTTTTCACAGTTTAAATAGAACAGATTGAAAGTGACCACTCTTAATTCTAGTCTTATTTAAATGTTAGAGGCGACAACCAGATATGTCTCTCGAATATTTCTTGTGACAAACCATACTCGAAAAAGAACAATAATAGCTCTAGTATTCTTTCCTATTTAATTGTTTACCATACTGAAGGCAGAATGGTTAATATATATTCTGCAATTATTTTGTTACCAGCAAATTTTGATCTCATGTCTGGAAACAATTTAAAGGAGTAAGAGAGAACACATACTTTTTTCCTTTCATCTGTTTCATGCAACTGCACTATTAACAAGGCAAGCAGAAAAGTCATAGCAAGAATTAACAGAAGTAGAAAAGTGACAAAAACACAGAAAGTACTCAGTAACACTGCCACGTATCTGGAAAAACACCTTACCAGCAAGTAAGCTATCATATTATTTACCTTTTGTCAATCACTTAAAAAGGAAAAAGTCTATTTTTCTACTGAAATCATCCATGGAAGGTAGCATTCTAAAAGAATTCAAGCAAGTACCTTGCAAATTATAGATTAAAATGTTTGGCTGATATAAAGATCTATTGTGCATTCAAGATCTTTCACATCAAAATCAATTGAGGAATGTGTGGATATGCTTTATTTTTTTAGGAACAAAACTTAGATTAAACTTTGTTTGACCATAAGTGAAAATTCAGGAGCAAGAATTCTGGATCATCAATAAAATGTACTTGCAACTGTGGCATAAAAAATACCTAAACCACACTTATTCACACAGCATGTGCAAGTCCCAAGAGATGTAAATAATAATAAATCCATCTTTTACCATTTGGATGTTTTAGTTTTGTACTTTCCTCTCTTCTTATCATCATCTTCAGACATTCTTCAAAGGAAACAAATAGAGGTCAACCTGTAATTTCTGAGTAAAAAATTAAAGTAGGTTGTGAAATTGAAAGTCTATATGAATATGTAAATTGCTTTTCCAGTTTCCTTTCAGCGCAAGTGTAAAAATAGATATTCAGTATTTGCCATTAATCAAAAACTTTGTATATTTTCAAATGTTTGGACTAATTCAAATAATTTAAAACAATCTAAACAGATATTGTTAATTACTGGAAATGTTTTAACTGCAGTAATTCCATAGATCAAAGATGTTGCTAAATTTAATCAGGTCATGTCATATTACTTTGGCAGTAGTGGCCCAGTCAGCGTGGTTTTATTTGACACTGCTGAAATCAGGGTGGAGACTTTGCCAGACCCCTTGGGCATCTGGGCTGTCTTAAGCCTGAGCAGGGCTGAGATGGGTTTTGCAGGCACCCCTTGGTCAAGGAAAGACCACCATCATCCCATTTCTACAGATTAAAGCTCAAGGCGATGCCATGGGTACAATGTGCTCATTCCTCCCCCTCAGGTCTTCTTGGAGGGGATGAAAGCATTGACCTTAGGCCACAAGGTCATTGGAGAGTAACCATAGCACCAGAAATGAAGCACAGATACTGGGAAGGTTTGCTGAGATTGGGTAGTGATTTTAAATGTGTTACTACTTAAGTTTTCCTGTATGGAATAAGAATGACTATTACAGATAACTGAAACATTCTTTGGGCTAACAATAAGTTCTGAACTTCATACACATGTTGTGTTCCCTGTGACCGGCCAGATCATGATCAGGACATGTTTAATAGCACATAACAAAACATTGCCATTAGGCTCAGTTACTTGTGCTTAAATTACCAGATCTCAATCTATATGTAATAGTAGGGCTAGTCTGTGAAAATGATACTCTGTAACACTAGGACTTATCTTTGTGAATCCATAAAATGCACCATCTCATTTATACAGTATTCTCATATGTAGGGCATAAGTACCTGATTTTTTTTCTAATCTTTAACACAATGGATTTTTTAAAAACTCCTTTTGTTCATTTATATTAGCTAAGATCTATATGATTATCAGTTGACACAATGTTAACTCTTTCCAGTCATGTCATGATTTTTGTGTTTTTTTTTCCACTGCTTTTTATATAACACATGAAACATAAATATATGGCACATTACATCCAAACAATGACAATACTTCATTGAAAAATCCTCATCATATTGTCTCTCGGACAGCATCCATCCTTCATATCAATAATGTAGAGAAATAGTTCCAAACAACATGGTCTGAATTAGTTTACTGTGAAACAGTTTTTCATTTTTGCTTGTATTTATTTGTTTATATTACTCAATTTGCTTTTAACAATGTAACCCTAGGGTAATAAGTTTGACTTCATGCATAAAACAGTCAGACTAAATTACCACATTTTCATATTTTTGTTGATGTTTTCTGCCCAACATTCATGTTGTGAATGTCAGTATGTTAAAGTGACACTAAAGTGTCTAAAGTGTACAAAAATGTGAAGCTTGTTTTCTTAGTAGAAAAAAATCTACTATTATCTTTGAACAAAATTTCAGGCGACAGGCATCCTACATGCTATATTAAAAAATATTTGTTCATTAAAACTTTCACATTAATTGCCTAGCTGTCATTATGATTCTTTTATGAAAGTTTTCAAAGGTGTTTCAAATGGGAATTTAAAATATCCTGTCAAAAATAAGTTTTATAAAAATGATTCATTTGTAAGAAACGGAACTTGATCAATTCACTTCTCAGGTTGTTAATCATATACATATACATATACATATACATATACATATACATATACATATACATATACATATACATATACATATACATATACATATACATATACATATACATATACATATACATATACATGTGACTTTTGCCAAATTTATGAACATCCCATATGGAGATTTTATATCATTAAAAACATAATTATAATCTAATATAATAAAAATAAAAAGCAGTCATACTTAAAAGGTGCACCAATTGACATATCTATTGATATGTAGTATTGGATATGTGACACATAAATAGTGTGCCAGATATGATATTGTTCCCTAAAACTTTTTCTAAATACTGTAGCTATATTTGTCTTCTTGTTATTATATATCTAAATGCTCTGTATTTCTTTTTTATATTGCTTGTATCATTTCCATTTCTAATAAATTTAAGTCAAAATCCTGCAATACTTCATGTTGAAATAGGAGTAAGCAATGAAGGTGTATGCTATAACATAGACAAGAATGTGTGAAATCAAGCAAGAGACAATCTAGACTTGATATATTATTCCTGAACTTGCGTGTCCACACACTGTCACACAGACGTATATCCTTCTACAATTGATGTGCTGTGAAACCTCTGCCTTGGAAACACGCTCAGTGTGTGAGTCAAATGCACCATTTTGCAATGAGTTATAGATAGGAAAAATGGATTGTGGCCATTATGCTTGATAACAGCTCCCGTGATATGTCTCGTGAGATATGAGCTGAGCTCTACTTTTTTTTCTTTATTTGGTTGTCTTCTTACTTTTACTGCAGAGAATTGCATTGGGAGGCCTTGCTGGCCAGGTGAAGGACTTGTTTGTCTCCCCAGAGAACAGTTAAGATGCTCAGGAAATAGGTACTGTTTTCATCAAAAGGCATGAATGGTAGTATCAGAGGAATCAAACTGGGAGGTAGCAGAGTGAACAGAAGTTAAATGATGTTGAGTTTTATAAATTTTCTCAGGTCAGAAGCTATTCCACTGAATACGTTTGTAAGAAGAGAAGTGAGTAAGTCCCAATATTCCTATTTCAGACCCTAAGACTAGCACCAGTACTTGCAATCCTTTTTACTTAAACAGTGAGATCCTTATGAGAATGTCATGAACAGAAGTAAAGCCTCTTTTCTGTCAGTGCAAGCCATATGGGACTGAGGTACAGTCAATTAGGAGGTAAAACATGCCCGTAATCCAGATAAAGGACAGCAAAGACTTTGCAAACTCGATCCTTTGTATGTTTGTGCTTTTCAGACTGCCAGAATTATTTATCGACCACAGAAATCTGTGATGCCGACGTCTTCTTTAAAGCCTACTGCTGTTTGTGCCTATACCAATCAGCCTCTACTACCTTTATCATTTTGTGGAAGGACTTCAGTATCTAGCTTTCTCATACAGAAACCATAATCATTCTGGGAGAAGGGGACAGATAAATAACTTTCCACTCCTAGTTCTACATCTCAGAATGCTGTCGTCTTTACATTAAATGTTTCCTACTCCCCAGTTGGCTTAATGAAGCACTTGAAAGGTAATTGTTTTCAATGAAAAAATGAATAAAAATCCTCTGCTGTGCACTTTTTAAATTCTATAATTTACACTTAATATATGATAAATGGTGACACAAAAAATACTTAAAACACATCTTGAAGGAAAATAAAATCTCAAAAAAGCATTCATTATATAGTGTATTATTTCTAAATGCCAAGCAGATTAGGAAATTCTGATTAAATAAGATAAATAACCCATTCTCTGTACAGTTAAGGCATTTTACGCCTAGATGCTGGTTGTTCAATATCTCATATTGTCTTGCTCTAAAAGAATAGCAAAAATAAAATGAATTAGGTTTTCCATTTTTGTTACAGACAAATTTTAGGTAATGGATTTGTACAACTTGGCAAGGTGCTTCTGGACCAGACAGTCCACCTTAACCTAGACAATTTTTGAGAAATAAAAAAATCCTGAATTTGCAGTTCTGGCAGAAAATAAGGCATCTTAATTCAAACCATTTCAGTAATCAATATCTAATCTGCATTCAAAGCATTTTTATTCTAGCTGAAAAGTAAGAAGGTAAAAGGGTGGGGAGTTCTGTAGCTAAAGAAGGAGCTTAAGCTTTGTTACTTTGGGTCTGTTCTGCCACAGAAATATATGGTTTTGTGTATCCGATATTGACAAAATAAGGTGTTCTATCTTTTCCACTGAGTATTTTCTTGCCCTCTAAAACCAGCCTTATTTCATCAAACAATTTTTAAAGTTTCAGCTGACCCTATTTGCCATGCCCTAAAGTATTGCTAGTTTTTTCAGTGACTATGTTGGAATTGTAGGTGCATCTCAGATACTCAGAAGCATTTGCACCTCTTGACTACGCTATTATTCTTTGTATTACAATAAAAACACATAAAACGACACATGAAACTTGAAGATGTCCATATTGTTGCATTAAAGCACAGCAAATTGCAGATAAATAGCACAGCAAATTGCAGGTAAATAATACTTAGTGCTGCCTATAGTTAAAATGATAAGGCACTTCATAAGCATTACAGTCTGTCTACAGAGATACATTGAGCAAGTATTTTTTTCTCTTTTAGAGATCCAAATTATGTGAAAGAGGAAAGAGAAATTTTGTTATTAGCAAAATGACTGCTAACCAAACCTCATAATGATAAATGAGTACTTTTGAGACTATTACTCTATTGCTTTTGCAGTATATTGATTTTGGAGACAGTTTTTTGTTTCAGAATCTGCATACAGAAGTTGTGACCATAGAAATATTCATCCCCAAAGGTGTGTAAATCACATATTCTTATTTATTTACACATTTACGTATTTTTTACAGAAAAAATAATTGCCTTTTGCATAGCCAGGAAAATCACGATTACTATATTTTTTTTAAAAAGAATAAACTTTTACAGAACTTTTGCTTACAAACAAATATCCTAGAAAATATTTTCCTCATATGCTGACTGCTCAGCTCATTTACAAATGAGGAATTCAACTTAATACTTGCTTAAAGTATTTAAAAAAATAACTTTAATTTGACACCCTCAAAATGAAGGGAAGAATGCACAATGCAAAATAAAAAATAAATAAATAAAAATAAAAAGAAGTATAATATTTATAGATTATGAAGTTAATTTAAATGTCAGGGAGAAGTTTTTTACTGAAAGAACAGTCAGCTGCTAGAACAGGTTGCCCAGGGAGGTTGTGGACACCCTGTCCTTGGAGAAGGGGAACCCCTGGGCAATCTGATCTGAAACTTTATCTAGCAGTTGTGGCTGGTGGGTTGGAACTTGATGATCTTTGAGGTCCCTTTCAACTCAAGCCATTCTATGATTTTATGATTCTACATACCATAGAAGAAGTAATTTTGGAGGGAATGGTTAGAATTTAAGGCTTCCATCTCATTTGTTCAGTATATTCCTGAAATGTATTTTCATGGATTAAAATGGTTACTGGCACAGTTCAGATTTTTTAAATGACATTATATCTGTATGATTTTGTAACAAAGAAAAATATGCTTCTAGTTGTTATTATCATTGTGGACTTGAATGACATATATAATACTTTGCCTTTATGTACAGATCTACTCATATAATTTTACATTAATTGAGTCTGATAGTTATGCTTGTATTTGTCATTGACAAACACTATAACTTTGGCCTTATTTCTTTAAAAATGGCTTTTAAATTTTTAAATACTAGTACTATGAATACTGAATTTCACATATAAAAGAAATATTCAGTGGAGCTTTTAGGCATAGATAAAAATAAAGAAATGCATATTTATCATAGAAACGTATCATAGAAACATAGAGTGGCTTCACTTGTAAAAAACCTTAAAAGATCATCTAGCCCATGCACAAGGCTGACCCCCACCAGCTCAGCTGCCCAGGGCCCCATCCAACCTGGCCTTGAGCACCTCCAGGGTTGGGGCACTCTCTAATATCTTATCTAATTCTCCCCTATTTTAGTTTAAAACAATTCCCCCTTGTGTTATTGCTCCCAAACTGAGTAAAAAGTCAGTCTCCCCCCCCGCTTCTAAGTTCCCCACAAGTACTGGAAGGCTTCAATGAGGTATTCCTGGAACATTCCTTTCTTCAGGCTGCACAACCCCAGCTCAAACTTTCATGGTAAGAGTGTTGCTCCAGCCCCCTGATAAGTCATTATACATGATGACTGTTTTTATAATATTTCCTTGATTTTATTTTTGATATTTTTGTTATCCATTACCATCTCCATTGTTTTTTGTTTTTTTTTTTCCCCTCAGTGCTTCTACATAATATATGTGGAGATAACTGTAACATCAGAATCCCAGATGCAAATTATAAAGACAAATATTGCACAATATTAATATCTTATTGACATTAATATAAATACAAATAATCAATATATTTAAGGATGAATTCATATATGAAGATTTCATATACATTTGGAATAGTCAAATTATGAAAAGGAATTTGCAATAGAAAAGCAACTCAATTTAATGGTCTTCATGTGTAGAAATTGTATAGCTCAAATTTGTCTAAACTGCAATCTTATTTTATAGTCACTGAACATGTAATTACACCATCTATTATTATAATTGCTTTGTCCTCTGAAGACATCTGAAAATAATTAATTGGACTGAGGAACATTATACTTTAAAAACTATTGAGTGGTACATCAAGAAAAGGAATACTTCATTTAAAATTCTTATAAAATAATACAGCCTTCACAGTTTTAGTACGGGGGTGTTATAATATTGTGAAGAATGTACCAGAAAATGTTTCTTTTTTTAACATTTCCATTGATCTTTGTCATCTTTTATTCATTGTGTTACGCTGTGTAATACCATTAATCAAAATCTCAGACAGTTCGTACATAATTTATTTTACAGTAGTTATATTAAAATAGGCAGGTATTTTTGATCCAACGTACTTATTTCATACATATGCCAAATAATTCTAACAATGTATACCGACGATGGTATTCTTACAAATTTAGCTATAACTTTGCTATATCATTAGCCGTAAAAAAATCTAGAGCACTGAGGTAATCTGAGCTACCCTTGGGCAAGAAATACAGCACTATACCTTCAGAGGCTAATTTCAGCAATCATTATGAGCTTTACATTCATTAATCCAGTCAACCAAAGATCAACAATCATCTTGGTGTCATACTGAGAAGCATGACAATCCATGATCAAAGAACTTAGTTTGTTCTTAAACAAATGTATATGCTAGAATGACTCTGACCATTACTTTTCTTCCTAGTGTTACAATGTCACAATTTCCACTTGTAAGTAGAAATTTTTACCTAGAAACTCAAGAAGAACTTCTTTAATAATTACATATGGGACCCACAAATCGTTCCTTTTTATGAGCTCATTTCAATGTCATTGGTGCCTTCATGCATCTTGTATTACTATTCTGCAATAAGAAACTACATGAATTTGTATTTGCCATCCCTGAGTAATCATCGATTCAAGGGAGAAACAAATGGACTCTGTTAAAGACAACAAAAACTTTGCTCAAAATTATATGTCATGTTTTCCCAATAAAGTATGCTAATAGTGTTATTTGGGTGGGTACATTTCTTAATTGAACTTTCTTAATAATAAAAGTCACTTTAATATTTATTTTTACATGTGTTGTAAATATTATATAACTTCAGTTATATAATTGTAACAAGACCACTATACGTTTATTTATTGTGAAATATTTCATTTTAATTCTGTCCAACTACACTGTATTTATGTCAAGAGAAATCATTTTTCATATCATGCAATGTAGGCAATGCGGTTTTTTGTGTACTGTCATGTTAGACCTTTCAGTAATTCCTTGACAAGAAGCACAAGAAACTTTATTCTTTTTAGGTTATTGCAGGGCCATCAATCTACTGGTGATAGTTAGTGCCTGATTAAGGACTTATTCATTTGGAACTAATTCAAGTGAGGGCAGAGAAAAGAAATCAAGATCCAATTTATCAGTCTGACAAGAAAAAAAAAAAAAAAAAAAAAAGTGGACAAAATAAACAGGCAAGAGAAATAACAGACAAATAAAAGAGGATGTTCACTGTGCTGTGTAGACTTGTTCTGAACTTTTCAGATTGAAAACTTGTAACTTCCTCATGTTATATGAACAGTAAAATAGTAGTCAGTGCATGATAGATAGAGGTCAGTAGACATCCATATGGCTTTTTTCTTCCTGCCTGGGCACTATATTATGCAAAGGCTGCAACCACTGTATAATGTTTCTCTATTAAGCCAAATTGCTATGTCATTTATTCTTTTTTTTTTTTTTTTTTTTTTTTTTTTTTTTCTTTCTTTTAATCTTCGGTGTCTGTTTATTAATGAAATATAAGACACAGTCCTCTAACTCCTGGAAAGATGTCCATGTAACTGACAAGATAGTGCAGCTGTTGTGACCCTCTTCCAAACAGGAGTCTTATGATTTTTAAGTAGGTTACTCTCAAAATGAACTTTGAACAGTACATGTTAGCTGGCAGCAAAGGCAAGAAGCTAATGATGGTAATGTCTTGCAACTTCATGTGCAACCCAGTGCCATCATGAGAGAAGTGAGAGTTTCCTTTCCATCTGCAAGTCACAGTGTTTGGGAATTTGTCAGGCCTCTTCCACTGGATGCCCTTCAGGTTAGTCAGACACCTACAATCTCACCAACATGCAGGAAAAACAGAACTACCTTATGTCCTGAGGTCACTTTCCTTTACAGCTGTCTGTGATTTTAGGATGGACACAGAGCATTGAAATCTTAAGTTTTTATTCTATAATTCTAACTGCAAACATCTCAACATTAAATAGAGTTAGAACAAATTTTAATTCTCTTCAGTATCACAGAAAAAGCAACTGAATTAGAAAATTGTACTGTTGGACAGATGATTGGTAATGTAATACCAGCCTGTCAGAACTGTTAATTCACTGTCAAAATTCAAACACTGTGAAAGACTCCTGTCATTCTGGTAAGATCCTAATCTACTTCTCAGTAACATTTCTTAGATGTATCTTTCTTAAGTGGTGAAATAGTTTCTCTCCAGAGATGACTCAAATATTTATTTATTCTGCTTTTTTTTTTTTTTTTTTTTTTTTTTTTTTAATCATTGTAATGTATGCAGATGCCCAGGTGCTAGCAATGGGTGGCATCTCCCTTCTAGATGCTGTTTTTGTCTGAAAACAGGCAACCGGCTCTAAGTGGCCTTGCTTGAGCAGGGAAGTTAACCAGCCTCCAGAAGTCCCATCCAATCTAAACCATTCTATGATTCTAACTACAAAAATCTAATTTAAATAGCAATAAATTGTTTTTCTGCAGGGAAAGTCTGTTTCCTCCTTTGTCATGGAGGTAACAGGTATGTGATCTTTTCATCCTTGTCCTGACTCATAAGCTTTTCACTTTCTTTTCAACCCCTGCACAATTACAGATATGGATTGAAAAAGCAGCTTAAAATTCATTTGTCATCTTAACAGTCTGTAGCTGTGACCAGTCATATTAGGAACATAAACATAACAATGTATTTCTAACTTACTTTGAAAAGTGACTGCTGAGGAAGCATATAGTTCTGCAAAAATATCAGCAGACCAGTTCCACAACCCAAAACCCAAGAGACTGTGATGAGTAGCAGAAATTCACTGTCATGAATGTTATAGATCTAGCCAGCATTAAATGTAGTTGGATTCAGAGTGATGAATGAGTGAATTCAGACATGCTTGGGGCCACAGTATGGAACACAGAATAGTAAGTCACAAAGTATATACCTTACTCCAAAAGAGATGCCTCCTATTTATTTTCATAGAGACTGCAACAAAGAAAACAATGATACTTTTGAAAGAGTAAATTCTCTACTACAAACCACTATTTTTTCAAATAGTTGCCACCACTGGCTATGCATTTTTGACAGAAATGAACAAGAGCCTACATGCCATGCTACACAACAGAGATAGTGTACCGTTTCACAACTGCTATGATGATGCTGTTGCTAAAATGCACCATCCACCACCTCATTGTGCTCGTATCCACTATGGTTCAGCATGCATAATTAATGCAAATTGGAGCATGGAAGAACTCAAAGATACACCATTGCTGCATTGCACTTCCATGTCATATTACCCCTCTACTGCCACCTGTCATACGGCAACAGGATATTGGCTGGAAGATTCAGTCTCTGCTGTCATACCACCAACATATGCCTCTGATGCTGTGGGCCAACATAATAAAACAGGAGTCATTACTTTCAGAACAGACTTTAGAGAGACAACATTTGTCATTTATCAGCAGCTTGGTACCTGTCTTGATGTATGCTGGCTGAGTCCTGCAGTCACATCAGTTGCATGACTGATGTTCCCTAGCAATAGCTTCCAAGAGGCTCTCTTCACTGGGACACATCACAGCGAGGCATATAGCTCAATAGACAGTATGAAGCCAGCTCTATACCACTGCCCAAAATAGGATGAGAACTCTGTAAACAAGAAACAAAATGTTTAGAGTCAACTTGATGGCCAAGCACACCTCCGCTCCTAAAAGCAGGCAGAGAGTATCAGAACTGGAGTTCTGGCCCTTGAAAGAAGAGTGCATTATTAATTGCATGAAGCTCAAGAATCTGCATATACTATGTTGCTTTCTCCTTTCTAGCACATTTGAAACGCAACCTTGTCTTTGGGCTTCTAAGAGTAAAGACCTTTAGAAAAATATTGGAAGCTAAAAATAGCCTAGAAGAACATAAATCTACACATGGTTGCAAAATATCTTCTCGTTCTGAGAACAATGTTTCTGTAGTTTATAAATAAATCAATTCAGCATCTTAACATTCTCTGACTGAAGTAGCTCAGAATCTACTCCAGAATTTGACATTTTGATTTTAAGCTGCAGTGCAGAAAAATATGCAGTATGTGAAAGTCACTGACAATTCATCTAAGAGATTAAACATTATAAGCTATCTAGCAACACTTCAGATATTAATTTCTTTATGAAAAGGCCTCATATAAGATATTAAAACATTTTCTGAACAAATAACAGATAAACTGTAATCTAAACTATGTAGCCAGCTAAAGTACATGTACAGATAAATTACTGTAGCCATTTTTAGAAATCTGTTGACTGCTCCAAAAGTAATGCCTCGTATCGTGTTATGTTGGCCTACAACATCAGAGGCAGATGTTGCTGATATGGCAGTAAAAGTTGAACATTCCCACCAGTATTCTGTTACATTTTGTTGCTGTGTGACAGATGACAGCGGAAGGATGGTCAGACAAATTGGTGTGTGACGTGGAAGTTAATATGAAGCAAAGGTGTGTCATTGAATTCCCTCACATGGGAAAAGTTGCACCCACTGACATTTATCAACCTTTGCTGGATGTTGATGGAGAACTAACAGTGGATGTGAGCACAGTGAGGCAGTGGGTGGTGTGTTTCAACAGTGACAATGACAGTGGATCATCTCCACCAGAACGGATTATTATGGATGGGGCATGCGGGCTTTTGTTCATTGCTGGTGAAAATGCACAACTAATTGTGATGACTGTTGAAAAGTAGGGTTTTGTAGCTCAGAATTTGTTCTATTGAACAGTAGTATTGCACTCTTTGTATCTGTTGTAATCTCAATGGAAATAAATAGGAGGCATTAATTTTGGTACAACCTATTCAGGTAAGTTAAGTAATGTAACAGTGTTTGTACAAACGTGTTTTGTTTGTTTGTTTGTTTGTTTGATCAGTGATTGGTCAATTTTCCTCCTGTAGAGGTCTTCTTAATTTTTAACTGCATGAAACTCTCTTCTGCAAGAACAGCATTCAGTGTTTTTAAAAAACACAGAAAAGTATAGCTTCTATTATATAACAATAGCAATAAAAATAACAACTTCACAGAATGCATCAAGAAGTTCAGTTGTCCATTGCCTATTTTCCTGTGTCTGTTCAAAATTCATACTAGATTCATAATAGATTTAAATCCAAAATGGAACTAGGAGCCAAAAGAAAAAATTATGTTGAATATAGGCATTATGTCTGAAACTGAAACTAAAAAACTGATAACTTGTGCAATCCTGAATGCACCTTAATTCCAAAGAAGCTTTTGATTTTCTTGTAAAAGTCCCACAACCCTCAGGGTTTCACTTGCTATCCTCTATTTCAGAAGTCCCAATGCCAGGAGCAGTCCAGGCTGCAGTACCCCCAAAATAAATTAGTCTGTGACATAACAAATATGGTTATACTTGGCACTGCAGTGGCTAGGGTGGAGGCCATGCCAGGCCTAGGAGCAGCTAGGCTGCCCTTGGCCTGAGCAGGATCATAGGTGCCCTGTGGCCAAGTGCCCATTGCCCAGCCTGGCTGAGCTTCAGCTCTGGGAGTGCCATGGGGAAAGGGCTGATGGCCATGGGCTGTATCTGGGGGGCAGGGGGGACAGGACAGCAGGTCAGCTATCAACCTGCCCCGTGAGGGAGAGAGCAGCAGGCTAGGGTGGGAAAACACACTCAAAAAACCCTAAATACATCCTCCAAATGAGGAGGGAGGGTCTATATTAGCATTTGAATGCTGGTGATGTGTGGAACATGACCAGCATGGTCTTGGACAAATTCCTCCAATTGAGGAAGAGTGGCATCATGAATCTTAAGACCCAAAGCAGTGCAGGAGGAAGAGGCATAAAACTCTAGAAAAAGGGAAGAGGCTACAGGGAACATGGTTTTGTTTTGTTTTGTCTCTTTGTTTATTTTTATTGAGTATTAAATGTATTGTTGACGATTTGCTGGATTTGGACTATAACTAGTAGTAGTACTATCCTAAGTGAACAATAACTGTTGGTTTGATTATGTAGTTAGGATTTGAATTGGACAATACAATCTTGACATAATATTTAAGGTGTGTTTCATTTCTATTCTTAAAAAAAAAAAAATAGTTTAGAAAGTCATTAAGCATAACATAGATGTGTTATGATTAAGATTTACAATTCCACTTTCTTTTGAAGTTTGTATCATTTTCTCCTTTGCAATTACTTTTACTTTCTTCAAGAGCATGTTTGACCAGTCCAAAAGCAAATCTCTAGGACTCCCGTATAACACTATCCCATTCTAAGTTTTCTTCCACAGTCCAGTGGAACTAGACCAGTTGTTCATCAGTACGACATACCATACGTTCATATATTACAGTGGACTTTATATTGTAAACAGAATGCTGTCATAAAGTGAAATTCTTAACTAAGTGCTTATATCACATTGTGCCCAAGAAGCAAATGATCAGTACAAGTAATACCAAAGCCCATTAGCAGTGATCAGAATTGGCTTCTGACCCTCAGTAAAGCTATGTATTATAGAATACATAACAATTTAACAGAATAAAATAGAGTACATAACAATACAATATATTCCTAATAATGTTTTTGCTAAACACAATACTGCCTTCATTCTAATTGGGAAAAAAAAAAAAAAAAGTTCTTGGCAGAAACTGTGTGGGATGGCTTCTGGAATTACCATGCTGCTATGAAATACCCTAAAACTTTGTATTTTAAGTTTCTCTGATAAGATCAGGCCTCTATCACAAAGATTAGCACATGTCCTGACACCGTTATAAAACAGTGGGATTCCCCTGGAGGATCCAGATGACCCTGTCAGAAGTCTTTTTCAAGGAACCTTAATGTGACCCATTTCTTATTTTAAAAAGAAGTATGGAATTTGCAGTATTTCGGAGGGCCCTGCATTGTCAGAATAAGCTTTCTGAAACGAGACTAGAAGTAGAGTACATTAGCTTTGTTTATACAGCCTTACTGTTCCTGAATATCTCAAGATCCATGCAATTTCTGCTTGATTTTTGGCATATCTGCAAATTTATCAGGTCTTAATGCCAGGCTGCCAGCACAGACTATTTTAAAAAATACAGAAAGTAAACGTGTTTTAAATAACTACAATGACTGTAGGGAAGTTAAGTATAGAAACAGAATAGAGTTCTATTTGTATTAAATATATATATATATTAATAATAAATCAAAACCAAACAACAAACAAAAAACCACCACCATCAAAAAAAACCCAACCCTAGACCCCAAAGAATCCTGTTTTCTCTCACTTCAGGAATTTGTGAGCATGGAGACAGATCTCTTGTTTAATTTGAATCACATGAAAGTTTGCTGACTATAGTTAGTACTGAATGACAAATTCAGAATGAAAAATATTCCCTTTATCATCAACATTTGTTTTAGAATCCAGCTTTCATTCTGGAATAACCAAACAGCTAAAACAGCTGAAATCAGGTACCCAGTCAAGCCACAATCCGATACACTTACCAAATCTAGATCTGAATTCCCTGAAATAAAGTCCTCTAAAACCACAATAAACTAGCTTATCTATGACAAACACAGTCTTATCCCACCTGTGGTTTCCTAGTATGAATAAAGAGGATATTCATATATCTTACTAAATTTTTGTAGCAGGTTGTGCAAAATCAAATAATGCTCAAGAGTAGGGTAATAAAATTAAAACTGTATGCCATGTTTCTATTAATTTCATTTCATTAAGCTATTCAGAATTGCATGATGCAAGACTACATTCTTCTCTGCAACATCTTGAGACGGGGAAGAGGGAGGTGCTGGGCTCTGCTCCCTAATAATCAATGAAGAATGCAAACGAAAGGCACAAAGTTGGACAAGGGATGTTCAGACTGATCATTAGGAAGCATATGTTTACTGTGAAGAGGTCATACTCCAGAAGAGGCTTCCTAGTGAGATGGTTGATGCCCCATACCTGCCAGTGTTCAAAAGGCATTTGGATAATGCGTTCATTAATGTATTTTAACTTTTTGTTAACTCTGGTGTGGTCAGACTGTTATACTTTGAAGATTTATCCCTTCCAACTGAACTATGCTTTTCTATTTTAGTCTAGCCTAGCTTATTCAGAATTGGATAGGGACACTTGAAATCCAGAGTTCTTTCTGCAATTCACACTTGAGGAAACTGTAAGTAAACGTACAGAAAATTCAAGAGATTATTTTATCTTTCTATATTACCATACGCTGATCCAAGATTAAAGTTAAAAGTGGTGTTATGAATATGCAGTCTTACATTAGTGGATGTGATTAATATATGACAACTGCTTTCTATAAGGTAAGTTTCCAATCTCATGAATTTTACAACTGTCAGCGATTGGAGAAAAAAAGAGAACAAAAAATTCAATGTAAAAAGTACCTCAAATTTTCACATTTGCTTTATTGGATACACATAAACAATATTTTTGGAAGTTAGTAATTATAATGCTTTTTGTAATGGAAAAGCTTGAATTTAAATCTTAGCTAATATAAGCTTTCTTCAAAGCAGAATGTTCCACTTTCTCCTCTTTGCATGCAGGTAAGTTAATACATTATTGAAAAATCAATCTAGGCTGTTTTGATTCCATAAATAATGAAATGTGCTGATTCAAAATTCCATCCTTTTGCTTATAACTGCAGATTACATATTTTTCTTTATGTAACAGAAATGTAACATTCTTACCCCCCCCATTTTTTCACTTGCCTGTTCGTATTGCTTTAAATTTCAAATATCAAGGGACAAACAAACAACAAAAAAACTTCAGATAGTTGTCAGCCATGAATTAATGATGCTTTCCTATGCAACTCCTTGTGAATTTCATGAGGTGCCTTATAATCCTTTTTCAGATCACTGGCTTGGGGATACTATCTCTGCTGAAGAGCATAGAAACGCTGGCACAGAAGCTGCTGGGGCAGCCAAAACTTCTAGCTCTTTAGATTTCAAATTAAATACCAAACTCTAAAGAGACTGTATATGCTCCACTTAAAAATCACAAAGCTAAGATTTTACTCAGATGATAAGATACTTCTCAGTTTACAGATACAGTGATATCTAGAGAAATATCCAAATGATAATGTTTTGTCAAAATACTTTCCCTTTTTGATCATTCATCAAAAGGCAGTGGTTATATGTATAAGTAGACAAAGTGACCAGCGCAACTCTTATACAATCTGTTACTTCGATATTTAGGATCAGTAAATAAACTAAAAAAAACTAAAAGACAACAGAAATGCTTCTATGCGCTGAATCTAATTCCTGATATTGCTATGTGAGTTTGAAGTGAAAAAGATAATGCAATCAAGATTTAAAAAAAAAAAAAGCTAAAATCCTAGTGTTAACAATAGTGTTACTAATTAACGTTAGTGAAACAAGAGGTGTTTTTCTGTTAATACTCTGGGCACTACAAGGAGGTAGCTAACAAGTTAGGATGCATGCAAATGACACAAACAAAAATTCATGTTAATCTAATTAACAAGAATTTTTTACAAAGAAATTTCCTACCATCGGGTGAGGTGTCATGGTCATTTAAAAAATGAATAGCAGTCTTCTAGACTGCTGAGTTTCTATGCAATTTCTTTGAAAGGTGTCTGCAAAGGATGCCATCTATACAGACATTTTGTGATCATGAACTTGGTTGAAAACTTCCTTGAAACTGAATTCATTAGGTTTTCTTTCCTTGTTCTGTATTTGACCATGAGCTGGAGAGAGATAATTTTGCATATTATACAAAGTCTAATGAAAAGAATCTGTGGTAGGTTTTTTCTTGTTGTTGTTGTTATTGTTTTGTTTTACTTTTAAACATTTATTTCCATGTTAGTGAAGTGAGAAGACAGTATGCTGTTCTACCACACAATGTCTCTAGCACTACTCAAACCAAGAAATGTGCTTTTATATATTTATGACTCAACAGTTGACACATTCTGATTTTGTTCACAGCGCTGTAAAATATGAACAACTCTCCCAAGGCCAGCAAAAATACAAGACTGTAAAACTGAAATGAGGGGCATTTCAATACTGTGAATGCTATTTTATTTTCCTGTCCTTGCCTGGAATAATATTTTCCATCACAATGTAACATGTAAGTTCTATTAAGTCTTACAAACTTATGAACTAAATACTGGTAAAAGTTCCAGATGATTTCATTGAAAATTCAATTGTGTTTCAGCAAGTCAGTCAACATGATTGAGAAGTAAGTATGTATGTTCAGAAAAGAATACTTGAAAGCATGTTGGACACTAATGATAACCAATATGACACTCAGTTACCCACTCCCAGTATTTCTAAATTAAGCTGTTGTGAAAATTCTAGTCTCGGCTGAATGGAGCATGATTTAAGGAAACTACCAGATTTAATTTTCTGAATAGGGCTCAGGTGGTATATATTTAGATTAGAGTGTAATTGCTCAGATTGGATCCAACTTGAAAATATAAGTATCTTTTTCATAAGCATATTTGTTGATAGCACTAAAATAAACTGGGGGAAGACAGAAAGAAGATGAAAGAGAAGCAGAACAGAGACAAAAAATCCTAAGCAAATTATAGAGAGAAGAGTCTGAAATTTCATATACTTAATCAAACATTAAGATTTCAAAAACTTCTACATAATTAACAAAACATTTTATTTTTTAATATAAATCGGTAGATACAAAACAAAGACTAGATTTCTGTAAAACTTTCCTAAAGAGGAATACAAAGCACTCATTAGCAGATATATAAAATAACCACATCTTAAGTAAAGTTTGATGAGAGGAGCATACCTATTTCCAAAGTTAATGTTATGCAGAGAAAGGGAAAAATCTCATGCTATAAAATTCCCTCTTACAAGTTCTGATAGATATTTTCCAGTACAAATCTTTTTGAGTCATCATAACACAAAAGATAACTGAACAAAAATATGATGGTAGGCTGGTCAGGCATTTCTTCAGGCAACATTGAGGTCTTGTACTCAACAGAAACAAAATTCTTGTACTCAGCACAGACAGGCAGTTCTGTTCTGTCTTATTTCTACTGATGCTCTAGGATATTGTCCTTTCTTATCATCAAAATGGGTCAAAATCTACAAGTAGATCTATCACTGTAAGAATGTAGATTATAAGTTGTATTAAAATAAAATATTGTTAAGCACATGCAAATATATAATTATCCTGATAAATGTAGTTGAAACTTTATCCTCATATTTTGGGGGGATTTTTTGTACTCTTCAGCCATTGACAAGATAAGGAATTAAACAACAAGTATTCATTAAAAACATCTACCATAACACTAACTTTGTTACGCTGTAATAAATTTTACTTATCTCTGCAAATAACGGGTTACAATATGCACCTGCTATGCATACATAATTCCATTGGAATCAGAAGCTATCAAAAATGAATGAAAGTTCCCTTTAAAAGGGAAGATGAGATGTTGCCTGCCAGGTGTTTTTTTGTCCACGCTAAGAGTTCTCTGAGTTCTCCCTCATCACCACAAAAAAACCTACACAAATTCCCTTCTAACTGTAAATATTAGACATGCATTTTGGAAGCAGAAAGTTCATTGTTTAACCAAATGTCAGCAATCAAGCACCAGGATGATTGATAGAGATATCTGATCAGCCTTTTGTCTTCTTATATTACTGCTTGCTCCTCTTTGATTCCTGAACTCCACCATCTCATTATCATCCAAGTTTCCCATTTCTACCATTTCCCATGTTTCCATCTTGTTAGTGTAGTCACTGGTGGTGGTTGACCAGCTATTGCACATGCATTACTCCTCTCTGTTTTCTGTTATGCCTTGTTATTTCTCATGTTGTTTCTACTTGCTACTGTAGCTTCAGGCCAGGTGTTGGCTTTCTGCACTCGCTCCCTAACACTTTTCCTCTCACAGGTAATATGAGAAGGAGCTCTGACACTCCATCTCTGACATAGAGCCCATATTCTCCTTCCATTGTAAGTCTTTGCTATAGTCATAGGGGTGGGAAGTTGGCTATATTGGGCATTATTTGTGAGTGCTATAGTAGTTGCCAAATAATTTATTTCCATCTCTGGAATAAGTGTGTTTTAAAGGCAATACTGCATACATACAATAAATCAAAATAATTAACAGTCCTGTAAGGTTCAGACAGGACTCTCTTTTTTTTCTTCTTCTTTTTTTTTTTTTTTTTTCCTGGTGTTTGAAGGATAATGGGGGAAGGGCAGGGGGTGGGCTTTGACAGTACACATGAAAAAATATCATATTTCTATTTTATTCAATAGACATTTACTTTTCTCTCACATCCAAATCCATAGAAGTGTACACACATTTTCAATAATTATTTGCCCTGAATATAATGTTCAAAGATTAAAGCTTTGTGCTGGGTTGTGCATGCATTTGGTATGAAAAGACCGTCTCTTCACCAGAGAGACGGTCCATATGTGGAAGGCAACTATGCCATAAAATCTCACTTTAGCTATTTTTGCTTGCAATCAGTTTTTACAAATCTAGGCTACGCTGAGGGAGAGATGTGGAACCTCTGAGCTTTCAGCACTACTTCCCCTGGTAATCTGCCTTCCATATATCTTCTCTTCAAGCTATGTGAGTTATTACTCTGCTACATTAATTTTTTGTCATGTAAGATCTGGCATATGGACAAGCTTGCACTATGTAAACTTGTACATGGAATAATTCTACAATAAATATTCCTTTACATTATTGGGATGTTATGCAGATGTATTCAACCACAGAAACAAAGCTAGCAGCCTGAAGTTCAACAGAGTCAAAGCAAATGTTTTGATATAAATGTGTCCCAAATTCAGTTCAGTTCTGTAATCCAAGCTTGCTATATCTAGCCCTGCCACTATAAAGGTACATGTATACAGTGACATTTGAAGAAATAAGTAAGGATATGTATTGCTTGTTTTATCTGGGTTTGTGTACAGATCATATTATAGAAGTGCTAAAAATGCATAATAATAACAAAATATAAATGCATAATACATTTGTTGGTCCTGTTTAGACATTCACAGTTACAAAAACATAAAGAAACAGCTATCTGATAAATTATTTAGGCAAGCATTCACATTTCTATGACACTTCTTCAATATACCTTAGAAGTCTCAAGCTACAAAAGCTTAAAATCAGTTCAGTATTGATTTTGAGCTGATAAACTTCTTTCGATCTTCAGTAAATTAAAACTGTAAATTGTGGTTGCATGGACACATGCTATATTTTACTTTCTGAAATATTTTACAAGACTTTACTGTTCTAAAATAAAAGCCATATAGGAGAAAATGAAAAAAGAAATGAACCTTCCTGAAATGCTTTCTCAAAAATGCTTAATTGAAGAGATTTTTTCTTGATTTTCTTGTTCTTTTTTGATTAATGATGTGTTTTGTTAAATTTTTGCATATTTTCAACAGCAAAATATCTTTTCCTGCAGCATTCTCACTTTCTTAAAATTACAAACATCTTCTGTATATGTGTAGATTATTGCAATTTGACTCTGATTGATAATTATGTATGCCAAACTGAAAGACACTACAGTTAAGCAACAATATACAGAAATAGGCTATACAGGATTTTAAAGGCAATGAGAGTCTGATCTGAATGCAGACATGTATTGCAATCATTACTACAGTGCCTCTAAGAATACTAAAAACTGACTTACTGAATGTCAAAATTAAAGACAGGGAATGGCATTAGTAACATGAAATTTCAAGAGTTGACTTAAGAAAAAAATAAATGTGAGAAATGCAGAAACTTAATGGGAAAAGAAGATGGCAAAACAAAGGTCATGGTTCTACACCCAATGCACTTCTGGAGACCAGGAACCTCCTTTCTGCAGTGGAAGTCTACAACTTGCATGCAACAAAGTACATAAAAATTAGCAGCCTTGCTCAACAGTAGTTAGCAAACAGAAGGAGATGCTCAACCGTGAATATGTTATCAGATGTCTACATCATTTAGATTGTGTACTGTGTGGTCATACTGTGGTCTGAAGAATGGTTGAAGCCTGTGAGACAAGCTGGAATTTGCTGTCATAGGCAGTATTGAAGACCATGCTGTACCATCAGCACTGTTTTCAGTGCCCAGTTTGGAAAGCTGAGCACCTTTATGCACCCTGGGCAATCAGTGTTGATGGGCATGAATAACTTTTTGTTATGTACATCTCAGTACAAGAGGTAGCCTTAACAGTGACTCCTTGCAGCCAGAAAATGTTTTTAGATAGTACACTGCAAGGAAATACATATCTTCATGTCTACACAGCATAATAATTAATAAGGTAGAGTGTTTAATTATAGTATATGGTAAATGAACAAATAGTTTAGAAAAGTAGAAACTGTCATTATTATTATTGTAACAACCTTGAAAGATTTGGAAATATATGATTTTCTGGAACTTATTACAGCAGTTGTATGATCAATGGAAGAATCAGAATGGGGATTTCCAGGGGGGCCTCAATGAATTTGCTGTATGGTATCCAAAATCTTGTGTATGGTTGAAGAATCTACACACATCATTTCTCCAGCCATGCTAAAATTAAGCAATAATTTTATGCCTGAATAATATAACTTGCACTTAAAATTTGTTATTACCTACAAAGCTCAAACATGAATTGGCATGGAAATGCAAGTTACACTGTTTATCACTTTATCTGGATGTACATTCACTGTAACAATTATTTACTTAATGATCTTGTTAATTATGATTTAATCTGTTGCTTTCTACTGACTAGGATAATTTATAAATGGATTTTTCCCTTGTTGTGCTATTAATGCATCTTTTTCCTTTTCAATGAAAAATTAAATATGAATAGTAAAAACATGTACAAGTATTAGTTTGAAAATAAAACATAAACTATTAAGTACCTGATCAATGAACCTGTATTGCAATCAGCATTAGACTGTCTTGATTTTCTCAGTCTGTCTGTTGAAGCAGAAGGGCTTTTGTTACGTGTGGAATATTAATTAATAATACATAAGACCGTGATATAATGTCTTCCAGACTATCTGGACCTTTTAATGGACAACTTACTGTGATTTAAATTGTTGCTTCAAATCATCTACTGTAAATTCCTTAAAAAATACACAATTTTTTCTTTTTTCTTGGATACATTCTGAATAACTGACAAATGAGCATAAGTCTGGAAGCATGAGAAAAAATGTGAGGGGAGGACAGTAGAAGACATTATTACAAATAGAAAAAATCCAATGAATAGAAAGCCAAAAAGTTGTAAAGTTGTGCAGGGAATGTGAGAGGAGAATTAAACCACATAGAAAGAGAAACATGAGAATATATGCTCTAACTTGAAAAAAAAAAAAAGAGAGAGAGAGATGTTTGTCTATCTTCATATGATTTTGAATACCATCATAAAATTCAGTTGTGACTTGTTTTTAGAAATAGTTGAGAAGCAATAATTGTATATTTTCTTATTCCTTGGAGTTTATTATTCCATTGCAACAATGTGCATTTTTTTCTTTTTTGTGTTTTTAAACAAGTTGGTACACCTACAAAATTATTAAGAGCCAGCTTCTGCAACAGAAATTCTTCTACACCTCTTGTGTTAACTATTTTTTCATAGAATTAACAAGGAATTTATCACTGAAGTCACTAGATGTCACAGATTCTGAGTATTTACTATTCTAGTTTACGTTTTGTAATGGTATCCACTCTGTAACGTTGAACATATTACGTAGGTCGCTTCAGAAGTAATGCCTCTTATTTATTTCCACAGAGACAATGACAGATACAAAGAGCACATTTACAATATTTAATAAATTCTCAGCTACAAAACACTATTTTTCAGCATAGTCACCACCATTAGCTAAACATTTTCATTGGTGAAGAACAAGAGCCTGCTTGCTGTTCTTGTAAAAAAGTGCACCAGTGGAGGTGACCTACAGTCTTTGTCATCACTACTGAAACACAGCACCCACCATCTCACCTGACTCACATCCACTGTTTGGTCTATATAAACATTCAGCAACTGTTGATGAATGTCAATGAGTGTCATTTTTTTTTTCAGATGGAGGAATTCAATGACACACCTTTGCTTCATATTCACTTTCATATCAGACTCCATTTTGTCAGACTGCCCCTCTGCTTCCACCTGTCACACAGCAACAAAATGTAACTGAATATTAATTGAAAGGTTCAATCTCTACTGCCATACAACCAACATTTGCCTCTGATATTTTATGATGTGGGCCAACATCATAAAATAGAAGGCACTGCTTTTGGGGTGGCCCTCATACATTTGTACTGAGTTTTTTAGGTGTATTTTGAATTCTGTAGACCTTACCTTCCTCTCTTCCTGAAGTTTCATCAAGGCCCCCAGCAACGTTCTTATTCTGTTTCTTCTAGTTGACTGGAAAGGTTAAAAATGTGCATTAACTATAAATGTCTCTAAAGTTACTAAAACTTTCTCTAATTTCCTGCAGAATCTTGTTATATATATAACAGAATTTAACTAAGAATATTTTCTAGCTTACCTGAATCAGACTGCATCAGACAAAGATTACCTCTTCATATTGCTCTAGGCAAATACAATTTGAAACAATGCCTAAGGTCTTCAAAATCCACAGGAACAAAGGTATGTACATTATAGTGGTTATCCCACTGGACTCACAAATTTTAAGTATTTATATATATATATACATATTTATATGATTTCTCTGCTTGTTCTTTCTAAGTTCCCAATGCATTACCCCTTTTTCAGTCCTATCATACAAAAGGGACAATGTTCATATTTACTGTTATCAGATAAGCAATAATTTTGGCATTAGCCAATACATTTCCAACTGTAGCTGATATGATAAAATGCCTCCCTTTAAAAGTAGGAATTAAAAACATTTGTTGAATCCTGGTGGACTTAATATGCCTCAAAAATGAAAACACAAAGGACAGGGTGAGACTTTCTCCTCAGCAAATGTTTTCTGCAATTCATGCAACATCTGCATTTTGATTGAGAAGAGATGAGAGACAACAGCACTTCTGGGAATATTCACAGTGGAGTTTATGTGAAGGCTCAGCTTCTTTTTTTGCTCCTCTGTTGTTATTTGTTGGAAATAAAAGTCCTGTTCAGGAGTTCAGCTGTGCGATCTTGAAAATGGTGGGGTTTTTTTTTTTTGGCAGTTTGCTAACTTCGTTTTCTTTATTTCTTTGTTTTTGTTTTGTTGTTGGTTTCATTTTTTCATAAGAAATTGAGGGCTATTAATGCTTTTCAAGAGATAGATTATGTTCTTCTGTTTAAGGCTATATCACTTCCCATAAACACAAATGTTTGTTTTCACTACTTTATTATTCTCTCATGGTTGAAAAGAACTCCAAAAAAAGAGTCATGTGCTCCAGAAACTCCACTGGGGAGCTTTCTATGAATTTTATCAGGAAAAAGCTTAGAAAATTTGTGATAGATGACAGAAAATTGATATAAATATGGATTGATGGAGATTTAGACAGGATCTTCTAATGATGTTTATTTCTTTAACTTCAGAAAAGCTACATTCAATTTATATAAATTGTGGTTGTGTCACTGGGTCTTTTTTTTTTTTTTAAATTCTATTTTATCATATTAGATTTATTGTGTATATATTTAGTGTAAGTAAATAAAAAGAAAGATACAGTTTTGACCACATGCAGATGCAGGACTGAGAAGAATTTTAGAAGAGATAAAACGATGGAGTCTCAATTCCCACTGCAGGGAATTATTGCAGGAATGTTGACTGAGGACTGACAGTGAAGCAGATACCCAAATGTTATCACAGAGAACATATTGTGAACAAATTTAAAACATTTCCATACTATTTTTGACTCTTATATCCTCAATAGTATCATTAGCTTTAAAGTTTCAGCCTCAGTTCTCAGCAGTGGTATCATTTACAACTGCTGCTTCTGCTACTGACTGAGGAAATTAAAATGCACTTAAAAACATTACAGAGAACAGATTTGCAGAATGTTGATTGTGGGTTGACATTACCATGAGAAGCAGTATTGATTTGTCATGTTAATTAATGGGACTATTGCCATGAAAAATTTTTATTATTATTTTAAGGAGGTAAGAAGGAAAAAAATACACTTCATTTCTGAGACCTCAGCTCCTTAGGTGGGTCCAGGTGTCTTTTATTTTATTTTATTTATTTTATGGGAAAAATCTTCTACTCTGTTTTGAACTATATGCCTCTAATGTACACAAGGGGAACACATTCTGAAAATAATTGAGGTTAAGAGAACGGTTATTTCCCAACCTTTCTGACATACTGAGAGTAGTCATTCATTCTTTCATGCTTCACTTTCAGCTGCTTTTGTTTTGTGCAAAACATCCTTCTACAATCTCCTACTACTTTCTCATCTACTGTGCATAATTGCAAATGGAGCTAAATGAGCTTGCAGAACAAACTCACTATTATGTCATTAATGTTTAAACTCCTATTAACATTCAGGATAAAAGGTTCAGCATAAAATTACTCATAGAGGGCTGTCACAATTATCATTTTCAAAACCCACTTTTTGCATAATTCTAGGATATAGTATTATTATTGTCGTTATTACACATGCAAGTAAATACAGCTTAAAGGCTGTTTAGATATTGGTATTTTAGGATATTGTTTTAATGGCATGGTGGCATTGAAAACCATATGCACGTGTTTATAAATAGCAACCATTAACTCACTTGCAATGCAGACAGTATTACCATGATGTTAAATAGGATCTTTATTAGTTCAGCCTCATTATCTTAACAGTTTCAGAAAGAACAAGAATATTGATGAGCTAAAATAAGTTTTCTTGCCTCTCAAAGTTGAAATAATGAACATTTTAATTTCATCAGTAAAATAAGATTCCTAACTATATATCATGCTATGAAAAAAAAAATTATAAGGGAACAGTACTACAATGAAACATATTCTACTGTGATCATGACAGATAAAAGTTATTTTGCAGTTAATTACACCATCTTGATGTAAACTAAAGATTATCCTTGAAGTTAAGCTGACCTTGTTAATTAAGTCATGGCTCCAAGAATTCCCAACCAAAAAAAAAGAGTAAATCTTGTATAATATTCCTACAAAATACTGGAGAGGTGAGATGAATAGCAGTAAAAATATACCTTTTACAAGAAAATGAAACTCTTGTTTTCAACAAGAATAAAAGAGGTATAAAATTACTTTATCAAATACATAATTGCATATTAGGAAAACACTGACGTTTGTATAGATGCATGCAAATAAATAACAGTTTTAATGAAAGTCTGAATGTTCCATGAAATCATAACTTGTCAGTTAATGCTATAATACAGCACTTATGTTTAAACCTTAAATCATAGAGTGGTCACAGGTTATTTCCAAAAAGCCTTTTAAAATGACATTTAATATTGTCAGTGTCTTTCATTTATCTAAATATCTACCTTTGTAAATCAGACTTTGGCAAGACAGGACTGTAGTGAAAGCAATTTAGATTTAGGTTTGGCTAATTACTTGGCTTGCTTGCCTGCTATAACTTTTTCACACTTCTTAGTCCTAACGTACAAAATCATATGAGCTTGTATTACTAATTTAGAAAGTTTCAAAAACATAGAATATTTTGTAAAATACTAACTTTATTTATGCACATCAGGTGATCCTCCCCCTCTACTCTGCCCTGGTAAGGCCTCATCTGGAGTACTGTGTCCAGTTCTGGGCTCCTCAGTACAAAAAAGACAGGGATCTCTTGGAAAGAGTCCAGCGGAGAGCCACAAAGATGGTGAAGGGCCTGGAGCATCTCCCCTATGAAGAAAGGCTAAGTGATCGGGTCTGTTTAGCCTTGAGAAGAGAAGACTGAGAGGGGACCTGATCCAGGTCTATAAATATCTAAGGTATGGGGGGCAAAGTGGCGAGGCCAGACTGTTTTCAGCAGTGTGCGGAGACAGGACAAGGGGAAATGGACAGAAGCTGGAGCATAGGAAGTTCCGCACCAATGTGCGCAAGAACTTCTTTACGGTGAGGGTGACGGAGCACTGGAACAGGCTGCCCAGGGAGGTTGTGGAGTCTCCTTCTCTGGAGATATTCAAGACCCGCCTGGATGCCTACCTGTGTGACCTGGTGTAGGGAACCTGCTTTGGCAGGGAGGTTGGACTCGATGATCTCTGGAGGTCCCTTCCAACCCCTACGATTCTGTGATTCTGTGATTCTGTGTGATTCAGAATGCTGCTGACTAATAAAGTAGAAAACTAAACCTACACCAAAAATGCATCTTATAAAGCCCATGAAATTCAATCAACTTACATATCTGAATGTTCTTTCTTCTCTTGTAATGGTTTAAGAAGTAATACCTAATCTTCTAAAATACTGTAAATAGATGATGTATGGAAGACAGATTTAAGACAAAGGTATGATAGAGTGGGAATGAAAAATGGCAATTTTTTTTTTCTAAAAAGGTGAATGTTTCTGTGGTAAAAAAGAAAGATTTGTATGTGTTATCTTTAAATATTCTAGAAAATTTTCAAAGACTGACCTTCCAAAATATTTAAATATATCTTATTTCATTACAATCTTCAGAATATGACTGCATCTTATAGCACCACTTTGACCAGACACAATATTTATAGAAGTTTTCCAAAGAGCAGATTAGATATTTTGGAAGTATAGTAAATGAATACACTGTGAATGGGTATAGCTGTATCTAGCTTGATAATATAGTTAGCTGACATGCTTTAAACTAAGGAAACACGTACCAGAAAAGTTATGATCACATAGCTGAACTTACTGTTTGACACAAGAAATTAAAGTCAGTAGGAAGGGATAAAAAGATTGCATGAGTAGCAAACCACAAAATCTCAGCTCTGAGATAGTTTGCTTTGTACAAAGAACTTCATTAGCAAGTATGTTTCACTTATATAGTACTTGTATGTTATTGTGTATACTGCTGTAATAGGAAAGTTTGCAATATATATATCTATTTCTTTTCTACAGAGTATTGCTGAAATATGTCCATGGTATCCAACACCAAGAAATAAACAAAAACAAACAAACAATGAAATAAACTTAGCAAAGATGCAATAGCCAGAAAATAAAATCAGAAAAAGAAAATTGCTAGAAAATTATACTGAGTTTATAGATTGTGAAACTAAAGAACAAAAGATGTGTAGAATTTTTTGAAATTTAGCATGAATATGAACAGATATTTTTGCCATACCTTGAAAGTCATTGGGTGTTGTTGATTTTTTTTAGGAATGAGATGAAGGGGTACAGATGGATGGAAAATGCACCTAATCTTGTTATGGGATTTTTACACAGAAAGACAACAAAAAAAGAAGCTGAAATCACAGATTAAAAGGGCAGCATCATCTGTCGTATATGTAGGGCATATATTTTTGTTTCCTGATAGCATTATGTAACCAATGAAATGTCTACTAGGGCAAAAAAGAATGGCACTGTAGGCCAAAAGTTAATAGAACTTCAATTTGGCAAGAAGATATAGCTCTGTGTCTTTGTCTTGTTTTCAAATGGTATTTAATTATTTATACAGTGGAAAATTCTTTCCCACTGCAAACTGTCAGTGAACTGATAGTTTTGTTAAATGCTAGGAATTGGAGAAGATAGTAGCACACTTACCATGGACACTACACTTAATTATGCTAATTATTGTTGTGCAAGAAATAAGTCCAATCAATTGACCAGTGTCTCTCTTTGCATTCACTTAACTTGTCAAGGTACAAAAAGCTTCTATAAGCAATAATTTCAAACAGATTCAGTTTCACTGTAATTCACTACAAGGGAGGTAGATTTAAAATATTTAAAAGTGAGCTGGATTGGGAAAGCTGTTTCTCTCCTATTACGCCAAGATCTACCTCTTCTTCAGCTACAGTAGACAAGACAAAACATCTTCAGACAAAACAGATAAAGACAGATAAAACATCTTCAGTGTCAGCCTATGTTCTTTATTTTCCTATATACATTGTCTGAGCCAATTGGAAGAATTCTTACTAAAAGCTACTTAGATCTTGAGAGTGGTTCACAAGCTTCATGGTGGAGAAATGTTTGGGGGTTAGTTAACAGTCAGCAAAATGTGAGTCAGCACTGTACTCACGTGGCCAGGAGGCCCAGTGGTATCCTGGCTTGTATGAGAGGTGATGTGGTCAGCAGTAGCAGGGAAGTGATCATCCCCTGTACTCAGCTCTGGTGAGGCCACACCTTGAGTATTGTGTTCAGTGTTGGGCTCTTCACTACAAGAAAGACATTGAGGCTCTGAACATGTCCAGAGAAGGGCAATGAAGCTGCGAAGAGTCTAGAGCACAGGTCTTTCATAACCTTAATGATTCTATGATTTTATGATTCTATGAACAATATCTCTATTTCTCCTGCTTGGAATTTTACTACAGTTATCACTCAGACATATGTTTTTTGATCCACTGCAAATCTCTGAAGAATTCAGGAATGGATACTGGCCCTGTATAATGTTTACAAGGTATGGTGAATTTCACTAATGAGAACGATGACAATACAAAAAAGATTCATAGAATCATAGAAACATAAAGGTTGGAAAAGTCTGCTAATATCACCTAGTCCAACTGTTTACCTATCACCACCATGCCCAATAACCACGTCCCTCCATGCCACATCCACACATTTCTAGAACTCTTCCAGGAAGAGTGACTCGACCATCTCCTTGGGCAGCCTGTTCCTGCATCACCACTGTTTCAGAGAAGAAATTTTTCCTAATAGCCAACCTGAACTTCCCCTGGCTCAGTTTGGGGCCATTACCTCTCTTTCTATCACTGTTATCTGGGAGAAGAAGCTGACAACCTCTTCACAATAACCTCCGTACTGGTAGTTGTAGAGACCAATGAGGCCTTCCCTAAGCCTCCTCTTCTCCAGACTGAACAATTCCAGTTCCCTTAGCTGCTCTTCATAAAACCTCTATTTCAAGAAAATCATGGAAGTCCTTTCCTGTCTGCTGTGTGTCTATATGACTCCTACAGGGTGAAGTCACAGTAAGGATTTAAGACCTGCTAGGTCATCCCAAATAAGGTGTTACCTGAAACTTGGCTTGTAGGAATTGTATGGTCGTTACTCTTATAAATGTTTAAGAACAACTGTGCTTTTACCTCATCTGTATACACTGAAAACATGAACTTAGACAAAAATTCCCTTAATGAATCAGACTGAGATTTTAGAAATCATTATACATAAGAATATGTATAAATTCATTATAAATACCTGCTGGAAATTCCTCAAGTGGAATTGCAAGAGCAGCTTACATGAACATTACAAAAAGCATGAATTTTTTTGGAAATTATTAGCCCATGTATGACCTTTGATAAACTCCTATTACTTCTTCCCTTACATATACCAAAAACCTCTTAATACGTAAAATTGAGACAAATTTCTCTGTACAGTTTCTATCTCATTTTACTCAGTGGGCTTAAGTGAAATTGAAATTGTCATAATCCATGCCAGACTAGTCTTTTAGATTATTTTCACTCAGAAAAAGAAACTGCATCCTCTAAAATTTTATTTTTGTACTTTTTCATTCTCAGAAATTAGACAAGAATATTATACAAAATAGTATATAGTAAGTGGTGAAAATTTTCAAAGGATAAGATAATAATTCAAAAGAGGCAACAGCCTTGGAATTTACATTCAAGCAACTTGCACTCACAAACTACTTCTAAACAAAGCAATTACATCAGAAATTCACCAGTGTAAAGCTTGAGCAATGAACTTGTAAATCAGCCTCCCTAAACTTACATATATTGGAGTGTTTGTGCACTGTTTATTGATATAGTACCAGATTTCTTAATCAGGCAAATCTAGTTTAATGAGGAGTTTTATAGTAGAGTCTGCCACTCAAGAAAAAAATATTTAATGGAAGACTGAATTCATTTATCCAGACATAGTTTATTACCAACAACAACAAAAATCAAATGCAAATAATGTTCTTGTAAATTGCTGTGTATTCATTTTGAAAAATGAAGTGTCTTTTTTACTCATTGCCATATTATTTAAGCCTACAAAGATGACTCAGCAATTCATTTTGCATCTTTCTGTTGATGTGCAATGTCACACTTTTTGTAGCTACTGACAGAAATAGTCTTCAGGATGTTTGATGCCCTAAGGGGGGCAGACTTGATGAATGGTTTTATCAGCTTTACCCAACACTCCTGTCTTGAATTAGGGTTTCAAGATTCCTCAGCGTTTGTAAGTCAAGCACTATAATAAGGGTGCATGAGACAGCAGAACCAGTCAAAAAGATATTTTCTTCCCAGTGATAAGGAGGCAAAAATTGTATGATCATTAATGGCACTTAAACAACTTCAAAGATGAACCTTTAAAAAAGGAAAACAAAAGAACAAGGTGGAAAATATTTTATCATCTTAGTAAAGTCACTTACTCAACTCTGCAGGGCAATGAGGCTACCTGTTCATCTGTTATGAAATAGTCACTGATATGGGTCAGAAAAAAACCTATTCTTATACCTCATTCTTAAGAGAAATGAGATATAAACTTCTGACCTTTTGAACTAGGTACATACGTGAACTACCTGTTTGAGTGTAACACCAAAAATTGTAACTGAACCAGAAAAGAGGAATGACAGATAACATAAGCACAATGTGATGTTCAAAGAGCTTGTAACAGATCTATATTATGAAGTCATGATAATATAAAAAATAATGTTATGTAATTATATGAGTAATTATATAAGTACTAACATTTACACATTCTGCTATCACATAAAAATAGTAGTATCCACTGTGTAAATTTTGTTCAACAGCATTTTTTTTTTTAATATGTCAAAATAAAAATTGATGTGGAAAGGTTTCATTTGTTTATTAAGAACAGTGGGACTCTTTTCAAGCTCTCATGTTTTCTAAATGGAAATTTCTATTTTATTTAAAAGGACTCTTTGCTCAGACAGTTTGTTTGCTTTATGAAAAATCAATTAAAAAAAAGGAATTTAAAAGACTTTTTAAAAACTGAAGTGAACATTTATATGGAAAAAATAGTTTTTGCAGCTGATAGCTACTTGTTTGTGAACACTGGTTCGCTCTTGTGAAAGAATAAACATTGAATCAGATATTTACTAAAATTCATGTTAATCTGGTTTTTCCTTCATAGAAAATATTCTGTTTTGAATTAAACAATTCAGTGAAGAAATATACATTTTCCACTGAATATTCTTTTCTCCTCTGTGCTAATCATTAATGGTTAGTATGTTCTGTTCTTTATTTGTAGGTGACTTTGAGTAAATCTTTCTTTAAAAGATATGCATGACAAATGAGAGTTCTTTTGTCAGCTTTTTTTTTTTTTTCCCCTGAATGCTTCATTTACAGGGTGAATTAAAAATATATATATATTACTGAATAAAGCTGCTGTCAAGGTTCTATGAGTGAGACACTGTAACTCTTTAAACAGAGCATTTTCTTTTATCTAAGCGAAACCTACCCTCTTTGAGCTTGAAAGAGGGCCTTTATACAAGAATGAAAGTCCAAAGTTAGATGTCATGAGGCCTACTGTGATAGGACTGCACATCTATATCATATCACAAGCAGTGATGCTTGCACTGATGGCCTTAGGCATGTGCAGTGCATATTTGGCAGATTAGCTGCAGAGGAGTGTTGTTTTCCTGCTGCAGGCAGTGATCTCTGACATGTTACTTCTAGCTTGACTTCAACTGCAGTTATTCCAGCAAGGAATCAGTTTAGAGCTCACCAATAGTTATCAACTGTGAGATTATCAGTATATGTGCAACATGATTTTATACTGAAAAGGAATCCTTCAAATTTAAATAACCAGCATAGATACAAAATGGGTCTACTGCAAGGAACCCACAGAAAACCCAAATATTCAGTCTCTTGACCCTTTCCTAAGAAGTGAAGATTTGTTTGTGTTTTTTGGTTTGTTTTATTTTGTTCAGCCTTTTATATGGCTTAGGAGGGATGAGAAAAGGAAATAGGGGCTAAGGTATCCTAATAGTCAGGACACTGACCTGAAATAAAAAACATTCAAGTTCTGTTACTTTCCCATTTGCAGCTTTTGCACAGGAAAAGTAATAAGTATAAGTAAAAGTAAGTATAAGTAAAAAGTATAATTTACTTGAGATTAGGAAACATCTGCGAAGCAAGGATTCAAAGTTTCTCAGGCATAAGTGGAGATAGAAAATTAATGTTTGTTTATGCTCTACTATATAAGGCCACCCACTGAGAAATTCTTCCTTATGTTCTAAAGTTTGTTGCATTTTAGAATTTAGAACTTTCTAAAGATGTTTTTGGTTCTTACGAGAGGAGCCCAGAACCAAAATTCTTAGTGAATGAGGGTTAGACTTTTTTTTTTTTCTTGTCTTACAACAGGGAAAAAAAAAAGAAAAAGAAAAAAAGAACAATTCTTCAGTGTCACAGCAATTTAAGATTATAATTGCCCGTGGATGTGCTCTGGTCAGTATATATATAGCAGGAAGCTGAAATCACAGAATCTGCTATGCATACCAGGCATGTTCAACCTGTTGAATCAAACCTTCAGAGAATGGCGACCCATTTTTTTCTAATTCCTGGATCTTGCTGTGTCTTGAAAGGGTATTAAATTCTTTGCTGGTTATGTGAAAAGAATTTTGACATCAACAGAAGCAGAACATAATCATACTGAACTTTCGGTGCTGCTAGGCATACATGCTGAGCAACCTCTGCAGTCCTTCTTGTTGAATGTTTGTAAGTTCTCACCTATGCTTTTTTTAAGGTGTTTTAGATAGTTTTCAGAACTTCCTTTGACTAAAAAGGCTTTTGTTATTGTGCGAATCAGAGTATATTAACTAATATTTTAGTTGGCTTCATCATGAAGGACTTCTGAGAAAAAAAAAGAGTTGTCATTTTTGCATTTTCAATATGTTCTTGAAATTAAAATTCAACAACTAAAAATACAGGGGATAATGCATATTCATTTTATTCTTCACTTCTCAAGAGTTCACACTATTAAGGTTCATGATACAAAAATTTAAACAGTAAGGGAAGACTGCCATCTTCTGACTTCCAGAATACATCTGTACAACTGAATATACAGCATAGTTTGCCCTATTCCTGTTTATCACTCTGCTTCCAAATGAAACACCCTAGACCATATCTTGATTCTCTCCTCTAAAATAGAGTAGCCCAGCCAGGGCATTGCAGCCACAGTATTCTGCTCCATCTCTAAAAGAAAAATGCATATCTGTGACAAATATAATTATATTTTCAGTGCTATATTTTCTTGCAGAGATATCTCCTTCATAAATCTCATTGACTTCCAAAATAATATTTTCTGTTACCACCAGTTAAGTGATCAGTTGGCCATTTTCTTCTGAACATTAAGCCTAAGTAATGATGAGATGAAGAAAAAAGCATGTAGGTGTAGTAGAGTTCTACCTCACATTTTAAGTCAGTAGTATCCTAGCAACTAATGCCAGTACTTTTGGAATTCCCTCCTCCAAATTTCAACTATCTATCATGTGAACCTGCTAAACTAAGTCTGACACATTTAATCAAATGTCTCAAGCTGTTCACTAAGTTAAATCATCAACATGCACATAACATGGAAGGCCTACAGCAAACAGAACAGATATATATATATATATATGCTGACCAGTTCTGACACGTTTACTTATGATTCAAACAAGAGTGAGATGAAATTTAAAAAAAAAAAAAAAAATCTTTTAGCAGCAGCAAAGCATAAGCATCTAACAACAGCTCTTTAGCGCAACTTTTATTCAAACTTTAGCCCTTGCATGATACAGAAAGCACAGACACATCATGTTTAAACTCAAGAAGTGTATGAGCCATCTCTGAAGCCTGTCATAATCCAGATGTCACACATGGAAATAAAGTCTCTCATGGCAAAAGTTGGGGGAATCTACCACTGGCACTGAGGACCAGCTGAATGCGCAGGAGGGTGTTCTTCACTGCTGAAGAGACTCGTAATCCAAAAATCAGTAATCCTACTGTATAATCCAACTAATGCAATACACTCAGAATCCTAGGGGGACATCAAATTCAACTCTATAATTTATGCAGCAGTTTTGAAGAGTAGAGAGTGGCAGATAATCTGTGATTTTGGTGAGGAAATCAGACATCTATATCTGAAACTCTTTACTATTTCCATTCCTATAAGTGGAAAATCTTCCTTTATATTATTCCTCTTGACTATCAGAATATTACTCTCTCTTTTAAATAATCCAGTACATTCATCTTTTTCCTGAGGTAAAACCAGCTACATAGAAGTATTATATCATAGTATAATATGTCACATTATAAGAACTCGCTTTTTGCATTAATCCATTTCCATGTATTAAAGATCTAATTGAGTGTGTACATGTGAATGTTTCTGTCTGCTTATGGAAGAACAGATAAATATCTTCCATGCAGAGTGTTCAGTCATCTGAAAAAACTCAAATGATTAGCCATTATAAGTAGGTTCCCCCCTTTTTTCAGCTATAAACCCGAGACTTTGATTTCCATGTTCCAACCATGAAGTATAAGTTTAGTTCTTTAGTAGGAAAAATGAAAGAAGGTGATTCTTTGAGATGATCTCTCAGACCCAACTGTGTCCAGTTCTGCTCTCCCCAGTACAAGAGAGACAGAGACCAGAGGAAAGTCCAGCAAAAGGCTGGAGAGCTGAAATTTTTCAGCCAGGAAAAGAGAATATTCAGTGGATATTATCTATGTGTAAAAATACCTGATGGGGGAGGTGTGGTAAAGAAGAGCAAGCCAGACTCTATCAGAAGAACTGTGTAAATTATTTTCTGCTGTTCAGCAATTAAAATGAAAAATAGACAAACAAATCTGAATTAAAGCAAGCCAAGTGTCACTTCAGAAAATTCTACATTCAAGTGGCAAGGATGCTTGCCAGAAACCGCTAAACAAACAGACCTCTATCCTGCTGGTTAGGAGAAAATAAAAAATGAAAAAAAAAACACCACAACACACAAAACAGAGAAGCCAAATGTCCATCTGGAGGTTATAATGCAGCCATACATACTGCACTGTTTTGTTTTGTTTTTTTTTTTCATGTTGCATTAAAAAATGAAGTAAATTTAGATCCAATTAATCCCTTAAAGTTCTCCAACATAATAGTCATAATTTTATATAAAATTATTCAGAATGAAAATGACCATGAATGAGGAAGGTTATGATCCAAATACTACTTCAGAGCATTGTTAATGACTAACACAAACATGCTAGCAGATCATCCAACTGTAAGTATTTTATAACTTAGTTTTCTCCTTAACACACATAATAAAAATAACATTATTTTTCTACCTGAAAGAATCATGGCAATCAGCAATGCTGATAGGTTAAATTGTTAGGATGTTCAGGATTAAATGAGTACCAAAAAAGCACATAAGAAAATAATCAGGTCGTAAGTCCATAATTTCACTGATTTCTGTGGATGTTTTAACATGACATCACTCAAACAGATTTATTTAATAGATTTTGACTTTACTTTGAATGCTTACTTGCGTACTAACATTAATATTTTGGAAAAAAAAAAAAAAAAAAAAAAAAAAGAAATGATCCTGAATTGCCAAGGATGCAAATCCAGTCATTTGCAAATGATTGCCGAATTGCCATTAGGCTGCAGAGACGTAAATTATATTCAAAGTCTCTAGGAATCCAAATTGTGTAATTCTTCAGTGTTTATACAAGGTGTTTGAAGTTCTTAATAATTAACATCTATATGGCAGTACTCTTCCCCATCCCGTTTTTTCCCCCTATGATTCATTTGCCCAATACTGATACTCTTCAGAAAATGAATACTAACAAATATTAGCACAGGATCCACTAGTTAAAGGGTACCAAATTTCCTTTGCATTTTATTAGGCATCCTGGATATACTCCTTTTTCATAAAATGGAGAGGAATATTTTGCTGTGTTGAAAAACATATTCTAGTAAATATTAACAAAAAATATAAAAATATTTCATATTAACATAAGAATACGCACATGTTCACTATCATTTTCACAATCTTTTCAATATTGTCACAGTTCTGCCCATATTTTGTGTAGCTAGCATCCTGAATCACTTAATTATATTAATAAGAAAAACTGCTGGTGATGAAAACATGAGCTTGAGCAGATAGAAACATACAGTTTATTTTGCATAGTTACTCTATTAATGGATTACATTATGCAAGCAATAAGACCGAAAACTGTAATTAGAAACTTGAGTTCTCTACAATGCTTAATCCTTGATGAACTTGTGGAATTACCAAGCAACTATCTTCAACTACCTAACGAATGATGATAAGGAAGACTGAGTTGGATTGCTATCAGAGGCACACAGTGAAAGTATGAGGCTGCAGTAAGGTGAGTCCCTAATGAATACAAAGGGAAAAAAGTTACTGAGTGACCAAGTGCTAGCACCAGCTCTTAGGCAGGCTGTGGAGTGTCCATCATTGGAGATTTTTAGAACTCATCTGAAGAAAGCCCTGAGCAGACTCATTCAACTGTGACAGCATCCCAGTTTGGGGCATGGAGTTGCACCAGAAGACTTGCAGCGATTTCTTTCTGATGAAATAATTCAACCCTATGTTCTACATCTCATAAGAATTTGATTTTATCTTTGGCAGCACTGTTTCCCAGGAATTTCAACAGATTGATGTAGTAGAATAGGTCATACTTTCATTTGAGAAAAAGTTCAAACCTATTTTGTACCGAACTAGGTGAGAAGAGTATAGTGCAATGGGTTCTTATCACTTTTCTTCCTTGTTCATTTGCAGATACCACCTTGGTAAGTGATTTTGCATAAATCATTCTCAACATGTTTAAAGAGGATCTATGTGGTTACATATGCTATTGTGCTCTTCCATGATAAAATTATGATTTCTCTTGGCACAATAAATTCAAGCAATTATTCTCACATTACTGTAATGCCTATCTGGAAATGAGGAATGGCTTTGTTCTTTCTCGTATATCTTCTTTAGGAATGTTTTTAAAGGAAAATTTGCATGTAGTAAAATATTAAAATTCGCAAATTTTAAGACATTCCAATACATAAGTGATATTTTATTGAAAAATTTGTCAGTAATAAGAGAAGAGAGATTATTGCTGCAATGATCACAACTTCAGTGATCTTTCATGTAGATATTTCAAGAAATACCTTGTTAGAATTCATTCAATATGATGTAGGGTTTGTATGAAGGACTATATGCTGCATACAAAGAAGGAAGAAGAACCTTTCTTGCATTCAGTGCATTTTTTATGCATTATTATACAACTAGATTAAATACAAATATAATTGAATTTAACAAAATTGAAACAGAGCTCTCCTAAATAGAGACACATAATCTGAACGTTCATTTTCATCTCCTGTGCAGGGCTTGAATGCAAATCTTCTGGAGTTCAGTTTTTTTAAAAGCTTAATACACATTCACTAATGTACGTTTAAATGTGGCCTAATTCTTAATCAAATATATTTCATCAGCAGGAGGGCCAACATTCAAATAATGATTAATTGAAAACTTAATTAAATACTTCAAAATACACATGAAAGTACTATGATAAAGTTTCAGGTCATGCAGTTTGCATCTCAAGCTTGGTTATGAAAATGAAAGACTTGATCCAAAACTCTTTAAAGTTAGTTACTAAAATTTCCCCAAAGCTGCTGGAGAGCCTCAAGCTTTGAATATTTGAAATTAATATTTCTGGAGCAGTTTTGCAATTTATAGAATAGATAAACAAAGAGTTGGCTTTACCTATCTCTTCTAAGTTCCTGAGCTTTGCTGCCTCCTGCACTGTGAAAGACCTCTTTACAAAACTTTTTCCAAAATCGCCAAGAATTATTTTCTCAGCCTAATTGGAAGTGGGTCTAAAATAATGTTGTTTTCAAGTAAATAAAATTTTATGGCATGTGTACTTCATTCTGCATGGTTAGACACACCATATTAATGGAGGAGAAACTCATACACTTACTAAAAATGTACCAATTGGAAAAGCATTCAAATCCACTCATAGTGAAAAACATTTGTTTAGTTATTCTCAGTTTATGCCACATTTTCCTCTGCACACAGGTAACTCCCAGAGATTCATTTTGTGTGATATAACTTTGGTTTAGCACTGTTTATAGCCATTCTGGTGAAGAATTCTGCTGATGGCTCATAGACTCATTTTAACATCTGTTACGGAGGGTGCATTAACATTGAGAGTCCTGTATAAAATGAAGATGATGTGTAACCTTCACTATATAAAGTTATCAAGACAAAGATTCATTCAAGGAATACAAGATAACTTCAGAGATATATAAGACAAAAGGTAAAAATTAAAAGCACTTTTTCAAAACAAATAAGTTCATAATCCTTTGCAAATTTGAATATTTCCCTAGCTGGCAACTGGAGATGTGAGGACATTTTCTATAGAGATGAGCAGAGGGTGTGTGTGTGTGTGTGTGTGTGCATGCACATGTGCTTGAACACATCTGCTTTTGTACATATATTCGTATGTATACTGAGAAGAGAGGAACTAAATTGCAGATCTCTGGAAATATCAAGGAATAAAAGGAAATACTTTGTAATTACAACGTTATGATTTTCAACAGCTGAGAATATATTGGACTGACAATAAAAGCCCTTTCAGCCTTTATAGGGGCATGCATGTGTCTGAAAGTGTGTATGTCCAACAGAATGGTGGCGCAGCTCACTGACTGAGAGGAACACCACCTCTGGGCTAGCCGCTGGTCATGTGAAGAGCTGTAAAGAATTTATATCATATTTGATCTCCAGAACTACCTTACTGCAAGTCTCTGCGGGGACTTCTGCACAGTGCTATCTTCTGCACTGCAAATGTAATCTTGAATTACTTTACTTCTACTAGCACAGATTCTCAAGGAAAGATAAGTAGAATCATCCCTATGCCTAGATGGGGAAAAAACAATACTCATCACAGAAATTTAAAGATTAAAAAGAGCTTAACAAGTATTAATTAAAGGAGATAATGCTTCTTGTCTCAGCCGATATTTTTTCAAACAAAAAAGTAAATAAAAGCATTTTTAATTCCTCCTGTTTCCTCAGTCCAGCATTACTGGGCTCTGTAATATCATTTTCAGCATTAGAATAGGAAATCTAAAATGGCTAATAAGATCAAGGAGTAAGCTGTATTCATTTTGAGTTAACACAAATTGCACAGCCCATTGGTGAAACAGCTCCCATAACAGTTTTTCCTGTAAGAACTTGTGTTAGTTGAGGAAAAAGTGGTGTAAAGAGAACTGACGTAGCACTGAAAGCAGAAATTGTGAATGATAAATTTTTCTACCTCACAGAAACAGGCAAGGAAAGCCTGTGCACTGCTACTTGCAAAGGGGGTGCAGGCATGCTGGCTACACTGCTGCGAAGGGGCTGAGCCAACATATCAATAACTGCTTGAGGAGCCCCGGCCATCACTTCAGGATAAATATGACTGCTGGTAGGTTTAGCTGTCTAAGCACTTGTCAGCCTACTTAACTCCTGTGAACATCGGAGAAAACCTGTTCTGGCTCACTGAAGTGAGATACTAATCCACAGCCAGTAGCCTGTGAGAAGTGAAAGCCAGCCAGGGGGATCTGCTGTCACAGCTGAAATTCAGATGACAGGGGTTGATGTAAGGGCCAACGAGATTTGGGTAGGAGCAGGGACAGGAGGGTGAGAAGGTGTTAGTTTAACATATTTACATTAGCACAGTAATTATTCTCTTATTAACAGTGTGATTGAGCCACAGACATTTTTCACGCTGTGGCAATTTGCAAGATTTTACAAAAAAAATTCTTCATCCAAACTTTTGTCTTGGTTTTCATTTGTTAATGGAAACAAATACAGCAAGAAATCCTCATCTCTTTGCTGTTTCTACATAGGGTCTGGCTGCCATACATGGACTCTGACTTTTGGGACAGTTCTCCCC
Organism: Phasianus colchicus; assembly: GCF_987193195.1. Classification (NCBI taxonomy): domain Eukaryota; kingdom Metazoa; phylum Chordata; class Aves; order Galliformes; family Phasianidae; genus Phasianus; species Phasianus colchicus. The sequence continues at coordinate 103,547,997 of NC_143436.1, forward strand.
TTTCACATTCCAACTTGCTTCTATTTCCTGAAGCAGTGCCATAGTCCATTTATCGAATATCATAGTTCTTAGCACACATCCATCAGTCCTGGCAGTACTAAACAATGCACAGCACAGTGTCAAAGAACAGATGTTTTTCCAGACTGCTGTAGATGTGAGTGGCCTGTACCCCCAATGGACTTACAGTGCCTTGTTAATGTGCATATAAACATGGCATTTTTCTCCTTCGTGGTTGTTATTAAGGTTGATATCCTAAACATCTATGGATTTTAGATTTCCAATTCCACTAAGTATTTCATTAAATTGTTTGATCGATTTCCCACTTCCATCTGTTTCTTGTTCCTTGCTGTATTTCTCTGAAGTATAGAAAGAAAACTGCATGATTCAATGAAAAAAGAAGAATCCCATTTCCACTGTCAGCAGCAGTAGCAAGTTGCTGAGCTACCTACACCTGATCCACATTTATGAAAATAAAGAAATCTGTATTAAAACAAAGCAGAGCTCCTGAAATATATAACTTGTCCTTCAACAGAGCTATATCATATTCTGTTTACTGTCAAGAAAAGCAAAAATGAAAGGATAGTCCATAAATAGATTTCTGAGGTAAAGCTGTGAGGGAGACAGTATATATCTGAGACAATGGGCTCTACCTAGCCTTAGCTATATTAAAGTGCTAATTTAATGTGCTAATTTAGCATTTGTGATAGCATATCCAAGCAAAGAACAAATTTATGAAGAAACAAAAGCCCAGACAATCTGCAAGCTGTTATTATCAACATTGCCTATTCATTGAAACTATACATTTTTTGGCTTTCTTTGTCACAATTTAGAGTCATCGTCAAAGCATACATTTCTTTATATTACAGGCCTCATAATGGAGCAATTGTCTCCCTGAATTCAATTTCCATATCCTGCCCCAATCATAATCCACATCCTCAGAAGCGCAGACTTTATGGACTGACCTTTAGCAGCTATACAGATGCTAAAAGGAGTTACATATTAGACTGGGCTCTGCCCGGAGAGAGTTTCATTCCAGCAATCCAACTGCTTTTTAAAAACATAGATTTTAAGCAACCAGAGTGACATCACCTTGACAACCATCCAAACTGTCCCCTGTGGAGTTGTTCTTCAGTTATTTCCTCTCTAAAGCATCAGGTTGCTCAGATTTCTACAGCAGATGTTCAAATAGGCTGTGCCTATGCTTGTTCCTCTTTAGTTGGAATAAATGGAGCATTTATAATACATAAGTGACTGTTATGATGGATCCGGAAATACTCATTTGGTATGAAACAGACTTAATCCAGATGTTGTACTTTTGTCTTTTGCCTCCTCTTCTAAAAACAACAACAACAACAACAACATGAATTTCTGGGAAAAGTGGGTGGACATCCATTTGCATCTGTTCCCAAACTTAAATTCTAGTTACTCAAATGCTGCATGTTTGTGTTTTTTTGCTGCTTTGTTAACACAGGGGCAAAAAGTATATATCACCCTGTGATCCTCCACTTTGCTTTATGCAACCCCATAGATGGGCTTCATTGTAAAAGACTTTTTTCCTTATAACTAATCTAAATCTACCCTCTGAGCTTGAAACAATTTCCCCCTGTTCTGTTGCCACAGACCCTGATAAAGAATTTGTCTCCTTCCTCCCTGTATTTCCCCTTTAGATACTGAAATGTCACTTTCAGGTCACCTCACAGCCTTCTCTTTTTTCAGGCTGAACAGCCCCAGCTCTTTCATCCTGTCCTCGAATCGGAGGTGTTCCATTCCTTGGTTCACTTTTGTGGCCCTCCTCTGGATGTGTTCCAACAGGTTTACCTCTCTCCCGTACTAAGGACTCCACATCTGGATGCAGTACACCAAGTGAGATCTCACCAGCACAGAGTAGAGAAGCAGGATCACCTCCTTCAACCTGCTGGCCATGCTTCTTTTGATGAAGCCCGGGATACAATTGGCTTTCTGAGCTGAGGGCACATTGCTGACTCATATCCAGCTTCCTATCCACCAGTACCCCCAGGTCTTTTTTGGCAGGGTTGTGCTCAATGTTTTTATTCTCCAGTTTATATTGGTAGTGGGGGTTGGGTTGCTTCGACCCAAGTGCCAGACCTTGCATTTGGACTTTTTGAACCTCATGAGGTTCAGCTGGGCTCACTGCTCAAGCCTGCCTAGGTCCCTCTGAATGGCATCCCCTCACCCCACATCTTGATGTCATCAGCAAACTTGCTGAGGGTTCACTTGTCCCCACTGTCGATGCCTATTATAAAGACATTAAAGAGTATTGGCCCAATCCCTTGAGGTACACCACTCATCACCAATCTGTCCAGATGCTGAGCCACTGACCACTACTCCCTGGACTTGATTCTGGAGCCCGCTCTTTGTCTATCAGTCTACCCATCAAATCCATATCTTTCCAATTCAGAGAGAAGTATGTTGTAGGGTACAGTGTCAAAGGGATAGATGACATCAGTGGCTCTTCTCTTGTCCACCATAACACCATCATAGAAGGCCACCAGGTTGGTCAAACAGGATTTGCCATTGGTGAAGCCGTGCTGGTTCTCCCATGTCACTTCCCTGCCTTCTATGTGCCTTAGCATAGCTTCCAGGAGAACATGTTCCATGATCTTCCCCAGCATAGAGGTGAGACTGATAGGTCAGTAGTTCCTGGGGTCAAGTCTTTTACCTTTTAAAAAATGGGTATGTTACCTTTTTTCCAGTCACCAGGGACTTCACCTGACTGCCATGACTTTTCAAACATCATAGTGAGTGGCTTGGCAGCCACATCAGCCAATTCTCTTAGGACTCTGGGATGCATCTCATCAGAACTCATAGACTTGTGGATTTTCAGGTTCCTCAGGTGGTCATGAACCTGTCTTCGCTTACAGTAGGTGGAACGTTGCTTCCCTCACTTTCTCCTACCAAACCAACTGTTTTGACTCTTTTCAATATCAGTACAAGGAATCACACTGTGAATACACGTCTTGCCATTTTGCTCTGTATGGTTAGTTTCCTTATAGGTGGCCTGCTGCCCTGCAGCCACTACCTCTTTCAGCTTAACCAGAGTGCACAGACATTCAGTTTCTATGTATCTACCATAGGTTGCTGGCAGATTTTTCATGTTAGGACTCTGAATCATCAAGTAACTTTAATCACTGATTTTCTTGACTCCCAAGAGAACTTCAAGAAATATTTGCCTCACATGTATTTCTTGAGTGCATCATCTCATATTGGTTTTACTCCCATATCTTCTCCCATTTCCTTCAATCTGCCTTATTGTCTGTCAGTGCATGGGACTGTGCAAAAAGAAAGGACAAATTTTGAAATTTCATTTTGTTAACAAAATTTCATTTTGTTTCCATTATCTTTGTGACATATTTGCATACAATATTCAACCAAGAGTAAAGGAAATCAGATTCAGATTATGTGTTTTTTTTTTTTTTTTTTTTTTTTGTTATTTTGTTATTTTGTTATTTTGCTTTAATTATTTTGTTAGTTATTTTGTTTTGATTTTTTTTTTTTCTCTTGGTTTCTATTTTGGTCTTTGGTTCATAACCTGTTTTTCTGATGAAGGCTGGATAAATAAAAAAAAAAAAAAATGGCACAGGGAAGAAACTTGTGCCTGGTTGCTCTTGCTTCACCTTCTCTTAACTCTCTCTGTAGCATTCACCTGATCTTATACCTCTTCTGGTTAACAAATAATTCTTGCACTCAATTGCTTTTGATCTATTCCGTATCTGCCTTACTGAATTGGTATCTTCATTTCTTAAATTGAGTAATTTGCTTGATTTTTTTAGAATGGTTTCCATTTTTTCCAGTCTATTCAAACTGAATTTGAAAAGATTGAAAAAAAGGAGCAACTTCTGTAGTCTAACTCCTCTTAACTCTAAAAAAAACAACATTTTCTCATGAATTTACCAGTGTCCTCTTTAGTTTATTATGGCAGATCTGGACACTATCATAAACTTCAATTTATTCTGGGTCTTTTTTATATCTTATCCACAACTGTAATTCTAATGAGCATGTATTTAGGCTAAATACCTTGCAACTGCAAACAGATGTCTTACAAACCATTTTCAAACTCCTTAGTTTTGCTTTCTGGGTGATATGTAATGTTATCTCATTTACACCTGTGCTTTTTATTTTCATTCTCTTCCAACTTTTTACTCACTAACTTCAGTCTTTCACTGTCAGTTTTAACCTGAACAATTTGAGATTTAGGACAGAGAAATTAAAATATATTTTCTTTCCTAGGAGAGTAGAAATTAATATAGGAATGGAAGGATACATTTTCACAGATAGAAATATTCTCAACCAAAAAGGTTGGCAAGTTTAGTATTTATTGTCTTCTCTTATTTTTATGTGCGACATTTTTAAATTCTCCCTCATCATCTTTGATCTTTCTCAAACACAATGAAGGAATTTGGGAGGTTTCACTATATATTTTACAGGGATCCAATTAAAAACATATATCATCAGTTTCTGGATTTTCAAAGTAGTCCTACAAATTAGTTTCATTCATAGAATGATAGTTATTTCGAAATCGGGCCTCAGTAAATAAATAGCTCATCATCAAATCAAGCTTGCAACAACTTCATTTTCTTGCTCTTTCAAGTCCCTAGGGTACAAAGCAAAGCTGGCAGCTTCACAGTTAGCATAGCTGCTGTGGAATTCTCTTTGCAATTTGCAAGTGAGAAAACATGCCATTCTTATAGCAAAGTTTGAATTTGCCACTTTTAATAAAACAATGTGTAAGTAGTAGAGTTAATTCTCATATGTGGGCATCAGTTTGACTCTCTAGTCAAAGCAAATCCTATCCTCTTTTCAATTCAGATCTGAGAACTTTTCTGATGTTTTGGAATAATAACACATTTTAATGTGTTGGGGGACTATGTTGTTAAATATTGAAAACAGAACAGAAAAAAAATAAAACTATAATATGTCATATTTTTTAGAAATCAATGTTTCATAACTCCACCAAAGAAAACTATACAGTGGGTGAGGTAAACGTGATGAGATGAAAGATTTGTCTTCATTTTACAGAACAGTGAATCACTGTGAGAAATTAATACATAGACTGTGTTAGAATGAATTGCAGTGTACAGACTTCTACCTTGCTGCAAAAAAATGTTAGTCAAGTTAAACCACAATTATTGTTACAGTGTCATAAGGTTAACTGTATTGAAGATGAACTTAAGTAACTAGTCAGAAGGAAAATGCGCTACACAACTAGGAACTGATCTTCTTACATGAAATACTAATGACTCAGCATTTTTCCTCTGAAAATCTTTCACGTATATGTTAGGAAGTGCCTAAGACAACAGAATCTCACAAGAAAATAAGATAAAATAAGATCTTTTAAACATATGTATACATATACATGTATGAAGGCAAACTCTGTCATCATTTTGGAAAGTTTGATTATTCGTTACACTATAATGTAATGAATAATAACTTCCCTTGGTTTTACCAAGGGAAGGTCTTGTCTGAACAATCTGGTGGCTTTCTGTGATGGAGTAACGATACTGGTGGGCAAAGGGAAGGCGACCAATGTCATCTACCTGGACTTCTGCAAGGCCTTTAACATGGTCCAGCACTACATCCTTATTTCTAAATTGGAGAGATACGGATTTGAGGGGTGGACTATTTGGTTGATAAGGGATTGGTTAAAGGGGCATGGATAGAGGGTTGTGTTTAATGGCACTATGTCCAGGTGGAAGCTGGTGACAAGTGATGTCTCCCATGCATCTTGGGACCGGTGTGCTTCAACATCTTCATCAATGACATTGATGATGGGCTTGAGTGCACCCTCAGGAAGTTTGTCTATGACATCAAGCTGAGTGGTGCAGTTGACACAGTGAAGGAAGAGTTATCATTCAGAGGGACCTCAACAAACTTGAAAGGTGGGCTCATGTAAATCTCATCAGGTTCAACATAGCAAAGTGCAAGGTTTTGGACCTGGGTCAGAGTAACCCCAAATATGTATACAGACTGAGAGAACTCCTTGAGAGTGGTCCTGCAGAGAAGGACCTGGGAGTCCTGGTGGATGAAAAACTGAACATGAGCTAGCAGGGTGCACTTGCAGCTCACAAGGCTGATAGTACCCTGAGGGACGGCCAGCAGGGACAGGGAGGTGATTGTCCCTCTCTACTCTGCCCTTGTGAGGCCCCATCTGGAATACATTGTCCAGATCTGGGGTCCCCAATGCAAGACAGATGTGGAGATGCTGGAGAGGATCCAGAGGAGTGCCACGAACATGATCAGAGGTCTGGAACACCTCCATATGAAGACAGGCTTGTTCAGCCTGGAGAAGAGAAGGCTGCAAGGAGACCTCATTTGAAAGGGGATTATGAATAGGAGGGGAATCAACTTTTTACTCGGGTAGATAGTGATAGGACAAGGGGAAATGATTTTAAGCTCAAGGAGGGAAGGTTTAGATTGGATGTCAGGGGGAAGTTTTTCAGAGTGGTGAGTTGCTGGAACAGGCAGCCCAGAGAGGGTGTGGATGCCATATCCCTGGAAGTGTTCAAGACCGGGTAGGATGGATCCCTGGGCAACCTGGTCTAGTACCAGAGCTGGAGGTTGGTGGCCATGCCTGTGGTAAGGGGGAGCTGGAACTTGATAATCCTTGAGGTCCCTTCCAGAACAAGCCATTCTATGATTCTATGATTGTACAATAGTGAAATATCTATTTCAGAATATTTCTCTTCCTCCTAATTGGTTAGTTCCTGAGTGCTACCATTAATATAGTAGTGGAATAAAAATCTAAATAAATGCTATAATTTTTCTGGGGGCAACTTCACAATGGTAAGTTTCTAATTGAGTTTAACATTTAAGCAGTAGGATATCATTAGAGAAAAAGATGCATTTGTGTGCATCTCTCTATTGTAGGAAGAAATTATTTTAAGAACAGGTGCACAGAACTTCCTAAATTATTTCTCAATAAATAGATATAAAAGTTTTCAAGGGAAACTAATGAAATTGAAAAATTTTTTTTCCATTTTAATCTGTAGGAGTATTTCCTGCAATACTTTAGTTAGGTTACTACTGGATTATTATTATTTTTTTTTATTCTAGCCTATTTTGTGGAAAAAGAAACCTCATCTAAACAAATTCACTTCTTTCTGCATCCTAATTTATTCATTCCTAGCGTTAATATTAAAGAAAATGTTTAGAAAGGAAAAGATATGGAGAAAATCTTTAGCCTTTATCTAAAGCACCTGGCCCCAATTTTTATATGAGTTCCTTCTAAGCCACTGGAGTTTGCTTTACAAAGTACGAACTTTTATGATGCTTAACAGTTAGTCATTGATGGATTGCCCTGTAGTGGTCAAGAACCACTTTCTACTGTCTAATTTGTTTTAAGTTTACCACTTTGTTCCTGTTTATATATAACCTTCCTTCTCATTTTTTTTTTACCCCAGAATTTGCATCAAAAACAAGCAAAATTAGATCCTGACCTTTTATTTTTCCCCCAGTGCTATCTACTTTACTCATTTATTCTTTCCTTAAATAGATTCCAAATGTAGCTAATAAAGTATAACTGCATTCAGAATAATTTGGAATTCTTTCGGTGAGAACATTAACCGTTTTTCCCCACTTAACATGCTGCACATGTGACAAGAAAAATGTGGAGAACTATCACCTTTGTCTCATATTTGTCTCATAATGTCCCTTATTAGTATTTATAATGACAGATGGTTTTTGCAGCTCCTGTTATAAGTGAATTCAAACACCGATGGATAAATTTTATTTGTAAATAAATAGTACTAAATACTAAATACTACTAAACCATTTGTTTTCAGTAAAAAAAAAAATGTAGACAAGAGTTTCAGCAACTTGTTTTTACATATAATGGATTTGCATCTACATCAGAAATAATTTTGTGGTGAAATATAAATGGATATTCTCTGTTTCATGCTGGGGAAATGACTACCCATGGAACTAGTGCAAAGATATTTCTGGTAGCTCTTACTATTTTAGTAAAGAATAATTAATTTACTTTTTAGCACTTCTACCAACACCTTCTAGAAATATGCATACACATTTGTGTAAATTTACTGTATGCAAAATTATTTATTTTTCATCAACTTGTAATTCATTCTTCACACAGGTATCTTTACTTAACCGTTACTTCTCTGAAACCATAAATTCTCCCAAAATTTGACTACGTTCTAGTGTGGAGTCCTGCTTTAGACTCAGCATTAATATGAGATTAAGTTCATGGTTAGAATAGATTGTATATTAGAGGTTTTTCAGACTTTAACAACATGTCTTCAGAGAAATGTAAGTCCATCTTGGCAATTTGAGTTTGTGAGATAGTAGATTTCAATATGTGTTAGTGAACCTAATATTGGTGACTAAATTATACAAATTCTTAAAATATTCAGAATAAATATAAAAACATATTTGCATCCATAAGAATTCATATACATTTTTCAAACAGTGAGAAGTAAGTTATTTTATGGCTGCATTTTTTTTCTTGATTCTTTTATTTTATTGTAAAGAAAAATCAGAACAAAAAAATAATCTACCACTGCATGCAGTGTATTGTAGATATTATCTTGACATGAAAAGGAGCTCTAATTGGCTGTGAACCTTCCTGGAAATTTTCAAAACCTTTCAAATAATATTTAGGAGACTTGTGTTCTGTTCCATTTATAGCAGAAATCTGAAGGATTTGGATAAATATATTGAAATTAGCTGAGGCTTTGTACGTCATTTCATGTCTTCCATCTCCCAGCTTTTACATAGTGCACCACCAGTAAATCTGTTGTTAATGTTAAATATTGTTGCTAATGTTAAAAATTAGAGATGTTAAAAAAAATCAAAACCATTTCTTGCTGTTTAGAAAGTAAACAAGTAGTAGATTCTTTTTCATGTGCACCTGTATAATTACATTAATTGTTATCCATCTTTTATTAGATATCTCTTGCTGACAGTACCTGACTTAGCTGCAATAACAGGGCTGTATGTTTTAAAACTGACATATGCATACATAACACCAACAAAAAGTGTTTTGTCTTCACTGAGAAAAAAATAGTGTGCTCCCTGATTTTCAAATGCAAAAGGTACGCAAATACCAAGGGAATACAGCTATGTTACATAAAAAGGAAGATGGGAAGATGCCTTGTCAAAATATAAATGAACTTTTTCACCATTTCTGAACGTGGAAGGAATGTGCAGATAATCAAAACATCATCATTTTCTGCTTTGGATCCAAGACAGACTTATTTAACTTGACTTCCATAAGAAGAAAAACAATAACCATTATGCAGAATGTAATGTATACAAAATTTATTTCCTAACGAGATAGAAAGAGAAGATAAAAAATAAACTATGTGTGATTATATTAAACTCATTAGGTAATGTATGTGTGGAAGGTACTTCGATGATAGAGTGTTAAAGAAGGTACTAGAACTCACAGAAAGTAATACCTTGTTCATTAACACTTGATCCATTCTCGGATGATTTTATCCATAATACTTCTCACTGTTTCATTAAATTATGGTGCATGAGAAGCTTTACAATATTTTTCATGTAATAAAACTATACTTTCATTGTCTGTAGTACACTGCACCAAGCTGAATCCAGTCATTAGAACTATACAGCACTAGAGCCATTGCACAGACACATTTTACAAAACCTTGGATTTCTTCAGTCATGAAAAGGTTCTGTGCTCACTAACGTGAGAGCCAAGAACATACTGTCACCCGAGAGTAGTGTATTCTCACTACAGATAACACGCTGTATTAAGTAAAGAATCACATTTTTGTACAAAATATCAGCCTGTCATTTTTGATTTTGATTTGCCAATTAATGTCACCTGCCATTTATTTCATTTATTAAAAAAAAAAAGTTTTAAAATGTCTTGTTTTTGTCCAGGCTTTGTATTCCATAAGAGAAAATCTACTGATGTATCCTATTCCAAATTTCTCACTTCTTCTTGAAGTTTTATTCAATGTCAGGAACTGAATGTCTGTGTTATCAGCCTAAGAAACTGGTGAAATCTACAGTTTGGGATTTTCAAAGCTGATAGGAAAGCACTTCCACAAAAGCCTGAATTTCATCAATGAGGTGAGTTGCTCTCTATTTTGTCTTTATAAACATTACCCATAATGCATGACATTTGCATTTAGTTCTGTTTTGGAAATGAGCCCTATTCTAACTTGACTTTTGAAATATTGATACACTTCAGTTTCCACACAGAATTTAAAGAATTATTTCATTTTATAAAATAGGACATACATTTTGCTACTCAAATAACTATAGATCATTTACTTCCTATCCTACTAACAGCCAGACATCCAGAAGCCTGCACCAAAATTCACTGACAGAGATCCACAACAAATGTCTTCCAATTGTATCACACTTGAATAGCATTCCTCTGCACTTTACTGATGAGACTAATGTTTCCCAGAAACTGCATTTGCATAAGTTGCTTTCAATATCTCTTTACCTGTTCCCAGGAGGTAAAGAGAAATTCTAAGTTCTTTAGTCTTTTTAATTTTTCTTCCTTGATACATTTACAGTTTTAACTCAGACCAGAACAAAGGATTGGTGATTGGGCAGTGACCCAAGACAGCACTTACCTTGGCAGCATTAGCAGTTAGCAATACTCAAAAATTATTTTCACAGGGATGAAGTGTTCTTAACTAGTTTTGACAGTGCATTAGGCTCAGGCAGCCTATGGTTTTATACAATATCAGACATACTTTTTTTTCCTGTTTCTCTGCAGAAGTGAAACAAATTCTGATTTCAGTTAGAGAACTCAAGTATTGCTTCGTTGGAAGAGGGAAAGCTAAAATAGCTTGGCAGAAAGATGAATTACAGCTAATATATTCAAAGTTACAAAGGCAATCTGAAATAAAAGAATTGTAATTGCCTGACTGAGTTGCTTCAGGCACACATGTGTATGTCATTTTATACCTTATGCAACTGCTTCATTAAATGAATTCATAGCATTGTACTGACCAAAATAGAAAGTCTAGAATTTGAAGCATGCGTGTAATTGCCTATAAAAAAAAATCTTTAATACTAGTTTTTGTTTTGTTTTGTTTTGTTTTGTTTTTGTTTTTAAAACAGAACTACAACATGCAAAGAATTACAGTGTCTCAGTGTCTCACCGACACCATCACCATGAAATATGTTCCGGTACTACCCAAAGTCAGACCATAAGCGTTTTTCCTAAAATGTATTAATAGTCACATTAGTAGTAAAATTGCTGCCAGAGAAACCAAAAAATGTTGATATAAAAAGAACATCTATTGATTTCAGTTACTGCAGTTTGCACAGAACTTTTTCATAAATTCACTACAGTTCACTAAGGTTATCAGACAACTGTATTAAAATTATCATGTTGTAAGCACATTTAGGGATTCGGACAAAGATCTGAGAATAGGAACTGAAGAAACACAAAAAAATATGGACTTTCTGCATGAAGAAATTTACAGACTATGAATAAGAGAGAAACATAGAACAAAGAGTCAATAATGGAACAGAAGTACATATATGCTTAAAGCAGGGCAGATTCAAGAATAAATCCAGATTCTCAATATCTGACTTAATTTTGCTCCTGATAGAGGATTTGCCCTGATTCACTTGTAAAACCATGTCCAACCTACAAATCCATAGGAAAAGAACATACACTTCAGAAACTGAATGCTATTCACACACTTATTTATACCTTTGGTAATGATGTTTATGATTATCCATCTTTGAAATTAAATTAGCCTTCTTCATTCTACTATATCTAATCCCTGACTTTCTGAAAGATCTGCTGATAACAATATGAGATCTCTTTGCGTTATACTGATATGTTCTCTCTAACCACAAAAAAATCTACTTACATCAGAAATGTATTTTCTCAAAAGACTGGTTGAAGATATAAAACATATAACAATCTATATAAGTACAATCCATTCAAGTTCATATTTGAAAGGTCTGTGTAGTAAGTTGTCCTTACATTATTCATAAAAATAAAAACCTATCTTTCTGACCTAGTACTGCACTGCAAGTAGAGATAATGAATAGGAGAACTTACGTTTTTAGAAAATTATTGCGTTTTGAATAATGCTTCTTAGAAGAAAATAAGCTAACCAATATTTCAAGTTTTCATATTATGCATAAAACTTCAGCAAAGAAAGTGAATGGTGTCAAATCACTTTCAGGGACATAAGCTATGTTGCTTTGTTTGTTTTTGTTTCCTAGAAAAAAAAAACCCTCTAGAATAAATTATCAATTTCTCTATGTCTTTACATACAGGTCAAATACTAACATAGTATTTCTATAGCAATGATTTATTATTTTGAATTTTAGAACATTTAGAATATGTTTTTAGATTTGAAAAATCCTCACAGCTTTATAGAATCTGCAATAGCACAGATCAGGTTTATGTTCATTGGTTTCACAAACTGGTAGGTTTAAATTATTAATAAAAAAAAGTTTTCATATTGGCACAGAGAAGACAGCAAATTCCTGACAACATTTTCTTATATCCAGATGATGGCAGCAATCTTGACTTTGTATTTCCAGATGTAATTCTTGACAATGTTGGTGTTGAAACTCCTTTGTTATACAGCTTTCCCTAATCCAATAGATCTGAATGTAGATTGTTCGAAACAGGAAGTTCCACTTCACAGAAGTTATCACTGCTCAGTAAATTCCTTCTTAATTCATGGAGACTCTTATCCAAAGTCTATTGTGTTATTATACACCTTACTGTGTAGTTCAGGGGTAGCCTGGGAGCAGGGTTAGAGACTAAAATTAATATCACTTCCTTTTCAGAGACTTCAAGGACAGCTGAGTGGATCTCTTCTGGAGTAGAAAACTTGACCTGTGGGAGCTTGCCACAGGCTGCAGGAACTCCAAGCATCTGAGAAGCTTGGTCCACCTTCATGCAGACCATATAGCTTTAATGCAGTAAGCCATAATGGAGAGACAAGTGTCCATCCCACTGCCTGCCAGAAGGACAGAGGAGATCTGTGGGGCAAGTTTTTTTATGTGAAACAGGTGGCAAAAGTCTAGGAAATGCTGCTTAAAAAATCATGTCAGTGGGAAACTGCACTAGTTAGTTAGTGATCAAATGATTTTTTCTTCATAACTGAAGTTGAAAGTGTGCTGAATTTTGAAACAAAGTTGAGAAAATAAGCTGTAGGCATACATACATATATAAATGCATAAGTTTTTAATTTCCTCTAACCATCATTTTATCATTACTCATAACTTTTAAAAAGATACAGTGCTAATAAGACACCATATTAAACAAGCTTCTGCACAATGGCTGTTGTAATATGTTCCTTGAAAAAAAGATTAAGGACATTTGTTTTTGATTATAGTATTTACTCCGAAAACTGGAATATCTTAATCTTAGTAGTCATAGATGTAAAATTGTATAGGTTTGGGGATATCATTTGTGGTTTTTATTCAATATTTTTCATGTTTTTTAAACTGATCAAGGAAGAAAGGAGAAATTTTAGACCTACATAATGCTACAAATTCACACTGTACTTCTTCTGTGTTGTTTAGCTCAGAAGTTCCTATAGTTGTGATATATCAAGAGAACTTTGCATTAAATTGGCCTCTAAATTCTATTTTTTTAACCTTTCAAGAGGTAGATAAAAACTGGTCCAAGACAAAAAGCACTTAGAATACTATTTAATCTAACTTCAATGCTTAACTTTTCCCAACATGGCTATCTAATTCCTCAACTGTCACAACCTATCCAGACAAGGATTTTTATGTTGAAAATTATATGTGTGAATCTCATATACATACTTGAATAGATACATGAAATGCAGATGATTTTTAGAGCAGAAGCAATCAACCAAAATAACTTTGATTTTAATGACTCTTCATATAAGAACTATTCATCATCAGTCTGCCTAAGTCTTTATAGGTGGATACGACAGCATGCAAAAGTGAAAGCATGGTCGTAGTTCTGTTTTGGAAGAACTAATAGCTGATATCTTGTGCAACAAATACTGTAACAATGTACAGTTGAGACTTTCTCAAAGTGCAAAGAATACATGACAAATGATCTAATTTGAAATTTAATTTGTAGAGAAAAGAGGAAATGGTTTAAGCATTTGAAATCATGCACTTTCCGGTAAATTTGGAGAATTTAATGCTTCTTTTTTACTCAAGATATCCGCTATCACATTGGTGACACTTAAGAGTTCCATTTTTTTCTTTACGACTTCACAAGGTCTGGATCTCTTAATGGTAGGTAGGAAAGAGGACAAGTCAATTTGCCAAAAAGAAGCAGTAGGAATATTTTCTTTATCAGACACCTTAAAAAGTTATAATTATACCTCTGAGCCTAACACTGGCTTCATGAATATTTCCTTGATGAACTTGTAGGGATACCTACAATTTTCAGTATGAGCCAAATGCCTACATATCTGTCTAAAGCACCAATTAACCAAGAACAATAGTCTCAAACCTTTTGTCTGTTCTTATATCTTTTTTGGGTTATTACTTAAAAAAAATATATAGAATTCGGTTCTGTAGAAAAAAAAAAAATAATTATCACTATTCCAATTACTAAAGTCAAAGCTCAACATTAGCTATCAGCTATTTACTGTGGCAACTAATCCACAGTTAAAAACCAGTACCAACATATAAATGTTCCAGAAACACTGCTTAGCAATTTCTTCAGGAAAAATATAGGGCAATAATTGCATGTCAGTGGGATTAGTTACAATTTGACAAGCATTACTTAAGTATTGTGTTATTATTCAATTTCTATCTGCCAAAATAATTATTCTGTTCAGTCATTCCAATGAATAAGTAGGATTATTTTATGTTGTATACACTGAATTGCACAGTTTTATTTGACAGAACCTTCAATGGTGCATTTTCAGACATAATTATTACTTAAATATAATTGCGGTTAAATAACAATCATAAACTTATTTGCTCAATCACCAGTGGAAATATTATCAACACAGTAGTTCAAATTTGCTCTATTATCTAAAAGTTTTTAAGAAATTAAATAAGAATATATATACATTTGTCTTCATAAACACAGACATACAGATTTAAATAAATAACTATAGAACTGCAGATATTAACTTCCTTAATGACCTCTTCTTCTATAGTCAGACTTTAGTTAAAATTTCTTAGCTAAAAGTGGTAATTTGTATACATTATCTGTTATGAAATATGTTGGCATATCCAGAAAAGATAAAATACTACTGTTATTCTGTTTACTGGACTGATATTCTCAGGTAATTGCAGCATGATCACTAAGGCACTATTGCATTCTTATAATATTGACCTTGTTGATTTCTGTTGGTCATTTTAATAACTGTCCTGTCTGTAAAGAAGATTAAGATGAAAGTATATGAAAAAATCTTGATGATGAGTATAACCTCAATTAAACTATATATTTCTCCTTTCAATAATGATGTATAAACTAAAAGGAAAAAAAAAAAAAAAGAATAATAACCTAAGAGCAAATCCTTTCCTTCCTTTTCCTTTCTGAAATACTAAAGAAGTACAAGGAGGCAGGAACTTCCACATGTGAGTCTGTAAAACTTCAGAGAGAAACCTGTCAAGGTGAAGCGAGTATGCAATAGTTATGCCAAAGACACCGTAGGCATATCACCAGCTAATTACTTTACTTCTTTTCTGAATTTAGCAATTGTTAAGCACTGGAGAATATCTGATCCACATTCACTAAAGACATCAACAAAAAACTATGAATTATAAAATTTTGCAGCAAAGGATTTCTATCTGCTAGACAGGCAGAAATCTCTGTCCAGCAGACATTTCTCTTGATATGCCACAATTATAGAAACTTCTGTGCTAAATAACATGGTAGAAATACAGTGTGAATTCATAGCACCAGGTAGCTCTAAACATCTGAACTCCAGCAGTAATGTAAAAGTTAAAAAAAAAAAAAAAAAAAAAAAAAACGCAACAGAGATACCTCTACAGGATCCAAGAGAACTTTTCTTAGAACTAATTAATCAAAGAAATTGTAACAGAATATGAATTGGTTGAAGATACTGGTTGTTTTCTTCATATATTATGAATTGGTTTACCTTACCATTATCCAATTTTTCTTTCAATTTATTAAACTGACTGAAGTTTTCAGGAACTAATGGGCCTGCATAAGACAAGGAAACAAAAACGATCAGGACTCCAGTGTCTTATCTGCTGAAGATCACAGGAACCAAATTACTTGATGCCACTGAAGATTTACAGAAACATAACTCCTTGCTGGAAGTATGGAAAAAAAAAGCTTGTGTTCATGCTTCTTAGAAATGTACCACTAATTGCAGAATAACCTGTGGATAGGATTATTACAGATGCAATTCCCACAAGAAAATGAAGTCAGTAAAGGCATTTGCCACAACACACTGGCAATTGCTGCAGGGTAACAAACATGCAGACCTTGAAAGAAAGAAGGCAATTAGAAAGTAAATCATTTTAAAAGAACAAATATTTGTTAGGACCTTACCTTTACATAGAGTTTAAGTTGTTCACCTTTCTGCCATCTGTATTTTAGAAAATTTTCCCTGTTGCCTGCATAGCATAGTAGTTATAATATAAGAAATGCTGGTTGCAAAACTCTTTAAAAAGTCTGTGCTAAGTTATTAGAATCAGCATGTTTCTTCTTTTCCACTCTCACCATCCTTTCCCTCCTGCTGGAGAGAATAAGGTTCATATAACTTATTTTGTCCCATTCTACAGATTTTTCTAACAGAAACCTACTATAGCCATTTATCACGAACAGCTGACCAAACAGACTGAGAAAGATGGAAAATGCCAACAACAATGGCTGTTGTTTCTGTCCCTGTAGTCACCAGGTCCCAATCCAGCAACCCATATACCTGTGATTGCATAATTTCCTACCACAGCAGTGGTATTCTGCTCCTTCTGAAAACTGCAACATGCGGTCCCCTGACTAGTCTTTGCTCCTTATGGAATATTTTGGATCAGATGTCATATCTAAACAGCTTTTTATTCTTTGTTGTCTAGCTACTTATCAATACTTTTCACTTATTTTTGCAGAGAATGCTGGAGGATGCAACAAGAAGGGAAATTCAGTAATTAAAACTTCCCAGTAGGAGAATACAAGATATATGAATAATTAACAGATAAAATAGCAGAGAGGAGGAGATAGAGCACTATTAAAATTTCTTTATTCTTTTTTTCTGTACAAGTTCAAAGATAATTTGCAATACAACTCTCAAATAAAGATTGTATCTCTTGGTGATTGTTCAGGGAAAATGACTTCATACTGAGCACAAAATCTGGAGTATCAAGGCTTCACAGATATTTTGAGTTGTATCTACAGCTTTACTAAAATAGGACAAAAAAGTACACCCAGAGAGATGACAGCATGCAGAATATCTTCATATTTATTTATAAACTAAGAAACAAAGCAATAAGATAAACTGGTGTTCAGCTTAATGCTTTTTAGAAAATCACAATTGATTATATATTTCCAATTTCAATTTAAACTCTAGGTAAGATTTTCCAGGAAAAATGGTAGTCAGAACAGACGTACATAAAAAAAGAAAAAAAGGAAGGAACAAACAAAGGAAGGAAGGAAGATTCTTAAAGGAAGAGATTGTGGGTAAATTTATTGCAGATTTCTGAAAAAAACAAGCACAAACATCAAAAACTAACCAAATGACACCCTCCATCTGAATGAAAATGTTCACTCACTTAACATGAACTTCAAACATATAGGCAGAAAGAATGTCATTATAATTTAGAAATAAATCCTGTATACTAATGAGTCAAAGTACCCATTTTTTTTTTTTTGGCTCATAAACTTTCTTTTTGCACACAACTTGGACAAAGACCAAAAAACATCTCAGATAATAAATGAAGAATCAGCCATGGAATCACAGAATCAATAAGGATGGAAAAGACATCTAGAATCATCTACTACATCAGCCCATTCCCACGATGCCCACTGACCACCTCCCTCAGTGCCATATCCACATGGTTCTTGAAAACCTCCACAGACAGTGACTCCACCACCTCCCTGAGCAGCCTGTTACACTGCATGACAACTCTTTCTGAAAATAATTTTTTCCTAATATTGAGTCTGAACCTCCCCTAGTACAACTTGAAGCAATTTCCGCTTGTCATACTGCTGTTACATGGGACAATATACACCTAAGTTTTTGTTCAGTTTTGCTCTAACACCACTTAATTTACTTATTTTGGAAAAGAGCACTAAAGGGGAAAGACTGACTGTAATGAAGTGCTTGATTCAGATAATTTTCTAGGACAGTTAAAAAATTTCCAGAGCAAAGAAAGATAAGAGGACAAGGCTCTACATGCTACACAAAATACAGCTTTGTCCCAGAGAGGCCATCGCAAGTTAGAAAACCAAGTACATTTCAATTTATCCACTGATATTCTTTAAGAAACTTCCAGGTAAAATACAAGGTAGGTTAGATGCTGCTGACAGTAGTCATTAAGAAGTTGAATGAAAACTCTTAGTTCGCATGTTCCCTATTGAGAGACAAATTCTGGCCCAGTCTTATATCAAATACATCCTCCTACCTCATTTATTTCAGAATATTCTCTACCTGAAATCACTTTCTTTACATAAATGTATATTTATAAAACATTTTCAACTCAATTTTGTCAGTGCTAAAATATAAAGGGCTACATAAGTGTGAATGCAAAAAGCTAAACGAAAGGTAATAAAAATAATGGTGAATTTATTAAAATATCTATTAAACTACAAAACATGAATGCTTTAAAACATCTCATTTGGCCCAGTAGATGAGATTTGTATACAGGTTGCTCCAAAAGTAATGCCTCCTACATGTTTCTATGGAAACTGCAACAGATCCAATACATGTGGGAAGAAAGCCAGTGGGTGCCATTTTTTACCACATGGAGGAATTCAATGACACATCTTTGCTTTCTACACATTTCCATATTGGATGTCATTTTGTCAGATTGCTCCTTGGCCACCACCTGTCACACGGCAAAAAATTGGAAGAGTATATTGACGGAAATGTTCAATCTCTACTGCTATACCACCAGCATTCACTTCTAATGTCATGGGCCAACATAATGAAACAGGAGGCATTACTTTTGCGACAGCCCTAGTATTTTAACTGGGCATATGCATAAAAGAAAACTGTCCATACCTCAAAGATTCTACAGTTATAATCTTGATGGATATATATAACGATAGATATGGACATTTTATATAAATGTGTCCACCATGTGAATGAGATACTATTTTTAAAGTAGTAAAAGACTTCTGCCCCCCACTTCTCCCCTCGCCTCCTCCCCCTGATGGAAATTTAATCATACAGTTTTCATCAGAACCAAAAAGCTTCTGTCAAATGAATACACTCCACGGTTTTGTAAAAATTAAACTTTTATTGACTGAAGTATTTCAAACTATGTTGGGCTAGTATCAGTTGAATGAGTAACAGCATTTATTAAGTCAATAGCCTTAGGTGAAAGCCACTGTTTTACCAGTATGTTTCACAATGACAATCTTGCTTTCAAGGCAGTGATAAAAAGTCTTACCTTTCAAATATGCTATGAAACCTTTTTGTTTTGGATTGTTTTCCTGGACACTTTATCTCATAAAATAATTAATTGGACTATTTCCATTTCCTTTCCTTTTAAATATATATGCATATCTTTTAAATATAAATATTCCTCTAAATTGCTATTTCATTCATTTGATGCAATAAAGCTTACTAATTTTCACATTTCAGCAAACAACTTTAAACACAGAGTTTATATTCTGAATAATTATTTTGGTTTTGTACTTATTTAGAAAGGAAAGATATCTGATTGATTGGGAAGAATCAGAACTGAAAGTTCACAAAATTAATGAAAATTAAGAACAGTTAGCAGAATATCTTCTGATCAGCTGCAATTTGCTAGCTTCGATACTTCACTTAACTAGTATTTTATTCCTGAAAAAAAACATACCTGCCAGCACACAAGTGTTTTATTAAAAATTGAAACTAGAACTGTGAAAATGAATCCTCACTCCTCAGATACTTCCCTCTGAACAAACACAACATCAAAACTTAAAAAAATAAACATTTCAACACACATCTTTATCTCAGCCTTATTAGAATCCAGAAGGCAGACCTCCAAAGGACTAAATCTTGTTGGTACTTCAGACCATGACTAGCACACAGAAGCAAAATCAAGACTAATTCTTTTAGTAGGGAGGAGAATAATAACTATTATATTGAGACAGAAATATTTAATTCAGACATTTCCAGATTAAGGAAACACTGCCAAATGCAATGCTGTTTTCTGTTATATTAAAACTGAGCCAGGTGATGAAACTAACAGGATTCAAAAACCATACTGACTTTGGTTGACTTTTCCAGACTATGTCAATGCTACTGTCTTTGTGTCGATGTTGTATCATTTTGAGAGAGCTATATAGAAAAACATCTTAGGTTTACTACTTCTGTATTCCTTTGAGAAGTCTCAGGATGAAACTACTAAAAATGTGTCTCTTTATTCCTGTCTACTGTATAAATGGCCAGACAGTTATACATCTACCATTTCCACCTTGTAGATATGATGGGTAGAATGTCCATTCCAAGTCTTGAGTACCCAGTGTGATCATCCAGTTTGCAATGAATTGCCTGCACACTGCTGAAGAGCAGGCTCCTGTGTCCTAATTAGTGTGCTGCAAGTTTTAAATCTCACTGGATTGCCTGCAACTCTGTCTTGTAAGTATACAAAGGAAACCTGAATATCTTGCCTAAAATCACAGTATAGTCACAAGTTTCTCTTTAACTGTTACTGTAACTGGAATGACACCTCATAAATAACTGCTAATTTCTAAACTTTACCTCTCCTATCAATGTTTTCCCCTGACTTCATATGTTTTGAAGAGGAGGAAATAATAAAAGGAGTCTTCAATCTACAAAGTAGGCTCTTCAATTAAGTCCAAAAAGTTCCAATTAAAGAACAAGTGAATTTATCAAAACCATGTCTCACCTCTGGAAATGTGACAATTTGAAATGATCCATTCCCTTCCTCAATATTCAATTTTCAAATCCTGTTGTCTGTCGATATCATTAATTGTCTTCAAAGTGATCCTCTCTACCAAAGGAATAGATGATCATGGTTTGGCATACATATTTTAAATATTTATACAGTTATAGAAACATATTTGAATATATTAGGAGCATATAATTATTATGTGCATTCACAGAACACAGAATCTAGCAAACTAAGCAGAAGAAAAAGCAACAGAAGTTTAACTACACATTTTTACTTTTAGTCTTATTTTGACATGTTATTTAGAGAAGTGCTTAATTTTTCTGAGTAACAGGCTTGTCTGGGATTCAAAAGCATTAAATTACACAGGATTTCTGTAGCCTTGTTCATATCATTCCGTATTTCATATATCCGTATATCATTGTGTATCTATCATATTTACTTTTCTTCTGCATTAGGCTTGTCTTTTCTGCTTATGTTATAATCTCATCAGGACAGATGTTATGGTTGCTCATGTTTGGGATCTAGTACAGTGGATTTATAATCTCTGCTGAATTACATAAAACACAAATAATAATTTCAACCATATCATTTGTATTTACTTTTTCCTACAAAATCAGACTCGATTGAAATCCTGCTAGTAAAAATATTGATTCAGATAAATAATCTCTTCATTGTGCCACTCACCCTTGTTTTCTCATTGTGCAAAGCCAGCTGAATGACATTTTGACAAAAAATTGCAGCCACCTCATACAATCAGCTATGATCAGACAACACGATGCTTTGATATCTTTTCTCTTTCCCTTTCCCCTCTTGTCATCGGTACTGATCCCAACAATATTTGAAAACATGAAGCAATTTTTGCCTTCATCTGCCTCTGAAGTCACAGCTCTATTTTTGGATTTCCTCCTTTTCCTTCCCTAAGACCAGTCAGTGCCATCTGACATAATCCTGTATACTCACTCACCATATGAGCTGGATACCTTTGATAGCTGTAGTAGGAGGGTCTGTTCATAGTCTCTTGGCGGTCCAGTTGTCTGGCTAATTCGCCTTTATTATTTTTTTCTCATCATATTTTTTGTTGTTGTTGTTTTGATTTGTTTTGTTTCTTTCTGGAACCATATTATAGGTAGTTGATTGTTTAGCTGGTTTGATCTGTTTCTGTTTAACTGGTTTGTGCCTCCATTTCAAAATAAATGTACTTTTTTAAAGAAGCAGAGGAAGTGAAGTTATCCTACTCTGAATTGGAATATACAGCATTAATGCAGTTCACAAATTAAAGATCATAGAATAAGGTAAAGACATAGTTGTACTCATAATAAAACCCTATTTATGCTGACCCAAGAGATTGGGCCAGATTCTTTTCAGTAGTGTCCAGAGACAAAACAAGGGGCAATCGGCACAACTGGAATGTAGGAAGTTCCATATTGTCATGGAATTATCTAGATCTATCTGTGTCCATCATAGGGAGACAGCAGTCCCACAGGCCCACCAGCCCAAAAAGGGGAGGGGAAGGGAGAGTACCAATGGCTCACAAGCCAGTTTGGCCCAGTTCTGCAACTAATGGAGCAGGGAACCCATGGACTCAATCCCAGGAAAGGGGAAAGGGAAAGGGGGAAGGGTAGGGAGATGGGAGTTGGGCCTAAAAACAGAATAGCAGCAACAATCTGAGGAGGAAAGTTAATTTACTAAATATGATATCGGGAAGCAAGATAACACAATATAATGCAATATATAATTGGAACTGAGGCTAATAAATCAAGTAAAATGAGAGAGAGAGCATTGAAAACCATAGGTCTTACTCTGAACTGAAGGCAAAACAGCTGGGGAGCACACCAACACACTGCCAGGCAATGAGAGAGAGAGAGAGTCTTGTGACTTGTCAGGAGGTTCACCTTCTCTGAATGCAAAGTCCTCTGGGATATCTATTTCTTCTCTTCTGAGAGCCAGGTATTTGGAAAAAAAATGGCGGTCCACAGAAGTGGGACATTACTCTTTAATTCCCAGTGCTTTACATAATGCTATGATGTGGAATATCGATAACAAAAATCATAAAACCATGACACATAAACATGATGAAGAACTTCTTTGAGGGTGGCAGAGCACTGGAACAAGCTGCCCACTGAGGTAGTGGAGTCTACTCTGGAGAAATTCAAAACCTGCCTGGGGGAAATTTTCCTGCAAAACCTACTGTAGGGAACCTGCTTTAGTAGAAGTTATAACTAGGTGGTTCCTTCCAACCGTTATGATTCTGTGATACTGTGATTCCATGATTTTGAAATTCACTTTTAAAGAAATGAGGAGTATGTCAACTTTCCTCACTACTATGTAATGTAGCTATGTAATGCTATAGCCTTAGTAAGGACAAAACATCCTCAGTGCACTGTAGAGTATTCTAGTGGAAAGAAATAATTAACAAAAAATATTTGCCACGAATCTACTACACCAAAAGACTTATTAATTCAAATTCTCTAACCCTTTGGTTTTTTTATTAACTAGACAATGTCAACTTCAGTTATATTCTATATCCTGAATGAGTATTAAAATGATAGGAAACTAATATTTATCTCCTAATCTATACGTGAAACTTCCTACTGATTTTTAACAACAAACCACTTGGTAATACCATTGTGATTACAGTAGGAAGTACAGGCTATTCAGCAATTCTGGAGACTGGGTATTTCAAAATGTATTAAACCTGTTCTGAAAAACTATATTAAATAAACTGGAAAAAGACATTACCTTTGTTTTCCCATACTTAAAACTTACTCAAAAACTGAAGTCTTCTAATCAAATTAAATGTAGCATTTTCTCTGAAATTTTACAGTCATCTTCTATCCTGACACTTAGGGAATATAATCCTCACACATTCTGAAGTGTGGAGGTGGTGACTTTTTTATTTCAAATAGGTATGGAATTACAATGTTGTTTAATGAAGAAAAAAAGCAACCTATGGATCTCATCCTTTCTTCATTATCAAAATACTGACTATATTTCAAAGAAGTTTGTATTACTGTGTGCAAAAGCAAGCAGTTGACAAGAAGCATTGCTATCTGAAATTATGCATTTTCTAATTTGAAAAAAAATTTTTCTTCCCTAACATTCTTTTAATCTCTTTCCACTACTCTCAAAGCAGTATACATAAAAAATTAAAAATAGCAATTGTAGAAACTTTTTTGACACCCTGAAAAATACTATATATATATATATATATATATATATATATATATGAAGATTAAGCACATACACTTACCATCATAAAATATAAAAAGGAATGATCTTATAAAAACACACTTTGTACAGTGTTGAATGGTCATAAGAAGCAACAGATAGCATTAAGCTTTCACAAACTTGCAGTAAAGGTAAATTACCTCATAGTAAGTACATAAGGAGGATAGATTTTTAATTTTAGTATCAGAGGAGAAAGAGTATGACATTAAAACTGTCATTTTGTTTTAGATGGACTCTGAGAGTATAATATTATTCAGTGAGAAAGCATCATACTATATTCAGTTCTTTATAATTTACAAAGAATAAATATATGATAGCAAACATTGAAAACTTGATCTCTGCTACTTAGAAGTTTGAAATCTACATTGTTATCAAGTGAAACAAGAATGAACTTAAAATCTCACCTACCTTGAAATCATGTTCTTGAAAAACTCAGCTACATAAATGCTTCTAAAAAAGCAGTTAAAAAGAAGTACGTCTCAAACAAATGGATTGAAGAAGTTGTGAAAAATAATTGAATATTCTCTACTGTAGAAAAATGTTCAAATTTGAGGTTGTCATTCTTTTCAAATTCACAGACTTTTATATTTTGCATTGCACTATTTTAGTCCTCTTCATGACATGCAAAATACAGCCATGTCAAAAATCCCTCAAAACAGAAAATCTACATCAATAGCTATTCAGGTCATTGTCACAATAAACTCCATTGCCTGAATTAATTTCTTCACCTCCACATTCTATCAACACAAAGCAAAAAACAAAAAAAAAAAAAATGAAAGAGATAAAACTTCAACTCATGCTAGAGTATTTCAGCATTAATATATACAAGAGGAATTCCTTTCTCCTCACAAGTTTTTGATGGAAGAGCAAAAGTGACAGATCACTTCACCTCTGTTTAATATCCTTGAAATCTGAATTTAACAATTGCTCAGTACTGGTTTGCTGAAGAATAGAGTAACTCCAAGCCTCTCGTCTGTCCCACCTTTGCTTCCAGAAACTAGGAATCAGATTATTTAAGTAAGCTGTTTTCACCGTATCTATTTGCATACAGAGAGGCATTTAAAAAAGAAGACTCAAACTTGTCAGCTTATGTCTTGACATACACCCAGCAATTCTTAAAGTGAACTAGCTTACTACAAAATTATGGAAATTAATTACAACTATATGAATATATATGCAGTTATTCGTCATCTCTTTTTTTCTCTTTATTTAAAAAAATATCAAAAATAGAAAAAAATTTACATTTCATTCTTCACATTTTTATGAAGTATTTTTTTATTTTTCCCCTTTAAAATAGCTGAAAATAAATCAAATAAATATATAAACTGTGTGCAGAATTTACTATAAATTCAAAATAACATAAAAATACTTGAGTTTAAGTGCATCTTTCTTCTTTCTGCAGTAATAAGAAATCATTCTTTTCTCCCTCCTGCATATTTCTTGTTATGAGACAAAGCTGCATAAATCCAGAATTATGCAATCTAATCTTGCTTGATTGTGAAATGCTTTACACAGCATATAGCTGTTCTTTTTTTTTTTTTTTTTTTTTTTTACTTTTTCTTTTACTTACCAAAATCAAAATTTATAAGACATGACATTTTCTGTGAGAACTGAACAAAGCAGTGAAACTCTATACAATGAAGCTGTGAAGAACAGAGCTTCTTTGAGAAAATGAGTGGGGTGGATACATACCTGCCGAAGAAGGCTACATCTCTTCTATATAGAGGAACAATAAAGCAACTTTGCTGGCAGAGTTTGGTAAAAGAGTAGAGTCACTGTAAAGTTAGGAAACATGTAGGAAAAGGAAAAGGGTGAAAAAAAAAGTCTTAGAGGTGGCAGAAGAGAATATTTATGAAAACTTAATGTAGACCAGCAAGATTAAATGCTCCCAGAGCTTTTGATTTCGACTAGCTCAACCCTAGCTGACAAGCCGAATGCACATGATCTCTTGGGGTAGAGGTTCAGTTACATGTCTCTGGCTTTTTGAAGCCAACTCACTCCTTCACCAGGCTTCACAAGGCAAACCAATGTACTTCAAGTGGGACCAACCAAGATTTTCCTCAAAAATGTGTTGCAGCTCTAAACCGATAAACTAATGTAGGAGTACTCAGAAAGAACTTTCTGAAGAGAAAGATATTCCTGAAGAACTTCCTGCAAAGAATTCAGTGTGGTGGGGGAATTGAGTTGTTTGATTGAAACCAAATCTAGAAACAAAACCTTACCTTCAAGGGTAGAGAAGAGTGTTGTATATAAACTCACACCTTTTTCATTTGTGTCTGAGTTTTAAGAATAATTGTTCTAATGGAGTTTAAAAGCCTTCTAGCCTTTTTTTAAGGAGCTTTCTATAGGAGAGAGCTGTGCAAATCCATGTCAGATATTTGACTGTCTGGGCATCCCCATCCCACTTATACTGGCAGCTGTTATAGGTGTCCGTTAGAGGCAGGCAGCTGAAGGTCTGAATACTAAAAATGTCTAGCTGCAATACTTCTTATGGGGATAACCAATAAACTTCATCAGGTCTACATATTTCATATTTACAACTTGATATAAAGAGCTTTACTGCATTTGCATTTCTGTAAACTCAAGGGCATAATTTTATATATGTACAGGTTGAGTACCCAAAATAAGGAGACACAAGGGGAAATTTTTTATTTAGTAGAAAAAAAAAAAAGAAAAAATCCCAGATAGTGGGATTGAATATTCCAATACATATTAGAAGAGTACTATTTCCCTTCCATTTTTGACAGTTCTAATAACACTGCTTATCACTAGGAAGTACTACAAATGACAACAAAATAATGGTGCTAAAGGCTTCCTCCATTAGTGTAGCCTGCATAAAGTGAGGCCAAAGGAAACATTCTGATAACAGAGTGTGTGTTCTACTGGCTTCCACTGGGTCTACAAGCTCTTACAGACCATGCATGTGCAAACCATTCAGGCAGAGCAAA
Organism: Phasianus colchicus; assembly: GCF_987193195.1. NCBI lineage: Eukaryota > Metazoa > Chordata > Aves > Galliformes > Phasianidae > Phasianus > Phasianus colchicus. The sequence continues at coordinate 103,575,146 of NC_143436.1, forward strand.
TCCTTACAGAGATTCAAGCAATGTATTACAAAGATTATTAAGATCAACCTTGTCTTTGGCAGCCCTTGTTGGCTGATGTTATAGTGCAAGATCTAAATTGAGTGTTACATGCTGGCTGCACACAGTAAGCTAAAAAACGTTGAGTGGGAATGTACAGCTAGATGGAAGTCTGTCCTAATCTTCCCCCATCCTTTATTCCTTCTGCTTTACCACAGTAAAAAAAAAAAACACCCTTCAATATTGTCAACAATGATGGACTCAAAGTCCTTTGTTCTGACTATAAACAAGGTATCAAGTCCAGTATGAACAAGAAACTTATTGTCTCAACATTTACACAGGATAAACACAGTAGATCATACACCCACACAAAGAAAGCTACCATTATCACTATGGACAGGACTTTGAAATTGGAAAAACAAAATAAATCAAAAAAGATCCTTGAAACTAAATATTTTTCTTTACTTTCTTCAGGGGTATTTGGTGAGTAGGTAGAGTCACAATTGGTGTCACTGATACTAATTTGAATGTATTCATCTCTGAAAGCCCTTCACTCACAAGGTGGAAATTTATTTGAATCTTTCTGGAGACCTTGTTTACCACAGTAATTGTTGTTTTTTCTTGTCAAAATATATTTCATCTGGCTTTATCTATCTTTCTCAACAGCAAGGATGACATCACGAATATCCTAAAAAATATTAAGAATGAAAGACTTTTTAATACAAATAAAGGGGAAAAACTGCATGACTATCTATATCAAGGCTTTACTTTTCCTTGTCTCAATGTGTAAGAGAACCTAGAAGGAAGAAAGAAGAATACACTATAGTTCTAATTTTTAATTGTTTAGATTACAATTAGCTCCTGTGCTTTGGATGCTTGTTATTCACTTGCAAATTCTACATTGGAAGATATTAAAATCAAACACAGAAAAAGAAAGTATTCCTATACACAGATATCCCAATATGAGAAAAGCAGTTATCTCAAGGTTGCTAGGAAAAATCTGAGCTATCACCATTATAGCTGTTCAAAAAGAGAATATACAGTAGAAAAACATTTATAAATAAATAAAATCAGCCACATTCACTTTAAAATATAATATGTATAAAAACATTCTCTCTTTGAAATGAAAAATACATCATTAAAAGAACTATAAGAATATGTAGAAAAAATTTTCTTCAGATTAGGGAAATAAAGATACAGTTCCACAAGAATAGCAAAAGCATAAAAATGCTGAAAAAAAACTCATCTAAAAATTGCAAATATTTTATAGGAATAAAAATGTTTATTATAGCATCAGTAAAAACTATGTAGCCCTTAATAAATCAGAAATAAATGCAATTTAAGAAAAAATAAAAAATAAAATAAAACCTCAAGAAATAAGCAGATCATTCAGTCTAATATCTCAGACTATGACATGGGTGTTCAATCTTTTGGCTTGCCTGGGCCACATGGAAATTTGCATGGAAATTACAATCAATACAAGAACACAATAATGCTATTTAATAGGCCAAATTATCAACTTCAAAACATGTTTTTTCAACATAGTCACCACCATTAGGTATGCCTTTTCACTAGTGATGAACAAGAGCCTGCACGCTACTCTCATAACAATCTGTTGTGGTGCCACTGCACCTCCTCACTGTGCTCACATCCATTGCTTGGTTTCCATAACTGTTCAGCAGGCATAAATGAATGTCAATGGGTGCAATCTTTCCTGCATGGAGGAAATCAGTGACACACCTTTGCTTCATATGCACTTCCATTTCAAATGCAATTGTGTCAGACTGCCTCTCTGTTGCCATCTGTCGCATGGAAACAAACTGTAACAGAATATTGGTGGGAAGTTTCAACCTCTACTGCCATACTAACAACATCACCACCACCACCACCACCACCACTACTACTACTACTACATCTATTACATCTACTGTCATGATGTTGTCAGCCAGCATCACAAAATAAGAGGCAAAGCTTTCTGAGCAGCTCTTTTCTACTTAACTATACGAAGAAATGTTTGCAAAGCAAAAGGTTAAAATAATTAAAAAGAAAAAAAAAAGCTAAGAAAGAATAACACCACCACCAAATGAAAAACAAACACGTTCATTACAGATTTACAATTAGAAATATAAATTGTTTGGGCTGAAACTCTTGTTGAACTGTTGTTCAACAGATTTCTGATTGCTTTCTCTCTTATTGCTTACAGTCATGGATCCTTTATCACGCAGTATTTACTTCTGTGCTAATTTTTAACCATGTGGAAATAGTTCAGCATTCCACTGTTATTGTTCTCCCTATGCAGTTATTATTCAGACTGATGACATGATCTTCTCTTCACAAAGTAACTCTGAAATGCAAATAATGTAACAGAAAATAAAGTTATTAACAGTCTAAAAAACCTCTCCTATGAAATAAAGTAGCCGCTTATTAAGTGTCGCCTACACAGTGAAATAAAGTATAAATATTAAAGCCTGTAATGTTTTCTTTCTCATCCATTTCTCTCCCTTCAGATTTACCTCTTTCTCTATAGAATCCAAATTCCAATGACTAGAAAAAGCTAAGTAAGGATGTCATTTCACCCAGTTTACTATTAAATCTTTTTTCACAGTATTTTTTGATAACAGTAATATGTTGTTAGTGCATGATCTACAAACTGCAATTGAACAGATTCTGAACATAGGAAACATAAGTCCATTGTTACATTTATGAATTAAGATTTTCTAAATTTATGTGCAATCCCCCCCCCCCCCCCCCCCAATATTTATTTATTTATTTATTTATTTATTTATTAAGAACAGAAAACATCACTTAACATTTCATTTTCATTGTGGTTTGTTCCTCTAAAAGATTTTAACATTATTATAAACGGAAACTGAACATTAGTCTTATCATATAATGTGTAGAATGCTGTGCTCTTTACTTCTTCCTCTTTGAAACACAATGTGTTTTTGATGCTATTTACTGCTTAATATTACCATAACATTGCATTCAGCATTAAAGACTGTTCTTCCTTTTAAACAGTTTTTTTTTTTTTCTTTTGATTAAACAACACATTAAGTACTTTATCTAAAGAACACTTCTAATGTGAATAAAATGTAATTACAGAGTGTAAACCACTTATCTTCTTTTACTTTTCTACTTTTTTTTTTTATTATTCTGGACATATTCTTAAATGATTATACTTAATATTTACTTAGATATTAAGCACAGCAATGAATTTAGGCACTATGCAGTTTTGAATTTTCTACTTAATGTCACATCAGTTATCTTCTTTGTCTCTTGTTCCTACATTCAGTATAAGAGCTCCCATATCATTCCTAATGTTTCATTAAAAAAATTCATTATAAGACATATACATGAAATATTGTGGCAGAAATTCATATATTTATCATATAGAGAAACAAGCTAGTGTGTACATGTTCCTACAAATAAATTACAAATGTAATCATGAAGACTTAAGACTATAAAGCATTTGCAGAGGAAAAAATAATCTGTGAGCTGTTTTCAATAATTAATCATTACACACTTTTTTGAATGTGAAAATAACAAAGAAACCAAAAATATCTTCCAGAATATAGTTATAACTTCTAATTACAATCAATAACATTTAATTTTGTTGCTTACCAGAGATGATGGCAGATCTCAATATCGTTTCATTTATTGAGGCCAGCCAAGTAAATACCACAAGAAGACTGACAAAGTAATTATCCTCCAACAGTCCTTCCTTTCCCTCATAGAAACCTGAGAATTACTAGTATGAGCCACCAGGATTGCACCTTTAGTTTTCCTATCAGGGCAACAGGAACAGTGAAAACTGATGGATCCAACAGCCCTGAATATCATGCACTAGCCCTCCACCTGAGTGTCTCTTGCATTATCTGAAATGAAACATCACTGCAAACTCCAAATAACTCTTTCAATGAATGTAGGACATGCAATCCTGTCAGAGAATCAATGTTCACAAAACATTTTTCCGCATCTAATAGATGTGATTCAATTTGTTTTTAGAGCTTAATGTCTGATTGTACCTCTGTACATTCCAATTGAAAATTCACAGATAATATATCTGTTGACTTAAATACATTACAAAATGCATAAAATTATTTGCCATAACTTGAGCTTATCATAATTGAAGTTTCATTTCAAACACCTTTACAGATTGAAATATAACAGATAAGTCAATTTGTCCTTTCAAGATATTGAAAATTTGTCAGCAGCACAAGAATATTCTGGATATTTCTTCCACAGTTAGCATGTTAACTTATTAAATTATTTTAGGAAATAATGTAAGCCCAAGTTTAATAATTAAGCATGAAATTTACATAGTAACAAAAAATGTGCCTTCACAGGCACACATATATGTAGGTCAGCTGAAATACTGTAATTGGCAATCACTGTTATCGCCAAATGGCACAAGTGCATGTAAAGTGCTAAACGTGTGGGTTTTGATTTGACTGTGGTGTGCTGTGCGCAAGAGGTAGAGTTAGCCTCGGACTGCACTCTCCCTTCTACTGCCTTATGTGCTCAAGCTACATGAAATCATTTTCATGAAAAATATTACTGAAAATCACATAATAATACTAAAATTTTATGATCTTGTGGGGCCACATTACTAGCTGTTCAGGGCTGCATGCCCTGTGGGCCATGGATTGAACATGCCTTCTTCTTTTGATATATTCTCTGAAACTGCTACAGAAGCTGTTGAAAGTTATCTCTAAATTTTTCAGCACAGTTTAGTTTTTCTAGTAACCGAGTCTCTGTTTTATGTAACAAAAATCCTTTAGTTATTCATTCGAAGCACTGAATGTAGGGAGGAAATTCAGCACACTAAAAATATCTGGGAAAGTATTCACTGGTTTTATTCTTAAACTTCTGAATAATAACTCAAGCCAATTTCACTGCTCATTTAAAGTGACTTTAGAAGTATAACATTTTTTTCTGCCTTCACTTTTGCAAACTAATACTTGTTAATGCACATTTTTTTCTGCTATTAGGCAATAATGTTATAGCCTGCAATGATGTTTTATCTACTTAATTTCACTCAATACCTAACTTCTAGGAAATACTATAAACCCTGATGATCTATAACCTGCCTATTAATTATCAGTTAAGGAGACTTTTCTACCTCATAAACTAATATCTGCTTGTATGGCACTTTTAAATGCTATTTATATTGAAATGAAAGGTCATTGGTGCAGACTACATTAATAGCAAATAATTTGAGCTTATGATTTCATTAGAGAAACTTGCCTTGTTTGCAGTAAAACAAAAAACTCCCAAATTTCAAAAATTTCAGCATTATTAATGAAATTCTCCTGCACTGATATTGCAATTAGTTTCAGCGTCTAAAGGAGGCTTTGCCCAAGCAGCTGTTTTGCAGCTCAGGTCAAATGGCTATTTGGTAGATTTTATCTGGGACACAATGGCTGAAGAACTTTGCTAAGTGCTGAGCTGAGGAGCTTTCAAGTAGGCCTCGTACCTTATATCAGCATTATCTTCTGGAATTTCATTTGAGATTTAAAACATTTCTGAGCATATTATTTAATAGCACAGACATTAGGGCCTAGAGTCATTCTTTGCAGTGTAAAAAATAGACCTTTAATGACTGTCACACTATTATTGTCAGTGAAAAATGAATAGCTACTGTACTAAAAAGGAAATATTGCACCATTTGATAAAAGAGAGTCTTTGCATCTCAGAGGTAACTTGTTCATCACATTTTCAAATCATTAAAACAAACAAACAAACAAACAAACAAAAACCTCAATTACCAACTCTCTGTAGTATACAGAACACATCCTGTAGAAAACATATGGAAACAGTTGATTCCCTGTCATATATTTTTGCTTAGAGACCATCACATAAGCGTGTCCCTGGAGAGACACCTTGTGCAACCTGGAAACTACTGTGATCTGAATATATAATGGATATAGAAGGGAAATGCTTTCTTCAGTAAAATTCTACATACAATTTATGGAAACATACTTTTCTAACCTTGACCTTCTAAAAGCCTTATTCAGCTTTTAAAGCCAATAAATTACACAAGCCACTGCAGTCCCTGCAAATACAATTGGGCTATAAACTGCCCTCTGTTGTTATTGTTAAAACTATTGTCTTTGACTTAAGTAGCCATGCTATTCCTTAGTGAAATGCTAAAAGAATTGAGTCTATGTCCTCCATTAAAAAAAAAAAAAAAAAAAAAAAAATCACAAAAGGCCAGATCTGAATTAATTATGGGATACTGAAAGAACAATGTGTCAATTAGATATGAAAGTACATTGTCTTGTTTTGTACTAAGTTCCTATTAAATTTAGGAACTTTATTAGAAACTTCTTTAAGTACAACATACTAGTAAAGTTTTGACGAACTAGTAGGAAAACCCAATTCCAAACTCATCCATGATTTTGTTTCATATTTAATAAGTTAATTGTTTCATATTTAATAAGTTAATTGTTGCTTAGATTTGTTTGTGTACAGAGGTTCAAATTATCCATTGTAGAAATATGTACATTTTGAAATTACTGCAATGAGAAATTAAACTGAATTGATCTGTCTGTTTTTTGTTTTTTTTTTCATCTTCTTGAGAGTCATGGGATGAAGGCTAATAAATTAGAAGCCAACTGTTTAAATCAGTAGTAGTTCATGAACACTCAACTCTTTTTAGTACTAATGAAATGCTGATCCCCTTTACTGCTTCTGCCAGGAAAGCTCAAGTAAGAATATACAACAGCAGCAGGGAGTCAATGCTTTGTTAAGCTCACGGTATTATTGCAGTGAGAACCAAATATTAAAAATCAGCTACATGTTATTTATAAATAGTTGCTCCCTGCTGAAATTTTAAGATGTAGGCTTAATTTTCCAGAAGAAAAGTCATTTTCTACTCACATTTCATGCTGTAGTAACACAACATTCTGCAATGTATGATACAAGATTCACTATGAAAATATTCTATAATTAATCTACTAGCTGAATGACAATGAACATGATGAAATTGTAAGGAAAAAAATCATTCTAAAATTTATTCTTAGAAACTCAATTGCTTAATTTAAATGTGATTAAATTGAAAAATGCTGTTAATTAATGTATTTATAGTAAAATACATACATGGATGTCTTCAAAATCACATGGTTCTACTTCTTTTTGTATTTTATATGCTCATAAAAGCTGACAACATACTGATGGCTCTGAAAATAACATTTTTTCTTTACAAATGCACATTACAAATTTTCATGTTATTTTTTCTTTCATCCTTCTTACCATCTTTGTGTTCCATTCTCCTACTAACTCTACACTTGACCTCTCTAACAAATCTTTGTATCAGATTAGGCCCACACACTAAAAGGGAAAACTCATAGCAAAGGACATTAGAACAAGCCAGAAAAGATATTTGAAGCAGAGAATAAAAGACTCTTAGTCACAGGAATCTGCCAAATATATAGTGTGTATTACATCTTTTCTTTTTCTTCTGTGACGATGGCATTCTGGTGGGATCACATCTCTACAATTTAGTCTTCCACGGGTATTTTTTGGTGGATTGTCGATGCTCCTCCTGAGGCTGTCAGGAACATAATGTCTGTGCAGAAAATTTCCCACTGCACATGGCCAGAATTCTCATGTCCAACTTCAAACTATTGAAAATCTAAGTGACTTTGTTCTATCAGATTGCAGGTGTTTAAAACATCCATCTGTAAATCATGCTTTACTCCCTTTACAAGTTATTAGAGTCTACAGGTATGCCACAGTCAAACAGAATCCATGGATAATAAGACTTTATGTCATACCACATCTCGTCACAAAGACACTACATCAGGAACTGTGCACACTTTTGTACTTTGACAGCAGCCCAGTAAAACAGAAAGATCTATACTCGACTTGCATTTGGTTAACTAGAAACAGGACAGTAATGATGTGGTTCCATAATTTTAACACTTTCAGAAATTAAAAGCAGACAAGTTATTTATTTGTCTTCCCATCTAAGATAATGTCTGTCATGACAGAGATGGTTTTTTTTTTTCGGATTAGAATTGTTTAGACATTAGTGATAACTTTGCAATCATTATGTTTAAATTCACTGATTTACAGTTGTTTCTTTTTGTTTGTTTGTTTGTTTTTTAATTTGTATCCTAGTATTTTTTATTTATTTATTTATTTATTTATTTATTTAAATTTGTACCCTAGTATAATGCAAACAGCCGGAGAGATGGCAGTGTCTTCGGAACTAAACTTTGGGACTAAAATTGATTGCATTTTTATTCATTTATCCCCTGCTTTGAGGGGAAGTAAGTGTGTCGCAATCATACAACAAGAAAAATCCTGAACTCAGTCCATTATTGGAAAGTAAAGTAAATAAAATAGTAATTCACAATTTATATATTGTTTATATCATATAGTATGGCAACACATGCTTTAGAATGACACAAAATCTCAATTTGAAAGAGAATCCTTGTTAAGTTCAACACAGACTAAACTCAAATTTATTTTGTGTACTGGAATCCTTTGACATTTCACCTATTCTTAAGATTACAATACACTGCTACTCTACTGAGTATAATTAGGAGGTGTTGGCAGCAGAAGTCTGCAGGGGTGGGTAGCCTTTGACAATGTGTTGGGAGGGAGGGAAGAGTTCTTTTAGTTTAGTTTAATTTAGTTTAGCTTAGTTTTGTTTTTCTCCTCACTATCCTTTTCTACTTTAATTAACAAATAAAATAAATTTATTTTTCCCAAAACTTTTGCCTATGACAGTAATTGTAACTGACTTCTCCATCTTTATCTCAACTACCTCTTTTTCTCCCTACCGTCCTCAGACTTGTTTTAGGAGAGATGAGAGGTTTGCTAAGTGAGCAATATTAACCTTGTAAAACAGCCCTATGAGTTTTAAGTGCTGAATGTAGTATATAATCCATATCATCAAATCCAGAAATTGCTTGTGTTTCTAAAATTAACACTGCAGCTACAACTGCTGTCTATTGTAGATCTCATGCAAAGATTTTTCTTCACATGTATTCAAAAGGATGGTAGTGATTAAGAAGTGACCAAAGAAGGGTAAATCCCATGAACTGTCAGTGTAATTCTGGTTGCATTTAGACAGTTCTGACTTTCTATTTTGTTATATGGTCCACCATATAGAAATTTTTGTATTCCTTTACAGGGAATAAAAAAATATGACTGCAAACTAAATCCACATTAGCTAGGAAAATTTAAAATTTAATTCAGGTGAGAACAGTATATAAACATTAAAACTGCAGTTACAGATTATTTTCTTTCTCTCATCAAGGTAATTCATATATTTTAAAAAGAAGTTAATCCTTCTTTAATGTTCAGTGCCTATGTATAAATTAAATGTTACCTTCTCATAACAGTCTTTCTATGCTAAGAGTAAAGAATTTCAGAAACAATTATTCATAGGATCTGGATGTGAAAATTACATGAAATATAATTTTCTCTGATCTTAACAGCAGGGAGTACTAAATAGTTTATTCAGAAATAATTGGATGTAATAGAAAATCCCTATTCCTATTATCTAGTTTTCAAATTGGCATGTTTCAGACATGCATATAAAGGAGCCAACTGCAAATAATAAAAATGAAAGTTTGTCATTAAACCAAGGAAGTGCCATGCAAAGTTCCTTCCTGGTTGTACGAATTCTGAGAACTACACAGACTATTCAGAGTACCAAATTTCAACAAATGTTAGAAAAATCTTAATCTAGGGTTTATGCCTGCATACAAGGATTTCAGACATATACCCATGGCATTAATAACGGATACTTTCTTTCTCTGAAAAGGGTCACAAGGATTAGTAGAAATGGAAATAAATATATATGTATGTATGTGTGTACAGCAGAATGGACCATCTCACCAGTCAAGTGTTTTAATAAAAATGCAGTGACAGTACAGTGCATTGTCTGAGTCTCAAGATGCTACAGACAAATAAAAGGCAATCAGAAGACAAGGACAAGAGTCAAGTTGCATCTCATAGAAAAAGAAAATTCCTGCTTTTCAGAAACACCATCTTAGGAAGACTTTTACAAAGGAAGGCCCATATGTAAGCACTTCTCTTTTACTATTCACCACTTTTTGATTTTCAGATTTTCTCTATTGATTTCAATCCAAGTGGAGTTGATTTTGATGATGAATGAAAATTTACTAGCATAAACTGACTGAGATATATTTGGAAAGGACATAAACATCAGCCTGTGACTTAGAAATGTCATACACATACACTGAAACATATACTGGCTCAACTGACTATCTTTTATTCCTGTCATGAAAATATTTCTGAATGTTGAATAATCAGAATATTCAGCATGTTTGTTTGTTTTCTCAAACATCTTAAAAGGAACATAACCATTCAGTGATTAGAACCGAATGAAAAATACATCAAAAAAAGCTCTGTGTTTCTCTACACAGGCTTCACATGAACTTCAGTAGATTTACTGTGTCAGGTGGCATGCTTTAGAATTAGCCCACAAAAAAGGATTCATCTTTCCATATAATAATAATTAAAAAAAAAAAAAAAAAAAAATTACAATTGCAATATAATATATGATTAATATTAAAACAAATGAGAAAAATTCTACATTTTATTTAACATGATTTCATCAAGGTAAAGTCTAAAATTGTTTCAAGAACGTTGTGACCATTAATTTTTTATTATACTAACATTCATATAGACCACATACTTTGGAGTTATTCCCTTTCTGCACAACAAACTTTTCAAATTCTGAAAACACGTATTTTGTCTCACCTATGTAATTAGATTAATTATTTTATGTTTATTAGACAAACACTTATATTCAATTTCCCTCGGCAATAAAAGTCATCAACCTGTAAAATCTAAATTTCTTATTATATTACAAAATGTACGATTATAATATGGTGTATCTAAGTGTGCACATATGTAGAAATGTAGTTTCCATCAGTACGAAATTCAATAAATCATAAGCCACTTTAGTGAATTACAGCAATTCATGAACTAGCTTATGACAGGCTGAAATATGTTTAAAATGCAGTTTCTCTTAAAATACCAACAACATTTTAGCAATTCAACTGTAAAAGCTTCAATATCACAATTTTAATTCCCATAAAAGTGCAGGGATTTAGAGGCACTGAAAAGACTACTTGGGAGATAGAAATGTATAAACGGAGAAATCTGCTTGGACTGTTCCTTTTGAATCTTTATTAGACTTCTATTTCTCAGTTCAATTTTATAGACTCTGCATTAAAGAAAATGAAAATAGCTGATATAACCAAACCTCTTGACTTGATAGAAGACCTACTGGTGGTTCAAGGGAAGATAATGATGAATGGCCCTGCCCAGCAGGGTCAATGCTTCTCTTGCCCTTGTTGAAACTTCAGGATTAAGATGAATGTAAACAACAGTCAGAAAAAAGGACTTATAACTCTTTTTAGTCTATGAAAGAATATTGGATAGCATCAAGTCAAGATTTGATAATATTTTAATGTTTCATAGCACATGTGACTGTGCCAGTGCACAAGCTGAGGTTCTGGACCTGTTCAGTTTTCTAGGATAGGTGTAGACTTCGAAGAAAGCTGAAGGAGTTGGAATTCAGAACACAGAGGAGAACAGTCACAGTACCATACAGGTAGTTTCCTGGAAAGGAAGGTAAAGGTTTCCTTTGAAAGGAAAGCTGTGCAGGGTCAGTGAAGTTCTTTACCAGGGGTGGGTCAAAGCTCAAAATAGGGAGATTCAAATAAACTTAGTGTATAGTTAATCCTCAGAGCCAAAAGACACAAGAAGTAAACCAAGCAGAACTGATCTTCTAAGAAAGATCACATAGATCTGATATCAAAGAGCTCTAAATCGTCCTGTGACACAGCTGCTAAATGGATCAAGCAAATCTGTTGGCCATTACACATGCAAAGACACTATGGGTATAATATAGTCATACTTATATACTAGAACCACGCTATGTCAGACTGTAATCTCAATTGTTTCATATGCTTGTGCAGAAAAAGTTCTGGCCTGCCGTTAAAGTCACGTTATGTTCTCTTGCTTTTTTTTTTTTTTGCTTTTTTTTTTTTTTTTTTCTCGTGTGTGTGTACATTTTTACGAACCAATGATTCTTTTTCCAATTAACTATTCTCTTAGTTCATCATAGCTTCCAAATTTCCCAAGTTCTTTTTGATCCAGAAATTTAATTGGAGAAAACTATCTACTGAACACTAATTAGTTTGGAGGGTAATCTGAAAGAAACCTCAGTGAGATAATTGACTTTCACCCCAGAGTGATTAATTATTTTCATGTCTAGTCTCATCTAAGAGCCCATAATGAGACACACACAATTAACCTGTTTAGATATTTACGTCATATGTTTTAATACACAGATTGACACAACACAAGGACAGCAAAAGATGAATTCCTGGGACAGAATAGCCAAGAAAGGAAGCTGTAAGAGATTATTATTTTTGCAACTTTGTCTCTATGATTGCTGAGGAACAGCTGGACAAGTCCAGACAAGTCCTTGTCAAATTTGGAGAAATCTTTTGTCTGAAGATTTGCAGACCAGGGGCAAGGAGAGATGAGTAGCAGCTTAATGGCCGATAAAGAGTCTTGTGTGGGCTCATCTTGAGGGAGATGACCAAACCTGCATGCTCAGGGGTGCTGTGCATAACCTAAGTGCCTAGGAATGCTTGCACATGAACCTTACCAAAGTGCCCAGGAATGCCACGCTGACAAGAGGAGGATAAAATAGGGACCTGCAACCAAGAGGGTAGGTATCTGACTTCAGATGCCCCATGACGCAATACCTGCCTGGTGACAGACTCTCCTGGGCCTGCTAGCTGAGACCTACCTGATTCTCCTGGACTTACATCGCTGTACCTGCTTGCTGCCAAAGGCCGGCCATGCTGCTGCTGCTCTCCCATGCACTTTTGCTCCTGTATTGGCCTCAGACCATTGGAACAACATGCAATAACATGCTGCTGGATGTTGGTGGTGACTTTCCCCACTTTCCGTAATTCTTGCTTCTTCTCTATCTTTCCTACCACCAGCTTTCCCTTTCCAATTACCCTAATTCATAATAATTGCCGGTCTTCTCTTCCCCATCTCTGATTGATTAGGATTTGTTATAAACCGGTCAGGCCAACATTTGAACCATTGTTTCTTAATCTCACATTGGGTATACATATACCAAAGACTCTCCTCTCACTCTGATAATCAAAGCGAGACAGAAGGGCCTAGACTTTTAGATTACATTAAGAAAAGAGCTGTTTACAAAACAGTTAAATGCAAGAGAAGACAACTAGTAACAACAAAGAAAAGTTTGCTCACATGTAGAAAGACTATAAAGCTAATAAAGCGCATGACAAATTTTCGACATAAGAAGAGCCACAGAATGGTTTCTGGGTGCAAGGATTGTTCTCTCCTTTTCATCATCCAAGACTTCACAGTGAAGACTGTCAAATGCAATCAACCAAGACCAGAGAGACACAAATATATCTAAAATGTATATGGACATCTAACAACTTTCTGATGTAATCTTCTATTGTAAGGCAGCATGCCTGAATGACCCCCTCCCTGGAAGCATTCAAGGCTAGGGTTTTGAACACTCAGGTCTAGTGGGAAGTGTCCCTGCCTATAGCAGAGGGTTGAAACTAGATGATCTTAAAGGTCCCTTCCAACCCAAACCCTTCTATAATTCTACGATTCCTTCACCATATAGTTTGCTTCTATCTGTGTTGTTTACTTGTGATATGATGAATTCATTCACATTTTATTTTAATCTGGCTTCAACTAAATGTGATTTAAGATAGCTTCCCATTTAAAAAAAAAAAAAAAAAAGAACAGCCTTGGACAACTGATACTTTACACTGTTACTTTTATTCTCCATTGAGATAAATAGTTAACTGTAAGAATGTAACTGAAACCATAAGATAATCTTTATAGTATGATAATAATCTAGAAACTCCTGCAAATTTAAAAAGGACTGGAAGAGTATTGTGTTTCATGAATGAAAAGGGCAATATAAGGCTCTGATAAGCAGAAAGAATATTTTTTATTGTGCTAATTCTATTTAAATACCATGGAAGAAAATAAACACATGTACAAAACCTTTTCCAATAAGCCATCTCTCTTCCCTTGCATATTAGAAACAGAAAAGCAAATATTTGCTTGTTGGAAAACTCAGCTTTTTCCTCACTGTGGTGAAAGATGATTTTCTTAAGTTTCTGCTGCATGTACTCTGTTGCAGTTATGTTTCTACACTTTATTTTCCTTTTTGAAATTTTGCTCAACTTTTAATAAGAATCTTATACGCTTTCACTGAAAAGCAAAGCCTGCAATAAACTCATTACAAATTTATTTGCAGGTGAAAAAGATAAAATGAGAAGTTTCATAGTAGCATCTTTTTTACTGTTAAAAGCTTACCTCAGAATTTCAACAGCCTATGACAACATGATTTTCAATACAAGAACTGGGCAAGTATTTGTAAGTTTTCTGAGCTCAATTTGTAATTAATATTTCCTAAAAACAACCTCTGAAATTCTAAAAGAAACCAAAATCTAAAAGAAACAAAAAAAGGGAGCTGAGAAATACCATAACACCATAAAATGTTGTCTTACGTAGAAAATTTTACTGACCTATACTAGGACATTTCTCGCCTTTATTTTTTTTACATTTATGTGCTATGCTGCTTTAGAGATTAGTCCTTAACATTTCCTGTCATAATCTTAAGATGTTCCCAACTCTCTTAAGGCAGTACTTCATGTTGTTTACTGTAGTTGTTTTACAAGCATTTCTGTTGTATTTCTCAATAGCAAATATTACTCAGTTTATGCATCATGATAAGCATTTATATTTCAGTCAAAACCAATTTCATGATGTTTTTGCTTGTTTTTCCAATTTTATATACACAATTTGTGGATAGACATCTGGAGTGAAAGCCTAGCTCCAAAACAAACTCTAAACACTTAACTAAAATTATTGCTGAAGTAAAGAGCTAGTATCTTTCTTCTCATATAATTTATTATGAAGCTCTTTGTGGCAAAAACTTTAATGGAATCAAAACAATTAGACAGTTGCTCTTTGCAATACCTGCACATTTCATTATTTTTTCTTCTTGACAAGATGCTTGGTAAATAAAAAAAGTTTAGATACAGCATTCAAGTTCTTTTTTTTTTTTCCTTTTTATAAGGGCAATTTTCTCTCTCAAACATTCAACATCTTTCAAGGAGAGATAAAGAACATATATTATTTCCCTGACATTATTTTAAAAGAGAAATATTTTTGTAACAGTGCAACTGAAAGTTTAAATTTCTCACAGGAAGCAACACACAAATCATTTGCAATTTAGCTTCCATACGTGCATGGTCTGAGTCCTGTTACACAGAGCTGAGGATCTAAGAACTGAAAATTCAATACAGAAAAGTAGAGATATAACTGTAAATATTACAGTTGAAGTAGTCAGAACTTGAGGAACTAGCTCTTAAAATTCATATCAGACTGTTTTCCTCAAATGAAATCCCCTCTATTATTGCAGCAGTATCAAAAATTATGCAGTAGGAAAACATTTATTGTTCTGTTTCCCACAGATATGTTAGCTATGGTTATTAAGGGCAGCAGGAGTGCTGATAAATGGCAAAATTCAGCACTTTGACTATTCTTATTTTATCATAGTCCTATGCATTAAGTCAATTAGAATCTTGTTAGCATTTAATGAGAGTTAAATGACATGATTCATTATTTTAAATCATTTTTCTATTTTACATGCTATGAAAAATACTCCTAGTCTTTCATTCCACTTAGTAAAAACAGGGCAGAGAGAGGAGAAGTTGAGAAAATGGATTATTCCTCACCTTCATTTATTCACATGGTATAATCATATATGTTTTTTTAAAATCTTTTTCTGAGCTAAATTCATGGAGGTCGATTTCAAAATGGTTTACAATGACCTTATTCCTGGTGTGAGAAGTTTTATCAGTTAAATCTGTCTATATCCCTATATTTGTCTGTTTTCAGTGGTTCTGTTTGTTTTATTACAAAATATTCTCAGATGCTGTTTCAGTGTGTAAATTAGAACTCCTTTGATTTCCAACTACTCTCCATCATTCCTGAGAGGCTTTCCATGTCCTACTGAAACAATTTCAGTTCAGCCTGTCAGAGGAGTACATTTGTTATTCATTCTTCTGCTCTTCTTTCTCTTTGTCTTCCTTCTAATAATCAATCTAAAAGTGTCCTTTAAGCAATTTTCTGGAGCTAAATAGTTTCTACAGAAATATGTAAAACAGGGGATAATGATATTCATTTTTTTTGTAAACCACTTGAGATCTTCAGATGGAAAGTAGTAGATAAGTAGGTATTATCATAATAAGCACATCTTTTATACAAACCAACAATCATAATGTAAATCAGTTTCACTTGCAAAAGACGAAAACAATGATAGCCTCACAAATACATTATCTCGTTGAAAAATGCTTAAAGATGCAGAAGGCAATCATTAAAAAGTAATAAGGAGAAAATATTCTTAAAGAAAAATACACCAAAATATTGCATTGGGGAAAAAATTATGTACACGTATTGGTAGATTCTCTTCAAAACAAAGAAGAGTGCTAAAAAGGACTTCAATTTAAAGTGTCCACTACTGTATCTAACTGGTCAATGAGGAAAACAATCAATTAAGTGATCTTTCAGCTTTTATTGCTTTTATTTTCTAGCTAGTTGTTACTCCATAATTTTTAGTGACTGCACCAAAATTTAAAAATATTATCCTTTTGAAATCACTCTCTTGTTCTACATAATATTGACACCTGTGGAGAAGGTCATAAGTCTAATGAGTCTCCTATTTTGATATCATTCAGCTCATTACTAATCTTTAAGATAAAAATAAGGAACTTCATATATATGTTGTGTGTATAGAAATCCATTTAGATTTGTAGTGAATAATACGCTGTTATTTAAATATCACCCCAGGAAGTGGAGTTTCAGTAACTGCTATACAATATTTACTCTGAAAGATTTTTAACCACATGTAATTCCCACTTTTTTTTCCTATTACAATGAGATAAAATACCCTAAAATGTATCAAACAATGACTGAATCATAAAACTCTCATTGAGAACACCTGATTGGTAAGGAGGTCTCAATGAAAACTAATATTCAGCAGAGCCTCTCTTACATGCAATTGAATTCCATTAACACGCATGGACACTAGCTCTACATTGGCTGTAATGGTTCTGAGCAGCCTGGTCTAGTGGCTGGCAACTTTTCACACAACAGGGAGGTTGAAACTAGATGATCATTGTGGTCCTTTTGAACACAGGCCATTTTATGATTCATTTTATGATTCTATATATTGATGTGAAGCAGTACAAGTTAGAGTTGAGTTAGTTGAATTACACTATTGTTGTCATGAAAACAGGGAAAAAAAAACAAAAAAAAATCAAATCTTTTTTTTTTTTTTTTTAACGAAAACATTTAATTACACAGGTAGAATACCTGTGAGTCACAACAACAAAAATTAGATTGTAAGTGAACTAGAATTAAATTAAACTCTGAAATAACCTTGCCAATCGAATCTTTGGGCTAGTGAATCCAGACCTCACTCTGTAGAACTTGCAATCTTTCAAGCACAAATCCTCTGTCATAAAAATTCATGTATTATTTACACATAAAGAGCTTTTTGGAGTTTAGGGGAAAATTTGATTCTTACTGAAAGTACTCCTGCTCTCTTATTGCGTAGAAAAAAATATTATGAATACTTTAAAATAGTAGTCACAGAGTACAGAATTGTAAAATGAACAGCTGGGGTTGGAAAGGACCTGAAACATATGCAAATATTTTCCCACTGTTCTGGGCCAAGTTGCCACCCGCTAAAATATCTGTATCTGCTTAATATATATTTGCATTTTGATAATTTATAGATCTTATGGAGTTCAAAATATTTATGCTATATTATACATTTTTACCCAAATTTAAATGTGAGTGTAATGTGACCCTATTTACCTATACAATTATTTTATAGTTTTAAATGGAATAAAAAAAGTACCAGAGAAAATAAGAGTTAATTATGACTTCTCTGATATATTTAACAGCTAAGTAATTGTTTTGTACTCAGAGTAAGATACACGTGGAAAGTTTTTATCTCAAATTTGTAGGTATTAAAATCTCATTTGTTCAGTAAATGCTATAAATTAAAATTTTGGACTACCTATTTTCCTGAAATGAAGAATAAATGTACATGGACAATTAGTTCTAATATATTTGTGTTGTACATTTTTTTCTTCTCATGTACAGCCTCTCTACCTTTTCTTTAAATCCACCAGTACTTTTTCAGTAAAAATCTTTGCTCTTGATTAAATATTAAACAATATTTTTCACTCTGAAAGGTTATCAAACACAAGCATATGTTGTCCAGAGAGGCTGTGAAATCTCCATCCTTGGAGATATTCAGAATGACTGGATATGAACCCGAGCAACCTACACAGTTCCATAAGATTATATCCAGAGGTCATTTCCAGCTTTTTGGTAAACCTATAAGAGTCTACGATTCTATAGCTGAAGTTCTTGTTATTGCACTGGGCTACCAATGACAACTGAAATAGAGCAGTAATCCAAACAGAAGTCACTGTTTTTACCTGATGATTAGTGACAATATCTACAAGTATCATACAGAGAATATGACATTATTGCTTTGTCTCAGATGAGAAGTGCTTCTATAACTTATTAATGGCAGTATTATAAATATGTTACAATGGATGAGTTTGCTTATATGCATATAGTTTGCTTCTTTCATATATATTTGTATACTTTATACATATGTATACTGACATGTAGATAAAAATTTAAATAAAATCTAAATCTAATTGAAGTGCAACAATTATTATCCCAATTATAGTACAGTTACCTGTTCAAATTCTACATAACAGCTTCATTAAAAACAGTACCCTTAAAATGGTCACTCAGAAATAATTTAACCTCTACCACTTTTTTCTTCTTATGCTCACCCTTCTGAAGTCACTCTGGATCCCAAGCTGACAGGGCCTAAAGCAGAGAGATGGGAACTTCACACTGAGAAGCCCCTCTGGTTCTCTTTGAGTTATTTATATAGGCTTTCCTGCACTGGACTCCAGTCTTCCCCCTGCCCTTCCCCAGGGGCTTCCCTGCCCCCTGCTCCTGGGTCTGTGCTCCTTACAGGGACCGTCTGGGGTTGACAGTCTGTTGCCCCCATGGCAGTCCCAGAGCTGAAGCTTAGCCAGACTGAGCAATGGGCACTTAATCAGCAGCAGTCCAGTCATCACTGAAATCTTAGTACATACTGTCAAAAGCAATGAAAAAAAACATGTTTACTGGCTTTCAGGAGCTTGAAATAGTTTACTGTGTGGAGGAAATCAAGGATTTTTCTGAGTTACATTTTCAAGAATTAGCTTAGACAAGTTCTCAATATATATATGAAGATATAGATCTGTCTCTTAAAGCTAAACAATCCATGTTACTTTATTGGTTTTTGATGTATGAATTCACATGTAGCTCTTGCTTATACTACAGTAACTGCTAATGACTACATGAGTATCTATTTTCACAATATCTGAGGAAGTTTACTTAAGTCTTGTTCAGCATGGATCAGCGTATGCCCAATTACATCCCAAGATTCAAATACTGTGCAGGAAAAGTTAATTTACACACCCAATAAAATAAAATAAATGCATTAATTAAATTACCACAGCAGAAGTGGATTTCAGCAAGGGAATAGATTAGCATGAGCCCATGGGCCATGCCCCTTGGAAAGGCATCTGAAGAAGATCTGAGATACAGCCATTTCAGATAATATCACCCTGATGCTGCTCTCAGGGCTCTAATTCTGTCCTATTTATACATTTGTATTATTTATTTCAAGTAAACCTTGAATAATTGTAAATAAAAGTATGTATTTATGTGATTATGTTAATACATATATTTATCATATATAGCAATCATATGTAACTATATATTTACTTATAAGAAATTAAGAAAGCTTGGATTTTTTCCATATATCTTACTGCAGAAGTTCAGAAAAATACATACATAGCAAAGAAACATTCAGGAAAAGATAGAGCTATTATATTTGAAAATACATCAAGTTTCAGATACATTTAGGGTACTTTTATTTCTTCCAAATTTCATGAACACAAAGAGTATGTGACAGCCTTCTTACAGAATAATTTTGGTATTACATATATTGTATGTGCAAAGTATCTGTTCAAAGAAATAGAAAAATTGTTTCCATAAATAAAATCGCTTTTAAGGAATAAATTTTGTGATAATGCTTGCTCAAAAGGCACAAATCAGATTTACTCAAATATCCACAAATCAGAATATAGTACCTGCAGAATAACTAGTAAGACTTGTTCTAAACCAATATGCATATTACCCACTCTATAAGGTTCCACAAGTTTTGTTTGGTTTTGGTGGTGTTTTTTTTTTTTATTTGTTTGTTTTTGTAGTTTAAGGGTTCCTTCCCATGACCATCACTCCTTATTAAAAAAATTAGCATGCTAATTACCATTACTAGCAGAAGAACTTAAACAAATCTTTTTTAAAAAAAATCCCCAGGAAGCAGCTCTATTGCCATTCAAGGACTATTTTGCAGACTATTTGAAAAACAAAGAGGTAACAGTTTTGACATGCATTAGATAAATGTACAGTTTACATGAGAAAACATAAGCAATTGGAAGTTTATTTTTTAGGAAAATAAATTGCTTTTAGTGGAGTTGATTTATGAAGTACTTTATGGTGAAATTAACAATTTAAATATAAACTAATATTGATAAGCTGTAACGGTGCCTTATATCAAGTTAGAGTTTACCAAACCATGTCACAATTTAAGGCAACTTAGTCCAGATTTTTCAAAATGAAAGAAAAAAGACAGACATAGGTGAGTGGAAGATAGACACATGAAAAAGTTCTAAAATACTTCAAATCCTCTTTTTAAAGTAGAAATAGAAATACTTTCAAGTACATTTAAATTGAATTACTTGTATTTAACAAATTAAGAATAATAAATTCAGTCCTGGAAAAGATTGATTTCATTCAATCATGATAGTAAAATTTATTTACTCAAATAATAAATATATAATAATGCACTGAAAAAAGCTGTACAGAATAGCACTATGATTATGTGAAGATTTGAGAGTAGTTTGTTTTAGGAAAAACTTAGTACATGGTATGACAAACTAGGAGCTATTTTGACAGAGTGAAGAAATTCTTCCTTGATTGCACAGAATATGAAATCCTTCTCATGTGATTAATTACAATTTGTACTTGTTTTTTTTAAACTTATTACTATAGTATTATATTTATTAAAAAATATTTTACCGCTTTTCTTCACATATAAAGTTGATTAATACAAAATCCTCAGACCCAACTTGAATAATACTCAGTTCCCCATCTCTTACTTGCATGAAACACATTTTAATGTGAATTTATTCAGCCAACTGATATGAACTTCAAGCCCTTTGTCAAGTTTTTTCAATTTCTCAAGATTAACACCTTTAATTAACTTGTGGAAACTCAAACTCTTAAAAAAGTCTCCTGCTATCATTTTGCAATTGAATTCAACTAAGTTTTCGGAGTCAAGAGAAATTTATAAGTGGTGATAAACATTATAATGGGAGAATTTTAAGCAAATGTGGCAAACTAATTAAAAATGTGATTCCCTTATTTTTAAGGTAAAGCTAGAGTAAAAGAAACAAAGCTTGCAACTTTGAGTATATTGAAGAGAAAGTTTCAGATATAAAACAGTGTGCATAATGAAAGAACACTAGAAGCTGTCTTTAGATCAGTTCTGTTGCAAGTAAATCACATCCTTTGTCTAAAAAATAAATTGTATAAAGACTGCTGTATATAAAAATACTTTCAAGATATTAGCTCAAGAATTTATGTCTCTCATACTATTCATAAAAACCGTTATTCAAAGAGCAGTTTTGTCAAATATTTCTAAAATATATATTCAGTGCTGTGTTCTTTTCTCCATTTCCCAACAAAATTAGTATTTTTCATTGTTGTCAGGTTATAAGATGCCCTACTGAAGAAATAGAGGCTTACCTGCAACCACCAAGCTTAAGCTGAGCATTCTGAATAGCTTCTTTTATTTTTAATTTATATAAAAATAACTTTTCCTTTTCAGAATATATTTTCAGCAAAATAAGATAAAATTTTTGTATCCCTTTACTGAAGTTTATTTTGAGGTAGGAAATTTTGAATAGCAGAAATTCATTTAATTTTCCTTTGTGTTATCAATAAAGATTATTCTGTCTTTCTAGTACTTTACATAACAGTTTTGCTTTAACATTAAACTTTTTTTTTTTTTTATACAAACAATCAATATTTTGATCACCTCTCCATTCAACTGTTCATCTTTTATTTTACTAGAACTGCTATTTTAATTCTTGATGAGAACAGACTATTCAATAATTAATGCTGATTATAAGGTATTTGTATACTTTCTTAATGGAAAGAAAAAAATCCTCTCTGCATTTATCAAATAGGCATTATCACATGACAAAATCATTAAGTTTTCCTGATAAATATTTATGTTATCATTTTCAAGAAACAAAACTAAGCAGCCGTTGTTTTCTGGCCTTGGGTTTATTCTTTCATATCCATTGCTTATCTTTAACTCTTGGAACTGCACTTGAAATCCCAACTGAACATACTGTCAATGGTAGCATGAGAAGCATTAGCATGACTATAGCCCAAGCTGTGCAATGGGAATCACAGTCATTCAGGGAAAGACATGCCTTTCACCTCAGCTACTTTTACTCTGACCACCTGGTGATATCCTGCAGATGAAGGTCACCTCCACGGTTATTCATTTGCTCCCTCTGCATCTACTGTGTTCAAGAATCTCCAGTCCTAAGGCCTGATCCCTATTTTCATAAAGCGGGATTTCACTCATATCCACTTGATGAACTGCTCACTTTCTCAACTTTGTTCTATATTCTGATGTTTTTCTTAGGGCCAGAATGAACAGAACTGATCCAATACCTGGCTAGACATCTGTTGATGATGTCAAGTGTAGCTCACAAACTAAAAAGTACACATATAGTGTATTATGTTGCAGTGAGTTATTGCCAATTAGCTGACTAGCATTACTTCTGATCATCTATCTAGTCACATCTTCTTGAATCAAAGTTTTCACCATTGGTAGAGACACTTATATATAGATATTAGCAAAGCCATTAGAAACTATTTGCTGTGCAGTGTGACAGATTTGAAAACTTAAGTTTGGCTCAAAATGACTGACAATAAATTGAACTGTGCTGAAAAGGAAGAAAATAGCAATCTATGAAAAGAGTTGATTTTTCTTTTTTTTTCAGAGTCAATTTATGGAGTTAACTACAAGAAGTATTTGAGAAAGCAAAAGTTACATAATCCATGATTTTTTTTTTTTTTTTTTTTTTTTGGAGTAGTTGTTTGATTATAAGAATGATAGTAGCAGAGGCTCTTTATCTGGCCTTTATATACAAGATAAGACAGTTTGGGATGAGTAGTAACAATATACAAGTTTTTCTAGTTATTAGAGAATCAGTTTTGATCTGTAATCCAGTACTGAAATAAGTGAGGAATACTTTTTGTGATAGCACAAAAATTACGTATTGATTTCTGTATAGTGTTCTCTCTCAGTGATTAGTTTTTGTTTTACTTCTCAGACTCTAAACAATACATTATGGCATGACTCAGTAGAAACATATACATATATCTGTAAAACTTAATAGATTTTGAATTTATTTTTTTAGGAAACATTTTGATCATTTCATTCATATATCAAGAACACGTACATGGAGGTACTAGAATTTATTCTTCAGAAAGATATTTACAGTTGATTTAAATACATGTTCTGATAGACCTCATCTCTAGATGTTTTTGCTTACATGAATAGTTATCTTCATTTTTTATGAAGTAAATAAAGAGCTACACTCAAGTAAACAATATATTTTAGGATATTGTTTTTAACAGATAAACACACTTGTATATTCAATCAAGCAGGAGATCAGAAAATACTTTTTTTTTAATGACTAGGTAAGTGTATAATCAATGAATGTACAGATGTTATAATTATGAAATAATCCAGAGAGTTTGGCTAAGCAGTTACTACACCAAAAGAGAATAGATGGAATGTTTAACCATATCCTAGGCTCACTGTGAAACTTCAGAGGAGGGAATCTCCAGAAAAGGTCCTTTCCCCTGGTCGTCAGCTCTTAAGTGGGTTTAGGAGAGGTGGAGCCAGGCTCCACCCGTCCTGGCAGCACAGGTGAATTGCTCCCGTGGCTGACTCATTGCTCACCTCAGGTGATCAATCAGAGGTTCAGGTCATGATTCAGCAGTTCCCATACAGTAAGCAATCCTACGTGTACTGTTTTTTAAGCTCTGTGAGTGCATATAGTACTTAATCCAGATGTGAAATGCAAAGAATGACAGATAATAGGCATTTTTTTAGAGAATTTGGAGGAATGGTTTAAAGATCTTACATGTGAATGAATTAGATCAAAGTAATATCAGTGAATAGATATGTTAGTACCTACAAGTGTACTTTAAGATATACCTATATTCTTTAATAAATATACATACATAACCATACAAGATATTCCTACATATAACATTAGAGTTGCTTTGGTTTTAGAATCAGGGCTTGCATGACTGGTACATGGTGAAACCTCACGTTACTCTGCCACTATTATTTCAAACTCTATATGTGTGGAACTAAAACTTTATTACATGTAAGAACTGTTTGACCCTTCCCTCACAGGTAGCTTTCCATACATCACCACAGGAGAAGTTTAGATCTAGTAAAGGAAAAGAAAAAAAAGAAAAAAAAAATGGAAAAAAAAAAAAGTATAAGAGAAGGTTATCTGAGTAAAAATAAGACCTAAGAACTACTATTTTGGATGAGACACTGTGATTTCCTTTAAGTACTATATTCTTGGCCTTCTAAATGGCTGCAGAATGCTAAAATCAACACAAAATCAAAACTCTTTACTCAGTACCAGGTTAATCCTTCTGCGTGTGATGTCAGCTGCCTTTTAAAGAATTATCAATGAAAACTGCTTCAGAAGTGAAACTCTTTGAATGTGCTTTTCTACTGAGAACTTTTTTTTTTTTTTTTTTTTTTTGTATCATTACAGAAAACATTTCATTAGTAGTTACTTGGATATTATCTACTCTTCATGCTTACAGAAACATTTGGAAATAAGAGAGAAAATTATTTTATTTTCAATGAATAAAATACTAATGAAGCACATTAGTTATTGTTGTTCATACATTACGAGGTGAAATCAAATGGTAAAATTGGTTGCCTGTAAGATCTGTATTTAAAACGTAATGTATGTAGGTATCAATACACAGAGGTACACCTATTCTCTTTTGTTGATACTTTTAGCAAAAACTAAATCATATTCAGATTTTCTTCTTAAATTTTAAATAAGAAAAATATGACTAGAATGTTTTCACATCACATTTCATAGATTTTTTTCTTTCCTCCATTCTTGAATTTTAATTTAAGTGTAAAAGTATTGACATTTTTTCTAGCCGTTCAAAAAAATAAATCGAGACAAGAAATCTCCACGTGATGCCAAGGGAGTGAATAAGTTGATGAATGAATTGAGAGCTGATGAACTAGTAAGAGCTTATGGGTGAGAATTAAGGAGAATTGATATTGATGACATCACTGTGGGTGTTTGTTACAGGCTGCTAGATCAGGAAGTTGATAAGCTTCAGTTACAGCTGAAATTAGACTCATCTAAATAGAATAGAGCACAGGTTGAAGAACAGGTTAATTGTGAAGTTCACTAAGTCTTATTTATGATGGAGATACAAAATTGGATGATGTACATATGCAGAAAATGCTTTTGTGCTTTTGAAACGTGAGCCACTCTGTAATTTATACTTACACTTCAGTAGTTTGTTAGGATTGTCCATTACAAACTCATTGCTCTATGTATTTTGCATCCATTCTAACAGGAAACTGCTTTCCTTTCTCCCTTTAAGGAATACTGACTATTCCAGCAAGAAGAGTACTAACAGTTAAGAGATCTGAAATGTAGCTCATTCCTTGATAAACTGAGAGATGGACAGTGTGATGATTATTCTGTTAATTTCTATTCTGGAGGAACAACATAATACCATAAGAACACAGGTAGGTTAACAAAGCATTTTTAAAACTGCCACTAACTATTAACTGGCATTACTTCTGCAGTTCAAACTTATGAAACTCATTTTGATCGAGATATTCTGCTTTCAACCTTGTGAGTGAGTATTTTGTATGAATATTTCAGTCAGAGTTACAAGATTCTGTATTTGACATGCAAACTTTAAATATGCAATGTTTCTTGGATAAAGGTGTTGTTTTTTTTTTTTCCTTAGCGTGTTAAGATACAGTCTTTTGCCACTGAAATCAGTATGTGCTAAGCCATCCTCTAGAATGAAAAATGCATAAAGTTTGCTGCAGTAAAAACAAACTGCTATGAAGTATCTTTTAAATTGAAGCAGTTATATGGTGTATATATTAATTAATGTTTCTTCATTCTTTTAGTATTTCCAAATATTTAGTGCAATTTATTGGAAATAAAAAAAAAAATATTTCAAAAAACTCTAGCATTATTATAAATGGTATGTAGACTTTGAGTTTTATTTTAAAACATTGTAAGTAGGTGTACAATTATACCTTTAGTGGCAGATGTTTAATATAACACACAAGAAATAACTAAGTTGACTTTGAAAAGACTACTAATAAGTTCGCAAATTGTTTCTCCATGAAGAGAAATAATTATAAATTTTAAGATACATACTGTTAAATTGACAGAATTGTAATGACATCTCTGTAGGTGGTTCGTATCATGAACTGTTTTATATGCTACTAGGAACATAATGGCAACATTTGCACAATGGGCCTACGAAAGGATGAGGTAGCATAATTGCAGTATCACTGAAGCATGAATACAGACTAATTAACTAAATTGGAACTGCTGCACTCATGCTCACATTTCATCTATCTTATTTCATTTACTTTTACATGCTGTTGTAGTCAAAGAATTGCTGTGTTTGTTGTCTGAATATTGCAGATAATGTTGTCTACTTGCTGCCTTCATCTTACTGCTTATTCCTGAATGCAGTTGTCAATTTTTTGGAGTCTTCTGCTCTGATATTTTACTACTCAATATACTATGGAATGTACATTTTCCCTTGCATATGCAGAATGTATTCATGCATAGAATAGTTAGACACAAACATATTTGTATGCTCACATATTTAGAAATGCACATAGATCTATATATTTCTTTTCTATGTTTTTCCATTAGTCTTTTGACACCATACGTGTGTATATGTGCATATGTGTGTACGTACATACAAACTCTCATATGAATCACAAAAAAAAAAAAAAAATGGTTTGTGTATGTTTACACACATAAAGTGCTTAGTCAACAAGGCAATACAGAAGGATAATTGCATAATTGCCTCCAGGAAATTTAAGTAACTAGTTTAAAGCAAGGACAAGCATCTGAAAAAAATAAAGGCAACCCAGCACATGTTCTGTGTGATGAAGAAATGCTGATACACACAATAGGTGGTACACAATTTCTGCTCATGTTGCAGTAGAAAAGCAATATTTGCTGCTGATAATACTTCTGGAAATGAATATGGTGGAAAAAATATACCAGAAAGAGACAGTGCTGTCCTGCAGTATGTTTAGTGCCACATCAATTTCTGAGTATGTCACTTATTGTCAACTTGAGAAAAAAGACCAGGCAGGGATCTAAACAATTCATATGTTCCTAGAGCTATGTTCTTCTTTGACACACAGATTGTAAAGGATATTTCTAACCTTTTAGCAACAAAAGTCTGATTCTGTATTGAGTTAAAAAAAATAATAATAATAATAATAATAACCTTGGGGTGCAGATATTTTAAAAGTTAAAGAACATGGGATAAAGCAAAAGAAAAAAAAAAAAAAAGTTAACATGATCAGAAGACCCAGATATATTTTAAATAGTCTCAGATTAATGGCAACAATGAGGAATCACTGCAGCTTGCAGCTTGTTGGTATGCAAAAAAATATTGTTGAATAAATGCTTCCAAAAGATGAGAAACAGGTGATTTGCCAGTGAATGTCCAGGCTGAAAGAGTTCTATTTAAGTGAGCTTTATTTAACCTGCTTAATTTAAATATCTTAATATCCACTGAAGAAAAAGAAACAAGAACTGAAAAATCTGATTTTATATGGAAGATCTGTTTCATAGATGTTTGTAATTTAACTTACATAATTGGAAGTAGTAAGAAAAAGTTAGAGCCTGCCTTTGCATTACTGATGTTGATAAATCCAACAGGTGCAACATTACAAAAGGAATGTCAATACTTTTGAAAAGTTAGTTAGAAGTGTTTGAAGGTGGGGTTAGTACTTAAATGCTTTATCACTCGTTGCATATATGTGAATGTAAAATTAATGTATTTTGGTTCTATCAAGTTAATGTTGCTACTGTGCATTAAATATTCTTCAAAATCATGCCACAAAAGCAAAATAAACAAGTGTTATTTTCCTGGACATATAAGGAAAAATAATTCACTATGAAAAACATGCAGCAAAAGCTGATCTAGATTTTTAAAATTCACTAGTTTCACAATTCTGATTTTCTTTGTTGTATTTAGGACACCATTTCCTCAACTAAAGATATTTCTAATCACCAGAGTAAACAATCAGAAACCAAACTGAGGATCAGCAACGTGCCTTGCATGCCGATGAGCAAGCCAAAACAACGTCATTATTGAAAGAGCTAACACAACACAGAAATGTGGGGATACTATAGCAGACTTACAAACCACACGTGAAAATCTCCAACGAAAGTATACAGTCCTAATTCAAAGTAACATCTGGACACTGAGAAAAACAGAAGAATCATTGAGACGGGCAACTACCTGTCTCAAATAAAGTGGAAAAAGCAGGAAAACTATTTCCTTAAACTAATGTGAACCAAGCGATATCAAGCCAAATATTCCTAGCACCATAAAAAGAAGGGAAAAACAGCATGGTACTATACAACATTCCATTATTGGGTCAAGAATACAGAGTAACGATAAAAAGACGTTGGAAATATTAAATTCACAAGATAGGGCCTTTCAGTGAATACTGCATTTTGTAAAAATAATAACAATAAAAAAAAGAGTAGTTATGAAAAAAATCTCTTTATGACACTTCTGGTAGAAGTAATTTCCTCTCTGGAAGATATTTTCTTCTGAAATGAAGTTTACTTCCGAAAGGGATGGGAGGGAAACAAATCAATCAATTAACTTAAACCACTCTCTTTTAATTCATCTACTGCGAACCATAAATTATAATGCCAACATGCTCTGCTTGTTCTGCAAGCAATATTCAGTTACCATTCTCTTATGAAATTAGTAGTATTTTTCTGGAGTTGAAGAAGAAATTAATTTTTCCATCACAAGCAGAATTTTGAAGCATTTATTTCTTTGGGAGAAAGGAAAGAAAATCCGTGCAGCTTTACTAAGGACCTAGTGTACTGGGAAGACAGTCTGAAAGAACAAATGAATGTCCTGCAAATCCAGATATGATATGGATGTATGTTAAACACCATCTTTTCCATTGTATACTCATTGAAACTAACACAAATTAAATTCCATTGGAAAAAAATAAGTGATATTGCCAATATATACCCTAGAAGAGTATACTTTATCTCGTATTTTGAGTGAAACTTCCTCACTGAGACAGTCTGAAATGATTTTTTTTTTTTTTTTTTTTAATTAATAAAATTCACTGTGGTATTTGAAAACGTATACACCATTAACATCTCACTTCATTTGCTTACTAAAGGTTTGTACTGGATTACATTCACTGCACAAACCTTGTACAAGGACATACCTGAAAATAATTATGAAAAAGATCATTTAAGTCTTACACATTACTAGAATAGCCTGCAAGTTGACTAGGGTCTTACTATCTAGAATAAGAAGGCAGTTGAGATAGACATCAGTGCTGAACAATTAATCCCTGACAAAACAGAGTTCTTTTATAAAGGAAACTGAGTAATAACAAAATAAAGTCCCCAAGCAAATTCTAATATCTGCTGAACTACGTTATGTGAAGGTTAATCAGTAGGGAAGTGAAGAAATTGAACTGTGGTCTATAGGGGCACGGATATATGACTACAATGGTCTTGAAAAAGACATTCTAAAATTACAGCAAGGTCATAGAAGTAGAAGACAAAGACTAAACTTGAAGTATCAAGTATATCTCACAGGAAGAACCATGATGTCTATTATTTCAAAGGAATTAATTGGTTAAATTCAAATAATGGATCCAAGAGAATGAATCATAACACTCCTAGTTTATAAGCCAGTAGCATCAGAACTTTGAAAGATGAACCTAGCATTTGAATACAACATTATTGTTACAGTTCTAGCATTAATTCTCTGAATTATCTTCATGTCTCCCAAATACTCCAAACCTCATCTTCTAAGGAACACTCAAGATTCACCACAGTTCT
Organism: Phasianus colchicus; assembly: GCF_987193195.1. Taxonomy (NCBI): domain Eukaryota; kingdom Metazoa; phylum Chordata; class Aves; order Galliformes; family Phasianidae; genus Phasianus; species Phasianus colchicus. The sequence continues at coordinate 103,605,628 of NC_143436.1, forward strand.
AGCGCGATTCTCTTGCTCACTGCTCATACCAACAGTAGTCAAATCTCAACTGATTTGACACCTATTAAAGAATACAACAATCAGGAAAAAACACTTAATGTTTACAATTACTATCCAACTTGAGCTTCACGTTTTCTCATGAAAGTTAACAAGATATATCTTGTGATGACAATCTTTTTTTCTTAGGGTACCAAAAAACCTATGCACACATACTCCCTCCCTCTTTGTCCACAGCTCATTTATTTTAGTTTTAGGGATTGTTTTTCAAGTGCTGAGGCTTTTTTTATTTTTTTTCTTTTTTCCTTTTTTTTCTTTTTTCTTTTTTTTCTTATACAAGCTACTTTTCAAGCTGAAGATATGCTTCCCCAGTCCTACAGGATATGCTAAATATTGTTTTTCCATAGAAAATTAAAATCAAATTAGCAAGAGTATTGTCTAGCAGAAAACTGTAGCTGCTGTAATTATCTGCATCTATGAAAAAAACATTCAACATTTACTCTCGACAATCAACCAGAAAGTGTGCAATTACCTCAAAATCATCCAATTAAACATAAGATCTATATATTCTTAATATACCTCAAGTTACTTCAATAATATTATTTTTTAAATATATATTAAATAAAGTCTGATAAAATGTACAGGGTGTTGTCTCACTCCAATTTATAGGAGGGAGAGGAGGTTCTTTTAACATCTGTATACCCAGCATTAGATTAAGAAACAATGGTTCAAATGTTGGTCTGATCAGTTTATTACAAATCTTAATTAGGGAGATGGGGAAGGGGAGGACGGACACTATTATGAATTAGGGTAATGGGGAAGGGAAGGAGGGTGATAGAAAAGATAGGAAAGAAGAAAAAAGGAGTCTTTATGGGAAGAAAGAGGGAGATAGTCACCACCATGGATCCGGGATGGTTTGTAGTTCAGTCATTGATCTTCAGTAGTGGTGGGTCATCAGGCATTGTTCTGTTGAGGACGATGACAACCACAGCGATGATGGCCCCTTTTCAATGGTTCCAAAGTTGTCGAGTCAGCTCTCTTTGGAGTGGCAGCTTCTGGCTCTGGGATCTCAGCAGAAATTCCTTTGTTCCCACCTTCCAGGCCTTGCCAGCAGATAAGAGGGAGCAGGGATGCCCATCTGCATCCTGTTTTTCACAGGACATGATAGTATCATTCCCCACTTTTCCCATACCAAGCTGGAGCTATTTGGTCACAGGCCAGATCTTCCACCAGTAAACACTCCTGAGCACTGTCTTCCGGAGGTAAGCAGCTCTGGAGGAAGGGGCTTTCAAATGTCCACAAAGTGATGTCGATTGTCACACAGTAGCACCCATCACTTGTCTTCTCAACAAATCAATCAGAGTCTTACTACAAGAAATACCTCAGGAAGCAAGCTTTGAGACAAAAAACAAAGAAGGATTCTCACAGGTGTTAACAAAGCAGATTGAATTAAATAAAAACTGAGCAAAGACTTCAGAGCTTGAATCACACTTAATTAGGGATAGCACACCTGTTTAGGCCATAAAAAAAACAACCAACCAAACAAACAAAGCCGATGTAAAATTGCTCAAGACTGAAAAGGACAAATCTACGAAGTGTTCTGTGCAAAATATTTGAACAAGAATCCACAATGCCTTCTACAGTCTTATTTTAAATTTGGAGTAGCACTCAAAACACATTCAACTCCTGCTGAAAAAGGATTTAATCATAATACTATTAGCTGTCATTACTTATGATAGGCCAAGTTGTTTTTGATCAGATATATAACAAATATAATAGATGATTTGAATAATAATAATAATAAAAAAAAAAAGATGGAAAACTAGAATGACAGGTTAACACTCCCCATTGATAAAACTTACTATTCTTATAATGCCCTTTTGAAGTAGGTGATCTGTACTGCAGAATTGTCTCTTTAATGAAACACTCAAGTACCTGAACATTTCATTAGCATTAGTTTTTTTTGGTTTTATGTATTAGCTAAGAATTATGTATTGGAATATGAATACATACTCTGTTGTACTTAATCTTCTTATTTTATGAAATAGGAGTGATATTTGTTTCTCAAATTCCAATTTCCCAGATTTTAAGGAGTTTGAAAAACATCAATTTTTTAATCTTCAGAAATTAGGAATAAGATCCCATTCAGGACAGTTTCTTTTTCTTTTCTTTTTAACTTTAGATTCTATATTTATTCAAAATTGTTGAAGAAGTAACACACTTACTATGCAAATCTATTCTTGTCAGCAGAGAAAATCTCTCTCATCAGATGAATATATGCTGTTATTTTAACAGCAGTAATCTCTGCAATGAACTGTTTCAGTCTCTCTAACTGCATAGCAAAATCATGCCCCACTGAAATCAAAGGTAAAAATTCTGTCCATTTCAATCCCAGAGGCATTATATATGATGTAAACACTTTCCAAATAACAAGCGAATGAATTCAGAATAGCCTAGTATAATTGTTGCAATACTTAACCACAAAAATATAATAAAATACACTATATCTAAAATATAAAATATATTATATATACATCTATATAGAAGTTAAACTAAATTATGAGTTGAATAACTGTGAAGAATAAAAACTTTTCCAGGAAATTCCAACAAGGTGTTCATTTCACTTTTATTTTTCAGTGCCAGTTCAGTCAGCTTTTACAACCCAGTCTTCACCATAACTTTTTGCTATACTAGGCACCTACTAAAAGATTTCACCATAAACTTTATTTACACTGTGTCAGCCTCGTGCAGTGTCACAACAGCGCGCTTGAACAACTTGAAAGGTTTTCAATGGAATGTTTTCCAAACAAAATTTTTAATGGAGATGTTTGTTCACTATTTCTTTTGTCTTTGGTAAACATACTTATGAAATATTAGGAAATTATGCCAGTTCCATGAGTGTCCTCCTTGTGATGCATTCACAAAAATTTACATACATACATACATTAAAGACTGCTTTTTTTTGAAAGAAATATAAATTTGTACAGCATAGAAAAGTTGATCTGTAATCAGATAAACACTTGCAGACCATTGGTCAGTCATATTACAGTTGGCAGTTGATCAACATATTTATATTAAAAGATTTAGAAAAAAAAAGTGACAACTTAAACATGGTTTAGTAAGAAGTTAGTAGAAGCTATGAAAAGTTTCCAAACTATTAGCTTTGCCTTTGTAAAAGTTTATCTGTATTACTGAATTAATATGCTATTTTATTATCTCAACCAAGAAGATTATGTTTTTGTTTGGTTTTTTAGTATTAGTCTCCAAAATGTTAATGTTATTTTTATAAAAAGCAGACACAGAAATCACTTAAACAATTGCAGCAGTATACATTATAAATTTTACCTCTCTGTACATTTAAATTCTTCAATAGTTGGAGCAAAGACAAAATCTGTTATAAAACTAGATGATGCTAGGAGATGGCCAAGCTGGTCATTCAGACATTAAATTCAAAAATTGAAGAGATGTGTTATTACTATTTTTGACGTACTGTGGAGAAATCAGACAATGTTTTCAATACTGATGCATTACATCATTCAAAATACTAAGATACAAAATTGAATTTATTTTTTGCTTCATGAAAATTATAATCTTATGCAAAAATATGCAAAAACGTGGAAAATATGTAAGATCACCATTTTAAAATTAAATTAATTTAGAAAAATAATCAGGTACAGAGAGAAATCAAGCTGGTCTGCCTTCATATTTATGAATACTTTTTTACCTTGAAATTGTGTTTTCGTACATTTTTTTCTAAGTTCCCAGAGAACAGAAAGCTGAAAAGTTGCTGAGAAATATTTTAACAACTACCACTTCCCCATTAGTGTTAGTTTAATATACTGTACTTCTAAAGTAGTCAGGAGTCTAAATAGCATAAGAAAAACTCTTGGCATGTTCAAGTACAGTGCAGTCCTATGCAAATGCACATATTAAAAAATATCAAGTTGCTGTATGCTAATGATGCATGAGAAACGAAGTTCTACATTTCTGTGTCACTGACCATATTTCAAAATCTCAGTTGTATTCAATTCTTGTATTTTCCTTTTTTTAAACCAGTATTTTAAAAGAAAACAAGAATTCAGACATATAGTAATGGTAAACGTATTTTTCTCATTCTGCTGCTTTTTACATTGCCTATTTTTGAAAAAAAAAATATCATGACAAAATATGTTAGAATAAGACTGAGTTTTTATTTTTATTTTTATTTTTATTTTTATTTTTATTTTTATTTTTATTTTTATTTTTATTTTTATTTTTATTTTTATTTTTATTTCTAACTACTGTAGTAAAGCTAATTAGATCCTTTGTTGTATTTCAGTATCACTTCTTGGACTTCTCATGGGATTATGCTGGACAGATACTCGGAGCAATGTCTTCATAAACTTGATATATGGTTAATTAGTAGGTTTACTGAAAAAAATTACATTATTCTTAGACTTTGCTCAAATTTGTACCTGTTTCAGATAAACAGAGTATTTGAATCTATTTGAAAATGTAAGTTATGTAAGCAAGCTAATATAAAACCAAATCAGCAAAAATATTTCTTCATGCTGCTTTGCAGTTAATTAACTAAATTAGACTTAGATTTCAATTTCTTCTTTCACTCTGCTTTTATATTTTGTCCAACGGCTGGCCAATGCAATGTATATATTCTTATGTATCATCTAGTTAGACATTTTCATTGGATAAATATATTTATCTTTCTCACTTTTAGGCTCATCTGCTTACCTTTTTTCCCTTTTCCCCTTCCCCTGAAATAACATTTTTCAACTCTTATTTCCCTGATTTCTCCTGTTTTTTTTTTTTTTTTTTTTTTTTTTTTTCCACTCCTTCACATCTGCCTTGTCTGCCTCCCTTAGCTGAAAGTTGAAGTGGTTGATGGGGGACAGTTACTGTCACTATGCAATTGTTTCTCTTCACTTTCTTCTACACACTTTCTGCTCCAGCATGGGCTCAAGGTTTAGAATACATTCCATGGACTAATTCCATGGATTAGTATTTCACTGCTAGAAGAGCCATGAAGGGGAAAAGGTATGCATTTCCGGTCAGGTGGCTGCCTACTGAGGGAATTCCCTGAAGACTGATGAGGGCATTGTGGGAGACAGTGGATGACCTGGTCAGAAGCTTGTAAAGATATAAAAAAATTCACTGATATGCTGTTCTATGAGGAGACACCTGGAAAATCTTGTAGTATGGGGGATAAACTGGCCTTTCCCAGAACAAAGAATACATATCGCTGGCTTCTTTTACAGTTTCAGGTCAACAGTGATTACCCCCAAATTTCACAAATACAGTTACAATGAATAATGTGTAGCTAAGGTATTTTAGAAGTGGAGACATTCCCTTTAAAGACAGTCAGACTGAGATAGACCTTCAGAAAAGAAGTATGATGTTTTGGGGGCACCATCCTCAAAGTAGAAATTACGGGACATTCTTCCAGTTCAACTAATATTTATGCCAATACTTTAGACGTGCAACAAAAGTAGTCAGCGTCAATTTATGGATTGGACAGATTCTTCTCCTTCACCTGGCAAAAAAAAAAAAAAAAAAAAGTACAGCGTTAAGTGCAGAGAAAAGCAACTGCTAGGCTTGTGAGTAAGTCTGGAAGCACGTCAGGCAAAGCCCCAAGGATGGATAAGACAACAGATGTGTCTTACAAATTAAAGTATCGGTGGGTGTAGCTGTGGGCTTTAGTTTGATTTGTATCTTCAAATTATGTTCCAAGGGGAACTGTAAGACAAAGAGGATGCTATCTCACAGAGAGTTGAGAGAGCCTTTTCAAACATAAATTTGGTGTAATCATGAACAGAACAGTAGAGAAAAGCTCACAAAATAACTATCTATAAAATGATCTCAAAATGAGGGGGCAGGATTATTTGAGATAAGAATATGAAACACCATGGTGAATTAATTTGTTTAAATGTATTTGTATATTAATGAAAAACAAATTTGGAAATAATCAGAAGTAAATTTGTGATCAAAACTACTAAATTTTCCAAACAGATTTATCAGAATATAAACATGACTAAATTAATAATTTTAAAGGGCAGAACTTGTTCATGTAGAACAGGAAAGGGAAAAATAGTTTAATTAAAAATAAAAGATGTATATTTGCTCCATGATTCAATTGTAGGTAGAATGTGAAAACTATATATGTGAAACCTACTATGCTGTGGACTGTGATTTAAAAAAGAAAAAAAAAAAAAAGAGACTTTATTATTGTAAGAAATTATCAGAATTATTTAAATCACACAAATTGAGGAATATGGAAGACAGGGAATACAGGACAGCCAAGACATATCTTATTTTTTTTTAATAACAATGTTAATGTAAAAAGTGCATAAAGAAACTGAAAGAGAATTTCTTCAAGACTGACATCATGATTGTAATAAAATGGAATGTACAATGCGATCTGAGTGAGAATGACTAGGAAATAACACAGACCACAGTTTTTGGAAGGGGAGAGAGAAGACAAACAAACAAAAAATTGCAATTTTGGGAAGAATGGCATAATAAATCTGAAATTTAGTTGAAAACGACCATGAAATAGACTTAACTTCTTCAGCTCTTCACTTTGGCATGCAAAGACAAGATCATTTCTCCTAGATTCCGTGTGAATATCTTTAGTATAACCTTGATCCAGTTGTCCAAGAAAAGTCCATCAGTTATTCAGTCTGAGTGTATAGCGATCTATGTCTCCTAATGAGCTATGTTATGTATTAGATAGAAATATTAACTAGAAGCACTAAAACACAAATGCTTTAGATTTGGAGAAGAATGAGAATACTTTCTGAGATGCCTCCAAGCTCGATTTGCTGTATTTGTAAAATTATTTGTTGAAGAGAAGGAAAAACACAGAAGAGCAATCCTGAAATAAATGTTCTATTTCAACTACAACAACAAAAAGTCAAAAAGTCGTTGTAATATCCTTTTCAAGTTAAGGAGAGAATATTATCATAGATATCAGAATTCTTAAAGATTCAAAGCTGAGATTTCATTAACATATGCAAGATCAATTTCTTACAGTTTTTATACATAAACTGAACAGATCAATGTTTAGCTCCCTAACTGTAACTAGGTTATGTTATTTAAGTCTTTTGGAGGTGAAACATTAGCTGTCCTTAAAGCTTACAGGCAGTTAATTCAAATGTCCCATGGTTGCCAGAGGAATTACATGTAAGAACCAGTTAATACATATGATTAAGTAATCTGTCTGTACACAACTATTCATACATTGTTGCACAGAAATTCAACAGTGAAAGAATCATAGTCATAAAATGATGCAAATAGCAAAAATAATGACTGAAGATGCACAAAAATTAGTCTTGGAATGAGCATCCCAACCTAACTCACCTTAGTTTTTGAGAGTGGACTTCTCTGTAAGTGGCTGACTGGTAAGCTTTAAGTTACTGCCACCAATTTCAGGTGGTAATAAGAAATAATTGTACTGTGTACATTCTGAAAGACTCTCTTCTATACACCCCATAAAATGAGAACAGATACACATTCAACAAATTAGTTATTTCATAACATATTTCTCAAACTTTTGTGGTTTGCCTGTTAAGCAGTCATCAGCAGAAAGCCAGCAGATGCATGGTAAGTCAAAAAAAAAAAAAAAAAAAAAAAAAAAAAAACCTGAAAAGAGAAATATGATCATGAGTTAGAAAAAGAAAGCTCATCTGCTTTGAGATAAGCAGACTCAGCTGAGCAAAAAAGAACTATAGAAGATATAAGAAGGTAAAGTTTCATAGTTTCTTAGTGAGAGTGACATCAGTAAAACCTATATTTTAATTCCATGACTTTTTCTCATGGTAAATCTTGTAATGAGAACAGCAAATTGTAAACATAAATCAATTTCACAGTTAGGAAGACACAAACTTTATGTATTCCCCTAGCTTTCAAGCTGCTTTCTTGGATGGCATACAGTCACTCAGGAATTTCAGCTTAAGTCCATGGCTAAGCTTGTGTGAATCTGAGCACAAGTATTTTCTGCATCCTGGGAAAAAATCATAAACAATGTTTTTGGGGGGGGGGGAAAAAAAAAAACAGGTATAAGAACAGTAATCGGTTTCCTAAGTGCAGAGTACATATGGATTTTTGTAGAGTACAATTTTGAGGGGAGGAGTGAGGAAGGAGTGAGGGATTCTTTTATCCAGATCCTATCTCTTGTAAGACTTTAAAAGCTGACACTGGAATATAATTTGTATGGATCTTCTTTGTTATTTCAAAATCATGTGATTATTTTAAAATATAATTCTCATAGAGAATTTGCAAACTAAAAACAGTAATGAAATACAAGTTACAGAATTGGGTTGTAGATTTTTTTCCTTGCCTGTGTGGAGATGATGGATACCCTTATTTCTTTGCCTTTATTGTTCACCGTGTCCTGCTGAATGAATGCTGAAGACCATAATAAATTGACATCATATTTGCAGAACAGCTTTCTGAGACCAAAGGTCATTAGGATATAAGACTACTGACAATTTCCAGAAAGGTACTCTGTGTTTCTGTTGTCTGGATGTTAATTAAACTGAAATTTATCAATGAGTTTATGTCAAATATGGATCTGTGCTAATCTAGTACAGAGGCAAATGTCTACTTTCTGATGTATGGTTTTATGAAAGGAATTAGTTCGCATTGCAGAAATATTTTTCATACCCAGTTTACACTGTGCTTCCTTTGGCAGTCTGCTACAACCTTTTAGTCTTATCAGTGAATAATAAAAGTGTTGCATCTATTAATAACAAAGCCATTTTGTCCTTCACTGTCATGGAAGTAATGTAGAATCACCTTGAATTCATGAACTACATTCTTATAACTCAAATACAAGACTGGATTATTCATTACACAAACAGAAACAAACTTGTTTATGAAATCCTAACATATCTGACACTATACTATACTGTGGAAGCTTTTACTTTTCCCTAATTTTAAGAGCTTTTAGAAATTCTTTATATTGAAATGTTAAGGAAGTACAACACTGATCTAAGAAGAAAAGCATTTTAAAAGAACATGTAATGATAAGTCTTTATATTGCAGTATAAAAAACAGCACAAATGTTTATTCAGAAATTGCTCTCTATCCACATCAGTTATCCTTTAGAAACAAAATCAAGAAAAGGCTTTGAATATCCTACTGTTTCCAGTACTCAAATGCTCATCATTCTCAATATAAAAGCTTTCCTACATTAACCTTTTTTACTGAAGGTTTCTCATTATCACCAGAGGTGACAAGAAGTTCCACTGCCCCTCACTGCAAGAAAGACATTGAGGGTTCAAAGAAGGGCAATAAAGCTGGTGAGGGGTCTGGAGCACAGGCCTTATGAGGAGCGGCTGAAGGAGCTGGGATTGTTCAGTCTGGAGAAGAGGAGGCTCAGGGGAGACCTCATTGCTCTCTATAACTACCTGAATGGAGGTTATAGTGAGCTGGGGGTCGGCCTCTTCTCTCGTGTAAGTAGTGATAGAACAAGAAAGAACGGCTTCAAGCTGTGCCAGGGGAGATTCAGGCTGGACATCAGGAAATACTACTTTTCTGAAAGAGTGGTCAGGCACTGGAATGGGCTGCGCAGGGAGGTGGTGAAGTCACCGACCCTGGAGGTGTTCATTTGGATTTTGTGTTGAGGGACATGGTTTAGTGAGTACTATTAGTGATAGGTGGATGGTTGGACTGGATAATCGTGAAGGTCTTTTCCAACCTTGGTGATTCTGTGATTCTGTGAAGTACGTAGATTTTTCAGTTTTGGTATAGATTCCTACCAAGACACATACATGGGGTGTGATGTCAGATTTAAATTGTTTTAGATAAAAGGCCTGCAACCATGAGCTGAATGATCACAGTAGTATAGAAATATTCATATAAAAGCATTCATGACATAAGGTTCTGGAAGGTGGGAAATAAAACTTGAATCTTTCTGTGCTTATATTACATACTCAGATAAGTATTTGTACCTGATTTACAATGCTGTTGAAATTCAGCTCTCTATACTGCTCTTGACTTTGTTCTCCTTATAATGAAACAGAGTGTCTATATATGGAGTACGCTAAAATCAAAGTCCTACAAAGAAAGCACTCCTGTAAGAGATTTTTACTTGATTTAGTATCACGAAGTTGGAATTTAAAAATAAAAATAAAAATAAAAAAATCCATTCAGCTCTCATCAATTTGTTTAAATACGGGGTTTTAATCTATCCTGAATCAATTTTGTGACTCAATAAGCTTGTGAGACAGACACAACAGAACAATAAGAAAATATATCATTTTTACAAGCAAGCAGAACAAACATTCAGAATACAATGGCAAACACAATAATAAAAAAGCAATTCTGCCTACTAAACCTACCCAGTCTCATGACTTTGCAGTTACTTTATCCTTTAATTTAGCTATTGCAGTGTTTAGAAAGGGAGTTTGAAAGTCTTTGTTGGTTGTATGATTTTTTTTTTCTGCTGAACAGATTTCCTGTAGAACAATCTTTCATATGGAAAAAAAGAGTGATAAAGGTTTTGTTGTGTTGTTATATTTCTTTTTTCTTTTTTCTTTTTTTTTTGTTTCTTTTCAGTTTCCTCACATGAAGTCATAAAAGATAAAGAGAAAATAAAAACGGTTATGTTTATTTCCCTAATAGTAACAGCTTGTCCTCTCCACTGTAGCTCAGGCAAGTAAATAAAGCTACAAACAAAATTAATAAACTTTAAGCATCTTCTCTCCAGACTGTTTTAAATTGATTTTTTTTGCTCTATTGTTGCAGCTGCTCAACCAGTGAAAAGAGACTGTATTATTTAGGAAAACTGATCATTTAAATGAGTGATTCTTCCCAAAACCATGTGTAGCTTTGTCTGTGGGTATAGTCAGACTACCAATAAAAAAACAGTGACATGAGTAAATATAATAATTTGACATTTAATAGATTTTATATGTATACTTTTTATTGCATCAAAAGAATATTTTAAGTTACCAGTGACATGAGTAAATATAATAATTTGACATTTAATAGATTTTATATGTATACTTTTTATTGCATCAAAAGAATATTTTAAGTTACCAGTGACATGAGTAAATATAATAATTTGACATTTAATAGATTTTATATGTATACTTTTTATTGCATCAAAAGAATATTTTAAGTTACATAAACAAGCCTGATTAATATCCAAAGCCTTGATTCTTTTACCAGAGACCTGAAGACCTGAAAAGCATGTTTTTATGCACTGCATGGATGCTTATTGCAAGACTATAATCTTCATGCTAGTTAAGGAGTTTAAGCAAGAAGTTGTTATTATAGGCCTTGAACTCAGGAAAGAGTAATATAAACAAACAAACAAACAAACAAACAAATAAAAGATGTTGTTTCCCCACTTTTTTTTTTTTTTTTTTTTTTTTTAAGGAAAATATGAACTGAAACAGGTTATATTACCATATTTTAAAGTAAGGAACTAAGGGAATAACTTACAAAGCAAACATACCACAATTTTTTCGTATGGATATTTGTGCTTATTTTTTATTTTAGACCAAAATGGGAGCTGACACTAGGCTCTCTCAAAAGTTTAGTCATTTGCTTTGAGGTGCAAACTGTTTCTTGTGTCTTGAATTTGAATGCAAGTTTATTATTTGGCTTTAAAAACTCCTGTGAATACTGAAATCAGGAGCAGAGAGATGCCTTAAACACCCTACTACCCATTTCCCTCCATTCCTTGCCCACAGAATAACAATACTGGATCAAAAGGATGAATACACTATAGATGTGAAAAAACTTAATTTTCTTATTTATCTTAGAATAAATTAGAAGAAAATGAGAGAAGTAAAAAGCAAATATAAATGGAAATAGTTTCAAGTTATGCAGTGCTGAGAACTATGAGTCAGAAGTATAAATAGACAAATAGTATATGTTTAAAAACATATATAGGTAATTTTCTTGTAATCTTCTTTCTAAAGTACCTGAATGGAAGTCTACATAAAATGAATATTTTTCCTTGTTTTTGCTGTTGTTGTTTGTTTGTTTGTTTGTTTGTTTGTTTTGTTTGTTTGTTTGTTTTGATTTTTTTTCAGTATAAAGCATTTTTGTACTTACACAGTATTTCTGCTTGAATTCTATTCTAGAGTTCTGAGAGGGGTTGTTCCCATGACTAGCTGCTGTGGTTATTGTTTTGGTTTGGTTTTAAAGGCTCTTATGCAGTTAAATAAATCTGTTTTAATAGAGGCATAGAGGCATTCTTGGCAGGAATAAACAAAAGTTATATGGGAATATCTTTGCATAGAAATAAATTTTTATTAGTGACCCAAACTCAAGGAGACCTCTGCAGTGAAATAGAGGCTAGATAAATATTTAATGTATACATGTACTATTTGTGAAGGATATCAGAGTTATCAGGAATTACTAACTGCAAAAAAAACTTCAATGCATCACAGGACACTGCAAGAACAGGATAACACAAAAACATCATATGATTTGCCATAATAACCCTTCTACACCAGCTGTCCTAGACAGTTGCCAATTTTATCTTCACTTTAAGGATTCCAGGGTATTGTATTACAATTTTCCATCTCTTCTCTTTAGCAGAAGACTAGAGTTTCTTCTTGTCTCTTACATAGTTTAATCACTCCACTTAATAACAGGAATTGCCACATTTTCTAGAAATTACCACAACCATTATAGGCTCTTTGTTCTAAGATTTACTTTCACTGAGATTTTCTTCACTTGTCAACAACAACAAAAATATTTGGCATATATTTAAAGAATTTGGTAATAAATATTTTATTTAGGACTTCAAATGAACATCACTAATTTTTTGTAAATGTCCAATGATTCTGATTATTTTTTAAATTATATTTCCTATATAATGCTTTAATTTTCCTTGACCTCAACACTGTTGCCACTGGGGCAGTTTATAAATATTCTATTGCAGTCTGCAACAGAATAAATGTGAAAGCATCTGCATAATTTCTGAGATATTGGGCTGCCTAGGATAATTTAATACATTTATTAAAGAAATCTTATCCATTTATAAGAGTCAAATAATTCATTTTTCCTCGTGTCACAGTGGAGTTTTTTCTTTTTTGTAAACCCTGTAAGTTCTGTAATAATGATTTCATTTAATTCGAAAAAATAACAGTATTGGTTGTAGAAACTTATGATCAGCTCTGTTGGATGCACTTCTCCCTAGTGAAAGAACGTAATTTCTAGGGTTACATTTGTTCTCAGTAGTAAAAAAATTTTCTGTGAGGCATGTCTCAGCTTGCAAGTTGTTGCTTGTTTTCCTTCCCATAAACAAATGCTTTAAGTGAATAAATGATGTCAACATTTTGAAGAAAAAGTAAGACTTTCCAATTTCACAGAAATTATATGATGTGTGAAGACTACAGGCAGTACTTCTGGTTGCATTTCCTAAGAGCGTTGAGTTGGTTTTATTGCTTCTGAGTGTAACTGAGGCCTTTCCTCCATTCAGGTACTGATGAATCCAGTTTTACAACATATCTTTAGAACAACTGTGGACAGCATAGTCAGAGTTCCCAGAATCAATACTTATGCTTATCTGTGAAACCAGTCATTTTAATTGGTGATTCACAGTTCCCAGAGATACGAGACAGGGAGGAGGAAAGGAACAAGAAAGGGCACTTGTACAATCTTCTGACAGTTACTGGAGCTATTGAAACGGTTATTATAACATAATGAACACCTTCATTTCCAGTAACTTCTTTCTGCTTTGTTCTGTAATCTTTTACAATCTGTTCTGCAATCTTTTACAAGAAATAAAGATTTTTTTCTCTTACGTATATTTATTGTAAGGAAATTCTTATATTGTAAAGGAATTAAAAAACATTGCCACAACAACAAAAAAGGTTCTGGCTCAAAGTGGCATAATTATCTGAGATCCAGAAAGCTTGATGTAGAGTTGTTGCATTTAATTTTCACTGCACATTACCTAAAAATAAACCTAGTGGAATATACGAAAAGTATATCAATTATGCTTAATTATTTTTTCCCCCAAGAGAAAGACCGTAACACATTCTATCATAACTAGATACTAATTTTTGTTATAAAACAACAAGAAAAAAACTACATTGCAATTTTGCAATTATTAAACATCAGAAATTAAACTTTGACAATAGTAACAGAATATATGTAAGAGAAAAACAACAAAGTACATGTCTTCCTACGCTGCCCATTACAAGCAACCAGTGTAGCATATTCTGGCAACAAACAATAATATCAGCAAATATTTTCACATTTCTATACACAAAAACACAAACACTTTATGTCTCGCTCCAATTTATAGGTAGGAGAGGAGGTTCTTTTAATATATGTATACCCGAAGGCAAGATTAAGACATCACAGGTCAAATGTTAGCCCGTCCAGTTTATTACAAATCCTAGTCATGTGGGGAGGTGGGAAAGGGAAAACAGGTGATAGAAAAGATAGGAAATAAAAGCAAGGAGTTTTTGTAGGAAGCCAGAGGCAGATAGTCACCACCGTGAGTCCAGCGTGGTTTGTAGTTCAGTCCTTGATTTCAGTAGTGGTGTGTCGTCGGGCATTGTTGTTCTCTCTACAACAATGACAGTGATGATGGTGACAACGGTGACAATGGTGACAACGGTGACCCTTTCCAATGGCAGTACAAACTTATAAGTCCAAAGTGGTTGAGTCAGCTCCTTTTGAAGTGACAGCTTCTGGCTTTTGGATCTAGCAGGAACTCCTTTTGTTCCCATCTTCTGGGCCTTTCCAGCAAATAAGAGAGAGGACAGAGGTGCCAACTTGTATCTTGCTTTCACAGCATACAATGGTATCATCCCCCAGTCTCCCAGCAAGCTGGAGTTATTTGGTCACAGGCCAGATCTTCCACCAGTAAACAGTCCCAAGCACTCTCTTCCAAAGGTAAACAGCTCCAAAGAAATGCTTTCAAATGTAAAATTGTCCACACTGTGATGTTGATTGCCACATGGCAACACCCACTTCTCATCTCCTAGATAAGTCAGTCTTATCGCCAGAGTGCCTCAGAAAGCAAGCGTTGAGTTAAAAACAAAGGATACATACACTTTAACTTGATGTTGGTTGAGTTCAATTCCTAACAACAGCCTTGGCAAAAAGCAAGGTTAAGCCAGTCTAAGTCCAAACCTGCTGAGTAAACGGGCAACAGTAGGAAGACATGTACTTTTTTTTTTTTTTCCCCTTACATATATTCTCTTACTATTGTCAAGTAGAACCTGGTCAGATTTGAAGATCTAGATTAACATACTGTTAATTAACATAGAAATGTAGAGATAGCACTCTGATAAGCACCGAGATTTATTTTTAACTTAATAAACAAGAGACAAAATTAGAACACGGTGAGAAATTTAACATTTTACTTACTGAATAAGAAGGATTGATGATGCTAAATGCTTAAATCAATTACATACAATATTACAATGGACAGTATCAAAACAAAGTCCTTTTTAGCTACCAATTTTCTTTAGTTACTTCCAATGTCTTCTAAAATTAATCTTCCCTCCAAGCATCTTCTAAAAGAGAAAATATGCATAACTCTGCCACATGCCTAGGCACCAATAGTACCCTAGTAAGAAAGCAAGGCTGAGTACTTGGAATAAATGCCCAGGTTTAAATCCTTTAGAGGCTATGCCAGCAAAAAGGGTTGTTATCAAATTATTAACATAATATAAGTGCCACTTTGTATGTGCAGGAAAGTGCAGGTAGTAAACTGCCATTGTGTTAACACAGGTGATCATTAATAGAATATAACAACTGGTCCTCTACTGCAAGATTGTTATGTAAACAGAAAGCCAAATTCCATGTTCTTCCACAGTTTTAGAGGTTATATCCCAGCAGAGCAGGTATTTGCACTAATGTAGGAAAACCTAGTTTCATGTCAAAGGTTTGTGAAGAAAAATTAAGCTTGTGCAAACAATACAATCTGTGTTTCAAAGAACTATCATCAACTACTAACGAATAATTATTAAAAATAATAAACTGAAAATCTTCTCTTTCCAAAATTCTCCTACATTTCTTAAATTAGTTAGACCCAATTCGACTTTTTATTTCTGTTATGATGAAAAATTATGTTTCCAAAGAAATCCTTAGACTTTCTTAGCATCATGTCTTAGGATTTCAATATAAGATATCTGCTTGAGGAAATATTTAGTTGAAGGGGTCAAATCATTTGTTTTTTACTAAATCGGAATGCAAGCTATTTCAGAAATTTGGGATACTTCAAAAAAAGTAAAAAAGTGTTGCCCTAGGTAATTCTTTCTGCCATATATAGATTTTTCAGGGCCTTAAGAACTGGCCTTCCATATATTCCTTATAAAATAATCTACAATTTTTACATAGAATATTATCTCAGGAAAGCATAAAGGCATGGCCTCAGAAAAAAAATATGTTAATATGAAATGTTTTTGAAACATCTTGATTTTTAACTCTATAGAGTCAATTGTAAAAAGTTAAGATGTTCCATTTTCTGCTCTTGCTTTTATGTGAGAACAAAAGCACAGTTTGATCACATTTGCTATTTTCTCTCCATTTTGCTGTGTTTGTTTAAAGTAAAATATTAACGCATTTTGACATCATGCATGTATCCGTCTTTAGTTACAAAGGTTTTTACTAGTGGCTATTTTATGCTGGGTTTTTGGCATGCTGCTATGAACAGGTGTGACTAATGTGATGAAATTTGGAGATTATTTGGTGGGTAGTGTTTCCAACACTAGGAAAAGGTTCTAGTGCAGTTGAAGGTTTTCCAAGTAACTGAACTGGCATTTGTACCCTAGTTAACTGTCAAATCATCTTCTGAGCAGGAATAATGCCATCAAAACAGATGGTTATAATGCATATTGATGGCCGATTATTATTTATACACAACAGGTGAGGATGTAGAAGATTTCACTTTCTTTAGCCAGGAGGATCAAAAATTACAATCCACGCAGTGCTTTCATGCATAACATTAGAGGGATAAAATCTCCCTCCTTATGCTTCATCTCACAGCTACTACAGATTAATCTCCTTGCTACTGTGTCCTTTTCCACAGCAGTTTGGCAAGCCAGTATTACCCACTGACATTCCAGTTAAGTACATCAGGTAGTAATAAACCATGTCTACTATATTCATCAATGGACACTAGCCTTTCCAAAATTATTAATTTGGAAGAATGAATATGAAAGCAAACAAAATACTGTTTATTTTAGATTTCCACAAGATACAAATAAATTAAGCAAAAATACAGCCTGCCCAGGGAATATTCTAAATTAATGTTATTTCAATACAATGCATTGTCACTAGTGAGAACTAGAGGAAAATGGAAATCGTAACAGTCTTGAATTAAAGCAGATCACATTTTAAGTATCAATTAATTTGGTTTTGCTGACAAAGCCTGATGATGCATATATACATGTGGAGGTACTGATATTCCTTTTTGTCTCATAAATGAGACTTGAAGATATATTGTTTATAGTCTTTGTAAACTAAATGAAGGTTACTGAAGACCAGGACATCTGAATGGCAGATATAAAAAATGATCCAGGAACAGGTGGAATGGCTTTTGAGCTCCAGAGAATCAATGTATTTTTTATTATTATTATTATTTTTGTAGTAGTAGTAGTAGTACTCAGGAAATTATTTCCTTTAGCAGTTCTTTACAGGTGCAAGTATGACTGATGCTATCAAAATTCAGAGACAAGAGAAGAAATATAAAAGGAAAACAGAACATGATCAAGAAAGCTACCATAATCAATGTTATATTTGTGCTCAAGAGCTTCTAAGGATATTAAAGATGAACCTTAAGGAATTGGGAAAAGCAATGGTATGAGTTCAGGATACCAATACAATCAGAATGGTAGGCAAGCAGGAAGCATCGTAGCTTGAAGATCTGATGAGAGCACCATTAATATCAGTGAAATAAACATCTAAGTATGAAAACTAAAGTTAATGGACCTGCAATTTATCAATAGGAGAAAAAGTAAGCATATTTTAGTAGAATGAAATAAATTTTACTTACCGTCTGCAGCAAGAAAAAGGAAAAGACAAGAGAGGATCCTTACTATCTTTTAAATATCTTTTAAATACAGGAATTATTATCAACAATCATGACAATAAAAAAAGATAGTCAACAAGGTTTCAGGAAGAAAATTAAATCTGTTTTGAGCATGTGAGCCTTCTGAGACTGGGAGACAGATTCTGAAGACTATGGAAATGAAAGACTGAACATAAGGAATATGAAAGATAGATAATGTCATAGTTTTATGATTTTTAGTTATTGGTATTCCACATCATAACATCATGTAGTGCAGTGGGAGTCAAAGTGTTAATACTCCAATTCTGGTACCTGTCCAATTCAGGGTCCCAAAACCTGGGTACCTGACACTACCTGTCAGAGTGTCTCCTCTCCTGAAGAGGAGAACTATATTCCCCGGAAGACTGCTCACTGTGTTGTCTTCATTTCTACTCAGGGGAAACAGATAACAGGCCTTGGTAGGTCATCTGTTCTCCTTCTTCGTCAGGCTCTCCTCCTTGCTGCTCAACTGCTCTGCACATCTAATCTCAGTATTATGGTGAGGCCTATCCACCTTTCGGACACTCTCTCTCATTTTAGAATCATAGAATCACAAGATTGTAAACGACCTGCAAGATCATCTAGTCCAACCACCTTCCCATTCCTATTAGTACCACAAGCTACTAAACCATAGCTCGTAGCTCCTCATCCAGGCGCCTCTTGAACACTGCCAGGGATGGCAACTCCACCACCTCCCTGGGCAGGCCATAATATTTGATTTGATTCATTAGGTTCAATTCTAATTATATTGTACTATAGTGTGTTATCTTGCATTCCGATACTATATTTAGTAAATTAGTTTGTTTCCCCTCAGATCATTGCCGCTGTTTTTAATCATTTTGGGGTCCCCTGCTTCACTTTTCTGGAGGCGCAGATTTTGCAAAATCCCTCCACCCCACTAGTCACAGAACCAGGCCGAACCAGCCCGTAAAACATTGACAATAAATTAAAGATTATTTTGATTAGAAGTAGAGTTTAAATTCATATACACAAGTGGACTCATTCAGGGAGGACTTGAATAAAAGGAAGCAGTAAACAGTTTATATGAAGATAAAGAAGAACTAAAAAAAGACAGAAGAATAAAATTACAGAGAGCATAGAATATGAGTGAGGAAAACTAAATGATTTTATTGATAATGGAGAAAATTATAATTGATTATAGTCTTAGAAGCTTGC